>NC_062294.1:56973876-57633177 GCF_902655055.1 Lutra lutra | reverse complement strand
TCATTTCAACTCAATTTGCAAATATGAGGTGACATCACCCCCAAACACTTCAGCACGCATATCGTAACAAGATACCAAATATCTATTTAGGCTTCTTGTCCCTGGTAAATTTTCACTACAGTGAAAGGCATACACGCCACATCGTATCAGTTGAGACGGTTTTAGAAGTACACACTCCTGAGTACTGGAGACCCGTCTCCTGCTTTAACAGATTCCCTCTGGCTTCGGTTTGGAGAATCATTGGTGGGGGCGGGGGTGGGGTGCTCTCGTATCCACGTGACTGACCGCTGATACCGCCCTCCATCACCCAGTCCACGACGGACGACCCCTCCCCCTTTCCAGTCGGTGCCGAGGACACTGAGCAAGGCCCACGTGGAGGGGAGGGGGAGGCATCCAGACCCAAGTTTGAAGATTCCGGGTCCCCTCCCCTTCCCCTTGTTTAGTCACTCATGCAATCGTTTATTTGTATCGATTTGGACTCAAGATGTTTCCTTTGTCCTTTGGGGGACAGTCCCCTAGGACATTATTTCTTTCACGGAAGTCCACCAGTTCTAAAGCTGTGTGCCGGCCAGAGGACACTGCTCATGGAGAAGCTGGGGCTGCTGGTGGGTGCTGTGGCTTCAGGCGGGTGGTCCTGGAGGGCTTCTGGGAAGGGGTAATCTGAGACTTGATCCAGATGGGCCAGGGAGCTGAGAGTGGGAATAGGGAGCTGGACCCCCTCCCTTTCCAGGGGGCTCTGAGGCTCCCAGGGGACAGCCACCCGCCCCCAGACATCCATCGACCTGGAGCTATGCCTCCCTCCGGGCACCAGGCCCACGGTGGGAGGTTTCCACTGCCTGCTCCTGGCCTCCTGGGGGGCGGCTTGGAATCCAGCCTCAGAGGCCAAGCCCGGGCGCCTCCTGGGCCCCTTATCTCACCACGCCCAGCACTGTGCCTGGCACAGACCCGGGCCGCGTAAATATTTGCCGCCTCTCATCCACTGCTCGAGCCCCAGCCACCCTCCTCTCCCACCGCGGGGCCTTTGCCCACGTTCTGCCTCCCCCTCCCCCAGCATCAGCTTTTTCCTCTTCGGGACGGAGGGGGCATTGCTGGCACCAGGTGTGGAGCCCGGGAGAGGGAAGTGACCCACCCAAGGTCACTGGGAGAGGGGGCCAGAGAGAGAAAGAGAGTCGTTGCAGACCGGCCGCCTCCAGGCTTCTAATATCAGGATAATGCCCGGAGCTGCGCTTCGCCGTCTGGCCCACCTCCGGGGCCCACGGGCCACACCGTCAGCTGCGGGTCCCCAGCACCCGTCAGGCTTCCTCCTCTCACAGCCTGGGATGGCAGTTCCTCTGCTGGAGTGACTCTCCTGTCTGCCCCTTCAAACCTCCTCTGCGAGGCCCTCCCTACCTCCCCCCGCCTCTCTCAGTCCCCTGTTGTAGGCTGAATTCTCAGCCGGATCCCAAGATTCCTGCTCCGCTGGTGCCCGTGCACCTCCTCCCCCAGTCGATCTAGGAGCCCCTGGGAAAGGACTTTGCACACGGCACTAGGATTCCAAGTCAGATGACTCGGATGGAGAGAGAGGACACCACGCGGACTGAAGTCAGTCAGAGAAGGATAAAGACCGTACGATTTCACTCATATGGAGAGTATAAAAGACAGAACAGAAACAGACTCACAAACACGGAGAACAAACTGGTGGTTACCAGGGGGGGCGGGTACATGGATGGGGAAAATAGATAAAAGGGATTAAGAGGTACAAACTCCCAGTTATGAGAAAAAAGTCCCAGAGATGAGGGGGCACCTGTGTGGCTCAGTCCGTTAAGTGGCTGACTCCTGTTTTCACCTCAGGTCATGATCTCAGGGTCGCGGGATGGAGCGCTCAGCACAGAGTCAGCTTCAGGTTCTCTCTCCCTCCCCCTCTTGCTCCTCCCCCTGCTCATGTGCACAGGCACTCCCTCCTGTCTCTCAGATAAAGACATCTTTAGAAGAGAAAGTCACAGGCAGGAAAAAGTACAGCATGGGGAATTATATTCAATAACATCATAATAGTGTTGTGCGGCGGCAGGTGGTCACATTTCTCATGGTGAGCATTATGAAATGTATAGAACTGTCAGGTCACTATGCTGTGCACCTGAGACAAATATAATATTTCACGTCAATTATACTTCGATACAATTTTTTTCCAAAAGATTCCAAATCGGTTGATTTAAGCTAGGGAAGTAATCTTTGGTGGGCCTGGTCTAATCAGGTGACTCTCTGAAAGGGACAGGGTGCTTTCTGGAGCTTGAGGGGGATTCAACAAGAGGGAGATTCTCTGTTCCCAGCTTTGAAGGAGGAGGGGACCCCTCCCCAGTGGATGCAGGCAGCCTCTGAAAACTGAGAGTGGGTTCTGCCCAACAACAGCAAGGAAATGGGAATCCCTGAGTCTTCCCCAAAGCAGAGAAGCCCATCATTCTGTTGTTCGTGCCCAGGCTTCTGACTCACAGAAACTGTGAGCTAATCAGGGGGTGCTCTTCTTTTTTTTTTTTTTTAAAGACTTTATTTATTTGACAGACAGAGATCATAAGTAGGCAGAGAGGTAGGCAGAGAGAGAGAGGAAGGGAAGCAGGCTCCCTGCCGAGCAAAGAGCCTGATGTAGGGCTTGATCCCAGGACTCTGGGATCATGACCTGAGCTGAAGGCAGCGGCTTTAACCCACTGAGCCACCCAGGTGCCCCAGGGGGTGCTCTTCTAAGCTGCTTACATTTTATCTGTTACGTTGTGCAGAAAAATAGGCAATCTGTAATCTGTTTTGTTTCCCTCATGGTGCTCGCTGTCAAAAGTCAGTTGGTTTCTTTGACTGTTTCCAATATGTTCGTCCACCTGTATTAGTGGCTGGGGCTTCTGTAACAAAGGATCACGAGCCAGGGGCCTTCAAGCAACAGAGATGTGTCGTCTCGCAGTTCTGGAGCTTAGAAGTGGAAGATCTCCGGGCCACGCACCCCCTGAAGCCTCCAGGGGAAGCCTTCCTGGCCTCTGCCTAGCTTCTGGGGGTTTGCCCTCCATCGTTGGCTGGTACAGGCATCATTTCCTTCTCCACCTTCATCTTCACACGCCGGTGGCCTCAGCGGGCTGTCTTTCCACCCTTTCCTGTGGGAAAATCACGTGGGAACTCACCTTCCTCCAGTAGGACCTCCTCCTAACTAATTCTATCTGCAGTGACACTCTTTCTGAATAAGATCACATCCAGAGGAACCGGGGTCTCGGCAGATCCTTTTTGGTGTGGGGCACGATGTAACCCATAGTGCCATCCCTATGCACACGAGCAGTCCGCTGGGGTGCAAATCTTGGCGGGGTGTCACTGGGCCCCTGGAGCTTCGAGTACTGCTTGGCACAACATAGGTGCTTAAACAGACTTTGTTTTTGCTAAATCACCTGGTGAATTACTTCTGAGACCTTCTTTCTATATCTTTCGGGTGAGGATAAGGTCACTGTCCTCACTGTTTTCTTCTCATTTGCTAATTTGTTTAGTTTACACATTGGCCACCGACCACCGCTCACTAGAACAGAAAGGTGCCTGGACGCCTCGTCGCTGTGTCCCCGGCGCCCAGCGCAGTGACCAACACACAGTACATTCACAGCAAATAACTGTCCAACAAATAAATGAAGTTATAATGTGCCCCACCCCTACTGGACAGAGGGGGAAACTGAGGCTTACTGAGAAGGGTGAGATGAGTTGCTCAGGGTCACTGTCACTGCCCCCCACCTTCTGATCACCTGCTGATGCCTCCCATTGGCTGAACCTGAACAGCAGCCAGACGAAGCCCAGCTGACGTCATTGGACGGGGTCACCTGGACAGAGAGGAGACAGGTGGACAAACGGAAGGCAGCCGGCATATTTGGACTGCTTCTGTGGACAATCTCCAGGGCCAAATACACCCAGGAAAGGGACCTTCCAACGGCGAGGGTGGGGGGAGGCTCCTGCTTTCACACCCAGGAGGCCGCGCCAGCCTGCACGCCCGCCAGAGGAGCCCCAGGGCCCCCTTTCCCATGTGCCCGGCCACTTCCTAACTTCCGTCCGGGGCAACCGCCCTCAGCAGGGGCGACAGTGGGACCAGCTCGCCCTGGAGGCAGGCAACGAGGGGCGGACTGGACGGTAGCAGGGGAAACACAAACAAGAAAACCAAACGAAACCGCTTGGTCCACTTTTCACTGAGGTCATGCCCCAGCGATGGGAGCCAGTGTCGGTGATACGTGCCCCTCCCTGGAAAATAAAACAAGACGAAATTGGAGACGGAGACAAACCATGAGAGGCTCTTAACTCTGGGAAACAAACAGAGTTGCTGGGGGGTGGGGCGGGGGGATGGGGTAACCAGGACGGGCATGAAGGGGGGCACATGAGGGAACGAGCACTGGGTGTTCTATGCGGCTGCTGAGTCACTGACCTCTACCTCTGAAACCAGTAAGGCACTATACCTTAGTTTATTGAATTTAAATAAAAAATACATTATAAAAAGAAACCCCTCCCTGCGAAACAGCTTTATTGGTCTAACTTGCAAACATTTGCTGCAGATATTATCGCGGAGTTTTAAATATGTTATATATATACATATATATATATACATGAATATTAAACATGTACGTATGTGGATATACATACAGAATATATACGGACTCATACATGTAACAGTGTGTGTAGATTCGCGTATGGAATTAGCACGTGTTATCACTCTGCTCCCCCATCCTTTCCCGAAGCACTCTCCGGCGCACGGAGGGCAATGCAGAGAACCCGTTTACGCCTCGCCTCGCCGCCCGCAGACCCTGCCACCCACTAAGGTCCGGAGCACCAGACTGTCCGAGCTCACTCGGATGCAACCCGCGCCTTCAGCCTCTGTGGACCTCCACGTCCCCGCTGCGTTTAAAACGGTAGTTTCGAAGGACACATAGGTGGCACGGCGATTCTAAAGACAGAACCTGAGAGACTGGGGTGCTGACCTTCTGTCGCCCCTGGAGTTTGTGTTCATAGATCAAGTCCGAAACGGAGACGCAGAGCGCCCACCGTGCGATGAAACGGTTTTTTACTGAAATGCAAGTTTGAGTTCCCACCTGAAATCTTTGCCAGATCAGAACTGGTGTCTCTGACATTAGAAGGTGTTCTCTCCAATTTCTGATTGTTTGCAAACTAAAAAAGAAAAAAAAATGAAGAAAAAAAAAGACAAGTGATGGCTCTTAAAAATCGTTTTGTTCTCTGAGAGACAACCAGCAATCGAGACCCTTAGTGTTCATGCAAATAAGCAAAAATCTCGCGCGCACACGGATGTCTACAGCGTTCGGTGCTGATACTGGGAAGCAACTGAGAAGTGCTTCAGGCTTCAGGAGGCGGATGGACCAGTAGGGTCCATCCAGACGACGGGATGCTGTTTGGTGCTGAAGAGAAATGAGCTGTCCATCGGGTCGTGAGAAGGCAAGGAGAAGCCTTCAGTGCAGATCACTAAGTGAAAAGAGCTGTCGGAAAAGTCTCCAACTTTAGGACATTCTGGAGAAGGTAGAGCTATGGAGACAGTAACCGGGGTTAGTGGTTGAGGGGGTCAGGGGAGGGCGGATGAATGGGGGAGCCCGGAGGACTTTCAGGACAGTGAATCTGCTTTGTGTGATACCACAATGCAGACACGTGCCGTTATATGTCTGTCCGAGCCCACGCGGCGGGCAACGCCAGGAGCGACCCGTAATGGAAGCTGTAGACTTTCCGTGACGATGGCTTCAATGTGGGTCGTCGACTGGGACAAACGTACCCTCTGGTGGGGGACGCGGATGCTGGGGAAGGGGGACGTGCACGAGTCGAGGCAGGGGTCTACGGGAAATCTCTGTGTCTGCCTCTCAGTTTTGCTGTGAACCTAAAACTGCTCTAAAAACTCAAGTGTATTAAGAAAGAAAGACAGAACCACCACCTCCCCCAAACCATGAGAGTGATGCCAAAGGTTACTCCGGGATTGTTGCTGAAAGTTGCTCAGTTATCCACGGGTGGACCCGCTCTCTGCGCCCTCACTCGATGGCAGGACTTTCTTTTTGTAGCTTTACTGAAATGGGCTTCTCCTAGCACACCATCCGTCTAAAGACGCACAGTCGATGACCTTTGGCGCGGGCACAGAGCTGTGGGACCGTCACCATGATCAACCTCAGACCGCTTCTGTCGCCCCAGAAAGAGCCCCCTGATGCTTCACCCCACAGCGTCCCACCCCCTCCAGGCCTTGGGCAAGGACCCGTCCCATCCCGGTGTCTGCAGGTCAGCCTTGCAGGGCAGGGACTGGAGCTCCCGTCGCCTGTCTCTGCCACTAGAACCAGCGATTCTGCTCCAAAACTCCAGGATTATTCAACCAATCTGTCTTAACCTTTTTTTCTTCTTTTTTAAGGATTTCATTTATTTATTTGAGAGAGAGAAAGAGAGAGAGAGCTCACAAGCAGAGGGAGCAGCAGGCAAAGAGAGAGGGAGAAGCAGGTTCCCTGCCGAGCAGAGAGCCCGATGCAGGGCTCGATCCCAGGGACCCCGGGATCATGATCTGAGACGAAGGCAGAGGCTTTAACCCACTGAGCCACCCAGGCGCCCCCAATCTGTCTTAACTTGAATCCCAGCAGGACAGGCCTCTGCTTGTCTTTGCTCTGGTCCAGGCCCCAGGAATTGTATGCTAAATTGGAATGGAAACAAGAGAAGTCGGCAACCTTGACACACGTCTGTCCCTAGCTCCTGGCCTGCACACGTCCACCCACACCAGAGAGGCCGGGGGAGGGGGCATGTGAAATGCGGAGTCCAGCTGCGCCTTGACCCCTAGCGGGACACAGAGCAAGGGATTTAATCTCTGCGAGTCTCCCTTCCCTCAACTATAAAACGGAGCTAATAATAGGACCTACCTTTCCCGGCTGCTGTGAGGATTAGCACAGGGGCTGGTAATACAGAGTTCAGTGAATGCTAGCTATAATTATCGTTAATCACGCGGGATTTACGGAGCCGTTACAAACGCACTCCGGCCATCCGTCAGTCGCGTCCCACACACATTTCCTGAGGAGAGGGAGAGAGAATCCAGTGTGCTCCAGGGAACTGTGAGTCCTTCCGTGTGACTGGGGTGTCGAGTGAGATAGGGCGGGGCAGCAGATAAGATGAGGCAAGTGCCCTGTCCAGAAGGGCTCAGGGGCCAGGCTGGGGAGCTTGGACTCTCTCCCAAGGGTAATAGGGAGCCATGGGAGGCTCTTGAGGAGAGGGACACATGTTGGCTCTGAGCGTTAGGTGCTCTCGGGGTGGTGGGTGGGACACTCTACAGGGAGACACCAGAGGCCAGGAGGAAGGTGGGATTATGGGCCACTTATGTGAGGGACCGTGGCCAACAGCCCCGTGGACGTGGGTGAGGCAGTGGTTCTTAACCTGTGGTCTCTAGACTTCTAGAGAGATCCAGTAGGATCTGTCTCCCTGGACGCTGTCTGCCAAATCATGTTTCCATTTTTCCAAAAATAAGAAAGAAAAAGGTGAAAATAATTTTGATGCTTTCTTGGGTTCAGCACAGGGAACCTCCTTATTCCTGTCTCTCGGTACACGTGAGTCTCCTTCTTCGTGGTGGTTGTGGTCTCTGAAGTCGTAGTGACCGCGGAATCAGTGAAAATGGAAACATTGTCCCTGGGTAAGGACGGGGTTGTGTTCCTATAAGCGTTTGTCTCACTATCCTCATTAATGGGTCAGTACGTAACCTTGTTTCGCGTGTGTTCTGTTTGAGGACACCTCGCTTGATAGACACTGTTGACTCGCTCATGCTGAGCTCAAGGCCAACGGCACCATTAACTTGGGCCGGAAGGAAGCTCATGGAACACAGATCTTTCTGTGTAAGACACATCCCAGCATTCTGGGACCGCTGTGCTTGGGGGCCTCTTACAACCATGAAGTCAACAACAAAAAGGCACAATACTGAGAAAAATGTGGCATTAGCCAGAATACCAGAGGGAGGATGACAGGTGTGTGCAGGGTGACAGGGGGAGCAAGGAGGCCGAGGGTTCCCGCACGCAACACAGCGGGCTCAAATTCTCGCTGCCCTGTGCCTGCCCACTCAGATCTAAGGACCGCAGGAAACTTAGCGGGTAGACGAGTTTGCAAATACGAAATCCACAAATAATGCAGGTGACAATATACGCAAAACATTGCCACGGTGTCATGGAATTAATAGAAAAGTTGTTAGGGAGAGAGCTTTCTTCTCTCTGGAGCTAAGTCTTTGAAAACCACGGTCTGTTTTGCACTCCTAGGAGTTCTCAATTTGGACCAGCCACGTTTCAAGGGCTTAAGAGCCACACGTGGCTGGTGGCTTCTGTATCACACGGTGCCAGTCCCTGTGGCTTTCTTCAGATTCTCAGAGGGGCCTACAAACTTAAAAGAATGATGATAATAGGTTGATGCCGGATAGAACCCCCTCAGAGAGCGCGTGACAGTACCAAAGTGAGCCCCTTAGCACGGGGAGCGCAGGGGAGGGAGAATATTCTTTGCATCCTGGCTTGTAAGAGCGCAGGATGGGAGAGACATAGAGGGTCTGTCATCCACAGAACCGGATCCCTGGAAGAGGGCAGGTTCACGGGCTAGAATACGCAGCATCCCTGCCAAGCAAAGAGCCCGAGCTCCGTGTAACCACAGATGAAGTTTGCAAAATCGGGGTTGGGCTGGTGAGGACAAAAGCCAGCTGCGGAAGGTCACCGATGTGATACTATTTATATGACATTTAACCACAGGCATGGTGAACCCCCCATTGCAGCCATGTGTTTATCCGTATGTAGCAAATGCATTTTTCTCATGAATAACAAATACCTCTTTAGTGGTAGTGGTTACTTCAGGGAGGGAAGGGGAAGATTTGGACTGGGGTAAGGACAACACAGGTTCCAATTACAGTAGAAACGTTCTCTTTCTTCAGCTGGATAGTGGTGGATAGACAGATACTCATTAGGTTATTTGGGATACTTTGGGTGCGTTGGCTAAAATATTCCATAGCAAGGTTTTCTGTGCCTATGAAGAAGCAGGCTCCCTGCTGAGGGGGTAGCCTGATGTGGGGCTCGATCACGGGACCTTGAGATCATGAGCTGAGCCGAAGGCAGACGCTTAAGGACTGAGCCACCCAGGCGCCCCTCATCTATTATTTTATTTGGTAATATTTATTCAACGAACGTATGAGCCAAGGGGTACCACGGGGCACCAGAGAGAAAACAGAATTATGTTCTCAGAACCAGGAGTGAAGACAGCCCAGCCTTCATCACAAGACTGTCAACTGTACCACAATAACGATTAAAAGCCAAGATTTTGATTTATCAGTTTGTCATCTTATTCTTCCAGACAAAACAAATCAATTTAATCTTATCACTTTTTTTTCTTCAATTGATCTTTTTTTTTTTTTTTTTGGCCTGGCACTGGGGTGGGAGGGCAAGTGGGTTAAGTTGTCAAGTTCACAGTCTTTGAAGTGTAACTCAATTTTTTATGTGATCTTTCCATATATATTTTATTCAGTAAGCTTATTTGGAAAAAAATATAAAATATATAAATAATAGGGTGCCCAGTTGGCTCAGTTGGTGGAGTGTGTGGCTCCTGATTTTAGGTCATGAGTTCGAGCCCCACATTGGGTGTAAAGATTACTTAAAAAATCTAATCTTTAAAATACGTATATAACCAGGACACCTGAGTAGCTCAGTGGGTTAAGCATCTGCCTTCGGCTCAGGTCATGATCCTGGGGTCCTGGGATCGAGCCCCACATCGGGCTCCCTGCTCAGCGGGGAGCCTGCTTCTCCCTATCCCTGCTGCTCTCCCTGCTTGTGCTCTCTTGCTCTCTCTCATAAATAAATAAGATTAAAAATCTTTAAAAAATAACAATTTAAAAATATATAAGATATATACACTACTATGCATACGATAGTATATACTATATATAATATAATTATTATACAAGGTAATGCAGGTTACATCTATTATTCTATTATATACAATATGTAACATATTATAAATGTAACACATACTGTAATGTGAAATGTCTCCCACTCAGAGAATGCTCTGGGTAGAACCTGCAATTGCTCCCATCTCATAAGGAGGACACTGAGGCACGGGGGCAGTTGGACACTTGTGGGAGAGCACTCGCTGGGCCAGGAGGGACTGAACTAGGACAGTCCCTGGAAGAGCCCTTGGGGACGGGAGGAGGGGACGGGCTGGAGGCCTAGAGGCCAACTTTAATGAGGGTGTGTGCACCTTGGGGGCCCGGACTGGAGCGTCCCCGACCTGCACCCGCCTTCTCCAGGTCACTCCGGGTGACCCTGTGGGGCAGTGCTGCTAAATGGGGAGGTGCAAAGCTCCCCGGATCATCAGTGAGCCTCCCAGGGGGCCGGGGGGGGCAGTGAGGCCTGCGGCGTCCCCCCTTGCCCTCCTCCCAGCAGACCCAGGTGGCTCCACAGCCTGACCTTCTGGCTCTAGCTGAACAGCTGCTCTGCGGTCCCCGCGGGCCCCCTGGGTGCACACATCCGGCCCCAAGTCCCCAGTGGAAGAATTTGGCTCCTGTCAGACACCGGGGGGGTCTGCCTTCCTCCAGCTGCCCAGCTAGGGGACAGCGAGTGACCAGAGGCCACAGACCCTCGTGGAGGCCTGTCTCTTCCTCTCAGTGACTGCGGACCACTACCTCAGTTTCCCCATCTGTGAATCGGAAACCATGTCCTACCGGTCCACGGCTTGTAGGGAGGATTCCACAAAGTCTTAAATTAAAAAAAAAAAAAAATTCAAATAGTACAAAAGGCACAGCAACGGAAAGCTCCCCAGGAGCTGGGTGTCTTCACCCACCACTGACCCAACCGTGGCATCAACAGATGATTTATTTGGGCAAACTGGGGCGCGCAGAATAGGACTGGGCATCAGCTGGACTTCTGGAATGACTGTTCGATGCCACAAAATGCAATCGGTAAAAGCTTTGCAACTGAGCTGGGAAAGATCCCTCCCGTCACAGAGCGGGAGACCGCGGAGTGGCGATGCGCTCTCGGGCTGCCTGTCGTGTGTCTGACAACAGTCAGCTTTGCATGAGGAAAAACGTCCAGCATAACCAAAAATAAAGAGTAAAAGGAACCTGGTATCCGCACGTTGCCAGGTGAGCACGGCTCCGTCGCTGCCCCCCGCCCCCCGCAGCTTCACCCCCCGGCCATTGGTGGATGTTCTCTTGCGGGAGTATTTGAAAGCAGACACCGGCCGGGACACCATTTCAGCCAAGAAGATTTCGGTAGGCTGCGGTTGACTTTGCAATACTTCATTCCGCCCACCAGGAAACAGATACAGCGAGCACTGGAAAATGCCAACAGGAGAAGTCTGGTCAGGATGCTGGAGGGTGTTCACGGTGGGGCTCTTAGGGCTTCTCTGCACGTTTGCAGAGGTTTTCACCAGCAAACCCCCCAAAGATCAAAGAGCAAAGGAAGTTCTCTCTCTGCTACCAGCCCCACCCCCTGCCAGGGTTCCCAGGGGCAACGTGCTTGCCAGCTTCCCTCCCCGGGATCCTTCCAGAGTCTGGGTAGCGTAGTTGCTGTGTCTTTATTAATAGCAGGATTGGAGTAGTAGTGAAACCAAGTCGGGCAAAACTCAGGGCTGTGAGTCACTCGGACCTGGCTCAGGGCCCCCCAGATGCCTCCTCCCACTCTGACCTTGTGCACGGCAGTCCCAGCTCCCAACCTCAGTTTCCTGCTCTGTAAACTGGGGATAAATCCTCACCCTTGCTGGATGGCTGGGAGGATCCAGGGTAAAGCCCCACCCCAGCCCTACCCAGAACCAGGCTCAGGGCAGGTGCTGAGAACATAAAGAAGTCCTTTCACCAGTGTACCACCTGGTCATTAGAGCTCCTGGGTCTGAGAGAGGAGGGACTGGGGGCTGGACTCCTGGGTCTGAGGGAGGAGGAGATGGGGTTTGGATTTCTGGTCTGAGGGAGGAGAGACTGACGGTCTGGTATCTTGGGTCTAAGGGAGGAGGGGTCTGGGGGCCTGGACTCCTGGGTCTGAGGGAGGAGGCTGGAGGAGGCTGGACTCTGGGTCTGAGGGAGGAGGGGTCTGGGGGCCTGGACTCCTGGGTCTGAGGGAGGAGGGGGCTGGAGGCCTGGACTCCTGGGTCTGAGGGAGAAGGCAGCTGGGGGTGGGGACTTGGTATTAAAGAGCAGGGCTTTGGGAACAGTCTCCCTTATTCCTGGAGGCCAGACTCCCATCCCATGGAGGAAGGCACAAAGCATGGTGCTCTGGGTCTCCCATCCCAAGTAAGGTATGTGAAGAGGCCCTGTCTCCCCTTTTCTCACTGCCATCAGGCCTGGCCCTTGGGGGTTCACAATACATTTTGTCCCCTCTGTCCTGGGACCAGAGCCCAGAGTCCAAGCTGGTCTAAGTTTGGAAGGGGGAGGGAGGGGGGCAGCGGGTCAGAGGGGGTGAGGGAGGGGTGTGGGGGGGACAGGATGTCTCTGAGCTGTCACACACACCCCTATCTCGGGCCCAGAGAAAGGGAGGGACAAAGGCTCTGAGAGAGAGTCAGGAACAAAGACGGGAGGAGGGAGACAGAGAGACACTGGGGAGAGCAGGCCAGAGCACAGCCGAGTGGGAGAACAGAGAAAGAGTGAAAGTGTGGGATATCCTGAATGACAAACAGTGGTGACAACAGTGGGGAGTGTGGGAGACGAGACACAGGATAGGGAGACCCACCCAGAGAATCGAGAGCTGGGATAGGGGCAAGACAGTGGCAGGAAGGCTGGTGGAGAGAGACTGGGAGATAGACAGTCCCACAGAAGCAAAGATACCGCGAGGTTGGAGAGGGGAAGGAGGTGTGAGACAGAGCAGAGAGATCAGCAGGATAGTGCAGACGGACAGACAGAGACCAGGCTGTCTGGAGGCAGGAGTCCGGCAGAGGACGGTGAAGAAATCCTCTGACTCAGACAGGCAGAGAGAGACTGAGGCCGACCCTTTCCGACGGGCTCTAGACCTCAGCTCTGTGGGGCACAGTGGGACGCAGGCGACCCAGACAAGGGGTGCTGGCTCGTGCAAGGTCCAGCGGACGCCAGGGGTCTCTGAAATGGAGCTCAGGGAGCCCGAGAACCATGAGGATGGGGACCCAGAGGTGAGAGACGGGAGACAAGAAAGAGAGAGAGATGCAGAAAAACAGAGTCAGAGATAGACACAAAGAGGGACATGGACAAACACAGAGGGATGGAAGAGACAGGGAAACAGAGAAACAGAGAGACCCAGAATAACACCAACCCGAGGACACAAAGCTAGACTCAGGCCGCCAGGGCAATGGACTCAGAAACAAAGGACGGGAAGCAACAGGGAGAGGATGGAGAGAGAGATGGGTGCAGTGAGGGTTGTGTGAGCTGAGCGTGAAGTCCCAGCCGGGGCTGGGGGCTTCTGGTGGTTCCCAGAGATGGGCAGGGTCTCTGAGACAATCACCCCGACCCTGCCAGGACACAAAAACAGGTGGCCCAAGGCCGGTGAGTCACTGTGACTCATCCTCCTCCCTGGGGACAATGACCCCATTACCCTGGCACCCCACCCCAGCCCTGGGCTGGACCTCCAGTTTCCCCCACCACTCTCAGGGGGCCCCAGACTCACCCCCTCCCCACCTCTGCTCCTCTCCGACAGGAGGACACAGCTACAGCCCTCCAGCGGCTCGTGGAGCTGACAGCCACCAGGGTGACCCCAGTGAGGAATCTACGTGTCCCGTACCGCCTCATCCGAGAGCTCGGCTCTGGCTCCTATGGCCGTGTACTCCTTGCCCGGCCTCGCCAAGGAGGTGAGTTTGGCCACCAAAGGGCAGACTCCAGCATGTCCCTAGAATAGGATTCTCAGAAGCCACCGAGACAAGGGGCATCCCCAGGAGATGACAGGAACCCTGGTCGGGGGCACTCAGAAAGTGAAGAGCTCTTTGATCTTCCAATAAACAGAGCTAGCCCAAGGAAGACTTACTTGCCCGAGGTCACACAACAAGGCAGGAGTGAAGTTTGGATTGGAGCTCAGGTCACCATGTTCCCTACTTGACTCAAGAGAAAACTGAGGCTCAGAGAGGGTAAAGCAGTTGTGTGAGGCCACACAGCAGAATAGGGAGTCCTCAGGGATGGTCACCTTTAACCCCTACTTCACACAGGGACAGACTGGAAGCTGAGAAATGTCAGACACTATTCCCTCCCATTCTTGTTTTACACATGAAACATCTGAGGTTCAGAGAGGTTAAGCAGGTTGCCTAAGACCCCACAACAAGATCAAAGCTCTCTGAGTTCCTTCTGCTCCCTTCTACCTGGCAGGACCTGCTGTGGCCCTGAAGGTACTTCGTCGGGATTCGGTCCTGAGGACCACCTTCCTGAGAGAGTTCTGTGTGGGCCGCTGTGTCTCTTCACACCCAGGCTTACTGCAGACTCTGGCAGGACCCCTGCAAAGCCCCCGACACTTCGCCTTCGCCCAGGAGTACGCGCCATATGGGGACCTCAGCGGGATGCTGAAGGAACGGGTGAGGCGGGTGGGGACCAAAGGCCAGAAAGGCTTATCCCATGTACAACTGTCCCTAACCCATTTCTAGCTCCAATCCTGACACCCAAATCAGTGCTCAACCTAGCCCTTCCCTAAGCCCCAGACACCCTCCTTATTTCTAACTCTGGGTGCAATCCCATGCCTAACCCTAACCTAATCCACCCAACCATCCCACCACAAGTTTGCATGAGCAGGGACTTGGGGTTGGGTTGGGAATGAGATTAGGGGTGAAATTTTAGTTAGCACTGGGATTGGGAGTGTGGGCATGTGTGGAGTGGGGTGGGTTGATTATAGATTGGTAATGGGTGTAGAAAGTATGGATGGGGTTGCAGAGTGAGATAGGGATGGTTCACGATATGTATACAGAATGAGTTGGAGATCGGAGATGAGTAATGAGGTTCTTTCTGCTGAGGAGACCAGGTCAGGACTGAATTCATGAGATTCTGAGGGTACATGAGTTTGAAGATTAGGATGGAGCCAATTTTAGGAATAAATTTTGGATTTCAGACAGGGTTAGAGATAAGCAGAAGGAAAGAAAGAAGGGAGGGAGACAGATGAATGGGCAGAGAAATGGATGGATGGATGGAAAGACAAGTGGATGGATGAAAAGATGGCTGGATTGAGGGGTTGATGGATGGTAGACAGATGGGAAGATGGATGGATGGATGGATGCATACATGCATGGGTAGATGGAGAGATGGATGGAAAGATGGGGAGATGGTGGATGGATGAAGAGATGGATTGATGGGTGGGTGGGTGGATGGGTAGATGGAAGGAAAGATGGGAGAGTGGCTGGATGGTGGATGGATGAAAAGATGGCTGGGTTGATGGGTGGCAGATAAATGGAAGGAAGCAAGGAAGAACAAATGGATGGATTTTGGATAACAAATAATTCAATACTTGATTGGATTGCTGACTGGCTGGTAGAATGGAAGCTAAGCAGAAACACTGCTGTGTAAACTTGAATGGATGAGTGGTTTGACGGATGGATTGATTTATCAATCCAATGAAGTAAACTGACTTCAGAATGGTGTCTGAGTTAGAGAATTAAATTAGTAGGAATTCTACTAGTAGTAGAATCTAAATTAGTAGGAACTAAGATTGGGATTAAGTATGAGATTTCAGTTCCCATTGGAGATCTAGGAGATCAGGCTAGAGGAAACAGGATATGTAAGGAGGGGGTTTGAGTTAGGGTTAGAAGAAAGCTTGGTGGAAGCTAAAACAGCTTCTGGTTCAGTCTGGGGTTCTGGTGATGACATACTGGGGGTTGGAATACAGAGGTTGTAACAAGGTGTGGCTGAGGATAACCTGGAGACGGTGTTGGGGGACACTAGAGGTAGCCACTGGTCTGAGGTTCTGAATTCTTGATCTCCAAGAAACCAAATAAAGAAGGAGCCAAGGCACCCTGACCTTCATCTCTCCTTGACCCCAGGGCCTCCCAGAGCTGTTGGTGAAGCGGGTGATGGCCCAGCTGGCTGGAGCCCTGGACTTCCTCCATGGCCGGGGGCTCGTCCATGCGGATGTCAAACCAGACAACGTGCTGGTCTTTGATCCTGTCTGCAGCCGTGTGGCCCTAGGTGACTTGGGTCTGACCCGGCCCGAGGGCAGTCCAACCCCTGCCCCACCAGGGCCACTACCCTCTGCCCCACCCGAGCTCTGCCTCCTGCTGCCACCTGAGACCCTGCCCCTGCGACCAGCTTTGGATTCCTGGGGCCTGGGGGTGCTTCTCTTCTGCACTGCCACCGCCTGCTTCCCTTGGGACGTGGCACTGGCCCCGGACCCTGAGTTTGAGACCTTTGCTGGTTGGATGACCACCAGGCCCCAACCCCCTCGGCCACCCCCCCCTTGGGACCAGTTTGCTCCCCCAGCTCTGGCATTGCTCCAGGGGCTCCTAGACCTGGATCCTGATACTAGGAGCCCCCCACTGGTTGTCCTGGACTTCTTGGGGGACGAATGGGGGCTAGAGAGGAACAGAGAGGGACCTGGGGGCTTGGGGGGCATGTCTAGTGAAGATGGGGAGGAGGAGGAAGAGCGGGGAGCAAGCCTGGAGGAGTGGACAGATGAGGAGGAGGAAGAGGACAAAGATGGCAGGAGGATGGGGACAGATGGGGGAGCTCCCTGACCAGGTGACTGAGACAGGTGGTCAGAGCCTGGGCCAATGGCCCCTCCCCCAGCACCCCCCTGCCCGGCCACCTGGATGACAGCTGCTCCCCGGAGGACGGAGATGGAACACAGTGCATCTCTCCCTGCTGAGGGCTGGACTGGGAAGCACAATTCCCCTCTCAGCTGAGGACCTAGGAGTCCAAGAGTCAGCCCCTCCTCCCTCAGACTGGAGTCCAGGCCCCCAGCCCCCTCCTCTCTCAAGGACCCTTCCTCTTCCTTCTGTCCTGACTGTGCTTTCTTGAAGGAAGGCTCTGCTCCCCATAGACACGTTTCCGCATTGCGGGGACCTGCCGAGTGTCTCTCACGGAGCTCTGACCGGGCCACTCGTCCCCACTGCCACCTGGTTGACTCTCGCCGTCCATGGCACTATGAGTTCTCAAGATCCAGCACCATGGAAACCTCACCCTCCACCTCTTCCATTTCCTTGGACTCCGGGTGACACTGGGGCGGTCACTCATCCTGTCTGGACCTAAATCCTTGCACGCACACATGCACTGTCCTGCCACTGGCCCTCTGCGCATAGTGCATCCTCCCCCGAGAACTTTACTCACAGCTCAGTGCCTCCAAGCCCTCTCCAGCCTCGTTGGAACCTATACCTAGGCGACCTCTGTCTCCCATGGTTTTCCGCCTCACCTGTTGGGCTGTCCGTGGTGGACTTGGCTTTCCTCCTTTCGACATCTTTTCAGTTCTGCTCCCGCTGGACGAGGGATTCTGCTCCCCATTGTGCCAGCTCCCTACCAGCACGGAGCAGCGAGGTGTGGGGCTGTCCCAGCTTCGTGGGCCTCGGAGTCTGCACTGAGAGCCCCGGGCCCAGCTGGGACGTTCGCCCTCCCGCCTGCAGCACGAGCCTGATGGCTGGGGCTTCCCACCTGCGGGGCATCCCAGGCCCTTCCCAGGGCCCAGCTCAGGCTCCCCATCCCAGGGAATCTGCCCTGTGTGCTTTCTACACTCAAAAGAGGGGTTCACCAAGTGCCGTGTGGTGTCCTGGATCGGACCCGGGACAGAAGGCGGTTGGCGGAAGCACTGCTAAGACCTGATCGAGTCTACGCAGGGTCTAGCCTGACTGATGACTCCTTTGTTTGGACAAATGTACCCTTGCCTGCGTGAGATACCAGCCTGGCGGGGAGCTGGGGACGGCCTGGCGGTTCTCTGCACCATCCTTCCAGCTGTTCTGGAAATTGAAAACTATTCTGAAATAAAAGGAATTTGTTTAAAAAAATGAAGGGAGGGGCGCCTGGGTGGCTCAATGGGTTAAGCCGCTGCCTTCGGCTCAGGTCATGATCTCGGGGTCCTGGGATCAAGTCCCGCATCGGGCTCTCTGCTCAGCAGGGAGCCTGCTTCCCTCTCTCTCTCTCTGCCTGCCTCTCCATCTACTTGTGATCTCTCTCTGTCAAATAAATAAATAAAATCTTTAAAAAAAAAAAAATGAAGGGAGTTTCACAGTGGTCATCTTGCTGCAAACCAAGGAAAGGATGTGAATCCTGGGCCCCCAGCCCCTCCTCCATCAGGCCCAGGAGTGCCTGCCTTGCCCCGCACCCACCAACTCTGAAGTCTGTAGATGCAGAATGAGGACCTCCCCCCACCTGCCCCTCCCAGTTGCTGCACCACCTGCTTCCCCTCTGCCCCAAGTCTGACATCATCTCTCACTGCATCGTTCTGGAATCTGGTTGTCTCATCCTTTCCCCAAACAGGACCCCAGTGTCCGATCCCCTGAACACCCCTGACGAAACACTTGTGTCTGATCTGTCACTGGGGTATTGATGGGGCAGCTGGTGGGGTCATGGCAGGGCCAAACTAGAGAAAGGAGTTCATCCTCCACAGGGGCTTGGACTCCTGGGTCTGAGGGAGGAGGGGCTGGGGGTCTGGACTCCTGGTCTGAGGGAGGAGGGGCTGGGGGTCTGGACTCCTGGTCTGAGGGAGGAGGGGCTGGGGGTCAGGACTCCTGCTCTGAGGGAGGAGGGGCTGGGGGCCTGGACTCCTGGGTCTGAGGGAGGAGGGGCCTGGGGTCTGGACTCCTGGGTCTGAGGGAGGAGGGGCTGGGGGCCTGGACTCCTGGGTCTGAGGGAGGAGGGTCCTGGGGTCTGGACTCCTGGATCTGAGGGAGGAGGGACTGGGGGCCTGGACTCCCTGGTGTGAGAGCGGAAGAGGCTCTGGGCCTGGGTCTGGGACAGATTTCTGGCGGCAGCCAGTTCTAGGAGTCAACACACGATGTCGCTCTGGCCCTAGTGGGGTAGAAGAGGCGGGTCTAGGGGCGGGGCTTACGACCCCCTAGGTGGGGGCGGGGTCTGCTCCTGGGCAGGCCTCTGCTGGCATGGGATCTAGAGCTGGGCACTGACCACAGCGAGCAGCGAAGGGTCAGGCAAGCTTGGAGAAGGTGAGGTTTGGAGGCCGGATCGCAGGTCAGGAGGAGGCAAGGGTTAAACAGCCTGAGGTGGGCAGCACCTGAGAGTGAAGCACACAGCTGACCCAAGTCCCGGGTGCCTCAGAGGGTCAGGGGCTGAACTTCGAGGCTCTAGAGTGGTTAAGTGTTAGGGAAACAGAGTCTGGGAGTCATAAGATGTGTGAGTTGTGTAACGTTCCAGGAGAGGGGTGGGCTGGCGGTCCAGACTCCACATCTGATGGAGAAGGGGCAGGGTGCCTGGACTTCAGGTCTGAGGGAGGAGGGGCTGGAGGCCTGGACTCCTGGGTCTGAGGGAGGAGGGGCTGGGGGTCTGGACTCCTGGATCTGAGGGAGGAGGGGGATGGGGGCCTGGACTCCTGGGTCTGAGGGAGGAGGTGTTGGGGGCCCAGACTCCTGGGTCTGAGGGAGGAGGTGTTGGGGGCCCGGACTCCTGGGTCTGAGGGAGGAGGTGTTGGGGGCCCGGACTCCTGGGTCTGAGGGAGGAGGGGCTGGGGGCCCGGACTCCTGGGTCTGAGGGAGCAGGGGCTGGGGGCCCGGACTCCTGGGTCTGAGACAGGAGGAGGGGCTGGGGGTATAAGAGTTGGACCCCAGGCGTCTCAAGGACTTGGTGCTCCCAAGTGCTTGCTCCCACCCAGGTCCCAGCCGTCCCCCAAGGCCCTGGTGTGCGCAGCCGCCGTCTCCAGCCTCTGGAGGCAGAGAGCACCTGTTTGCTCGTAGGAGAAAGAGGCTACTCATCCAGCCCCAGGGCCCAAGTCTGTTTGCTTTGGAAACAAGGTGGGGTGTCTCAAGTTATCTGGTTCATCTTTCACCCTTGGGCCATCGGGTGGCGCCAGGATGTGGGGGCAGGGGCGAGAGCCATCTGCGACCTGAGGCTTGACATTACCCTGACCAGCAACTGGTTTCCCCACTCCTCAGATGCTCCAATGAAGAGGGAGACTGAGTCACAATGAAAAGTGTCATTGAGCCCTTAGCCCCTTCTTCCCTCAGACCCAAGAGTCCAGACCCCCAGTCCCTGCTCCCTCAGACCCAGGAGTCCAGACCCCTGGCCCCCTCCTTCCTCAGACCCATGTCTAGCAGGACCTGGGCTCTGGGTCACTGTCTCTACTCTGCCCCGCAGAGATGCCCGGCAAACAGTCAGATGAGGAACAGGTGGAGGCAGGGGCTGCCGAAAATGTAGCTGAGGAGGACCTAGGGGGCCTCACGGCAGAGGAGCTTCGGCAGGGCCAGGAGGCAGCCCTGGAGCTAGAGGACATGATGGCGCTAAGTGCGCAGACCCTGGTCCGGGCCGAGGTGGACGAGCTTTACCAGCAAGTGCGTTCCCTGGGCCAGGGCCGCTTTGGCCGGGTCCTGCTGGTCACCCATCGTCAGAAAGGTACCAGGGCCTGGAGACAGTTGCAGGAGGGTCAGAGGGTGGTTGAATGGGTCACAACAGGTGCCCACCGAGGCCGGGAAGTGTAAGCAGGAATCACGTGTTGCCTCTGCCCCCCCGCCCCCAAGGCTGTGTGTTCTTGGGACTCTCCCCTGCCCTGAGCCTCAGCTCCTCCTTCGAGAATGTGGGTGACTGAGCATATGTCGACGGCTGTAGTACCCGAGAGAAAGGGGAGCAGACAGAGCCCTCCCCTGTGGTTGTCCCCCGCGGGCTGGCTTCGTCTGGAACTTTCTGGCCCGGCGTGCATACATCCTGTGTTGGTCCCCTGAGCCGGGCACAGTGTGGATGGAACTCAGAGTCAGCATCGACGCAGGGCACGCCTAGCAAGGCTGCCCAGGGGCTCGGCCCTTGGTGCTCGGAACCCAGAGCTGAGTCCGCGAGGCCTGCCTCCACGGCGGAGCTCCAGCCTGCACAGGGGGAGGGTGTGCAAGTGCGCCCGGCCAGCTGGCGCCGAGCTCTGCATGCTGGGGCTGCGGCGGGGGTGCTGGTTGGCCTCAAACAGCAGGAGTCCACCTTCTCGTGCTCCTGGAGGCAGAAGTCCCCAGGCAGAAGTCCCCAAGCAGGTGTGTCCCCGTGTGTGTCCGCACCTGTGTGTCTGCGTCCGGTTCCTCGTTCTTTAAGGACACCGGTCACAGTGGATTGGGGCCCACCCCAGGGACCGCGTTTTACCTCTTTCAAGACTATCTCCAGACAGGGCTCTGTTCTGCGAAAGGCTGTGAGGACTTCTTCCACCTCTGGATTCGGGGACGGGGGTGCATGGTTCAGCCCACATCAGAGACTGATGCAAAGAGCAAGAGGTCCAGACATGGGTCCTCCCTGACTGTGGAGGCACAAGGCCTAACGGGGGGCCCAGGGGACCATGCTTTGTTGTACCTCCTGGATGCGGGCCCCTGAGCTGGAGGGGTCTGGGGCCCAGCACTCACAGCCCCAAGGGACGGACGCCATCAGAAATGACAGTGGCACATGCCACCATGGCTGAGGTCCAGGGCGCTGCTGCATCCAGCCGGGGGACAGAAGGACAGTGGTCCGCATGTGAAGCAAGGAGGTGACCTCTGTCCATCACTCCTGGGCTCCTGGTGAGGGCAGCGGGCGACTCTGCAGGTGAAGAAGCCAGAGTTCCTGCCCTCAGGGGACCTACACTCTTGGGAACTGTTTGCATGAAGGTTCCTCCTGGGATGACGGCCCCAGGGCAGAGCATCCCTTCTGCATTCCCTGCGGCTTTGGGGCTCGGGTTTGCTGGAGCCAGGAGCCAAACGAAGTCATCTGAAGTTCCAAGTGCAGTTTCCCAGGGGCCCCCCATCTGTTCCAACACAGGAGAGCAGAAAATCACCAAATGCTGCGTTACTGTTGTTATTAATTACCACGGACGGCGTTTTTGTGGCCACGCGGCGTGTAGGGTTGCATGGCAGGGAGGAGGTGGCAGTGGCACTGGGGAGAGAGTCTGGGCCGGAGGGGGGGCAGGGGGGCGGCCAGGGTGACCCTCGGCTCCTTCATTCCCTCCACTCCTGTCCCTGCTGCCCCAGGCACGACCCTGGCGTTGAAACAGCTCCTGAAGGCGTCCACTTCCCTCCGTGGCTTCCTGTATGAGTTCTGCGTGGGCCTCTCGCTGGGCACGCACCCAGCCATAGTCACGGCCTACGGCATTGGCATTGAGTCGGCCGACTCCTACAGCTTCCTGACAGAGCCCGTCCTGTATGGGGACCTCATCACCTTCATCCAGCCCAAGGTGGGTAGGTGGGCCCCTCCGTGGGCCCCTCTGGAGTTCACAGATCACCACAGAACCAACGCTGTACCCTAGCGAGACTCGCCTGCCCTCATGGGCTCAGCCCAGGCCTCGAGGGGGTCATGTTAGATCTCCCCAGGGCTCACAGTCCCTCATGGGGTCATGCTGGGCCTCCCCATGGCAAGTCTGTTGGAGGTCCTTCATTGTCCTGGGCCCCCTGGGACTGAGGAGCACCTGCACGGTCTCAGTCCCCGGCCAGCTGTCCGCAGGGGCAGGAGGCCCTGACGCCTGTCCCCCGCAGGTGGGCCTCCCGCAGCCGGCAGTCCAGCGCTGTGCGGCCCAGCTGGCCTCGGCCCTGGAGCACGTCCACTCCCGGGGCCTGGTGTACCGGGACATCAAGCCCGAGAACGTGCTGGTGTGTGACCCGGCCTGCCAGCGGGTCAAGCTCACCGACTTCGGCCACACGAGGCCGCGTGGGACGCTGCTGCGCCTGACTGGGCCGCCCATCCCTTACACGGCCCCTGAGCTCTGCTGCCCTCCGCCCCTGCCCGAGGGCCTGCCCATCCAGCCTGCCCTGGACGCCTGGGCGCTGGGGGTCCTGCTGTTCTGCCTGCTCACTGGCTACTTCCCCTGGGACCAACCCCTGGCTGAGGCTGACCCCTTCTACGAGGACTTCCTCATCTGGCAGGCGTCTAGCCAGCCCGACGACCGTCCTCAGCCCTGGTTCGGCCTGACACCCGTGGCCGACAGTCTCCTGTGGGGACTGCTGGACCCTCACCCCCGGAAGAGGAGCCCCGTGAGCTCCGTCCGGGACTACCTGGGGCGTCCCTGGAGGCAGCGGGAGGGGGAAGCTGAAGAGGTGGAGGAGGGGGATGTCGAGGAGGATGGAGAGTGAGGGGGGCAGCCCGAGCTCACCTTGCCTGTGGAGATACGGGAAGGGAACTGTGTGCCCGTGTCCTGAGGCTGCCTCCACCTTCTTGTGCTGGCTTTTGGCTTCTCTTTTCCCCGTTTCCCTCTTCCTTACCTCCCACATGGCCATCCCTCCTGTGGCCTAGGGGGCCCCTGAGACAGCTGCATGCCTGTCCCACCATCACCGTTCCCCAGGGCTTTGGCACCTGCTGTCCCCCTGCCCGAGGTCCTGTGGCTCCTTCCCTCGCCTCCCGCACACCCTCGGTGCTTCAGCTGCCCTGCTCAGTGAGGCCTGCCCTTGGCAGGCGAGGTCCCTGGCCCCGTGTTCCCACCACCTCCTTCTCCTCTGCTCCCTGCCCTCGGGGACGCTCATCCCCTTCCAGCTGTCCCCTTAGGTCCATGTGGTTCTTCTGTGTGTCCTGTGGGGGCAGGGGTCCCACCTGTCCTGTGAGGTGCCCCATGGAGCCGGCGCAGTCCTGGCTCAACGGAAGGGCCTCAGAGATGTCTGCTCAATAAACGCACCTGTCTGGTTCTGTGTCACCGCCTCTGTGTCCCTGTCTTCCAGTCCCCTCTCTCCTCCTGGGCCGGGTCTCCCCCACTCCCCCAGCCCTGCGTCTTCCGCCCACAGTCTGGGCTGGCCGTCGCCCTCTTCTCTCACCTAGCTTCACCCGGCACGTTGGTCTCCACGATGCTGCCGGCCTGTCCCTGTGGGGAAGACCCGACAGCATGTTGTCAGGGAGAGATCCGCAGAAGCCGAACACGGCCCCACGGTGTGGCCGTGCCTCGTGCCAGAGGCTGGCGCGGATGCATGTCAGGACGGGGAGAGCCTGTCTCTGCGCGGGCCCACATGTGAGCAGAGGCCTTGAGCATCAGAGCCGCCCACGGACGGGCACCGCGGCTGGACTGCGGCGGGGATTTCCGGGGATTTCTGCAGAGGTGTGTGTTCATAAGCCTCTGGGCTCAGGGCTGTGCACAAGTCGTGGTGTGTGTGGGGGACGCGGTGGGGTGTGACTCTGTCCTGGCCTGTGCGGGTGATGGGACTGTGTGTTTCATGGGTCCGAGTGTTTGAGCCTGTGTGTGAGGGGACAGCACGGAAGTCTGCGTGTGCTTGGCCCTGAGTGTGTGGACATCAGACCTGTGTTTGTATGTCCACAAGACCTTGAGCACGCGTGTGTGTAGCCGGAGGAGAAAAGTCAGCCAGACACGGCTGCCAGTCACCAGCTGGGCCCCTCTCTCCTTCACACCTTCCCCCGCCTTGCCCCGGCCCCTTCTTGGCCGCTGCCCTGTTTGCAAACACTCTGTCTTCCTCTCCTCGCCTTCTTTGGCCTCCCGCCCAGAGCAAGGCTACAACTCAGAGCTGGATCGAGTGTCACTCTCTCCCAGGCCCATACCACCCCCCCCCAGGGCCCCTGCTGTGGCCTCCTAGGTGTTGCCTGGACTGGGGAGGGGGGTGTTAACAGCGCCTGCGGAGTGACCCCAAAGACCCTTGAATCTAGTTTCAATAGAGAGGACTAGGGACACCGGCCCCTGTCCTGGGCAATCCAGGTGGGCTTCCTGGAGTAGGGGACACTGGAAAGAACAAGACAGGGAGGTATATAGTGGGGGGGAGCGGGGAGCAGGATCAGGACCTTCTGCCATCTTATCCATGAATGTGAAGTAGCCCGAACCATCAGGCCAAGAATGTGTCCCAAAAAAGCTGGAGGCGGCTGGGGCAGGGTGGAGCTGGGAAGAGGGGGTGCAGCTGGGCAGGGGAGGCAGGGGTAGGGGAGGCAGCAGAGGGTGTTAATTGGTGGCAGCAGCTGAGGATTAACTGGGAGGTGATAATGACCCAGTGGGGGGCCCCAGGGCAGGGTGGGAGGACGAAAATTCCCAGAAGGCCTAAGGGACCCGAGGCAGTGCTAATTAAGTATTAGTTACTTAATCAAGTAAGACTTAATATTAATCATAATACTTAACACTGACAAAGCAGCATGCTCCTCGCTCCTCCAGCTGCCCCCCTGGCAGAAACATGGGCTCACCTGCTAGGACCCTCCTCAGTTCACGGGTCAGGGTGCATGGGTGGCCAAGGTAACACCTGAGCTCCCACCTGGGTCAGGGGCAGGAGCAGAGCCCGGAGCCGAACCCAGACTGGGTCCTGCCCAGGGACCATGGTCTTCAACTTCAGGGTGTTCCACTGCAATCAGTGGCCAAAGGGGTCCCACACAGAGGGCTGGGAGGCCTGTGACGGGCTGCGTGACGGTATCGTGTACGTCTGAATGTGCAAGGCGAGTGTGCGTGGGGGGTTGTGAGGCGGCCGTCCCTCCCTGGGAGGACACGGGCGTTGGGGCAGGTAAACCATGGGGATAGAAGAGGTGGGCTCAGAGGCTTCCAGACCCACTGCCCTGTGCTAGTGAGGACGTGGAGACACTAGAACCCTGGTGCAGTGTGGAGGGAGCGTAAAAACGGTGCAGCCATCGTGGGAGACAGGCCGGCCTTTGTCAGCTCATCAGACACAGAACCACCACGTGGCCTGGCAATTCCGCTCTGAGGTTCGTCCCACGAGCAACGGAAAGTGTGCATCCACACAGATATTCTAGTACGCTACTCACAAAAGCCAAACCACGGAGACAACCCAAATGTCTGTCCACAGCTGAGCAAACACAAGGTGGTCCATCCAGACTCTGGACTAGTACCCTGCCATGGGAAAGAACGAAGCCCCAACCCGTGCCACACCACGAGTGGACCTCACCAACGCTGTGAGAAGGACTCCATTCTGGAAATGCCCAGAACAGGCAGATGCGGGGGTGGGGCTGTCGGGGGGAGACAGGGAATGACGGGTAAGGGGCACAGCTTCTCTTCTTCGGGGGGCGTGGTGGTGGACTTGTTCTAAAATTAGATTGTGGTGAGTGCTGCACAGCTCTGAATATATTAAAAACCACCGAATTGTACATGGGAAAAGGGTAAATTTCATGGCATGCAGATTTCATCTCAATGAGGCTAAAAAACCACAAAAGAAGCATTTGCAAGGTTCTCATGTCTTAATCAGTTCCTTTCCTTCTCCAGGCCTCTGAATTCCCATCAAAGAGAAAAGAGAAAACGCTGCTCTCCTTCTCATAGCTCTGAGTCAATCACAAACCAAGGCCTTAAACACAGAACCTACTCCCTGCTCCCCACTCTGTCTTACAGAAAAGACCACTGAGGCCCCAGCGGGGAGGAACCTACTTTCCAATGACCAGCAAGTCTAAAGATGGAAGAGCCTGAATTCAAACCCAGCTCTCCACCCCAGCCCAGCACCTCTAAAGTGTACCCAACGGGTGGTCGCCACGGACGCTCTGCCCCGCCCCCCAGCTGGGACCTCAAGCTTGCAAGCAGGATGTGTGGATGTCCAGCGTAAAATGAAAATGTGGGCCTTCTTGGTTCAAAAAACAGTTTTTCCTTCCCCTCTCCCTGTCATTTGCTAGTGATGCTGTGCCCTCCCCTGGGCCTGGGGCGTGGAGCTACCGCTGGGGATGGGATCCTGTGACCAGACCCCATCAGGGAAGTGCCTTTGCATGAGCCCGTGCTCCTGCCCCATCAACTTCACTTAGAAAACTTGGGGTCGGGGCGCCTGGGTGGCTCAGTGGGTTAAGCCGCTGCCTTCGGCTCGGGTCGTGATCTCAGAGTCCTGGGATCGAGCCCCGCATCGGGCTCTCTGCTCAGCAGGGAGCCTGCTTCCTCCTCTCTCTCTGCCTGCCTCTCTGCCTGCTTGTGATCTCTCTGTCAAATAAATAAATAAAAATCTTAAAAAAAAAAAAACTTGGGGTCAAAAATCACGAAGAGCATCAGCAGAGCGTCAGCACCCCACGTGTGCGCTGCTTGCAGCGGGGAGGGGGCCAACCCCGGGGCTGGAAGGGGCCAGCCCGGCAGGCCTCTGTGAATAAGCTCTGGGGCGGGAGTCCCTGCAGGTCGGTGCTGGGGCACAGATAATGCCAATAGCTTGAGCGACGCTTCTCAGACCTCCAGCAGCCAGCCACAATGACCTGCTGCCTTGCTAAACCGCGGATTCCGATCCGATTCGGAGAGTCTGAGGTGGTGCTGCTGAGGCCCATGTTCCCAGGGCACGGGCCACACTTGCTGGTGCAAGGGACACAATGTTAGAGTACTGATCTTGCGTCCTCACTGATCTCTTATTAACACTAACCATTTGTGCGCTGGATGCTCCGGGGTTTTCTACATGGACAGTCAGATTGCCCGCGGGGAAAGGACAGATCTGTGTCTCCACGCTTCCTGGGATTAAGGAAGCCCCCTCTGCTCCGATTCTGCTAAGAGTGCGTGTGTGCGTGTGTGTTGTGTGTCCACCATGAATGGGTGCTGAATTTCGTCAACTGTGTTTCTCTGCGAAGGTCGCACCCGCTAGGCTTCTGCAGCTACTGTTCTGGGCTTGTCGCAAGCTGGCAGGCCCAGGACAGGGCTCAGCTGTCCCATGGGAGGTGTCCAGGTCAGGGCCGGGAGTCGGTGGGGGCTGGCCACCCACCCTGGCCCTGGGCCCTGGGGCCAGATGTTTGGGCTTAGCCGCCTGGCCAAGCAGGGATAGAGTGACCGGATAATTAAGCACCCGCTTCTTCGGGGCTGGCAGAAGGCTGCAGAGGGTGGAGGGACCTGGGGCTGGAGTGCCCAACAGCCGCCCTACCCCTCCCAAATCCGGCTCACAGATGGGGACCTAGAGCCTAAACACCTAGTGGGGCCCTCAGGGGGGACCCAGAGTTGGGGTGCGCCTGCTCCCAACTTCAAATGGGGAAGCAGACCCTTTGCCTCCAGGTCGGTGTGCTGTCCTCTGAGCCCCTGACTGCCCAGGAGGGCAAGAGGCAGGCAGGCAGGGGCCCCCTCAGCCCTCCCTGTTTACTAGTCAGCAGTTATTTAAGTCTGGGGCTTAATGAGACCCGGGGAACAGAATTCTCTGCGTGCTTCTTTGCCTGTTGGCGGGGGCAGACAGTCCATCTATCAGGACCCCCAGACATTATCCCTCCCTGCCCCCAACACGTAACTGGACCCTGCTGGCCTTTGCCGGACTGCGGGGGCGCCAGCTCCATGACCTTCCAGGACCTCTGAGCCAGGCTCCACATTGGGGAGAGGAGGAGGAGGGAATGGTCTCCTGTCCGAGGCTACAGAAACCAGAATTGGAGCCTCCTTCAGTGTTTCAAGGTGGCCCCCAGTTTACAAGTGGAGACCCAGAGAGGGGAAGGAGCCCACCCAAGGTCACTCAAAGAGGGGCCGTCATAGGAGTCCTAACCTGGAACCCCAGGCCAAGGTCAAACCATGGGAATCTGCATCGCATTCTTCTGGGTTTGAGTTCCCAATCTGCTATGTGGCCTTAGGCAAGACGCTTGCCCTCTCTGAGCTTTGGTGTCCTTTCTGAAATGGGAATCAAGGTCCTCCCTCAAAGGGCTGGGGTGAGGATGGGATGTAGTGCGTTAAGAGGACACACTGGGTCAGACGCAGAGAAGTGCAGTCAGGAAGGGACACGATCATTCTTGTTAACTGAGCACATAACACACCAAGCTCCATCCTTGCCCAGGCTACCTCGTCTAATCCTCCCCACCACCACCTCCCCAGAGGCAGATGTTGTTACTATCCCCATGTACCAGTGACGAGACCGAGGTTCAGAGAAAGGAAACGAGCCACCAGAGTCCCACTTGCCTGGACGTGGTTTCGAGTCCAGGCTAATCTGACTTAGGAGCAAGGGCCTGGTCAGACAGGCCTGGCTACCAATCACGGCTCCACCACATCGTCCCTAAGAGACCTGGGACCTCGGTGCCCTGATCTGTAAAAAAGGGGACAAAGACAACAGCTGGCACAGCACGAGTGCTTATCTAGAGCCGGCCCCTGGGGTTAAGCGCTCTAACATACGCATTGACTTAGCGAATCAGCACAACCACCCATGAGGTGTGCACTTACTACCCCACTTACGTGGCTGGAAGAACTCAGAACAAGAAGTTAGGTAACTGGCTCAGGTTCATGCCCACAGGCAAACTCAGGCCTTCGGGCTCCAAAGCTCACCCCTTCTCTGCTGAGCTGTGGTAACAGTACCCTCCTTAGCAGGTGTTTGTGAAGGTAAAGTGACGTTATGCACAGAAAGCCCTCAAAACAGAGCCTGATCCAGAAGAGGCACTCAACAAATATTAGTCATTATTATTATTATCATGTACTCATGCATTCGAGATTTTTAAGGTGTGTGCACTCTGCGTCAGGCTCTGTTCTAAGAGCTGGGCATATATCTGTGAACAAGACAAAGATCTTTGCCATCATGGGGCTTTGCCAGTACCAATGGTGGCACCATCGTCACCACCCCCATCCCCATCATGATCGTCATCACTACGATCATCGCAATCACGCCCATGATCACCTTCACCATCACCACCACCGCGGTCATGGCCAACATCACTTCCATCGCCATCGTCACCATGGTCATCACGGCCATTATTAGGCTCACCGTCCTCCTTCTCACTACCGTAATCACCATGACCATCATGGTCATCACCCATTATCACTAACACCATCACCATAAACATCCTTGCCTTGCATGGTGCCTGTGGGATTCATAATTCAAGACCAATCTTGGGATTCCCTCCCTCTGGAGTTCCCCTAGATCCCCACAAATGTCACCGATATCTTGTTTTTAATTAGATACTATGGTTTTCATTTTTTGGTTGGGTGTGTCTTAGCCCCTCAAATCCCATATAGGGGTCATACATCTCCCCTTAGAGGCCTTTCTTCCTCCTCTGGGGTGGTGGTAGCTGGTGCAGAGGTGCTGGGGGGCCAGGACCCCTCAGCCAGTCTTTTTACAACCTCACCCAGTTGCCCTAGGTTCCGGGTGGCCTCCACCAGCTGGGTCAGCCCCAGTCCCAGGGCTTGGCGCTGCTGCTGCTCCTGCTCCAGGACCTGGGTCAGCCTCTGCAGCTGGCCACCCACGTCCCTCACAGCAGCCACCAGCTCTACCAGGGCAGGCGGCTCACAAGCCATGACCCTTACAGGTGGTGTTGGAGCCACACATGGGCCAAGGGGGTCTGGGCTCTGACCAGGGGTTGGCCTTGGGGTGAGATGGTCAGGGAAAGGTTGACCCAAGGGGTGGGCCATGGAAGACAGGTGGAGGTCAGAGGTCACTGTGGGGTCAGAGGCTGAGTGTGGGGTCTGTGTGGGTGGTGGGCTTGGTTTGGGGCTCTGGCTTCTTGGTGGTTCGAAGTCCTCAGTGGACAGAGTGTCCATGCTTGGAGCTGGAGAAGGCCTGGAGTGGCTGGACTCCGAGGTTGGAAAAGGCACTAGGCTGGACATCTTGGATGTAGAGAGATGAGAAGACCCCATGGAGGTCAACCAGGGGTGTAGGCTAGACTTGACTGTTGGTGCTAGAGTGGGAGAGAACAGTTCTGTTCCCGAGGAAGTTAGAATGGACTTGGTAGTGATCATAGGGGTTGAGGTAGGGTCAGCCGTCATGCTGGGGTGAGTGGAGGTGGTAGAATGAAGGATCATGGTGGGGTGAGGGGTTGTGGCAGGGTAAGGGGTTGTGATAGGGTGAGGGGTTGTGGTGGGTGGAGCGGCAGTGGACTGAGGGGTCGTGGTGGGATGAGGGGTTGCAGTGAGGTAAAGGGTTGTGGTGGCCTGCAGGGTTGTGATGGGTTGAGGGGTTGTGGTGGGTTGAACAGATGTGTTGGGTTCAAGGGATATGGTGGGTTGAGGGGGTGTGGTGGGTTGTGGGGTCGTGGTGAGTAGTGGGGTTGTGGTGGAATGAGGGGTGGTCGTGGGTTGAGAGGTCAAAGTGGAGTGAGGGGTGCTAGTAGGGTGGGGGTTTGTGGAGGAGTCTGGGGATTCGGAATGATCTGGAAATGTGTTGGCATATGGAGCTGTGCCCAAGTTTGGGGTTGTGTCAGATTCTGGAGTCAACTCTGAGGTAGAAGAAAGGTGGGTCGCCACTGCAGGTGCAGAGGGGTCAGAGGTCAGTTCTTTGGGCAAGGTGGGTGGTGGGGTGGGTGAGAGATCAGGTATCAGCGCTGGAGTCACAGCGCCCTCAGGGGTGGACAGAGTGAGGCCAGGGGTTGTCAGAGTGAGGTCCGAGTTCATCTGCGAGGCTAGGTCTGGGTTGGGTGGCGAAGTGTCAGGAGGGTCAGAGGTCACCCCTCGCCTTGAAGCTGCCTCAGGAATGAGCCCAGGCGCAGAGTCGGGGGTCACCGGTGGGCCAGGGGGCTCTGGCGAGGCTGACGGAGCTGGGGAAGCGGCCGGGGGCGCTGTCCTGGCCGCTGTGGGACGCTGCAGCCGCCGCTCCAGCCACGGTTTCCTCAGGGAACCTGGAGGAGGAGGAAAGACAGATGGTCGAGGTCAGCTTGCCCCGCCCACCCCCTTGGCCTGCCCCGCCCCTCCAGGGAGGAGCCGACCAACGGGAGGGGCGGACCTTGCAACGTCACAGGTTCCCCAGCAGACTTTGCCCCGCCCCAGCGCCCCACCTCCCCACCACCTGTGATGTCTCCAGACGCCACCTGGCGTCCTGCAGTGCAGGCGCGGGAGCTCGAGGGAGGGGAGGGGTACCGTGGAAGGTGGGAGGGAGCGGAAACGTGGGGGGCAGGGTCGGGCGGCTGGAGGGGCTTGCGGAAGCAGGAAGGAAAACGGGGGAGTGTGGGGACTGTGGCGGCTTACCTGGGGATGTGGGAGGGGGGGATGCGGGGGGGGGGCGAGGGAGCAAATGGGGAAGGAATGGGGGAGATGCCGGAAGGTGCAGAAGCGTGAGGGGGATGCGAGAGGCTTCTGAGCGTAATCTCAGTGGGCAAGATTTTTATGTCACTTTTTAAACAAAATTACTGCAAAAGATCCACTATGAACAAAAGAGTCCAAATTTTAGCCCAACAGGATCTGACTGGGCCAGGATTAGGGAAAGTCAAGTGAGGTAGATGGGATCCTGCCTTTAGTTGAATTTTTGATGTTCAGTTCATTGCGAATGTTTTACATTAATTTCGATTTTTAAAACTATAAAGATATTTACCTCGGTAACCGCGTGTTTTGGTGGCACCTTATGTTTAGGGCCTGAGTAGAATGAGAAGCCTCATCCCTTTCTTGGCTCAGCTTCCAGGTAAATGAGAATTTTATCCCTTTTTGCAGATGAGGGGAGTCAGGCCAAGAAGGTAGGTAACTTGCCATGGGTCGCACAGATACAGTTTGCAAATTGTGGGGACAAGATTTGAAGCAAAGTCCTTTGCATTCAGAGTCTGGGTCGTTAAATATCACTTTCCCAGTGACGGGTATGATAACATGTGGCCAACCCTAATCTGAAGTGTGGCTAGTCCAACTAAGGGTTAGGGTTTCCTTTTTCAAAAAAAAATTATTTTGGGGGGCGTCTGGGTAGCTCAGTGGGTTAAAGCCTCGGTCTTCAGCTCAGGTCATGATCTCAGGGTCCTGGGATCAAGCCTCGCATCAGGCTCTCTGCTCAGCGGGGAGCCTGCTTCCTCCTCTCTCTCTGCCTGCCTCTCTGCCTACTTGTGATCTCTCTGTCGAATAACTAAATAAAATCTTTAAAAATATATTTTTGGTGGGCAGCAAAGCGAGGTTTATTGAATGATAGCGAAGTGAATACACAAAACTCCCAAGGAGGGAGGGGACCCAAAGGGACTGCCCTCCTTTTTCACATTTTTAATTCATTTAAAGTAAAAAGCCACCAGTGTTGATAGCTAGCATATTGAACAATACAGCTCTAGAGAATTCCAGGTTTCCTGCAGGATTTTGGACATGCCTCCTGTTGTTGCCACTGGTTTGCCACATCAGAGAAGTGGCTCAGTGAGGGGCTTGGCCTCCAGCCATGCTGCCTGTGCTTAAACCCCAGATCTGTCGCTTCCTAACTGGGTGACCATGGACAAGTTATTTAACTGCCTTGAACCTCAGTTTGTGGATGATCAACGGACCTCCCTTATAGAACTGTGCTGGTACAGGGGGCTCCTGCAGAGCGGGCGCAGAGACTTAGGACAGTGCCTTGCAGGTAGCAGGCACTCTTGTGACTAATATTGTCACACTCACTGATGTCCATCCTCAGTTTCTCTCATCTGTGAAATGGGTGTAATGATAGCACCTACATCATAGGGCTCCTACAGATGCCTGAGAGCTAAAGGGGTAATATATATAAAGTTCTTAGAACAGTCCCAACACCTGGGTGTACTGTTCAGTAACTATTAACTGATTTAGTTATTATTTCAAGAATCACAGCTTGCTTAAATATTGTAGGGGTTCAGATGTCTAGAGTGGTATTTTTAATTTTTCAGACCCAAGGTTCAGAAAGCCAAACTAATAATACTCTTCTGTACGTTGTCATCAACAGCCCGGCAATGTCTCTTCTTTTTTCTCCTTTTCCTTCCCCGCTCTCCATCCCTCTCACTTTCCCCCACAGCTAGCTCCATTCGTGTATTTGACACATGTCCTTAAAGATAGGTCCTTACACAATACCTTATAAACTATAAAAGGCATATATGTATATACGTTAATGTATTAAGTGTACGTGTATTTTTGTGTTTGTGCTTTTTAGCTTTTGCAAATCGCTGGAAATTTCACGCTGCTCTTTCTCCATCTTCAGTTGCTCACACTGCCCCGTGCTCCTGTGTGTGCAGCTCAACTCGCTTTAGCTCCTGCGTGGGACTTCACCACACGCACCCACTGCAGGACACATAACCGGCCCCCAACTCCCTGATATCACAGTGTTCCAAAGAAAACCCTCATACAGCTTGCCCGTAGAAGCCTATTCAAGAATTTCTCTGGAATACATGGGGCACCTGGGTGGCTCAGTTGGTTAAGCGACTGCCTTTGGCTCAGGTCATGATCCTGGAGTCCCAGATCAAGTCCCACATCGGGCTCCCTGCTCGGCACGGAGTCTGCTTCTCCAGCTAACCTCTCTCATGCTCTCTCTCTCTCAAATAAATAAAGTCTTTAAAAAAAAAAAAGAATTTCTCTGGAATACAGGAAGAGGATTGCTGGGTCACAATGTACAATCATACCTAATTTCACTATCTTTATCAGATACCTATATCCAGTGGGGATGTCTGTTTTCCCACATCCTCACCCACACTTGATATCACCTACCTTCCAAATTTTCTCCATGCCTGTCATCACTTTAACTTTAATCTTCCTAATTCTTTATGAGTGTGAATGTTTCTACATATACTTGTTGGCCATTTGGGGTTTCCCTTCTGTGAATTGCCTGGTCATAACTGTTACCCATTCTCTTGTAGGGCTTCCTGTCATTTCTTCATTGATTTGTCAGAGTGAATTGCATAGCATAGGTTATAGTTTCCCTACGTGGGCATCGTTGATGTTTGGAGCTGGATGATTCTTTGTTGTGGGGGACTGCTCTGTACAGAGTAGGATATGTAACAACACCCGTGGCCTTGACCCATTAGGTTCTAGTAGCCTCCCTACTCTTAGTCATGACAATCCCAAACATCTTCAGATATTGCTAGTTACTCCCAGTTGAGGGCCACAAACATAGATAATAACCCCTTGTATCTGGATATATCTCTGCTGGATCTCTGGGGTGAGAGTGGGGTCACCACTGGGGAATTCGGAGTCCATCTCTCTACCCACAACACAAACAACCCGGTTGCCACAGCTACATGCCTCACCTGTGTCTCCACGGATCCTTGGAGCTGGAGAGGGACGGCCTGGACTCCGGGTGGTAGCAGTGGTAAGAGTGGATCCAGGTCTGCCTGCAGTGGGTGTCCCCTCTGGCGGAGCCCCTCCGGAAGGTGTATCCCACGTCCAGGAAGGCTCGTAACTATCCTCACCACCTTGAGAGATATAGGGAGAACTGAGTCTCGTTTCCCTTTATTATGACCCTCTGCTCCTCCTGGACCCCAACTCAGGCCTCATCCTGTCTCACCTGCACCCCCCAATCTCCTCCCTGACCTCACAGCCACCCCAGTGACTCAGCCGAGATGCTCTGAACTACTAAGAACAGAAACTGGGACTAAACCAGCTTATAAAATAAGAACAGTTCTTATTTCAATGTCCTGATGTCCCTGCCCCTACTCATTCTTTATTTTTCCCTTGGGGGGAGGAGGACACCTATAATATCTTTATTAATGAACAACCAGGAACATTTCTGTAGCATTTTCCCTATGTATTTTGGATGAATACACTTGGATAATCTCTACATGACAATTTTATGACAATACATATGACATATGTATGACATATATATGACAATACATATAAATGTATAATATCCAGTGACCCTCGAACTCTACAGATTATGCAGAACCACCTGTATGTGGATTTTTCCCACAAATACAGTACAATACTATACTGTACTTATATTTTAGTAACTTTTTTCTCTAGCTTACTTTATTATAAAAATACAGTGGATACTGGGGCGCCTGGGTGGCTCAGTGGGTTAAAGCCTCTGCTTCGGCTCAGGTCATGATCCCAGGGTCCTGGGATGGAGCCCTGCATCGGGCTCTCTGCTCAGCGGGGAGCCTGCTTCCCCCACTCCTCCACCGTCTGCCTCTCTGCCTACTTGTGATCTGTATTTGTCAAATAAATAATTAAAAATTTTTTAAAATGTACTGTATAATATACACAACATACAAAATATGTGTTAATTGTTTATGTTATCAGTAACGTTTCCCGTCAACAGTAGGCTATCAGTAAAGTTCTGAGGGAGTCAAACTCTCTCATCTATATGTAGATTTTTGACCGCATGGGGGTCAGTGCCCCTAACCCCCGTGTTGTTCAATGGTCAGCTGTGTAATATAAAAATTAACCATTTTATATGTATGATATAAAGTATAACGTAAAATACACCATTTTATATAGAGAGAATTGAAAGACTGAATTCAGTCTTCTGGCTTGGTGGATCAAAAAACGTACTTTAACAATAGCTTTTTTGGGCGCCTGGGTGGCTCGGTCAGTTAAGTGTCTGAATCTTTTTTTTTTTTTTTTAAAGATTTTATTTATTTATTTGACAGAGAGATCACAAGCAGGCAGAGAGGCAGGCAGAGAGAGGAGGAAGCAGGCTCCCTGCTGAGCAGAGAGCCCGATGCGGGGCTCGATCCCAGGACCCTGAGATCATGACCTGAGCCGAAGGCAGCGGCTTAACCCACTGAGCCACCCAGGCGCCCCAAGTGTCTGAATCTTAATTTCAACTCCCGTTGCGATCTCAGGGTTGGAAGAGCCAGTCCCACGTGGGGCTCCGCACCCAGTGAGTCTCCTAGAGGTTCTCCCCTTCCCCTCTCTGCCCTTCCCCTGCAGTTGCGTGCAAATGTGCATGCTTTCTCTCTCTCTGTCAGGTAAGTAAAAAATCATTAAAAAACACAATAGCTTTGTTGAGATATAATTCCCATACCTTAATGTGTACAGTTCGGTGGGTTTGAGTGTATTCACAATGTTGGGCAACCAGAAACTCCATGTTCCTCACCTCCCTTCACTAACTGCCCCCTGCCCACCTCTCTGACACCCCCTCACGGTGCCGCCTTCCCCACGGGCTTGCTGCTCACACCGGACCCCACACCTTGAGGTGTTCCCGTCTAGCCTCGGTGCACCTCTGAGCTTTTGCCCGTGGGATTGCCTCCACCTGGAATTCCCTTCTCCACCATAGACATTTTCCCACTCTGCACGTGAAACCAGCAGGAGGATGGTGTCTGACACACTAGGCACATTTGTCCTGGTCACTTTGAGCTCTGCGGCTAGCTGTCCCAGTTGCGGAATTCCCTGGCTCTGTCACCTGCTAATATATTACGCGAATAGAACATGGGTTAATTTTCACCTCGATGCCTGGCATTGCCAATACCTCAGTCCCATCTCCCTATTATTAACCGTTCTTAATTAAATACCTTCCCCATGCCTGTCAAGTACCTTAAGAGGGAAACTATGAAATCCTACCTGACGGTCATACTCATTAGGAATTTTAAGAACCATTAGCCTTACTATTAAAAAATTAAAAATGGAAACAAGCTTAGGAAAAAAAACAACCATTAGCGGTGAAGATGTCTTTTCAAGATGCTGGGTTTTAGGAGAACTCCACTGAGAATACAAATTGAGCCCTGTTACAATGTCAGTCCACCAACTGCAGGCATACTCCTTGGGTCTCTGTGTTCTTGAACTGTGCTCTAAGATACGGCCACCCGTGGGGCACCTGGGTGGCTCAGTGGGTTAAGCCTCTGCCTTCGGCTCAGGTCATGATCTCAGAGTCCTGGGATCGAGCCCCACATTAGGCTCTCTGCTCAGCGGGGAGCCTGTTTCCCCCTCTCTCTCCACCCGCCTCTCTGCCTACTTGTGATCTGTATCTGTCAAATAAATAAAATCTTAAAAAAAAAAATATGGCCACCCATCCACTGGCCGTTAGTGTGGGATCAATTTGATTTTTTTCATTAAAACGTGCATTTTAAACGTAAGCAGCGGCATTGCACGGTTACAGCCCTTGTGAGGCCCAATCACCTCCCTTCCCCCAAAGGACTCTTTGAGGCCATATTTTTCTCCATGTTTTAGCTTCCTAAGTTGAAGACTTGCCCATCTACATAACACTGCATGCGTAGTTTTATAGCTTGGATGTGGGCGTGTCCCTTCCTAGCTGGGTGAGCAAGTCACTGAACTGCTCCATGACTGTTTCCTCACCTGTAAAATGGGTACCATGATGGTCTACTCCATGGGGTCACAAAGCCTGGCATGTGATAAGATTATTCTTTGAATTAAATTCATCTCTCTCTAGCTCCTTCTTTTTAACCTTCATTTAATATTCTGTTGTACCAACACACAACTGTTGATTCGTCCGTGCCGTTGACAGGCAGGTAGGCTGTGGCTAATGTTTTGCTGTTACAAATATGGCTGCAGTGAATTCCTTAGATCTGTGACCTTGGGCTCAGGAGTGAGAACTCCTCAACACCTAATTGTATAACTGCGGTGTGGAAGGCAGAGGTGTCTCCCTAGACATTGTTAAACTGCCCTCCTAATGAGGCACAGAGTCGCATGCCCACCTTTACCCCACAACCTTTGTGCTGTCAGACGTTTTAATTTTTGGCAATCTCATGGGGAGAAGGTGGCTGGGGAAGCTGCTGTTTTGCTACAGATGACCGAACAAAAGCCCAGAGAAGGCAAGGAACTTTCCCAAAGTCACACAGCCAAAGAGCAGTGTTGGGCTTCAGACCCACAATGGTCTACCTGGTCCTTAATGGAGACCTCTTTCCCTTGAGGTGCAAATCTACTGAGTCTTACCCCACTCCTCCCCTGGTGAGCTTTTATTCATCCTTCAAGATTTTATTCAAAGGCCACGCCCCTTCCCCCCTCAATGAAGTCACGCCTGCATAATGCTTCCTGGGTTCTTCAGAGCTAATTCTGTCATATGCTCCTTCCCTGTGTTCATGACAAGCGTAGTTAAGAGTGTAAATCCTGGAGTTAGAATCCAAGCTCTGCTGTTTGCTGTACTGGCCCTCTTTGTACCTGTTTCCTTATCTGTAGAATGGTGTTAAGCGTTGTACTGATCTCATAAGTTTCCTTGGGGGAGGAAGTGAGTTAAGCCACGTGACGCTGGTAGATGGCTCCTGACACATGGGGCACATTCAGTGAAAACTAGCTATGATTGTTAATATTATCACCCAACCTCTGAATTTAATCTTGCATTTACTCTTGGATCCTCTCCCCTCTGCATGACCTCATGCAGCCGTAACATACAGCAACAGCCCAAATCCATGAGTCATCCCACCTTCCAAGCTGGGTATGGGAGGCCCATGAGACACGGCTAGTTGTCTGCACAGCCTCATCCGTTCCCACAGCCTCACATTCCATTCTGTCAATGTATATCTTCAGCCCAGGCACTCCGCAGAGCTCCAGGATGGTGTAGCTAATGTCTGCACCTGGGTGTGTCAAACACATCACCAACAGATCTAATATTTCCACTGCGGATCCAGCTGCAGCGTTCCCTGATCCAGTAAAAGGGGGGTCTCCATCTCCCACTTCCCTCTTCTCACACCCCACCCAACCCCTCACTCGAATCCATCAGCTCGACTCCCAGAATATAGCTTACACAATCCACTTCTGAGTCTCCACTGCTACCCTGGCAGAGACTACTGTCACCTTTCCAGAGACCTCTCAGTCTCCCTGTATGCATCCTGGCTCCTCCATCCATTTCCCATGCGGCATCCTGAGTGACTGCTTTGACAATGCATGCATGACTGTGTCCTTCCTAGCTCAAAATGCCCCACCAAGGGCTTCTCACTGCATAGAGAATAAAACTCAGAGTCTAGCCCTCTCCTATCACTCTCACCCTGCCTGGCTTACTGTGTTTCGGTCATGCTAGCATCCTTGCCATTCTCTCAAGATCTCACCAGAAGGCCTTTGCATGCGCTGCTCCCTCCGTCTGGAATGCACCTTTAGCTCCCTCGGGGCTCCCCACTGCAGATCTCATCTCCTGCCATCATTCCCATCGACCACTCCATTTCAGCCCCGCTGACCTTGAGGCCATTTCTTCAACCAGCTAAGCACGATTCTACCTCAAAGCCCTTGCATGCACCGTTCCCTCTGTATAAAACATTCTCCAGCCAGATATCTGCATGGCTTTCTCCCTCTCCTCCTAAAGGTCACGCTTAAAGGGCACTTTCTCTTGGCCATCCTATTCTAAATTGCAAATCTCAGCCTCCCTTTCCCTTGCTCATCACCGCTGTGTTCTCAGGGGTTAGTATTCACGCCTGCCGCACAGCAGGTGACAGGCGTGTAAATGTCTGTGTCTCCAAATTCTGAGAAGCCTCGAGAAATACTGCTTCAATGAACTAGAAAGTGAAATTCAACCTTTTAAAGCTTCTAGCTTCGGCTGTTACATTCATTCAACAAACGTGTAAGTCTCCACGGAGTCTCTACAGCACGGATTTGGTGGTAGACCTGTGGGGGAACCATGCTCCCCCAAAGACGCCTGTACCCTAGTCCCCAGGACCTCTGAATAGGTTACCTTATGTGGCAAAGGGATATTGTAGTTGTGATTAAAGGTGCAGACCTTGAGGGAAGAGATTATCCTGCATCAATCCAAGTAGGCCCAGTCCAATCACACAAATCCTTAAAATTTAGGACAGAGGAAGACGTGAAGACAGAAGGAAGCTCAGAGAGGTGCAGCATTGCCGGCTCTGAACATGGAGGAAGGGGCCACGAGCCAGGAATGTGGGGGCCTCTAGAAGCTGGAAAAGGTAGAGAACAGATTTTGTCCTAGAGCCTCAGGAAGGAACGCAGCCCTGCTGGACTTCTGACCCAGGGGACTGCAAAGTGAGCCTGCACTGCTGCAAGGCAGTACGGGGCGGTTACGTCCCGGTAAAGGCGGGATGGAGCCAAGGGTCCAGGGAGAGGGCAGTGTCGGGCGGGCGACGCCCTTTAACCCCGGCCTCTGCCCCCGGAGAACTCCCTTCCTCCTGGTGTCTGCTGTTGGGTAATACCATGTCCTCGGCGAGGCCCTTCGGGGTCGCCTACAAGAAACAACGGCTTCCCTGGGATCCTGCAGCGGCCGTTCATTCACGCTAAACCAGCCTCGCCACCAGCGTTCCGAGGTCTTAAACGGTTTCACACACATTTGTTCTTGGGATTGGGACCCGAGGTCGCGCGCAGTCCTAACCCCGGAGCACCCCGCGAGCTGGACTAAGCAGGTCGCTGATCGTTAGCTCAGGAACTCCGTCATCTCTCCCAGTCCGAAGAGCGAAACGTGTGTGGAATCACGAAGACGCGCCTTAGCAGCTGCTCCGAGGCAGATTTGCCCCCGCCGCAGCCCGGGCGTTCGCCGCAGGGCCCAGGTCTCCCGCGCGCCGGAACCGCGCGCACCCCGCACCGAGGGAGCTGTGCGGGGCTGTTTTCCCACAGGAAGAAGCAGGCTCAGAGAGGCGGGGTCCCTCGTTCCCAGGGTCACCTCGCAGTGAGGGGAGGAAGGCGCGTCTGTCCCTCCTCCCACTCGCCATCTGGCCTCCTTATCACTGGACCTGGGACTACCCCGACTTTTCCCAGGCGCGGCTCGCGACGCCGCTCCGAGCTCACGTCACCGCCTCCCCCCACCCGCCCCGCACCCCAGTAGGACCTCCGGGCCCCGCGTCTGACTGTCTCTGCCACGAGGGGGCGCTAGAGGATAGCCAGGGGTCTGCGCCCCGTTGCACAGAACAAAGGCTCCAGGACCCCGGCCGCCCGGCATCCGGCAGGACGGGCCCGACCTCACAACTCCCTCCCCCGCCCTAACGCGCGGCGGCCCCTCGGCCCGCCCCTCCCCTCCGTTTCCTCCTCACAACCCCAACCTCGCGGACAAGTCACCGCTCTGAAAGCGCAGTAAGCGCCTCCCGCCCCCGGCTTTTATTACCGCGGGCGTGGGTCAGCCGGCCAATCAGGAGGCGCAGCGCACCTGTGACGTCACAAGCCGTGAGGCGGATTGGGCTCATTCCCCAAGGGCCGCGCGTGCGTGCTGAGCGCCAGAAAAAGGCGGGAAAATGCCCGCGGGGCGGGGCGCCCCGTTCCTGAGGCGACGAGTCCCTCAGGGAAAGACAAGCAGAGGGGCGCGGGGCGACAGGCAGAAGGGGGACCTTCGGGGGTGGGAGAGCACCCAGAGAAGGGAGAGAGCAGCGGGAGGGTGAAGCGCGGGCACAAGGCTGGGTGGAGTGAAACAGGCGGGGCCGGGGCAGGAGGAGCCATTGATGAGCAGAAGGTGGAGTCCGCGCGCGGGGCACAGAGGGGTGGCTGGGGGCGCGAGTGGCCGGGCGGGGGACAGGCAGACAACAGCAGGGCACGCGGGGGATGGTCGGAGGCAGAGAGAGCGAGAACACGGAGGGTAGAGGCGTCGGCAGGGGCAGAACAGGAACGTGGGCAGTGTGCACTGGATGCGAGCACATGAGAGAGACGGCGACAGACAAGCGGACCAAGAGAACAGCAGAGCGACAGAGACGCGGAGCGGGCCAGTGGACGAGAGCCAGCGGGCTGGGCGGGAGAGGACCGAGGGCCGCGGATGCGCATGCGCACAAGTGCACATGCGCAGGGACGCAAGGCCCGTAGAGCCTGCGAAGCCCGGAGAGCACGCGCGCACGCGCAGGGACACGGGGCTAGACAGGCGCCGCAGGGAAGCCTGGAAGAACATTGCACACATGCGTGGACACGGGGAACCCGGGGAAGCAATGCGCATGCGCAGGGCCACGGGGCCTGGGAGATGCTGCGGGGAAACCGCCTAAGCAGCATGTGCCGGGACAGCACGCGGGTAGGGGCGCACGGGCTCCGGGTGTGGCCGCAGGGCTGGAAGGACACTCGGGCCGCACGGGCCAAGCTCTAAGGGACTGGGGAATGACGTGGTGACCTCGACCCTCTGGGAGGTCTCCGGGCTCTGGATGGAGGGGCCTAGCCTCAGGTGTCGCGGCTGGTTTGCGGGAGGACCGTGGGCTCGGGCCGTGCTGAGCCTGGTCTGATTCTCAGAGACACACGGGGGTCTCCTCTTCAAGGCTCTCGAGAGGAGCCCAAGGAAGGAGCGTTTTGGGTCTCTGGAGCCGTGGAGAACCTATCCGCGATCTCCGACACCCAGGCCAGCTCCCTCCGGGGTCTCTCGGGAAGCCTTGCCAGGAGGAGCACACAGGTCGATGGGGGCTCCATCTGCACCCTGGTCGTGCACCTCACCTGTGTCCGGAAGACGCCTTGTCGCCGGAGAGGGGGCCCCTGGGCTCTTGGTGGTGCCCCAGGAGAGCGTGTGTCCAGGTACCCCTGCGGTGGTGGTCAGCTTGGCCAGGTCCTCTCCAGAGGTGGGATCCCACGTCCAGGGGGGATAATCATCCTCATCGGCGTGGCCTTGGGAGAAAGTGGGACATGGGTTGAGTCCCTCCCTGCCTCAGGTCCTTGCTGCTGCTCCAGATACCCTTCCAGAACCTCCTAGAGTGACTCTGGGTGCCCCACCCCATTCCCAGTACCAGTGCAGGTGAGCCCCACGTCTTCCTCGTGGTCACAGTTGTGCTGGCCCCACGCCCCAGCAGGGCAGTCACTCAGGGAGGCCTCGATTCCCTTGCAGCCCACGTCATCCAGCCAGATGGGACCGGTCCCGGGGCCGTAGTGGGTTTTGCCCACTCGGGACCGGACCCTTCCACAGCCCAGCTCCCAGCAGGCCACGGTACTGTCCCGCAGGTCCCAGCTGTCATCGCACACTGTCCCCCAGCGCCCAGCATGCCACACTTCCAGCCGGCCAGCACACCGGTTGGGCCCATCGGCCAGACGCACCCGGAACGGGCCTGCTGGTAGAAGACCCCAAGTCAGGAGGGGTCAACAGGGGTCAGCCTCACCGCTTCTTGTTCCCCCCACTCACCTGATCTCCCAGCGGTGCTCCCAGTGGGGGAGGGGGCTGGGTCTTCGGAAGAGTCTGGAGAACCTTGTGTTGGGGTCTCAGTGGATGGCTCCATGGAAGCCAGAGGGATTCGCTCCACTGTGGCCTCAGAGGTCATTTCTCGGGGGCTTTGAGTGGTCGGTGTTGCCACGGTCTTGGCATTCCGTTCTCGGGGGGCCCGGGGAGTCCGTGTTGCAGTAGTATGTGAGGTCATCCTGTGGGGACTTCAGTGCTCAACCTGGTGGTAGACTCAGAAACTGTCCTTCGGGAGGCCTCAGTGGTCAGAGTCGTGGTGGTCCGTGAGGTCAGTTCAGGGGGCCTCTGGGTGCCCAGGGCCCTGGAGTGTTTAGTGGTTGGAATCACGGGGGGCTGAGTGGTCAGTCTCCTTGCATTTTTGGTCACCCACTTCTTAGTACCCTTGGGGGTTTTCCCTGGGGCTTTGGTGGTGGTTTTCTCAGGAACACTGGGGGTCAGCTTTGCTGGGGGCTTGGTGGTCAGCTCCCCAGGGAGCCAGGCATCCGGATCTCTACCCAGGCCAGGGATCCAGCTCCAGCTGAAGGGGACTGAGATGGAGTCCAGGCCAGGAGTGTCTGGAAGTTGGGAGGAGAGGACATGGAAGGTGGCAGACACCATAATGACAAGGTAGTCTTTTCGATCCCCCCTTCTCCCTCATCTCTTTGTTCTTTATTCATTCACTCCTGCATGTCTCCAACATTTATCCAGCATATTCTGTCACCCAGGCACTGTGCCAGACTCTGGGGATACAAACCTGCTGGCCAGACACACCACCCCTGCTCCTTGGCTTTTCCAGTTGGGACATGCCTGACCCTGTCTGCCCTTCCCACATCAACCTGTCCACTGGCCACCCACGGTGTCACTTCCCATAACTTCTGACAGTCTCCCTTTCTCCCTGTCCAGCTCTCACCAGTTACCAGAGTGGTACCAGGTCTGGTGGGTCATTCCCCAGCTGAAAACCCTTCTGTGGCTCCTGTGGCCTCGGGAGGAGAGGGAAAGGTCCTTAGCTTCCGTGATGCCATTGTGTGGGCCACAGTTCTCGTCACATTTCTCTGATTAGATTAGCACGTGTGTGCAGTAAAGTGTCACCTGTGCCCAAGGAAATGTCTGGCCCCTGGCTCACAGGGCTACCTAGAGAGTCAGTACCAATACTGTGACTCACGGGCAGCCAGCGGGCAGGCAGCCAGAGGTCGTAGCCAAGCTCCTGTAAAACTCTGCACCCGAGGCTGGGGGACGTCTCTGCTGGGCAGTACTGCACGTGTATGGTCACTTGCCCCTGCTGGGAGAGCTAAGTGCTCTCTGCCCGGCTCCCCGGGGAGGAAGGCTGGGGGCTCCCTGCAGACCTCTCCCGCATCAGCCCCTGCGCCTCTGCCCTCAACTGGTTTTTATGATGGCTTTTCTGATTTTTTGGGAGTCCTTCTATAAGATTATAGAACCTGAGGTTTGTCTCGGGGCCCTCCCGAATGATACCGTGTCGCACGGGTTTGCAGAGATGTGTGGGTGCATCTTTGTGTCAGTGAGCTGTGAGCGTCCCAAAGGCCGGGACTGGGCTCCTTCTATCTGACACCCCAGCACCCGGCTCAGTGTCTGGCACTCGTAAACGTTAGCAGATGACAGACACAAGCCTTGTGTGTACTGCAGCTGCCCCTCACCTTGGCCTCTCTCCAGCTCCCGACATCCCTGTCCTCACTTCTTTGATCTTGGGGAGCATAAACGGGAGGAGGAGAGAGAATCCCAACTGTGCCACTTGTTGCTGTGTGACCTTGGACAAGTTACTGAACCTCTCTGTGCCTCAGCTTCCTCAGTAAAATGAGCATAACACCCCCCAGCTTGTACTTATTGTGAGGCGCGAGTGCGGTCACATGTGTGGGAACACCCAGCCCGGGCAGGGGGCTTAGGAAGACGTGCACGTGGAAGATGTTAGTGCAGATGTTACTTCCCATTCCTTCTTCCAGGAAGCCCTCCAGGAGCCAGCAGGTGGTCAGGACCTCCTTACCAGTGCAGGAGACTCCAACATCTTCATTGTGAGCACAGTTGTGCTTCCCCCAGGGTGAAGCGGGGCATTCTGAGAGTGAGGCCTCGGTCCCCAAGCACCCCACGTCATCCAGCCAGATGGGGCCAGCCCCCCAGCCGAAGCGGCCAGCCGCAGGGTCCTGCTGCCGTGCTCTGCCACAGCCCAGCTCCCGGCAGGACCACGGCTGAGTCCGCAGGTCCCAGCTGTCATCACACACACCGTCCCCCCAGCGTCCGTTGTGCCACACCTCCAGCCGGCTCCGAACACCTGCTGGGTCCTGCCACCAGGCGCAGCTGGGGGGACCCTAGGGTGGAAGAGACCCAAAGACTTAGGAAACCATCCAGCTGTCCATCCCTCTGCCTGCCTTGCATTCATCCAGACTTCTGTCCATCTTGGCTTCCCCAAATCCGTCCATCCTGCCTGCAGGGACAGGGATAGAGTCTGGCATGGTCTGGGTTCCTTGAAAAGTGGAACACGGAATCCCTGTATGATCCAGAAATCCCACTGCTTGGGCTTTACCGCCGGTAAACGGAGGATGGCTACTCAGACAGGTGCTTGTGCACAGGGTCCTGGCGCTGTTCACAGCAGCCCAAGGATGGACACAGCCTGACTGTGCATCCCTGCATGGAGGGATAGCGGAGTGAGGCCCTGCGCACGAAATGGAATAGGATTCAGCCTTTCTTAGGAGGGGATTCCGCGACCTGCCCCGTGGGTGAAGCCAGAGGACATCAGCACGAGTACTGCAGGGTCCCATCTGCACCATGACCCTGGAGGAGTCTGGTTCATAGAGTGGGCACCTGGGCTGGGCCAGGGAGATGGGAAGCCCGCGTGTAATCCGTCTGGGGTGTCTGGGATGGTGACAAATTCCCACAGCTGCATGGTGGTGGCTGCCCGACCTCATGAATAGGTTTCGTGCCACTGAACTCACACTTAAAAACAGATGGAGCGGTCAATGTTACGTTGCGTATAGTTGACCGCAACGAACCCAACAGAGGACGTGGGCTCTGGGACATGCTGCCTTCACCCGTGTCTTAGCCATGTGGCCTCCTCCGTAACACGGACAGCATGCAGCACCCCGGGCCCGCGTGGCCAGGACTGTCCCCTGACGGAGACAAGAAGCGCGCCTGCAACAGCACCGGTCACACACAAGCCCGTGAGCACTGAGTGACTCCGGAAAAGCGGGAAAGCGGCCTCCGGGAAGAATACGTTTCCCATCCTGGAGGAGTCAGCTGTGCTAACCAGGCCTTTTTATTGTCTGTGTGTCTGTCTGTCTGTCTTTCTCTCTCTCTCTCTCTTTCTTTCATTTGATTTATTTACGGTGGGGGGAGCATGAAAGGGAGAGGGTCAGAGGGAGAAGCAGGCCCCCTGCTGAGCAGGGAGCCTGATGCGGGACTCAATTCTGGGACCCCAGGATCACAACCCAAGCCGAAGGCAGTCGCCCAACCAACTAAGCCACCCGGGTGCTCTATAGTCTGTTCTGATGTTTTGGCCTCTCGGGGCCTTGCTGACCCTGGAGGGACCACCCCGGAGGGCTAGCTAATTCGAGAGACAGGAAGCCAGCGGAGCGCGCCTCCTGTCTGCACACTAGCCAGTTCAGAGCCCACCACCCCCACCTGCTCTGGGGCAGGGGGCTCTCATGCTCTGGGCCACTGTCCACGTGGCCTGGTGCCCCACAACCAAGGGCAGCCCCGGTGCCCCACAGCTCTTGGAAACCATCCACGCAAGCCAACCCTGAGCCTGCTTACTCGGCCTTGCCCACTCCTTCCCACAGAAGCCATGGTCAAGGGGCGCCTGGGTGGCTCAGTGGGTTAAGCATCTGCCTTCCGCTTAGGTCATGATCCCAGGGTCCTGGGATCGAGCCCCACATCAGGCTCTCTGCTCAATTGGGAGCCTGCTTCTCCCTCTCCCACTCCCCCTGCTTGTGTTCCCGCTCTCTGTCAAATATAAAAGAAGCAGCAGCAGCAGCAGCCATGATCAAGGCTCTGGCTGTGTGTTCCCCTCACTACCCCTGCCTCCTGGCTCATGCTGCTCCTTCCCTGCATGGCCCCTGTTTCTACAAACCCACCATCTTTCCAAGGGCAGTCCCATCCTGATCTGCTGGCCTCACCACACCTGAGTAACACGGCAGGGCATTCAACCAAGCACAGACCCTTGAGGGCACGGGGCTCTGTTCCCTTCGCCATCCTTGTCTTTCCCCCGATGAGAACTTATGAGCAGGGAGAAAGGGCAGGGGTTGGGGGGGAGCACTGACTCTGGGGGAGGAAGCAGTCAGTAAGACCCTGTTTTCTTAGGGAGCAGAATGGACTCACCAGCTTCCGGGCCAGTCTCCCGAGGGACAGTGGGGGAAGCAGGAGGAGGTGGGATGTCTGCTGTGCCTAGGGACGGGCTCCCTGTGGGGGCCGGGGGCCTGGACACTGCCTCCTGGGACGAAGAGCGGTTGCTGTCTGCTGCTGGGGCCGTGGGGGGGACATACCCCAGAGGCATACCTGGGGCAGGGAATAGCCAATCACCACCGTGGGTGATCCCAGGACCACGGATTTAGAGTGAGGGCCCATGGATCAGGACAGGAGAGAGGGGCTCATGGGGTGAGCGTGCCAATGCCCCATGAGCCCCCCACTTCCTGTGCCTCCGCTTGAGGCTCCCACACCCCCAGCCTCTCCCTGTGTCCTCCTCACCATCACACACAGCCCCGGCGTCCTCCCGATGGTGACAGTCATGCTGGCCCCAGGGCCGTGCGGGGCAGAATCGCAGGGCTGTCTCATTACCCCGGCACCGAAGGTCATCCAGGAAGATGGGTCCAGCCCTTCCCGAAGAAGGCACCCCGGGGGCGGCCAGCGCACCCCCGCAGCCCAGCTCCCGGCAGGCCACAGTGGCGTCCCGCAAGTCCCAGGCATCGTCGCACACCGTCCCCCAGCGGCCGCTGTGCCACACCTCCAGGCGGCCTGCACACCCGTGGGGTCCATCAGCTAGACGCAGCCGGGGGGCTGGGCCTGGACGTGGGGAAAGGGAGAGGAACAAACAGACAGGAGACTGCAGTGGGTGAGCGGCGTGAGCTTGGAGGACAGGCAGCCACGTGCGCACAGATGCTGAGCTCTCCAGGGCTGGGCTTCCTGCCCGTGCCGCTGTGCTCAGGGGGACAGCAGACGCCCCACCTTCCGTTTGCCAATGGGGAAAAGGCTTCAGGATGGGAAGTCACTCAATGGGAGTCCAGCAAAGGTCTGTCCACCTCCCAGTGCCCCGTTTGTGCAGAAGCAAGCCCTGGGGACACTGGCCCTCACCCCACGTGCTGGCTGCCTACCCCAGTCCTGTACAGCAGGCTTCTCGACCTCAGCATCACCAACATCGGGGGATTGTGGGGGGCCAAGCTGTGACTGTAGGATGTCCACAGTGTCCCTGGGCTCCATCCCCACATGTGAGGGCCATCCACAGTGTGACAGACTTTGCCCAGTGTCCCCTGGGAGGAGTCGGGGGTGGGGGATCACACCCCACCCTCTACAAAGAACCCCTAGTCTGCGGACTAACCTCTTGCTGGCTTTAGGGTACATTTCTGTTGGGTCTGTCTGGGTGAGACTGGGTCACCACTGGGGAGCACAGAGTCCATCTTTCTACTCCCTAGTTTGGGGGGTACATCACCCCCGTCAGTGCTCTGGAGAAAAGAACTGACCAGGGAGGGGTCAGACATGAGGAGCTGCCTTACAGGACTTCTCTGGGGATTAAGGTGTCAGTAAGGCTCCAAGCTTCCCCAGGCACCTCAGTAGCATTCACCTCTTTTCCCCAACCACTTTGCCCCCCCCCCCCATAGGGTCTCCACTTACCTCCCAATCTGGGCTCTGGAGAACCTGCTTCTGCCTCTCTGGGCTGCCCATCCCGCACAGTACAGTCCCAGCCCACTGCTCAGGGCCCCAACCCCCATGGGTGGCCTCCGTTCCCACCACTCCAGGCTTCAGACTGCTCTGTCTGCAGCGGGATAGACCTGGCTGGTCAAGTTCTGAGTCTGGGGCTGAGTCCATAACCTGGGTCATTTGGGTTCCTTCTCCAAACCTCATTTCCACATCTGGGAAGACAGGGATGAGAGCACCCACCCCAGACGGTGTCCACGTGGTGGTGAGGCTCAGACACAGCTGGGAGGTACCCAGCACACTGCTTGGCACAGAGCAGAGACTCAGGAGAATGTCCTCTTCCTCTTCCTGTTCACATCAGCCCACAGAAGCACTGCCTACCCCCTGCCCCCCTGCTCTGGTGGGCACCCACTGTCCACCTGCAGCCCCTGTGCTTTCCCACCCCACCACTCTGGGCGGCCATCGCCCTGTGCCTGCTGGGTCCTGCAGCAGACATGCTGTGAGTCCATAAGAGTGAGGACTGGGTCTCATGCTGTCCCTGCCTGGAGTGGATGGGGTTCAAGAGGTATTGGGGGAGGGGGAGGGAAGGGGGAGGGGGAGGGAAGGGGGAGGGAGAGAAGGAAGGAAGAGGGGGAGAACTGGGAGGAGAGAGGGAAGGGAGGGGGGAAGAAAGGAGGGAAGCAGGAGGGAGGGAAGGGAGAAGGGGGAGAACTGAGGAAGAAGGGAGAGTGGGAGAGAGGGAAGTAGAGAGGTAGGAGGGAGGGATGGGAGAGGCTGGGGGTAAAGAGGAGGGAGGGAAGGAAGGAGGGAGGGAGGAGGAAGGGAGGGAAGGAATGGGGGGGAGGATGCAGGGGGAGGGAGGGGAGAGGGAGAATGAGGATGGAGGGAGGACAGAGAAGAGCCCTAGAGAGAGCAAGTGCAGCAGGTGGGGTGCAGGGGGTGGGCAGTGCGGGCAGACGGGGGCATACCAGTGCAGACCAGCCCTGCGTCCTCGCTGTGGTCACAGTTGCTCCGACCCCAGGGGCTCCGGGGACAGTCCCGCAGAGCCTGCTCCCCGCCTCCACACCCCACGTCATCCATCCACACAGGCCCCGAGCCCGGGCCAAATCTGGCGCCTCCGGGGGCGGCCAGTGCGCCCCCGCAGCCCAGCTCCCGGCAGGCCACGGCAGCGTCCCGCAGGTCCCATCCGTCGTCGCACACGGTCCCCCAGCGGCCGCCATGCCACACCTCCAGGCGCCCGGAGCACCCGTGGGGGCCTGAGACGAGGCGCAGCCGCTCTGTGGGGGGATGGGCAGGGAGGGAGGGGTGGTGAGTCTCCTGCCAGGCAGTTTGGGAAAAGCAGATTCAAACACCCTTCATTTTCCAACTGGGAAACTGAGCCCCAGAGGGAGCAGTGGCCCGAGATCCACCTGCCAGCTGGGCCTTTAAGAGTGCTGGGGTCCCAGCAGGAGAATGGTATCTGGGGCAGGAGCTGCCTGGGGCCCCTGATCGGGGCGGGGCGGGGCACGGGAGCCTGGCCCGAGTCCCGGAGGGATATGGTGCATGCTGGAGCCCTCCCAGGTACCGGCTAGGAGGAGGCCACCCAGGGGTCCCCAGGTCAGTCCAGGCCAGGCCAGAACTGTGACAGAGAGGTCTGCAGAGAACATACCCTGTCGGGGGGCTCCAGCCGTCAGCATGGGGGCCCTGGTGGATTTGGGCTGCTTGACTGGCCGCGGGCTCTTCTTCCTGGAGTTGTTCTGTGGGGTCCCAGCTGGGCGGGGGGCTGCGAGAGACAGTGGTTGGTCACTGCAGATCCTCCCGCCAGGCCCGCCAGGCCGCCTGTGCTACCTGGGAGTCCCTGAGGATGCAGCGGGGACTGCGACGGGGGGGGGGGGGGGGGGGGGGGGGCCCTCGAGGGGGTGAAGCCCCTGCGGCTGTCTGTCCCAGGGACATATCAGTGCGGAAGGCCCCTCCCTCTCCCTCCCAGCTGGACACGCGGCCAGAGTGGGCTCACCATGGGTCATGGGAGGCTCCTGAGAGCCAGGGCTCAGCTCCCCAGACAGCCCTGGCCAGAGGTCCCCCTCCAGGATGGAAGTCGGATCCTCCCTGTCTCTGGAGTTGGCCACACGCTGACCTTCGAGAGGGAGAGCACAGGAGCTTGGCTGGGGCGGCCCCTGACAAGGCAGGCATGGGGACACCTCAGGCAGTGGTCAGCTGGGAGTCCCGCAGGGAGACACCCAGTTTTTCGAGGGGTGGGGGTGCCTGGAAGTCCAGACCCTCTGAGTCCCTGGGATCATGTCTGTAGGAGTGCCCCTGACGGAGGCTCCAAGGCCTCTCACCTGCACAGACGACGCCCGCGTCCTCCTCGTGGGAGCAAATGTGGGCTTCCAGCGCGGGTGGGGACAGAGCCCCAGCTGTCCCTCGCTGCCCCGGCAGGCCAGCTCACTCAGCCACACAGGCCCTGCACCCTCCCCGAAAAAGGCACCTCCAGGGGCAGCCAGTGCGCCCCCGCAGCCCAGCTCCCGGCAGGCCACGGCGGCGTCCCGCAGGTCCCATCCATCGTCGCACACGGTCCCCCAGCGGCCGGTGTGCCACACCTCCAGGCGGCCCGCACACCCGTGGGGGCCGTCAGCCAGACGCAGCCGCTCTGGGGGGACAGAGGAAAGGCTGGGACACCTGGGAGGCCTGGTCCCCGGGAATGGCAGGACCAGGGGCTTGCCTGCGGGGTGTGGGTGAGGCCAGCCGTCCTGGCCACTGGTGGGGGTCCCAACTCCTGGGTTCTCAGGAGAGAGGTCGCCCCCATGGGAAGTGGGGGGTTGGTCACCAGCGGTTCTGGAGGAAGCAATGTCCAAGGTCATAGTTGCCCGCAGGGCTGCCGGGGTTCCCCTGGAGGGGGAGACTGGACAGGGGTGGGTTGGAGCTGGGCAAGGCCAGACAGAGGTGCTCAGGGCCACTTACCAACAGCCTGGATCCCCATCAGAGCCGCTGGAAGGGAGGTTGGAGGGGTGGGGTAGAGTGAGGACAGGCCCCATGGGGGTGCTTTCTCCGGGTCTTAAATACCCCAGCGCGCGCACACACACACACATACACACACACTCCTCTGAACCAGAAACCCACCGCTGGGAGGCAGGACTCTGGACAGAGGGCTGGGCAAGACTCAGGTCCCTGAGACGGGCGGGGCCCCACATGCCTCGGATCAAGGCTGGGAGCCAGGCCCTTTGTGCTCCCCCAGGGGCCTGGTTAATGTCAAATGGGAGTGACCCCCCCCCCCCAAGGTCAGGGCCAGTTGCGGTGGGGAGTAGTCCCTGGGGTCCTCAGAGGGTGGGATGCGTGTGCAGAGGCTGGGTCCCTTGGAAGGATCAGGCAAGGACGACCAGATGTCCTTCATCCCAAGCACTTGAGACAGGGCCCCGGAAGTCTGAGTCGTTTAAGTGTATGAGCTCAGGGGTCAGAGGTCCCTGAGTCCCCATGGAGAAGGGGTCACTCACCGAAAAGGCAGGCCAAGACCCTCATGTTTGCAGACTCCAGGGCAGGGACGGGGTGAAAGGGGACGCGAGCAGGAGAGGGGAGGAGGCTGTGGCCACCGGAGGGAGGGAAGGAGAGAGGGAGAGAGGGAGGGAAGCGCCTGCCAGAGGCGCCCTGGACCGGGGAGGAGCAGGCAGTGGCTGGACGCTCTGCCAGAAGGAAGAGAGGCTGCCTGCCGAGGAGGCAGCAGGGGACAGGAGCGGGGGCAGGGAGGGGGCTGGCCGCAGCGGAGGCCTGAGGAGGAGGGGGGTGGCAGCGGGGAGGGTGTCCAGCTGCAAACCCCCACAGGGAGCTGGAGCCGCCAGGCCCAGCGCCCTGCTGTGCTTAGAGATGCTGTGGGGAGGGCGGCCCGCAGGAAAGGGACCCGGCAGAGGCACGCACAGGCCGCCACCGTCTGCCTCCTCTGTGCAGCCAGGGGACGAGGTGAGACCAGGGTGGAGCGGGTGGACCATGGATCCAGACTGGCAGCAAGAGGGCTTACAGCTCGACACCAGGAAGGACTTCCTGGATTGGGAATGGGGACTGAGGAAGCCCTCCTGGCTGGCCCTCGTGGGGCTGGATGCAACCCTTCGGGCTCCCATCCGTGGGGGCACTGGGTGAACCCCAGGGAAGCCGGAGATGGGGGGGCAGGCGGACTAAGTGCTGAGTGTAAGGTGAGGGAGAGGGACTCCACACGCACACTCACATACACAAACTCACACTCACTCACTCCCCCCACCCCCCACTCTGCACCAGGCAGCTGTGAGTCGGAAAAAATTCGGTAATGGGGAGCGTGAGTCAGAGGGCTGGCAGGGAGCAGGGCTGCCGTGAGCTCACTGCCTCCCCTTCTCCCGGCCCAGCACCCCAGCAACAATTAATGTCAAGTCGGGAAACAGAGAAGCCGGACAGAAGGGGAGGCGCTCCGATGCAGACTGGAAAAGGCATCAGAGAGAGAGCTCTGCACACAGCAGTTTCAAGCTTTATTAACAATCGGTGCAAAAAACCAGATGGGTCTGGGGGCCCCTCTCGGCTCACCTTCCGGGGAGGGGCCCGGCGTGGGCAGCCTGGCACCCACCCTGTCCTGGCCAGGGCCTCCTTCTGGGTAGGCTACCCTCCTCTGCAAAGGCTCTGCTGACCCGCTCTGAGAAGTCAGTAAACCCCATCCCACTCCCAGGAGGGCCTCGTCCCTACTTGGGGTGCCCCTGCCACAAGTCCTACCCCATAGGGCGGGCCCGCTCTCCTCCTCCCCATCTCTCTCTCCCGGGCTCAGGCCTGGAACGCAAATGGTGCAACCTTGGCACCAGACTGAGGAGAGGTCTCAGTGCAGACAAAATCTGGGCTGGGAGCTGGACAGTTGACCTCTATGAAAAGTTCAGACGCTACAGGCAGACATTGGCCTGCGGTGGGGTATCTCGTCCTCTGCAGACCTGCTTCTGGCCCCGGGCAGGCTGGGTATCCACTGAGGGAGAACCTGCACACAGTCAGCACTCACAGTGCTCTCCCTCGCACGCGGTCCAGAGTCACAGGTCCTTGCTGAACTCCCTCACCAGCGTGTACCCCATGCAGCCCCAGCTCCCTTCAGCCTGGTAGCCACACCCCTCCAGCATCCCCGCCACCCCCCACGCTGCCACTGCCACGGGGACCACGAGCCGGGCCCGGGGCTCCCCCATGCCGCCTGCCCAGGCCCGTGCCCGGGATTCGGCAAAGGCCAGCAACCTCCGGCCCACACCTCGGCGGCGGTGCCAGCGAGAGACAGAGAGGCGGGTGACCCGGGCCCCGTCCCCAGCGCTGGAGCCTGGGGCCAGGGCCAGGACCCCACACACATCGCCCGAGCTACGCACGGCCACCCAGGGGCCCCCCAGGCCGCCTGGCGGAGGCAGCGAGCCCCATCGGGCCCGCAGGCCCAGCTTCATGGCTGCCACAGCCAGGAACACGGGAAGGAGAAGGGCCAGGACGAAGGAGGCCAGGACGAATCGCAGGCCGCTGCTGGCCGCTGCCAGGAGGAGCAGGGCTGGTGGCCGCGTCAGAGCGTGGAGGGCCACTCGGTTCTCTGTGTCCTTCACACCTGCCTGCGGGCGGAAGGCGCTCTCAGCCGAGGTCCTGGGCCTTCCCTCCCACCAGGGTCCCGGTGCTATGGGACCTCCACGGAGAGGAGAGGGGGTGGGCTGTGCCCAGGCAGGGGCAAAGGGGTGGAGGAGAAGCGAAGGCGCTGTGATGGGGCCTGCAGCCAGGGAACAGGCAGGGAACAGCCCGCGTCTGCTCTGGGCTCCAGTAAACAGAGTGTCCGGCACACTGGGTCCTGAGCGAGTGAGTGAGGTGGGAGCTGTGGGGGACACAAGATGCAGGGGAGCTGCAGGTGTGAGGCTGAGCCCAGAACAGGACAGGGGACTGGTCCAGTTCCGAGGAGCAGCATTCTCTGGGCGGCAGGAGGTGGCGCCAGGTGGAGGCCCAAGGGCTCTGCTTGGCGAGTGCTGGGGAGGAGGCTGGCTCCTGTGGGCTGGCGGGGGGTGGGGGGGCGTTCAGGCGGTGGGTGGGCGCAGGGTGGGCTGAAGTCTGCAAAGGGGGTACAGAGCTGGTGCCACACGCATCTCACAGCCCTCCAGCTATGAAAACTTTTAAGTAATCTCTACGCCCAAAGTGGGGCTTGAACTCACGACCCCGCGGTCCCCACCGAACCAGCCAGGCGCCCCTAAAACCTTTTTGACCCCAAGGGTAGGAAGAAGGCACTAGGAAAGTCAGGGACCGAGCCAGGAAGCCTCTCCGGAGGAACGCATCCCGCTCCGGAAGTCGCGGCTGGCTCAGGCAGGTGTCCGGAGCCACTCACGAGGCGTCCCCGCCTGCTCTCACCTTCAGCATCTCCAGCACCAGGGGTCTCTCATCTTCCCTCATCTCCCGCACTGACAAGTGGCCGGGGGCCATGGCAGCCCCCAGGCTCCGGCGCCCCCGAGGGAGCAGGCGTGCACCTGGTGAGACAAACAGGCCGGCGTCAGTGAAGGGACCCCTCGTCCCCACAGCGCCCCAGGCATGGGGACCAGCAGCAGCAGGGTCCAGATGGGGACACTGGGGACGCTCGGGGCCCCCGAGCGAGGTTCCAGGCAGGACGGGATTCACCCTCCACCCCGCGACCTTTCTCAAGTCCCCCGGTCCCCCCCCCCCCCCCGCCCCGCTCTGCCCGCCGCGGTGCTCAGCGAATTCCCCGCAAAAACCCTGCAGATGCCAACACCCCGCGGCCCGGGCTCCCTCCCAGGCTCCGGGCTGCCCTGGGGAGTCAGCGGAACTCCCCCCGCCCCCAAACAGCCAGGGCCTGGACCACGCTCCCTGCCCCACAGGCGTCCCCGACCCGCGTCGCGGGAGCAGGCACCGCAAGAACCTCCGCAGGTCGCCTCAATCCTTCCACTAGGTGTGGGGGCAGCAGGGTCGGGAAGGGGTCGCTTGCGGAAGTGACGTCACGCTCGCGCTCGAAGGGGGCGGGGCCCGCACCCTGCCTTAGCAACGGTTGCCAAGCATCCCGGCCGGGGCGGGCGGGTGGCCGGGTGGCCGGGGAGGGACCGGAGCGGGGAGCGGCGACCCCGGCGGAGTTGGGGCAGAGGGAGGAGCCGTCGCGGGGCCGGGCAGGACGGTACTTACGCGGCCGGCAGAGGAGACACGCACGATGGCGGTTGCTAAGCAAGCTGCGAGGCGGGTGGGGGCCGGCGACCGGAGCGCACCAGTTCTCCTGGCTCTGCGGCCTTCGCGGGAGGGTCCGCGTCCCGCGCTCCCGGCTCCCAAACTCAGATCCGACCCCGGGACCCTCCACCCAAGCCACCTGGGCTTTCTCTCAGGGACCTTTGGGACAGGGATTCCCACCCACCCATTTTCCAGATGAGGGGACCGGCGGGGTGACTGACAGCGAACAAGTGGCACAACCCGGATTCTAGATCTCCGCTCTTCCCCACTCTAGTGACCACCGCGCCTCCTCTTTTTGGAGAACAAACAGAACCTCACTTAGAAGTGTCTGGCTCCCAATCGCAAAGTCAGTCCCCTGAGAGCCAGGAAGCAATAGAGAATAAGACTCCGAGCTCCCAAGCGGTGGCTACCGCCGTGACGTTGCCCCCACCGCAGCCGCCCCCAAGAGAACAAGACCGCGGAGAGGAGATTCTGGTCTTTATTAGCAAGCCCAGCCCGCAGCTCCCCTGCCCCCCTGCACAGCCCAGCCCAGTCCAGCCCAAGCAGGGAGTCCGGGTCTCTGTGTGGGGCCCTCAAGAACCCAGTGGTTCTTTTCAAAATGTGTGCACCAGCTGGACTGCGGGCAGAGTCTGGACAATCTGGATAGAGGGCAGGCCCTGTGGGGGCATGCCTCCGGGGGCAGCGCCAGTGGGTACCACTTGGACCATCTGGGAGGTGGGTGCCGTGGAGATGCTCACTGGAGCAGAGGCTTGGCCGGGTGGTGGAGGGGTCAGCAGCTGCAGTGTGGGAGCTCCTCCCCCACCGGGGCTGTTCTCCAGCAGCTCCGTGGCCGGTGCGCTGCGGATGATGAGCAGTTTCTGTCCCGGTGGGCCTGGGGCAGGAGGCTCTGCCAGCCCAGTGGGGAGGGTCTCTACCTCCTGCACACATAGCTGGGTCTGCTCGCCATCTGCCCCGCTCAGCACCAGGACGCTCTGCAACCCCTCATCTGTCTGCAGTGTCTCGAAGAGGACATCCTGGACGACGCCAGTACTGGCGTCACCATCACCGGGCTCCCCGGGGCCAGGGCCCGCCAGCAGCTCCTCAGCTGTACCACTCTGAACCACCAGCAGGTTGGGGGCCTCAGTGGTCACTGCTCCCCCACTGGGATTGGAGAGCTGGCCTGCCACAGGCTGGAGCTGGACCGTGGTCACCTCCTGAGCCGGCTGGAGCTGGACCGTGGTCACCTCCTGGGCTGGCTGGAGCTGGACCGCGGTCACTTCCGGGGCTGGCCGGAGGGGCTGGAGCTGGACCCCACTCACTTCCTGTGCCCCTGCCTCCCCACCCCCTACATTCTGTAGAACGATGAGGCTCTGCCCTCCCCCGCTGGCCCCTGCGTTGCCCCCGCTCTGAACCCCCAGTCCCCCAGGACCTGGCAGCCATACTACTCCAGGCGCCTGGCCAGATTTTCCTGCTGCTAGTGGGCCCTGCCTACCGCGGCTGCTCCCGGCACCAGGACTGGACGAGGGCAGCAGGATGAGCTTGGGGGGAGCCGGTGGGGGCGGTGGAGTGGGTGGCTGGACGCTGCTGGGGATGAGTTGCAGGCCCTGGGCAGTCTGCACCAGGAGAAAAGTCTGGGAGTTGGGGGCTGCCTGGCCTGGGGGCGGGGCCGGAGCCGGGCCCCCTGCCACTTCGAGGGAGAGCGTGGCCTGGAGGTGCGGGAGAACATGGACGTCTTGGGTGGCAGACGCGGCTGGGGCGGCAGCCAGCGGGGCGGGGGGCTGGGAGCCGGCGGCGGGGGCTGTGGGGCCGGCGGCGACCGTGGGCGCGGGGGCGTGCGTCCTCAGGTGCCGCTGCAGGTAGGCCGCCATGACGAAGCTGCGGCCGCACACAGGGCAGGCAAAGGGGCGCTCGGCGGAGTGCGTGCGCTGGTGCAGCAGCAGGTTGGACGAGTGCGTGAAGGTCTTGGGGCAGAGCGGGCAGCGGAAGGGCCGCTCGCCCGTGTGCACGCGCTGGTGCTGCCGCAGGTTGGAGGTCTGCGCGAAGCTCTTGCCGCACACGCCGCAGGCGTGGGGCCGCTCGCCCGTGTGCACGTGCCGGTGGCGCCGCAGGCACGACGTGTTCCGGAAGGCCTTGCCGCACTCCCCGCAGGCGTAGGGCCGCTCGCCCGAGTGCAGCCGCAGGTGGTACTGGTAGTGCGAGGACCACTTGAACGTGAGGCCGCACTGGCCACACGTGAAGGCTCGCAGGCCCGTGTGCACGCGCTGGTGGATGGCCAGCAGCGAGGAGCGCTTGAAGGCCTTGCCGCACTCGCCGCACTGGTAGGGCCGCTCGCCCGTGTGGTCCCGCAGGTGGTAGCGCAGCCCCGAGGAGCCCTTGAAGGCCTTGCCACACTCCGCACATTTGTAGGGCCGCTCAGTGCCCGCGGGGGCGGGCGCCGGCGCGGCGGCAGCAGCGGCGGGTGGGGCGGCGGCGGCTGGGGCCAGGGGCTCCTGGGGACAGGTGACCTCGGCAGCCTCCGCCTGGGGGGGCGGGCGCCCGGCAGCCGCCTCTTCCACGTGGCACTGCTGGTGCGCCAGGAGGCTGGCCAGCTGCGGGAAGGCACCGTCGCAGCTGCCACAGCGGAACGCCTGCCCGCCTGCCGCGCCGTGGCTGTGCTGGTGGCGGGAGAGGCCGGCCACCGTCCGGAAGGACTTCCCGCACGGGAGGCAGGCGAAGCCGGGGGCTGCGGAGGCAGGCGGGGGCTGTGGTGCGGGGGCCGGCGGGGACTGGGAGGGCGGCGGGGCGGGGTCTGCCTTGGGCACCGTGGTGGCGTGCCCGTCCTGGGGTGGGGTGGCGGCCTCGGGCCCAGGGCAGGGCTGGTGCTCTAGGAGCAGCTCCTCGCTGCCGAAGCCCAGCTCGCAGCCCTCGCAGCGGTACACCAGCTCCACCGTGGTCTCCGCCGCAGCCAGAAAGAGCTCCGGCACCACGGGGGGAGGCGCAGGCGGCGGCGGCGGCGGGGGCGCGTGCAAGTAGGCATCCGACACCAAGACCTTGGCGCCGGGCTCGTGCTGCGGTGGGGCGGCGGCAGCGGCCGAGCCGTGGGTGCGCTGGTGCAGCAGCAGATTGGACGAGTGCGTGAAGGTCTTGGGGCAGAGCGGGCAGCGGAAGGGCCGCTCGCCCGTGTGCACGCGCTGGTGCTGCCGCAGGTTGGTGCTCTGGGTGAAGCTCTTGCCGCACACGCCGCAGGTGTAGGGCCGCTCTCCCGTGTGCACGTGCCGGTGACGCCGCAGGCTGGACGAGTTCTTGAAGGCCTTGGGGCAGTCGGGACACGGGTAGGGCCGCTCGCCCGTGTGCTGCCGCAGGTGGTACTGATAGTGTGAAGACCACTTGAAGGCCAGGCCGCACTGGCCGCACGTGAAGGCCCGCAGGCCCGTGTGCACACTGCGGTGTATCTGCAGCAGCGAGGAGCGCTTGAAGGCCTTGGGGCAGTCGGGGCACTGGTAGGGCCGCTCACCCGTGTGGCCCCGCTGGTGGTAGAGCAGGGCGGACGAGCCCTTGAAGGCCTTGGGGCAGTCAGGGCACTTGTAGGGCCGCTCGCCCGTGTGCGTGCGCTGGTGGTGGAGGAGCCGAGATGACCACCGGAACGACTTGCCACACTCCCCACACTCATACTGGGCCGCCGGGGTGGGGGCCGTGGGGCCGGGCTTCTCCCCGGGCCCCTCGGTGGTAGAGGCGGGTGCCATGTCTGCGTGGGAGCCGACCATCACACCTGGCGGGGGATTCTGGGTCAGGGGAAGGCGGGAGCTCACCCCACCTCCACCCAGACACCCCATCTTCTCAACCTGGCCATACACCTTTGCCCCGGAAGAGGCAGACAGGACCACCCCAGCCCCCCAGCCAGGGATAGGGAGACTCCCTTAAGATCAGGGCCCCTAGTGGTCCAGGTCTGCCCCAGTGCAAGGTTTTAGGTGCTGAAAACAGAAAGTTCTGGAAAATTGGGAGGAGTGCTCACCAGCCATAGGATGCTGGCCATCCCCTGCAGGCCAGACAAGTCTGAGAAAGCTGTGCGTGGTCTTTAGGAGGCCCAGCACTTCCCCTAGGACTAAGCTCCTTCCCTCTACAGATCGGCACTGTCCTTGAAGAAGCCTGGGGTCTCTCTAGCACACTGGCATCTGACACTTGACCCTTCTCCCTCTAAAACCTCATCTTCCATCCCACCTCAGTACCAGTTCCCACCAGTTCCGAATGCCACTGTAGCTAAAGCCCTGCAAGCATTCCATCCTCCACCATGCCCCATCCTGCTCACCTTCTCCCTTTTGGGTATTAATCAAAGATCCCTAACCTCCCCCAGACCCGTAATGGCTCTGCACCCACCACCCCATCCACATCTTCACTTCCTGCCTAGCTGCAGTCTCCCTTTTTAAAAAATTTTTTATTTTAAGATTTTTCTTAAAGATCTATTTATTTATTTGAGAGAGAGAGAGAGACAGCCTGCACAAGCAGTAGGGGTAGAGGGGGAGAGAATCTCAAGCAGATTCCCTGCTGAGCGTGGAGCCTGATGTGGGCCTTGATCTCATGACGCTGAGATCATGACCTTCGCCGAAACCAGGAGTCAGCTGCTCAACCGGCTGTGCCACCCAGGTGCCCCGAGATTTTATTTTTTAGGTAATGCCTAGCCCGATGTGCGGCTTGAACTCACAGCTCCGTGATCAAGGGCTGAGCACTCTACCGACCGAGCCAGTGGGCGGCCTTGGCTTCAGTCTCCCTTTGCGCTCTCGCCCGAGCATCTCAAAGTTCCCGGCACCGCTCACACTGCCCTCCTCTGTCCATTCACCACACACACTCCCACCCAGCAGGTGGTACTGGACGTGCCTCTGCTCCCCTCAAACCTCTATCCCTCCCCCTCCTCCTCTTAGCAGGTGACCTTGCCAGTGAGAACATAAAAGCAAGCAGAAGAGACGTTCCCATGTTCCAACTGCAAAAGCAGTGATTGTCAAGGAGAATGAATGACTCTCCCATCCCAGGGGACGATGCCTGGAGACCCGAGCTGTCACCTGGAGGGGCTGGTGCTCCCGGCATCCGGTGAGGGGAAACCAGGGATGCTGCTGGACACCCTCCAGTGCACAGGACAGGCCTCCACAGCACTGAACACCACTAGCGCTGAACTGAGAATTCCAGAACTACCCCGTCCCCTGCCTGCTGCTGGCCCAGGGACTCTGACTTCCCACCTACAACTTTTCCTTATCTCCCAGACTGCTTCAGTGTATCCACGAGCTGCATCTCTCCTCTTTAAAACAAACAACAAAACCCCTCAACTTACCACCCCCTCCAGCTATGGCCTTATTTCTCCCCACCCCTTTTGCAACAAAGCAACTCCAAGTGCTGTCAAAGTGCGCCCGGGTGGCTCAGTCAGTCAGGCGTCTGCCTTCAGCTGTGGTCCTGATCTCGGGGTCCTGGGATCAAACCCCGCACTGGGCTCTCGGCTTAGCAGGGAGTCAGCTTCTCCCTCTCACTCTCCCTCTGCGTTCTCTCTTTTTCTCAAATGAAAACAAAACAAAAAGCGTGTGTTTTCCCCTCTCAAACCGCATCACTCAGATGCACCTCCCCTGACTCCACTCCTGGCCTCCTCGGGGCTGAACTGCAAGGTCTCTGCTCCTTACCTACTCTCCTCACCTTGAGGCACTGATGCCTTTTCACCTCCCTGACTTGTGAACTGAGCCCCGGGCTCTGCCCATCCTTGTCCTCTTCCTCATCCACACTGTCTCCCAAGGAGCCCCCACTCGTTCTCAGATCTCAGTCTGTATCTCTATCTGACCCCATCTCCTCTGAACTCTAATCCCTCTGCTACACTGTGCCATATGGACGCCCCACAGACAACTCAAACTTAACATGCCCCAAATCTAACTTGGGGGGGTTCACTCCTGCTTGCCTCATTCTTCACCCACAATCTCCCTCCCTGAAAAGCCACTCGGCCCTTCCCCAGGCATCGCCTCTTCTCTCACCACCTATGCCCAACCCATCGGCGGGCTCTCCTGTCCCAGCACGAACATATCTGGAATGTGGCCACTTCTCTGAGTCCCCCATTGCCACCTTTGTCCAGGGCCTTCCTCCTAGGCAGCGGCAACACCCTCCTAAAACAGATCTCCATGCTCCCAGCCCTACCCCAGTGTGCGCCCAGCACAGAGGCTGCGGGGAACTTGCCAAAGGCCTCTACAGCTCCCACTTCAGAGAAGACAGATGTCTTGCAGGAGCCTGCAGACTTCCCATGCCCTTGGCCGCCTCCCTCCCTGACCTCCCTCTAGCCTCTCACACCACCCAGGCCCCCCGCCAGGGACCACCCCCTTCCTGCCAGGGTGCTTGCTGACATGTCACCGCAGAGGCATTCCCTGCCCCCGACGTAGACTTGCCACCCCTCCAACACTCCCCGTTCTCTACAGCACTTATCACCTCCCAACCTGCTTCTCATCAGGGTTTCCAACGCTCAGCCCTGTTGAGATGTGGGGCTGGCCAGTGCCGGGGGCCTACCCCGAGGGCTGTGGGGCGCTCGGCAGCATCCCTAGCCCTCTGCCCGCTAAATCGAGTGGCATCTTAGTCACTGCCGCACTCCAGCGCCTAAATCAACGTCTGGCAGAGCGAGCCCTGCGAAGATGTGTCCTGAATGAAAAAGGCCGGGCATCCCCTTTGGAGGGGCTATCAAGATTCCCTTTAATACGATGAGCGTCCTCTTTAAAATGGAAGCAAATCCTTTTACGAGAAGCTGCACGTGCCTCTCGGAAGGCCGAGCAGGCCTTAAACGAGAGCGGTCCGCCCTGGGCCGAGCCAGACCCAACCTGCCCAAAGCCCGACCACACCCTCCCATCAGGCCGACTTCCCCTTTAAGAGGCTGCTCCCGCAGTTCCCACCGAACTCCACCTTTGCTGAGCTAAGCTAGAGGGGGCTTCGAAGCCACCAGGGCTCAGAAGCTACCCCGTCGATGTCCGGGACACTGTCCGCGACCTTTCTACAAGAGGGCCCGTCCTTAGAGAAGAAAAAGCGGGAAGCCGCGGAGAACGCACAACCTGACCCGCCCCTCTAAAAGCAGCCCTTGCCCTTTAAGAGGGCGGAGCCCGCCTAGCGGACGGAAGTCGGAGGTGAAGTAGCGCCCTTCCCTTTAAGGCGTCCCTTCCGGTTTCACGCTCGCCGTTTCCCCAACGTCTCCGCCCTCCGGCCCCTCCCCCCACCCCCACCCCTCCGGTCTCTCACCTGCGGCCCCGACCGGGGGAATGAGCGGGGGAGACCTAGGGCCTTCCCGCGGGGGCCGACGGGAAGACGGGGCCCCGGCAGCGGCGGGACGGGAGTGGGGGCCTGAGAGGGGGGCGGGGGCGCGCTCCCTCCCAACGGCCCCCGGCGCGAGGCACCCAACCTTTATCGGCGGCCTCTCGCGCACACAAACCCCGACGTCGCCGTTGGCGCGTCACGACGCCACGTGCGCCGAGGCCCCGCCTCGCCCCTCCCGTTGGCCGGCGGTGGTCGCTCCTTCCGTAGCGTAAGCGGCGCGCGGCATTGTGGGAGTTGTAGTTCATGCCCGGCCCCCAACTACATGGTCGTTTCGGAAGTCAGCGCAAGGCCTGGGAAGGCCGGGCCTGGACGTGGGGTGGCCTGTTCCCCTTTTTGACTATCGATTCTCCCTCTCTATCCAGAATCCCTCTGCGGCACCTTGGTTTGCGACGGCCTCGCCGGCCAGGGCTGTGATGCTTCCTGGCCTGGCCCCCAAGCCCCGATCTCTAATTGCCCCGTTGGGGAAACTGAGGCCACGAAGCTTCCTGCCCCGCAGAGGTCCCAGCGCTTGCGGTTCCTGGGCGTCTGCACACGAACCAGCTATGCCTTCTCTCTTTCGTGGCCTGGGACCCTAGGGAACCACTGAGCTGTCCCAGATCCCCACCCCTCCTTTCCACGACAGCCCAGGACGGCCTCAGGCTTTGAGCCATACCGGCTCTTGCAGGTCATCCAGTTCAGTTTCTCAACCATGGGACTCGTAACATCTGTGCCAGACCGTTCCTTGTTGTGAGGGCCATCCTGAGCCTCATGGCGGGTGGAGCCTCCCTGTGCCCGGCCTCCACCTTTTCTCCCCCACATGTCCCCTGGTTGAGAACCACTGCTCCAGGACAATCCCCTCAGCCTCAGCTGTTTGTCGGACCAAGAGGCCCCTCCGCTCCTACCCCACACCTCCTCAACTCCTGCAGGAAAACCCGCCGTGCTGGGTGGGGTCCTGTTACAGGCCCAGCCTCACTCAGCCATGACTCACCGAGCATCCGCAGCAACCAGCAAGGGTCTGAGCGGAAGCAAGTGCTCCTCTTCATTGAATGAGCCTCCCAGGCGGTTTCCCAAGGCCCCCAGGCAGGCCCAAAGTCAGCTGTGACCGGAGCAGATGTGGACCTGCCCGGCCCTACAGGATGGCTTTTGCAGTCTCCAGTGAACTCGTGCATGGAAATCCTAGCATTCCAGCTTATCCTGAACATCCCTTTCACTTCAGCTTTTACCTCCTCTGCCAGAAAGGAAGCTGCCCAGGGACTGGCAGGGACACAGGAGCAGAGCTCTGAGCTTCTGAGGAATAGAGAGGGGAAGGCGAGAGTTGCAGGCACCAGGGTAGAGTTAGGAGGCTCGGGCTGGGGGGCGAAGGGGTGGTGTTGGTCACCACCTGCTTCTGGAGCTCCCCAACTCCCTAAGGTTGCTTCCAGATGGAGGACTCCACACTGGGTCAAGGTGTGGATGTGGAATGTATGGCCCAGCTGGCTGTGGGGAGAACCCAGGCCCACCTGCTTCATCTCAGGCCATTGGGGTCCGCAATAGTGAAAGGAGCTCTCCGTGCCAACAGAGCCCCAGCCAGCCCCCCTCTACCTGCCGGTCAGCAGGTACAATAAGAGAGGTGAGAGGGCAAAGTCCCGGCACCTGCCCTTGTCCGCCATCCCCTACCCTGGAGCCAGAAAGCAAGGAAAGGTTTTGAACCCAATGGCCTCAAGCAACTGGCTGTGCGGATTTACTGCTTTTTTCAAATAATAGTAGCCAGACACCGTGTAGAACCCTCTGCAAGGGGCCTCATGGGAGCTCAAACGGACAAGCAAACTGGGAGTCCAGGTGTCTGAGACACAGATAAGATCACAGGAAATCATCAGAGGGGCCCAGGTCAGGCCTTGTGGTGTCCAGACCCTCTGTCCTGATCCAGGCCCCTCCTGGGTCTTGTCTGTAGAGCCGGGCACAGAGCAATAGGGTGTGAGGGCCACAAAAGTCTTGTCGTGGTGAGTTTATATAAAATCTACAGGGGTGAGGGATGGCAATAAATAAGGAATAAACAAGTGATAATGTATGTCCCATTCTACATGCTGCTAAGAAAAATAAAGCAGGAGAGGTGGGTATGGGTGAGTGAAGACCTCTAGGAGTTTAAACGTGGAACCTAGCAAACACCACTGCAGACCCCTGGCGTTCTTGTTTCTGGCCAGCCACACCTTGCCCCCAGTGCTTTTGGGGGAGACTAACTCCGTCGACTAGATCAGGCATCTAATCCAGCCCCAGGCCCTCTGAGCCCCTGCCCTCCGCCTTAGCAGCCAGATGAACCATTCATCCTGGAGGACAGCTGGGAATGGGGACTGCAGGCTTTGAAGGTACCCAAGACCTACCTGACCCTTTTCAGGGACCACGGCTGTTACTCTTGCCCCAAAGGCCCCTGTGTCCCTCTCTGTCCACCAGCATCCCAAAGCTGCCAGCCAAGAAAGGGTTGGCAAGGATCTGCACTCCACCCACCCCCGATTCCAGAGAAAGGCAGCCCCACCCTCACAGGTGGTCAAAGGAGAAGAGAGACCCTGAGAGGAACTGGGGAGCCTGGACCTTTCCCTCTTCCTCACACTCCCCCCTCCCTTCCCTGACAGCCACACTGTGGGTCCTGGGAAATGTGTCCTGGGTTTCTGAAACAGTCCAGCTCCAAGGTGGCCCAGCCAGGATGAGAGCCTGGGCCTGCCCTCTTTGATCACAGGGTGGTGCCCCCACATGCTCAAGCCCTCCAAACCACATCCCTTTCCTCTGGAAGGAGGGGGCATGTGATGTTGGGCTATGCGGAATTAGATTTTGGTTTGGGCCACTCTGCCCATCACTCTGTCTTCGTGATGACCACCTGTGCTCCCTAGAGAGGAGAGGATTAGGGGCTGGGTTGACAGATGTCCCTGGAGCACCTGCTCCCCCTACACACACAGCAGGAGGCATAGGGACCAAAGACAGGACTCCCAGGGCCAGAGGCTAAAAATAAAATAACTTTTTTCATTTGAGTGCAGGAAAGAGAGCAGAGATGCACTTTAAGCAAGGTGGGGGGTGGGCAGGAGCCCAGAGGGTGGCCTATGCCTCCCACAGACTGAAGATGCTCCTTTCTGACATCTCTTGGGGTTCCCATGGGTGCCCAGCCAGCCCTGCCCGAATGGGCCTGTCTCAGGGAAGGAGTGTGATCCCTACTTGACTGGGGGGTAAGTAGAGGTCCTCTGAAGTCTCTTGGCCAGGCACAGAACCAGGAAGTGATGTGACATCCTGAACCAGGAAGTGATTCCTGTAACCCAGAAGTGATATAACCAGGAGTGTCTCCAGCCCTGGAGTCCACCCCCATCCAAGGCCCATCTAGCAGGTCCCCATGTGCATGGTCACATCCCAGTGCAGGGGCCAGAGGAGACTCCCTGGCAGTCACCCTGGGTCACACAGTCCCTTCTGTACAGGGAAAACACATCCCTCTGTTTTCAGTAAAAAAACGTGGACAGGGACAGATACGCACCAAAAGGCCTCCCCAGGGCGGCCACCTCTTTCCATGCCAATCCCCAGTGACCCTCGCCCTTGTACACCAAGTGCCTTTTCTTCAGGTGACAGTGGACATGCGGACATCACTCCCATGATAGGTTATGTGATATGGTGAAGGTGAAGGGATCTGGGCAGGTGCAGTCAAGGCTCCCTGTCATTTGATGTTAATCAAAAGGAAATGTAACAGTTAATTGTATGTGTCCACCTGACTGAGCCACAGGAAGCCCAGGTATCTGGTTAAACTCGATTTCTGAGTGTGTCTGTGAAGGTGTTTCTGGAAGAGAGAAGCATTTGCATCAGGAGAATGAGTAAAGCCAATGGCCCTCCCCACCGTGGGTGGCCATTACCCAATCCCCGGGCTGACTAGAACAAAAAGGTGCAGGAAGGCTCGATTCTCTCTCTACCTGACTGAGCAGGAAAGCTGATCTTTGCCTGCCCTCAGTGCTCCGTTCTCAGGCCTTCAGACCCAACCTGGAATCCACACCATCGGCTCTCTGGTTCTTGGGCCTTGGAAATACACACTGGCTTTCCTGGCCTCCAGCATGCAGATAGCAGATCATGGGACCTCCCCCATAATTGCATGAGCCAACACCATATAGCAGATCTCTTTGTATATAAAGTGTAAGATACATAACATCTCTGTCTGTCTCTCGATATAGAGCTAGAATAGACACAGATATAGATCCTATTGGTTCTGTTTCCCTGAAGAACGCTAATACAGAAAGGTTGTCCTGGGTGGGTCTGATATTATCAGGCGAGGTCTTTGAAACTGGGGCTAGAGGTGAGATGTGAAATGTCAGTTGATTCTGCCCTTGAAGCCATCTGCTTCCATGGGTTCTACAGATGAAAGGAAATGAGTTCTTCCACGTGAGCCCGGAAGAGGACCCCAACCTTGGACGAGACTGAAGCCCCAGCCTACACCTTGAACACAGCCTCATGAAGCCCTGACCAGAGGACCTGGTAAGCTGTGGTGCCTGGACTCCTGACCCATGGGAACTGTGAGAAAATCAGAGTATGTGATTTTAAGCCATGGTAATTGTGGTTCTTTGTGACACAACATAGATAACTAATATACTTCTTGTGTTCGTTTGCTGGGGCTGCCCTAACGAGGTCCCACAGGCTGGGTGGCTCGACCAACAGAAATTTATTTTCTTATATTTGAGACTAGAAGTCCAAGATCAAGGTGTCGGCAGGGTTGGTTTCTTCTGAGGCCTGCCTCCACAGCTTGTCTTCCCCCTGTGTCTTCACATGGTCTTCCCTGTACCTGTCCATGTCCAAATTTCCTCTTCTTATGAGGACACCAGGCATATTGGATTGGGCATAGACATATGACTTGAGTTTAGCTTAATTACCTCTTTAAAGACCTTATTTCTAGGGGTGCCTGGGTGGCTCTGTGGGTTAAGCCTCTGCCTTCAGCTCAGGTCATGATCTCAGGGTCCTGGGATGGAGCCCTGCATTTATGTGTCCACCTGACTGAGCCACAGGGAGGACTCTCTGCTCAGCGGGGAGCCTGCTTCCCCCTCTCACTCTCTGCCTGCCTCTCTGCCTACTTGTGATCTCAGTCAAATACATAAAATCTTTATTTTTTTAAAAGATTGTCTTTATTTATTTGACAGACAGATCACAAGTAGGCAGAGAGGCAGGCAGAGAGAGAGAGGGAAGCAGGCTCCCCACTGAGCAGAGAGCCAGATGCGGGGCTCGATCCCAGGACCCTGAGATCATGACCTGAGCTGAAGGCAGAGGCTTAATCCACTGAGCCACCCAGGCACCCCTGAGAGACAAGTTTTATCTGGGCTCCTGGCCTGATCCTGACACGTTAGTACCCCCCTCCGCATATTAGAGGGGGATTCGGGAGTGGGGTCTCTGCATTCCAGGTGCAGCGAGGCCGGGAAAGGAGGTTTGGGGCAGGGCCCTGAGGTCTAGGCAGAACGTCAGCTTCAAACCCTGCGTAGCTCCTCCTCATTCTTGCCTTCATAAGCCAACTCCTACCTGGCCTACAGAACCCTGGGGCTTCTGTCCACTTCTCTGATTTCACCTCTTCCTCTTGCTCCCTTTGCCTGCGAAGCTCCTGGCTGCCCTCTCTTCCACTCAGGCTGCAGGACAGTTGTCACCTTCTCAGACCTTCTCCCTCCCTCCCTCCCTCCCTCTCCACCCCTTCCCCATCCAAGCTCCATCACCCCAGACTGGTCTTTTCTTGTTCGTCGTGTGGTGTCTCCCTCCCAGGCTCCTCCGGGGACAGACTGTGCTTGTCCTGCTCACTGCAGGTTTTCAATCCATGTTAATTAAACAACTAAACGACCCCCTCCCCGGCTTACCCAGGACAAGGCAGGAGGAGAGGGGCCCGAAGGTGGGGGTGCGGCCGCTCCCGCCCGGCCTCGCAGCACTGCCCTGGGTGTGGGCGCCCCCTGGTGGAGCATCCCTGGGCCACAGCCGGAAGGGCGGGCGGCCCTAGCTGCGGTCCGACTCCACCTGCAGAGGGACAGAGCCGGCTAGCAGATGCTGTCCTTGGGTCCTGGTGGCGTGAGCCAGGCCAGGAAAGGTCACGCCCCAGCCATGCAGCGGCTGTCCTTGAACCTGACCCCGGACCTCCAGAGGGTCTCCTACCCCGTGGCCCCTTAGCCAAGGGACACTGTGCGGTCCCCTCTGGGCCTGAAAGTCACAGGACAGGAAAACTTCCAGGCTGTCCCACAACATCACATGCACGCCCAGGATGCGCACACACACGTGAACACACACACGCGCGCGCGGCTTGCCCAGGCCAAGGGACGGGGCCACAGACTGAGAGACCATGTAGAGACAGAGACGGTCAGAGAAGCTGAGAAGCACAGCCAAGCTGGGCGCTGCGGTCAGAGACAGTGAGGAGGAGAGGACAGGAGACACCCAAGGAGGGGGCTGGAGACCCTCAGAGGCACCCAAGGCAGACGCTCGGTGCCTGCTGCTGTCCCAGCCCCAGCCGGGACCGGCCTCTGTTACCGTCGCCCCCCAACTGACCCTGCCCACAAGGGTGTCCTGTCAGGGCCTCTGCTGCCTCAAGTTCAAATCCCAGCTTGGCCACTTACTTGCAGCGTGAGCTTGGAGACATCCGGGCGGCTCTGGAGCGGGAAAAGGTGCGGGGGACGGCTTCTGGCCTGGGGCCTCCAGAAGGAACGCAGCACTTCAGCTCAGAAGACCCATCTTGGACCTGTGACCCCCAGAACTGCAGAAGAATAAATGTAGGCGGTTTTAAGGCACCAGGTTTGTGGTAAATCGTACCCCGAGGACACTCCCACCCACTTCCCCCAGCGCAAACCTGCAACAACCCCCCAGAGCAAACACGGAGACACTGCTCTCCTGCCGCAGCCCAGACCAGGTACCCCACTCTGGCCAACGCCCTCCCAGAAACAAGAGGACCCCACTCCCGACGCCCCAGGAGCCAGCCTTTCCGCCCGCCATGTCCCAGCCTATTCTCTGCTTCCCCCAAATACCAAGGGCCCCCTAGTCCCTCAGTAAAATGCCTTCAGGGAAACCACACCCGTGTTTTCTCTTCCCCTCCCATGGCAGCAGCCAGGCTGTGCCAGGAACAATCCCTCCTGTCACCCACCTAAGCAACCAGGTCAGCCAGCATGTGTGCCCTGCCCCCTCCCTTGCTCACTCCTGCTCCAGCCAAAATGCAGGGTTTGGGGCTCAACCCCCACACAGAAGCCAACCCTTCCTGCTGGCTGGAGGCCTGGGGCACAGGCGAGCCCCCTCTCAGAGCCAGTTTCTCCAGGATGCCTGGCCAGAGCCCAGGAAGGCACGGGGTGGGGGTGTGGGGTTCTACAGCTGCAGGTGGGGGGGCAGATGTCCGTGGTCTGGTGCAGCTGGAGGCTCCCAACACCCTCCCAGGGAGCTGTGCCCCCTCCCTCCCAGCCTGCACCCAAGCCTCCTGCCGCCCCCTCCCCTCAATTCCCATTAAGGGTCCTCAACGCTAATCGATGTGGTTGACTCAGCCCCTGGCCTCGTCTCCTAATGAGGCCTTTGTGCCTGTAACTGGCTATCTCCAGGCGCTTTTCTCTGCCCCCCACCATGCTGCCCTGTCCCATATCCCAGGTCCAACTATGTGCTAATTGGGTCTCTGGGGAGGGACGCGCATAAAGCCCCCCCCTTTCTTTCCCGTATCAGCCCCCACCCACGAGTTCCTCGAAGCTCAGCATCCAAGCCTCCAGGAGGTAGGGATGGGGCTTAGGAAGGAGGACGGGTCCTAATTCCGGGGCGTGCCTCCTCCAACCAGAGCCCTGCCTCCCCTCCAGAGTTGGCCTGCCCCTCCCAAAGGCCCCCTCTCCTCCCGTGTGCTGTCTGCCTCCCTCCCCAGCCCTGCACTCCCAGCCCTGGCTGCTCCTCTCTCCTCTGAGTTGGGAGCTGCTTTCTGAGCAGCAGGAATATTGTGGAGAAGCGACTCTGTCCCCCAGCCATGCACCCCGGGGTGCCTGCAGCCCCTGCAGTCTCTGAGCCCAGCCCCCGGGAACTGTGTGCCTTCGTGAGTGGGGCCACTACCCACATGCTGCGCACTCTGCACCCCCGGCGGACCCGGCCCCCCAAAAGGAGGCCCAACCACAGGAGGTTTCTTCACAACCAGATCTGCAGGTGAGGAGGGCTGGAAGAGGGGGAGGTGGGCAGAGGGGGGTGGGGAGGGGCCAGACCACTCAGAGTGGGGGAGATGGGGCCCATATAGAACAGAGAGAAGGGGACCCTGGGAGGCAATCAACACTCAAGATGCATTTATTGAGCACTAACTGTGTCCCGGGCCCGTGAGATCCATCGTGCAAGGCAGACAGAAGCCCCTGCCTTCACAGAGCTTGGGCTCCACCAGGAAGGCGGCTGGTCAGGGACGGTGGATAAAGTGAGAGATACATGGATGGACCTCGAGAACATGATGCTGAGTGAAAGAAGCCCGACACGGAAGGCCACGTATCACCTGATGCCATTCATGTGAAACGTCCATAACAGGCAGGGCCAGAAAGCCCTGGAGTGGTGCTGGGGGAGGGGCTCAGGGCTGCTTTCTAGGGTGACAAAAAGTTCTGGAACAAATTAGAGGTGGTAGTCGCACATTGTGAAGGTACGAAATGCCACTGAATTGCACACTTTAAAGTGGCCCGTTTTAAGTTCTGTGAATTTTACCTCCATTTTTAAAAATTATATGGCATGCTATGAAGTGGCAAAGGCTATGGATGGCATGCTGGGGGAGGACTGGCCTTTTAGGTAAAGTGGGTAAGGCTCTATGAAGAAGGTGGCAACTGAGCCAAGACCTGAGTGAAGCCAGGGAATAAGACTGTGGATGCCTGAGGGAAGCGCATTCCAGGCAAGAGACAGCCCTGTGTAAAGGCCCTGAGGCAGGAACACCGCTAGAATGTCTGAGAACAAGTATGGCTGGAGCAGAGTGCAAGGGGGAGGGAAACAGAAAGAAGGAGATCCCCATTTAGGATTATACCATTCAGCCTCTGGGCCTTTGCACATCTGTACCCTTTGTGAAGCAATGTCCTTCCCTGTCTCTGGGAATGTAGAAGGGGACCTGAACTCCTTCAGGTCTGTGCTCACGCTTGTCCCTCTCACACTCCACCCAGCCCCATCCCACCTTGCCCTGTGCTCTCCCCTCCTGCTGTAACAGTAACCTGCTTAAGAGCACCTGCTGTGGGCCCAGTCTATGACACTAAGGGTTTGACATACAATATGTCACTTAACACTCCTAGTAAATCTGCTCAGTAGGTTGACTTTGTCCCTACATTACAAACAGGAGGCTCAGAGAGATTCGACAACTTATCCAAACTACATAGTTGAAGAATGGATTCAACCCGGGCTCTATACCACTTTGCTGTCCTGCCTGGATCCAGCCTCTCTGGAACTTGGGATGATGATGATGATGATCACATGACAATGACGATCATCACATGACAATGACAATGATGTGATGATGGTGGTGATTACGATGATGGTGGTGGTGATGGTGATGGTGATGATGGCGATGATGACGGTGGTGGTGATGGTGGTAGTGATGGTGATAATGGTGATGGTGATGATGGTGATGATGGTGATAATGATGACGGTGATGACGATGGTGAAGGTGGTGATGATGGTGGTGGTAATGGTGATGGTGGTGATGGTGATGGTGTGATGATGGTGATAATGATGGTGATGATGCTGGTGATGATGGTGAAGGTGGTGACGATGGTGGTGGTAATGGTGATGGTGGTGGTGATGGTGATGACGGCGGTGATGATGGTGGTGGTGATGGTGGTGATGGTGACGGTGATGATGGTGACGGTGGTGATGGTGATGGTGATGATGGTGATGATGGTGGTGTTTGTTCTAAGCACTTTAGTATAAACTTACCACACTCACTCACAATGAACATTAATCCCCCATAATAACCCTAGGAGGTAGATGCTATTATAATCCTCATTTTTCAGATGAGGAAACTGAGGCACAGAGAGGTAAAGTGACTTGCCCAAGGACCTGCTTTTCTCAAAGCAGGTTTTTCTCCCCACCAGCCTAGAACGTTGCTCGGAGAGGTATTGGAATCCAGTCTGAGTAAATAGGAGCCTGGTCCCACCTAACTCCTGCCTCCGCACTACAAGCGCCTTTCTCCAGGATGCCCAGTCCTGGCCACGCCCAGAATGGTCCCGGCCACCACCCTACACACCCATTATTGAAGGGGAAAACACGCATCTCTTCAAAGAGGGTCCAGCGCTACTTCCTAGAGCCTTCTCACTGCTCTTCAGCCCCTCATCAACCACTCCAGGACCCTCCCCATCTCCAACCCCATCTGGGTTCCCTGCCCACCTCCAGTCCGGACCTTGGGCTGATGCCAGCCTCTCACCTCCCAGGCTCCCCATCTACTCTTCCCCATCAGCCTCCCTGCTCCCCCAGGACCAACTTCTCCCCTGTAGCATCCCAGACATGCCCAGCCCCATGCATGGCTCTGCCACACGCTCCCTGGAGACCCAGGCCACCCACGAGTTGCCTCATGGGCAGCCCGGGGAAGCTCTGCAGCATATCCCCCTGAGCACCCAGCCTCGACCTGAGAAAATCCAGGTCAGAGGCAAACTATCCTCTGCACCTTCCCACCCACGTCCTCCTCCTCCCTCCAGATCCCCTCAGGCCCTGCTCCCTCAAGGGCCCCCTCTCACCCGTGCATGTGGATTTTTGACTTTTTATTGTGAAGAACTTCCAACCTACAGAAAAGTCAAGACAGCGGTCTGACACAACAGTTCTCAAAAAGTGGTCCCCAGACCCGCAGCATCAGCCCCTCAGCACGGCGTGGGCGTGTGCCAGAGACACAGATCCGTGGACACCACCCCAGGACTGCAGAACCCAAACCTCGGGGGCCCAAGGGCCTGTGTTGCCAAAGCCCTCCAGATGTTCCGTTGTGCACTCAAGTTTGAGAACCGCTGGTCTAAAGATCACTCACGTACCATCAATCAGACTTCACTGCCCATAACATCTTAGCCTATTCCCTTCCTCTATCTTCTTAAAATAGCTCAAGCGAATCACAAATGTCATGACTCTTCAGCCCTAAATGTCATTTATACTGAGTCTGTTCAAGTCAACTCCTCCTCTCTCTCTTCCCACCCCCATCCTGTGCCATTTAACCTGACCTCCCATTTCTGAACATTTTCCCTGGGGACTCAGAGCAAAGCTATTCTCCCTGGCATCAAAGAGAGTTCTGGAGTGGCAGCTCACACTAATTTATTTATGAGCCTTTTTTCTTGGGGTAAAATAGACGTACAGTTCATTGAGTACATAGAGTTCATAGAGTGTACAGTTCATTGGTGTTTTGTATATTCATAATGTTTTGCAAGCAATTACCTCTATTGGGTTCCAGAACATTTTCATCCCCCTCAAGGAGATCTCATACCCATTGCTAGTCGTTCCCATGCCCCCTCCCCCAGCACCGACAGCCACCAGTCCACTTCCTGTCTCCAGGGACTGGTCTATTCTGGACATTTCACGTCAACAGAAGCATACAATGTCAGCTACCCGTTTAAGCAAAACCTCTGCTGGAAGTTTAGCAACTACAAGAAATGCACACAGTACCAGCGTAGAGCTTGACGAATTTCCCCAAAGGGAACCCACTAGTGTAAACAACATTCAGATCCAGGAACAGGGCCCTTCTTGCTGCCAGAGGTGCTCATGGGGTCTCCTTCCCGTAAGCTGCCCTCCTGATTTCGCATGTTCTAAGGCACTGAGGGTTCAACCTCCAGCCTATGAATTTCAGGGAGACGTAACTGAGCCCATCACCGTTTGTGAGATCTGTCCACACAGTTCTTGAGGGGTAGGAACGCTAAGGGGAGACCAGTGCAGTGGCTATTGTGGTCATCCAGATGGGAAATGATGGAGACTTCACCAAGGATTGGTAGAGATGTGGAGGTGGGCAGATTCAAGAGCTCTGTACGGAGCGGAATCCACAGGGCGTCACTGTTACACATGCCACCCAGCCCACGGCATGCCTTGTGTGGAAGACACTTTTTTTTTTTTTTAAAAGATTTTATTTATCCATTTGACAGAGAGAAATCACAAGTAGGCAGAGAGGCAGGCAGAGAGAGAGGAGGAAGCAGGCTCCCTGCCGAGCAGAAAGCCCGATGCGGGGCTTGAACCCAGGACCTGGGATCATGACCTGAGCCGAAAGCAGTGGCTTAACCCACTGAGCCACCCAGGCGCCCCTGGAAGACACTTTTTAAGGCACCCTTTCCTTCAGATGTTTTTTACTTTTATATGTTGGGATGTGGCCATAATAAGTCTAAATGTCAAAAATGTGCATTGTCCTGAACCAGAGGTGCCGCCTTGTGCAGTACACAACCCCCACAGCTGTTCAGAGCTCCCCTGTGAACGGGGTTAGAAAAACTGATTCGTCAGACTCAAGAAAGTGAAACCAGGTAGCTCAGAGTAGAAAAATGGAGAGGAGGAGAAGGGAAAAACTGGTCCTGGGATGGCAGACGGGGGCGGGGGGATGCTTCATGGCTAGTAATGCTTGTCTCCCTGCAGGCAGTTTGCCAAGATTGAAGCTGCCACCCAGGAGCTGGCCCTGTCTATCCTGTCCCAGGAGGCACCTCCACAGAGACCTCCGCCCCGAAGACCACCCCCGCCGCCTCCGTCCCCCTTCCTGGGGGTGGCCTGTGCTGTGGCTCCCACCGAGGCACCCTATGCCAGCCCCAGCCTGAGCCTCGCGGCCCTGGACGCCTCCACCCTAGACCTCTTTGATGATATTGCACTCACCTCAGAGTGTCCCTCAGGGCCATCTGAGTTGTCCTGCTGCACTTGGGGCCAGCCAGACCTGAGGCAGGCTTCACATTTCTATAATCCCCCACCCCCTCCCTCAAATGCCCTGGAGGGTGTGGACGGGCCCTGGGCTTCTGAGGTGGATTGGGTGGGCAGGTGGGAGGTGCCCTGTGCCTGCCATTCTCAGGGAATCCCTGAGGGCTGGGGGACCTGCTCCCCATAATGTTCAACCACGACCCAACCCAGGCCCACCGCCCCCAGACAAATCAGAGGCCACCCTTACGATAGCTCAACAGCTGCCCCCAGGAGCCCCCTGCCCTGTCCACTCCCCTCCCGGCAACTCCTGGGAGCATGAGCCACCCCCGGACTCCTCCCACCTCAGACCACATCTTCTGCTCACCCAGGTCCCCCAAATCTGCCTCTGCCAAGGTGTCCCCTTACACTCTCCCTCCCCCACCTTCTCCCTTCTTTCTTCCCAGCCCCATCTCTGCAGTGTCTGCTGCTCCAGCCTCCTCACCTTGGCTCATTTCTGCCTAATGTCTGGTCTTGTCTCATTTATTCCCAAATATGTACCGAGCACCCACCATGTGTCAGGCCCCATCTAGGTGCCGAGGATTCAGCAGTGAGTAAACAGACAAGATGTCAGCATCTAAGGGGGTGGGGCACGGGTACGGGTAGGGGGGAACTGACAATGAGGACATTTGTACATTTTTTTAACGCAAGATAAATTTCCGATTTCAGATTGGAATTAGTGCTGTGAAGAAAATAAAAGAGAAACTTGACTGAGTGGCTGTTTGACATCAGGTGGTCAAGGAAAGCCTTGAATGACAAGGAGGGGTTTAAGCAAAGTTCTGGGGCTCCAGGAAACAGCATGTGCAAAGGCCCTGAGGTGGGCTGGAGCAGTGTGAGCAGGGCAAGTGGTAAGAGATGTGGTCAGAGAGGTTCACAAAGGCAAACAAGAAATGGGAATAGTTTGGATTTTATTCCAAGGCTGATGGGGGAATTCTCTCCCCAACTCTTCCTCAGCCCCATTTCCAAGTACAGAGTCTAAATATTACAGACACCACGCAAAACAAACAAACTGCCAAACACCACCCTAGGAGGCAGGTACCGTAGGGAAGGAGAAACTGAGGCTGAGCAGGGTAGGGAGGGCTTAAGTCACTTTCCTGGAAAGTGGTCGGGTCTCTTGATAAGTTCCTGTCTCTAGCCACCCACAAGCGCCAGCGTTCGAACCCCAGGCCTGCCTCTGCCCTGGGTACGCTCCTCCCTCCCTGTTCCTGGGCCTCCCAGGACTTGTATGGACAATGGGGGTGGCCGCTTCCCACCTGTCCAGCTGGAGTTCGCTCTAGGAACCCAATGGCGCTGTTCCGCCCCGGGCCCGCCACTCACGGCCTTTGCGGCTCCCCATTGGTGGAGGCGCTGCCTTCCCGCCCCCTCCCGCAGGCGGGCCAGTCACGCTCTCAACGTTGCCAGCGTGCCCGGCACCGCCCCTCCACGGAGAGCGAAACAGCCTCGCCCGTGGATTGGCCGGCCGCAGGGGCGGGACCGAGCTTGGCGAGCGCCGATTGGGCGGTTCGGCCTGGAAGGGCGGGCGCGGGGGCGGGCCACGTGTGGCGACCTAAGAAACGGTAACCCAGCCTTGGAACTGGTCGAGAGGGCTGAGCGGCGTTAGTCCGGGCTCGGAGAGGTGAGTGTCCCCCGGGCCTCTCCAGCGGAAGACTGGGCCACCCTGGGGCCCGGCATCTTCCGGGTAAGGCCTCTGGCCCCGAGCGGTGCAGGGGGACCGATCTTCCCGCCTTGCAGGTGGGGAAACTGAGGCTTTACCAGGCCAGTCCTCCCCAAGGGGAGGACGCCTGCCCAGGCCCTGCAGAACTGGCTGGTCAGGGACTCGAGCCCTCCACGGGTCGTGCCCGCCCTGTCTGCATCCCTGGCCGAGGTTTGCATCATCGCCGTGGGGTGGGTGGCTTTGACCCCTGTTTGCAGGCTTAGACAGAGTGTGAAACTTGCGAAGGGTCACACAGCCAGAAGTCCCTACTGCAGGGCTGCCCACCCCCCAGGCCACGTGGGGATCTAAGCGGCACCCCTCCCCTGCTGCTGCCCCTCCTCCTCCAGCCTTGGACTCCCTCCACCCAGAGCTCAGTTCTGTACCTTCTCACCACCCCCCCTGGGCACCCCCAGATCCGTCTCCAGCCCAGACCTCCCCATATGCCCACGCACACACATAAATTCCCCGCTCTCAATTTTCCATCTTCTTCCCCAAACCAGTTCCCCTCTCCAGGTCCCCAGTTAGTCCCTGGGACCTGCCACCCATGAACCAGAAACCCGAAGATCTTCCTCCTTCCCCCTTACCCCACAGCCATTTGCACCTAACCCTGAATCCCTCTGTTCTCTCCTTGACCTAGAGCCCAGGCCTCACCCTTGCCCACCTGGACTGCAGCCCTGGTTTTTCCTTCCTGGCCTCTCGCTCCGGTCCAGCCCCACAGAGGACAGTGAGGCCTCCCCCGTTTTATCTGATATTTTGAAAACTTTTTACGGAGGTATACTGCATATGCAGGAAAACCACACAAATGACAAATACACAGCAAACACTCTGGTGTAAACAGCACTTGAACCCAGCCAGAAGTAGAACATCCCCCACATCCCAGAAGCCCCCCCCCCCCCGAACTCTCTTCTTCACTGCCACCCAAGGACAACCATTCATTCATAATTTTACCACCACAGACTGGTTTTGCTGGGTTCTCACCTTACGTGAAGATTATATTGTATTTTAGTTGTTACAGACCAGACAACCAATCATTGTCCAAAATCCAAAAGGAACAGAACGGTGCAAATAAAATCTTCACACCTGGTGGACACCTGCTCCCCGGCCTGAAGTACGTGGTCGGTGTAGAGAGGAGGGCTCCACTGGCTTTTCTCCCCGGATTGGGGCACAGATGTCCCGTGCTGCTTCATTGCACTGCTAACCTCTCTTGGACACTTTCCCACACTGTTACTTAAAGAGCTTCCTTGGCGCCCTTCCTGGCTGCGGAGGATTCTGTAGTGTCTACCGGCCGTGACTTAGGCGGGCAGGACCTCAGCCGCAGATGTTCACATTGATTTCTCTTCCTTCGCTCCGGGGAAGAGTCCCATCATTTGTAACCTAGGTCTGGTGGTGAATAACCTGGTGTCATCTCCCATGTGTGTCTGCGAGGCCAACACTCAGGAGCAAGTTTTCTGGGTCGCAGGGTTCATATAACTCCGGTTTTGAGAAATGTGGCCCCACGTGCTTCCCTCAGGGTTGTCGCAATCTAAACCCCTCCCAGCGTGCTGGGGAAATCCTTCTTGCTCCAGAGAACCCTGATCTGACCTTGACCCTCCTGCCTCCTGAAGACTCAAGGGAGTGGAAGTGAGACTAAGCACCGCAGTGGGAGGGAACCACGGGGAAAAGTCCTGGCGGGGCAACACGACCTGGCCGAGGCTGGAGGGGTTCTCAGTGCCTTGCGGGAGCGGAGTCACCTTTTTTAGTCCTGAGGACAGAAGCAGCCACGCGGGAGGGTGCGGGCTGAGACAGGGGAGCGGCAGAATGCACTTTGTGTTTTCCGACTGTTTTCTCTCCCTCTCTCTGGCCGCTTCCTTGGTGAGAATTCTGCACTCCGCCAAGATAGATCAGGTTCCCTAGAAATCCCAGCACTGATCACGGTTGTAATTAGGTGATTAGCTCATTCAGTGTGATACTGTTTTTGTGGGAGACGCCGTGCCGTTTTGTTCTTAGAGAAAATTCACATAGCATAAAACTCCCTGTTGTAAGCATCCATGGGTTTTTACGTTTTAGATAGTTGCCCATAGAAAACATTCTTCTGCGGTAGATGTGTTTGAGAGAACCCCCTACACGCCTGTGTGTGCTCACCACCCCGCCTTCACACCTCCCCTATGTTAACCCTTTGTCCTTCCACTGGGCCAGCAGGGTCTCCTGTGTCCCAGATAAATTAAGGAGAGCAAACGAGTGAGAACGCAGAGGGGATGAGAGCTGTGCGTGGAAGCCTGGCCAGAGCCCTCTAGTTGTGCAGCAACTTGGGAACCCAAGAACTCAAGCTCTCAAGACCCAGGGACTCCTGGGGACATGGCTGGGACATGCTGAGAGTTGGGGAGGCAGGGCCTCAGGTGCTAGAGAGAAGCCACTCTGACTGGGAGACTTGCTGTCCTCTAGTCCTGCAGGACCTCAGGCAAATTGGGGACCCCTCTGGGTCTCTGTGGACCACCCCCCCAAGAAGGGCTGCTGGGCAGATGGCTCCACCAGCCCCGCCCCTTCCTTCTCTCTCCCCTCTAAAGTTCATGTAATGAAATTTACCATTTCCGCCATTTTTAAGCGCAGCATGAAGTGGCCATTACAAACTCTGATTACATTGCATAACTGGCCAGCACCTAGTTCCAGAATGTGTTCATCACCCCAGATGGAAACTGAACGCCTCAGGGGGTCAGTCCTGGTCACTCCCGCCCCCAGCAGCCACCAGTCTGCTTCCTGCCTCGGGCTTGATGCCTGCGGACAGTTCATATACACGAGGCTCGCACAGTGTGGGGCCTTCAGCGACTGGCCCCTCTCCCAGAGCGCAGCGATTCCGAGGTTCATGCGTGATGTCCCACAGAGCAGCACTCCGTTCCTTTCTATGGGGGGATAACATTCCTCTGTGAGGGACCCCAGCCTTCCTGTCTAGGACCTGTAGGGGTTGTGCAGCCTGGGCATTGCACATAGGGGTAAACTGAGTTTCAGAGGCCGAGTGGGAGGAGTCCAACCTGAAGGAACTCGGCACCAGGCTCTTTTGTCCTCAGGAATCAAATCAGCTCGCTGTTAGCTGCTGGGGGCCCTTGGATGGGTCCCTTCAGGCCTCAGTTTCTCCCCCGAGTGCTGGGCGAGGATCGCAGTTGCAGCCTGCAATGTGACAGGAGAGAGGGTGACCTTGAGGAAGGAGAAGGCTTCCCAGGGCCCTGGGACAATGAGGCTGGGAGCACCGGGACGATCAAGGTCAGAGAAGGTTTTTTGGAATGTGATCTCACGGCTGAGTAGGACACACTAAGAAAGAAACGGATTCCAGGGACCGGGAACTGCAGATACAGTGGCCTGCAGGTGGGAGGACGATGGTTTCCAAAGCCCCGTGTGGGACCCTCAAGGGTCTATGTACATGGATGCTGGGTGTGCAGAGAAGCCCCTGGCCCATCTGACCCTGCCCCCTCAGCACCTCTGCCCATCCCCAGGACATGGCGGCTGTGGGGCCCAACCTGGGCCGAGTCCTCCCCGGATCATCCATCCTATTCCTGTGTGACATGCAGGAGAAGTTCCGCCATATTGCATACTTCCCCCAGATTGTCTCTGTGGCTGCCCGCATGCTCAAGGTACAGCCCCTCCTCCCTCAGACCAGGAGTCCAGGCCCCCAGGGCCTCCTCCCTCAGGCTAGGACTCCGGGCCCCCTGCCTCTCCTCCTTCAGATCGAGGAGTCCAGGCCCCCAGCCCCTCCTTCCTCAGACCCAAGAGTCCAGGCCCACAGCCTCCTCCTCCCTTAGACCCAGGAGTCCAGACCCCCAACCCCCTCCTCCCTCAGACCCCAGAGTCTGACCCCACAGACCCCTCCCTCGGGCTCAGTACTTTGTCTCTTTTTCTGGCACAGGTGGCCAGGCTCCTGGAGGTGCCTGCTGTACTGACAGAGCAGTATCCAGTAGGCCTGGGCCCCACGGTGCCTGAGCTGGGGGCTGGAGGCCTGCGGCCAGTGGCCAAAACTTGCTTCAGCATGGTCCCTGCAGTGCAGCAGGAGCTGGACACCCGGCCCCAGCTGCGTTCTGTGCTCCTCTGTGGCATTGAGACACACGCCTGCATCCTGGTGAGACCCCTCCTCCCACTAACTGCATCTTCCCTGCCCAGAACCCTCCGTCCTGGCAGGACCCCATCCCTGCAGGACCTGGGACCTTCATCCTTACTCAGGACCCCTGTCTGCCTGCTGCTCCCATCCTGCCCTGACCCGACCCTCCCTCATCCCTGTTCTTGCCTGTGCCCCCAGAACACAGCCTTGGACCTCCTGGATCGCGGGCTGCAGGTCCACGTGGTGGTGGACGCCTGCTCCTCTCGCAAGTGAGCGGATCCTGCTGGGGGGGCGCACATGGGGTACAGATGGGGTGCCCAGGAAGAACCGGGGAGTGGGGTCCCTCCTTAGCGTGCCAGGGATCCGGGTGGCCCAGCCGAGGCACCAACAGCCCTCCTGCCTCTCCCAGCCAGGTGGACAGGCTGGTGGCACTGGCCCGGATGCGGCAGAGTGGGGCCTTCCTCTCCACCAGTGAAGGGCTGATTCTGCAGCTCGTGGGAGACGCTGCCCACCCCCGGTTTAAGGAGGTACTGGCCCCGCACCCCGACCTCCCTCGCCTCCCTTTCCAGCACCCACCACCTATCAGTTGATAGAATACATCTGGGAACACAGCAGGCGGCCGCCTCCAGGCGAGCAAAGTTCTACATTCCTTGAGGGAAGCTGTTCGGGGGGCCAGAAGGACAGGAGAGCAAGAAAGCAAGCGAGATGACTGGGAGGGCTAGGGTGCAAAAGAGGGGGGCTGTACGGGGTGGAGTGGGAGGCCTCCCGGGAAGGGGGAGCAGACAGGCACGAAGAGTCTGGCAGAGGCGCCGCCGTTGGGAGCCCTGCGACCCTCTTCTCCGTCCATTCCTCCAGTCCCCGCAGCCACCACCGCTAGCCCTGAGGGTGGCAGGAGGCGCCTACCCCCCAAGATCTGCCCTTTCCCTCCTCCTAGTTCAGTTCTATTGAGCATTTGTCAAGCACCTACTATGGGCCGGCCTCTGTGGCAGGTCCTGGGGTGACAGCCAAAGCCCGTCTGTCATCAGTTACACATTGTGGCCAGAAGCTAGAAGGGCATGTTCAGATTGTGTGAGGAATAAAATGGGTGCTGGCCGCAGGGAGGTCCTTCCCTGTGGTGGCCTTGAAGCAGAGACCTGAAGTCAGAGGAGCAGGCAGTCATCCAAAGTATGTTCCTGGCAGAAGGAACAGCTAGGGCAGAGGCCTGGAGGTGCGGCTGAACTTGGCCTTATTCAGAGAACCGAGCAGGACATGGTGAGCATGGGAGGAGGGGAGGCAGAGAAGAGCCGGAGCCCCCTCTTCTCACAGATTTGAGGGTTTTGCCCAAGGGAGCCGGCCATGGTCAGATCTGCAGTTTGGTTCTGGGTGGCCCATGGATGTTGGGGGGTGGCAGGAAGGAGGGAGACCAAAGTGGGGGCAGTGGGGGTCCATTTGGGCTGATTTTTCTGGAGGCAAGCACCGTGGGGCCTGCTGGTGGGTGCGGTGTGGGGCTTTGGGGGAAGGCAGCCCTAGAAAGGGGGCTGAGTGTCTGTGCCCCTGTGGTCAACAGATTGGGGGAAGACCATTGTCAGTTTGAGAGGTCAGGTGGGAACCCAGGTCTAAGAGGCAGTTGGATCAATGAGTTCGGAGTTGAGGGGCAAGGCATGGGCTGGATTTGGAGGTTGAGAGGGATGGGAGAGGTGAGATTACTTAAGCAGGAGCTGGTATAGACAGGAAGCTCCAGGACAGGGCCTTGGTGCAATCCCGCAAAGCAGACCAAGATGGCGGGTGATCAGGCGCTCACCCAGGCAGCCATGGTGGAGGGGCGCCCAAGGAGAAGTTTCGAGAAGAGGGAGTGGTTGGCTTGGCCAGTTGCTGCCAAGGGGGGCAAGGCATATGAAATGGAGATGTGCCGCTCCACATCGGTCACAGAGATGGGAACTCTTGACGCCTCCTGAACCCTCCTCTTCCCCCTACAGATCCAGAAGATCATCAAGGAGCCTCCCCAGGACAGCGGGCTGCTGGGCGTCTTCCAAGGCCCCAACCCCCTCTTCCGCTGAACTCCTCACCCCAAGACCACCCCCCTGTCAACGGGACCTCAGTGGAATCGCTTCGCCCCCATCCTTGGCTCCCAAGAGTGGTGCAGTCCACCGGGAGTACCACCTCCTCTGGAGGGGAGGTGGAGCGCTACCTTGCCATTGGACCAAAGCGCCCGGAAATGCAAATAAGACTCCTGGAAGCTGGGTGGCGGTTGGCTGAGCTGAGCTGGGGGTGGGGCTAGACCCCGGGCCACTTCACGGGGTGGGGAGGGGCAGGGGAGGGAGTGTCACAGGCTGTGGAGCCCGGACTTGCAGAATAAACACTGATGTGGCTGTGGACCGAACCATTCGTGGACTTGGGGGGTGTCCCGGGGGCGAGTGGGGGCCGCGGGTGGGGGGAAGAGGGGTCCCAGCAGGTGGGGAGGGGGAGGTGCCTCTTCGCTCCCAGCCGGCGCCAGGCGAAGGCAGGCTGGCCGCGGCCGCGTCTGCACGGGAGCCAGCGCGCATCTGCACCGACGGGAGCCGCCGGCCGGGTCGCACGCCCCACACGCCGCCGGCCGCCCCCCACCCGCGCGCGCACACGCCCAGCTGCTTGGCTCGCAGACACGCGCTCGCTCTGCCTCCCCGGCCGGCCCCCCACGCCGTCGCCACCCCCGACGCCCCAAGGGTCCCGAATCCGGAAAGTGAGGTGAGCGCGACCGCACCCCGGTGCGGAGGGGGAAACTGAGGCACTGGGGACAAGGGGACGGGAGGAAGAAGAGACCGGCATGCGGATGGATGGATAGATGGATGGATGGATGGCGGGGAAGGACAGACGGCTTCACCTGAGTGCTTCCTGCTCCCCTAAGACGCAGAAGCCTGGGATCCACATGGGGGCTCTCAGAATTCTGCAGCCCGCACGGAGACCTGGGGGCCCGGGCTCTACGGAGCCCCCAGGCAAGGCCCCCCAGGCAAGGCCCCTCAGCCCCTTGAGGTTTGCAGTCCTTGCTCCCCGCCCCCCCAACCTTGGAGACCTGAGAAGGCAACCTCTGAATCCCCCATAGACCCAGGCGTCAGAGCTCCCAACTAGCCCGCCCCCCACTGGGGAATCTGAGTCCCCCCACCCACCCCCGCCAATCCTGGGATCCCAGACCCCTCCCAGAAGTCCAGGTCCCCGGAACCCGGCGTCAGAGCGCCCAGCACCCCCTCTCCCCAGGAACCTAGGAGTCCCATCCTCCCCCCTCCTCCAGGAGCCCCCGGGACAAGCATCGGCGCCCCCGGCCCCCGCCTTCCGGATCCAGGTGTCCCCCCTCCTCACCCCCCAGCCTGATGCTTCGCGTCTCGGAGGCCGCGCTCGCGTCACCATGGCAACGGGAGTCTATTTTGCGCTGGGAACACACAGCTCCCGCTGCAGCGCCCCCCCACCCCGCCCCTCCAACCCCGGCCTGAGTGAGAGTAGGGGGACCAGGGAGGAAGACTGGGGTCCGGGGTGGGGGGGCACAGAGATACTCAGAGGGGCAGAGATCTGTAGATAGCAAACCTGGGAAAGAGACATACAGAGACAGAGACAGAGAGGCAAAGAGATAGGGCTGTGGGGGTTGGGCGTGGGGGGAGACACAGAGACAGGATGTAGAGAGACAGAGACAGACGGGGCAAAGGGAAGAAGGGACACAGAAAACTGAGACTCAGAGAACAGGACAGCACATGGGGGGTGGGGAGGTGGACAGAGACTCAGGGACGCAGAGAAGCGATGAGATATGTAGAGACACAGGCTCGGAAGACCGTGACCCAGGGCAGATCCCGTCAGAGATGCGAGGGGCCTGCGGGCGGGTGGGAGGCAGGGGGTCCGGGAGGAGGGGTGGGCAGGGAGATGCAGAGACACCCCGAGTCAGAGAGGCACAGAACACAGGAAGACCTGGGGATGGAGCGGGGGCACAGGGACCAAGGCTGGGCAGGCCGCTGGATGCACCTGGTGGAGGGTCCTCATCCCTGAGTCCCTGCTGCTGGGTGCCCAGTACTGGGATCCCTGCTGCCCATCTGGACCCCTCCCCTTCTCCCTCTGTTCTGCTGCAGTGGCCGGTGAACCCACATCCTCTCCTCCTCTTGCCTGCTTTCCACATCCCTACCTCAAACCGTCCCCTCAACCCCAGATATGCCTCAGATCTCCTCCCTTTTGCACGCCACCCAGACCCTGCATGTGTCCAGACCCTCTCTATGTGTCAATGCCCACCACGTACCCTCAGCCCCCCTCTGCTGCCACCTGTAAACCCCTCCAGCCCCCGGTTTCCCAAAGCCAGGTCTTCTCTTTCTGGGTCTTACTCTTCTGTGGGTTTCTGTCCTCCCCCATTCTCTCTCTCCACTCTCTTTCTTGTTCTCTCTTGGCTTCTCAATCTCTGTATCCCACTTCCCAAGTGTCTTTGCCCCTCCTGTGAGTGTCCTGTGAGTGTGTCTGTGCCCCTCTTATGAGTATCTGTCTCCCCCCCCTGCCTGCTTGCCCTCTGGGTCTCTGTCCCCATCTCTGTCCCCCTCTCCCTGGGTCTCTCTCCTCCTTTCTCTGCCTCTCCCCCCACCAACCTCCCGAGACTCTCTCCCTGTCCCTGTCCCTCCCCCCGATCCTCTCCATCTCTCATTCTCTGCAGCCACACATTTCAGGAAGGAGGCTACTCACCTGGCCCCACCCAGCCCCGGCCCCCATCCCCAGCTGGCGGGATGTGGAGTGTGGGGCACAGGACTATGCAGGCACTGTGAGGTCTCCAGGAGCCCAGGAACCGAGCAGGGCCTGCTCTGGAAATCCTTCTCGAGTCCGCTTCCCTGACCTCTGTCCACCTCTCAGGTCCTAGGCTAGTGCTGGGGTCCATAGCCCTGGCCCTTGGCTGCTGGGGATGCCCGCTGCAGGAAGGAAGGACATGGGGGTGAAGGGCCCCCTTCCTCTCCAGCTGTGGGGGAGGAGAGTGCCTGTGGGGGGTGCGGGAAGGCTGTGTCTGTGTGTGGGGGGTGTCACATGCATGCTTCCGGACCCCACCGCTGGGTGAGGGTGTGCTGGCCCCTGTGTGCACCCACAAGGCTGCCTGACCGTGGGCTGGCATGTGTCTGGTTGTGTGTCCGCATAGAGGTGACTTGGGCAGGTCCCTCGTTGTATTCCAGAATTGTGTGTGGTCCCCATGTGTCGCAGTGTCTGAGATTGTCTGGGTCTTGTGTACTGTGAGTGGAAATGCCCAGAAGTGCACAGCCACGTGTGTCCATGTGGAGCTGTGTGCATGTGTTGGGAGGAGGCTACAGGTGCGCCCACCAGGATGACATTGGGTGTCCTTGTGTGTTGTGTCTGCACACCATGCGGGTGTCCTCTGTTATTGTGTGTATACAATGCTGTGTGTGTCTATGTGTTGTTTTGTGTGAGGCAAGGTAAGAATGGGTCCCCCTGTATCCTTGTGTCCAGACAGGTCACTGTGTCCCCGGGTGTGTGTCCTCCTCCGTCCAGGAGGTGTAAGGCAGGGACAGGAGGCCCCGACTCCCCCCACTGTAGATGTGCTGTGTGTACTGTGTCTGGGTGCATCACTGGGTCTGAGGGGATGGATGCCACGGCCCCCACTCCCCAGAGTTGTCAGTGGTATGGAGTTGTGTCTTCCTGGGCATGTGCGTGCACGTGCAGTTGGAGGGGACAATGGGACTCTGTTAGCAGGGGGAAGAACTATGTCCATGGAGCTCAGCTGGAGGCTTGGCACAGAATGGGGACTGAGTGGGCAAACTGCTAGCCCATACAGCGCCTTTATGCCAATGACACAAAGGTACCCCCTGGCCCAACGTAGCTCCCCTGCGTCTGTGGTTTGGCAGGCAGATGGCAACCTTGTGTGAGTTCTAAAGGGTGCCCCTTCCCCCAGATGGATGCAGTCCCACCAGTACGCCTTAAGGAGGAGAGCCTGGCTGGATTCCAGCCTCTCAACCAGATCTTGCGCAGTGCCCAACCTGCCCAACCGTATGTGTGGCAGCCCTCAGTGAATGAAGAAACCCACATCACTGCATGCATGTGGATTCACTGATGAAAGGTGTGTGTCTGTATGCATGTCAACCCACGTTTCTCTGCATGGGATAAAGGTTCTACAGATGGCAGTGCCCTGAGACCTGAGTTTAGAGCCCAGCCCCAATGCTTGGGTGCTGTAGGCCTTGGGCAAATGATGGGACCTCTTGGAACCTCAGTGTTTTCATCTGAAGTGTGTGTGTATGAGAGAGAGAGAGAAGTACAAAGAGGGAGAGAGAGCAGTCCCACCTCTCACACTTCCTTTCAACATTCAGCCGTGCGGTAAATGTTTACCGAACACCTCCTGGGTCCGGCACCAGTGCTGGGTGCTGTGGGCACTACGGGGAACCAGCAGACAAAACAGTCCACCGTTGCGGGGCTGATGATCTAGTGGGAGAGACAGACAATAAGTCCCGACACATATAACGTGGGAAGTAGAGATGCGAGCTATGACAAGACAGAAAGCAGGCATGGGGACCAGAGTGGCTGGAAGTCCTGCTTTATTTATTTTTTTAATTTTCAGCTTGCATTTCTTTTTTTTTTTTTTTTAAGATTTTATTTATTTATTTATTTGATAGAGACACAGCGAGAGAGGGAACACAAGCGGGGGGAGTGGGAGAGGGAGAAGCAGGCTTCCCACTGAGTGGAGAGCACAATGCGGGGCTCGATGCGGGGCTCGATGCGGGGCTCGATGCGGGGCTCGATGCGGGGCTCGATCCCAGGACCCTGGGATCACGACCTGAGCCGAAGGCAGACGCTTAACGACTGAGCCACCCAGGCGCCCCTGCTTTAGAGAGGACAGGGAAGGCTCAGTGAGATGACCTGTGAGGGACACCTGAAGGAAGGAGGGGGCATAGAATGGTATGTGCAGCAAAGGGAGGGCCCAGGCGAAAGGAGCCGCAGGTGCAGTCAGGAAGAAGGGACTCCCTTGGGCTTGGGAAAGGCATGAAGGGACAGGAAAGGAAGAAGGCTTCCCATGTTACCGCAGGCGTGGCGGGAAGGCAGTGGGCGGTTTCAGCAGAGGAGGGCTTGATGTCATCTGACCTATGTTGGTGTTTTTTTGTTTGTTTCCTAAAATTGTGGTAAAATACACCTAACTTAAAATGTACCATTTCAGCTATTTTTAAACTGTTTTAAGGGTTCAGTTCAATGATACCTAGGACATTCATCACCACTATCTCATGTAGAATATCTTCATCCCCCCAAAGCAGTCCCTCCCCACTCTTCCCGACCCCCAGCCCCAGGCAGCCACTAATCCGCTGTCTGGCTTTATGGCTTTTCCTACTGTGGACATTGAGATACATGGGATCACACCTTATGTGACCTCTTGCGTCCGGCTTCCTTCCCCTGATGTTTAGAGGCTCACCCACGAGGCAGCGTACCAGGGCTCCTTTAAGGCTGAGTAACGTCTCCTTCTCTGGACAGACCACATTGGCTTATCTGTTCCTCCGTTGAAGGCCATCTGGGTGGCCTTTGGGGATATTACGAACCGTGTTGCTATGAACGTTCGTGTGGAAGTTTTTGTGTGAATGCACGTTTCCAGTTCTTAGGAGTGGAATTGCCGGGTCATGTGATAACTGTTTGACTTTTGAGGAACCACCAGACGGCTGTCCGCAGTGTGGGCTAAGCCGCTTCTAAGATGCCTATGAAACACCTGGAGTGACGGGTTCTATTTTTTTTTTTTTAAGATTTTAATTATTTGACAGGGAGAGATCACAAGTAGGCAGAGAGGCAGGCAGAGAGAGGGGGGGATGCAGGCTCTCCACTGAGCAGGGAGCCCCATGTGGGGCTCGATCCCAGGACCCTGGGATCATGACCTGAGCGGAAGGCAGAGGCTTAACCCACTGAGCCACCCAGGCGCCCCAGGAGTGACGGGTTCTAGCCCAGAGTGCAGGGGAGGGGCCGAGCCCGAGCTAAAGGGAGAGTTGAGGCCCCAGGCGCGTGGGGAGCCTCAGCTCCCAGGACCCTCTCTCCACTCCAGCCCCTGCGACTTGTGGGGGTAATGGTGTGGTCCCCAGACACAGAGGCACTCAATGGAAAGGAGCACATGGCAGTACTACCCTGTGACGCTTACTGGATTAGTCCTACCCACCCTCCCATCCCCTTGCGCCGCTTTCCTTTAGCCGTGACTTCTTCAGGATTTCTTAATATACTTCACGGCAGTGTCCCCCGCGCCTCACACGGGCTTCTGTCTGCGCACTGGTCCTCTCCCGCCGCTGGACCCTGAGCCCCGTGGAGGCGGGGACCCCGTGGGTCAGCCACCGCGGTCTCCTCGGGGCTCAGTCCCCTGGAGGCTCAGTCCGCGCGGCGGGCGGCCTCTGTGCTTGGGCTGGTGGGGGCAGACCCGCCCCCTCTGCCCCGCCCCCTCTGCCCCGCCCCCCGCCCCCCCGCCATCCGCGGCGGCAAACACCGGTGCGCCCGCGTGCACAGTCCGCCTCCTGGCGACAGGCCCGGCTGCTCCGGACTCCTTCCACAGGCTAACCCTGCTCATCCTCGTAACCGCCCTCTGAGAACCATCCTTACCCCCATTTTACACATGGGGAAACTGAGGCACGGGAATTTTAGGTAAGAGCCTTGCAGTGTCAGGCAGCTGGCGCACGGTGGCGTTCTGCCACCCTGCCTCTCCCGCTGTGGCCGAGACGCTTCGGGCCTGCAACTGGGAGAACGTCTCTGTGTGCCTGTGTCTCTGCGTGAGCCTCTGTGTGCGTGTCTCTGTGTGAGAGAGACACAGAGACAGGGCAAATGAGGGAGGAAGGAAGAGGCAGAGAGACAGACGCTTGAGACCCCTGGATTACCCGACCTAAATGGAAGAGAAATCAGCCTTTGGGGCCGCTGAGGACCGCCCGGGTCTAAGCCAGCCACTCTCAGTCGGGCTCAGTTATGGCCCCAGGGAGACATTTGGCAATGCCCAGAGGCATCTTACGCTGTCCGCATGTGGAGAATGCGAATTCTCCTGGCACCTAGTGGCCGCACCACCTGGGTCCACGGGCCTGGTCTATAAACTCAGATTCTCAACTCCGATCTCTCTCTTTCTCTCCCCTCACCCACCCCTCCCTCTCTCCTCCCCATCTCCCCTGCTCCTCCCATCTGGTCCACCGCACTTCTGTCTGCAATTCCCTCCCCCACCCGCACCGACCCACCCCACCGCCCTCACCGCTCCTCCTCCCCCAATCTCCCACGGCCGCCCCCTCCGCTCCCTCCGCCCCCTCCGCCCTTGCCCTCCCTCCTTCACTCCCCTGCATGCTTGCTTCTCCCCTCATCACACCTTGCTTCTGGTGTCCGTCCGTCTTTATTTCCGCTCACCCCTCTGCTATCTCCGACGACCTCCCCAATCTCTGCTCCTGCCCTCATGGCTCACTGTGATCCTTTCCCCGTCTGCGCGTTACCATTTCCGTCCTTCCCGGCCGCGTCTGGGCATATCTCCGTCCCCACCACGGATGCCCTCCACCGCCCTGTGGGGCTGCTCACCATGGGCTCATGCATCGCCCGCTCCGTCCATCCATCCTCTCGCTCTCCTAATGCTTGTCTTCCTCCATCCTTCCACCTCCCCTCGGCCCGCCTGCCTCACTCTGTCCGGCCACCCATTCCCCACATCTTGCACTTCCGGCCGTCTCTCTCGCGCCCCCGCTCCCGCCTTGCTTCTCCCCCTAGCCTGGCGGCCCCATGCCGTCCCTCCTGCTCCTCGGGACCCTCCTGCTCCTGGCCTCGACCGCCCGCGAGGCCGGGGCGCGCCCGTCCAACGCCACAAGCGCCGAGCCGCCGGGCCCACTGCCCGCCCTGCTGGCGCACCTGCGGCGCCTGACCGGGGCGCTGACCGGCGGCGGGGGCACTGCGGGCCCGGGCGCCAACGGCACCAGGACCAGCCCCGCGAGCGGGACAGGCGCGGCGGCGCGGGCGCCCCCTCCCGCCGAGCTCTGCCATGGATATTACGACGTCATGGGCCAGTACGACGCCACTTTCAACTGCAGCACGGGCTCCTACCGCTTCTGCTGCGGCACCTGCCACTACCGCTTCTGCTGCGAGCACCGCCACATGCGCCTGGCGCAGGCCTCCTGCTCCAACTACGACACGCCGCGCTGGGCCACCACGCCGCCGCCGCTGGCCGGGGGCGTCGGGGGTGCTGGGGGTGCGGGAGGGGGGCCCGGTCCCGGCCAGGCCGGGTGGCTGGAAGGGGGCCGGGCGGGGGGCGCAGCGGGGCGCGGGGGCGAGGGCCCCGGGGGCAGCACGGCCTACGTGGTGTGCGGGGTTATCAGCTTCGCCCTGGCGGTGGGCGTCGGCGCCAAAGTGGCCTTCAGCAAGGCGTCCCGTGCTCCCAGGGCGCATCGGGAGATCAACGTGCCCAGGTATGTGAGCGCTGAGGCCCTAGCCTCATGGGGTCTGGGGGCGGGGCCTGGGCGGTGAGAGGTGGAGCCACCTGGAGAGGGCGTGGCTACAGGGGTGCAGGCCTGTTCAGAGACCAAGGAGGCCACCGGGAGCCTGGGGGTCGCCACCGAAGCCTTGGGAGATGGGCGGGCACTAAGAATAGATGCGACAGAACGCGCCTGGCTGCGGAGTGACAGGTGAGGCTCAGGCCTTCATTCATCCAACAGATTATTTTTTGAGGACTTTCTGTGGGTCAGGAGCTGGGGATACCGCAGTGATCAAGACAAGGTCCCCAAGACAAGGTCTGCTGGGTGAACCGGACTTCCAACCCCGGGTCTGCTGCCTGCGAGCTGCGCGACCCTGGGCCTGTCCCTCCGTTTGCTTGTACAATGGGCCTAAGAACTGTTCCCCATCCATTCAGACTGTAGCGAGGATTAACTGAATTGATTCATGTCGAGTCCTGGCACATGGCGAGCCCTCAGTAACTGCTGGCTGCCATTATCATTAAACGTTAGTGGCGGACATATGCAATATAATTTTAGGTGTTGATAACCGTTGTGAAGAAAAGAAAGCAGCATAACAGGTAGAGAGTGGGCCCGAGGGTGTTGCTTTATGCGAAGTGGTCAGCAGAGGCGTGAAGGGAAGGAGCAACTCCTCCAGGGATCTGTGGGAAGGGCACTCCTGGCGGACAGAACAGCGCGTGCCAGGGCCCTGGTGGGAGTACTTGCAGGACAGGGAAGGGGCCCATGAAGCCACAGAGCAGAGGGCACGGAGCAGGTTTATTCTGAGAGTGATGGGGGAGCTTCTCGGGGGCCCTGAGTTCCGCGGTGTGAAACCGTCTGGTCATTGCAAGAGTCCCCGGGCTGCGTGTGTGCGGCCGGACTGCAGGGGACAAGGGTGGGCGCGGGAGACCGGTCAGGACATTAGCAATGAGCCGGGTGAGAGCAGGTACCGGGAGCAGCACCGGCGGTGAGAAGTGGTCCGCTGGGGATTTATTGTAGAGGTCGAATCTGCAGGATTGCTGCGGGGCATGAAAGAAAGAACACAGGAGTCCGGAATGATTGTAATGTTTTCGGTCGTATAACTGGACGACTGGGGCGTACTTTACCGCCATGGGACGACTGTAAAGGAACAGGAGTGAGGTCCCAGGCTCAGGGGAGCAGGCGGCCGGGGGGGGGGGGCACGGTGTGGGAAGCACCACAGAGGGGTTGGGTCCAAATGAATTGAGGCAGGGCTGCTTCAAGCAAGAAACGCGGTCGGACGAGCATTTGGGGCGGGCGGCGCTCAGACTGACATTAGCGATGCGTGCGGCTACCGGCGAGGAGCCGGGCCGGACTGACTCCCGCAGAGGGCAGAGCGGGGAGAGATGGGAAGCCTGCGCGCTCCTCTGCCTGCCCCACCCCCGTCCCCAGGCCGCTGCTAACCGTCGCTCTGCCCCTCTAGGGCTCTGGTGGACATTTTGAGGCATCAGGCGGGGCCCGGAACCCGCCCGGACCGGGCACGAAGCAGCTCCTTGACCCCAGGGGTCGGAGGCCCCGACGGCATTCCCCCAAGGACGCCCAAGAACCTCTACAACACCGTAAAGCCCTCCAATCTCGGTGAGTGGAACCTGGGAGTCGGGGCTGCCGCAGCTGCCTCTGGCCGCGCCCACCAGTCCGGTAGCCCCGCCCTCCACGGCACCTCCCGCGGCCCAGGCCCCGCCTCCAGCACTGTAGCCCCACCCTCCCCGATAGCCCCGCCTCCCGCGCCCCAGGCCCGCCCCCAGTCCCATCCATCTCAGAACCGTCATGGGTGGGTGTCATGGACGCCGCAGAGATTTAAATTTCGACATTCGCAGCCCCTGCACTTGAGAAAGTCCGTGTCTGAGCTCCCAACAGCCAAAGTCACAAAGTTCCTAACAATTGAATTAGAATGTGTCCCGAACCAGACAGCCTGGGTTTGAATCCTAACTCTGCCACTGCTGACCTGGGGCAAACCATTTCACCTGTCTGGGCCTCAGTGTCCTCACCCATAAAACCAGGAGCGCGACAGCACTCACCTCACAGGGTTATTGTGAAGGTCAAAGGAACTAATGACCGAAGGCTGAGAGCAATGCCTCCCACAGAAAAAGTGCCATATAGATATGAGCAGTTGTTAGTGTTACTCTTATATTTTATGATGAGCTCATCAGTGGAGAAGTCCAGGGAGCTGTAGTGGGTTAGAGGAGGAGGAAGACTTCCCACAGGCAATGCTGTTTGAGTAGTGGCCTGGAGGGTGAGGGGATTACTTGGGTCAACGGAGCTCTGGGCCGCTGCAGCAGTTTGCTGGGTCAGGGAGAGGGTGTCGGGAAGGACCTGAGCGCCAGACTGGGCTGAAGAGCTCTGCCTTTGTCCTGATGGCAGTGGGAAGCCACCGTGGAGCTTAGAGCAGTGAGTGGGAGAATGATTTTTCTGGAATCCATGTGAAAGGGAAGAGATGAGAGGAAGAGGCTGGATGGTACTCCAGGCTGTACAGGACAAGGCCTGAACTGGGGTCAGAAATGGAGGGGAAGAGGTGGGTTTGAATAGTAGTAAAAAGGAGAAGACATTTGAGGTGGATCTTGAGGTATGAGTAGGAGTTCTTCAGGCAAAGAAGGAGAGGAAGGAATTCAAGGCAGAGAAAATATCATAACAGCATGTGCAAAGGCCCAGTAACAGGACTGAGCTAGGCTCTTTCAGGCAAGGCATCAGCTGAGGCCAATCTAAGCCAAGTAATTCCTGGCTTCAATTTTTTTTTTTAAAGATTTTATTTATTTATTTCACAGAGAGAGAGAGATCACAAGCAGGGGGAGAGGCAGAGGAGGAGGGAGAAGCAGGCTCTTGCAGAGCAGGGAAAGCCTGATATGGGACTCGATCCCAGGACTCTGGAATCATGACCTGAGCTGAAGGCAGCGGCTTAACCCACTGAGCCACCCAGGTGCCCCTCCTGGCTTCAGTTTTGTCCTGTGGGTGAGAGACAGACATGGAAAGAGTTTGCAACAGCAGATGTGGGTGTTGGGAGTACAACCCTGGGGGGCTGATCTTGAAGATGGCGTTGGCTAGATGGCCAGAAGGCTGATTTAATGATACAGGAGGGAAAGGCAGGTCAGAGCAGAGATTCAGGACGTGGGAGGGAATCAGAGCCAGGGACCGAGTGGACATGAGTGGAAATCCTTCCACAAGACCAGGACAGCAGTGCCAGTGGGGGGCAGGTGACAGCAGTGACACCACTTCCCTTCTTGGTCCCCACAGATAATCTGCACCACAATTACCTGCACCTCAACGTCAACAGCCCCAAGCACCATGCTGCCACGATGGGTACGGACAGGGGCTGGGCTGTGGGGAGGACAAGGCTCCTTTCCTCTCCTGCCTTAAATTGAGCCTGAGCTGGGGGCCCACAGCAGAGCAGGTGTGAGACCCTGTGAGCCTTGACCTCCCAGTCTAGCCAGGTAACCAAGCTAGCCTTGGTTTCCCAGTTGGGACACCAGAAGTGGTCATGTCTCTCCCACCTGGGTTGGTGGGATGATGCACGGAGTGGACTGCCCCTCCCGCCTGGGGCCAGGCCCATAGCACGTGCTGAGCAGGTGCTGGTTGCCTCTCTTCCTGTGCCCTGACCTGCTTCCCCAGCTATGAGCCTGTCTCCTGCGGGGGAGAATGAGTACAGGGCTGGACTGCTGGGGCTCTGAGCGGCTGGAATCCCCTAAGGGGCTGGGGGCTGGAACTGCGGGGGTCTGAGGGAGGAGGGGCTGGACTGACCCTGGCCACGCCCCTCTGCCCCAGACTGGCGCGCCGCTCCACCACCCAGCCCCTCCTTGCACTACTCCACACTCTCCTGCTCACGGTCCTTCCACAACCTCTCGCATCTGCCCCCGTCCTACGAGGCCGCTGTGAAATCCGAACTCAACCGCTACTCCTCCCTCAAGAGACTGGGTGAGTGCCAGGAAGGGGAAGGGCACAGGCAATGGGGCAGGGTGAAGAGCCAGGACCTGGGTTCAGAGCGGCCCAACTGACGCTGAAGGTGTTTTTTAAAAATGCAGATTCATGCCCTCCTAAGAGCTACTGTATTCATCAGGACCTGTACTTACAATTAACAGAAACACAACTTAAGCCAAAAAAAAAAATAATAATAAGGATGACTACATTAGCTGGATAATGGAAAGTCTCTATGAGATTCAGGTATGGCTAGATCCAGGAATTCAAAAGCTGTCTCCAGGATTCTATTTCTCTCAGCTATACTAAATGATGGGCTGGCTTCATTTTCAGACAGATTCTTCCTTAGCGGTGGCAAAGACTGACGTGAGGAATTTCAGGGTGCCATTCTGCCAGCAGAAAAGCATTCTTCCCAATGATTCCAGCAAAAATCCCAGGTCTGGAGTGTACTGGCCCAACCTGGGTCACATGCTTGTGACTCCGGATATTTTTGTTCAGTGGGAGTAGCCTTCAAACATTTTAAACTGAGAGCCCCGTTAAGAAATACTTTTTATGCTATGACCCACAAGACACATATATCTATGCATATTTTTTAGTTACAGGAAAAATTTGAAATTTGTTATTATGAACATTTTCAAACATACCCAGCATTAGAGGAAATTGTAAAATGAATCCCCATGTTCCCATCACTCAGCTTAAAATGAGCAACATTTTGTTAATCTATACTCCCTTTACCCCAGTTTTTCGTGGATTATTTCATTTTTTTTTACTTTTTTTTTTAAAGATTTGTTTATTTAGAGAGAAAGAGAAAGAAAGAGAGGGAGAGTGGAGAGGAGCAGAGGGAGAGGGAGAGAGAATCTTAAGCTGAATCCAAGCTCAGCGTGGAGTCCACACGGGCAGGGGTCAGTCCCACAGCCCTAGATCAGGATCTGAGTGGAAACCAACAGTTGGACGCTCAACCCGCTGTGCCACTCTGGCACCCCTTTGCTGGAATATTTTAAAACAAACCGTAGGTACCGTCACTGCATCCATTAATATGTCAGTAACACAAATATACCTGAAATAAAAAATTTATGAACGGGTACTCACCCTTTTCCCCCTATTATGTAGATGCTTTTTTTTTTTTTTTTTTTAAGATTTTATCTATTTCTTTGACAGAGAGAGTGAGTGAGATCACAAGCAGAGGGAGCAGCAGAGGGAGAGGGAGAACAGGGAGTCCCATGCAGGGCTCGATCCCAGGACGCTGGGATCATGACCTGAGCCGAAGGCAGACGCTTAACCGAATGAGCCCCCCAGACGCCCCTGGATACCTTCTTTTTTATATAATTTTTAAAAATATTTTTCCCCACCACTCTCCTTAATTTTTTAATTGATTTTTTTTTAAGTGATATCTGTGCCCCATATAGGGCTCAAACTCAGGACCAGGAGATGAAGACTGGGAGGCTTTACCAACCGAGCCAGCCAGGCTCCCCTGTGTGGATGCATTCTGATAATTTTTAAATTCTATTTCATTTTCAAAATACCAGTCACCATCCACAAAACTGACTTCATAACCCACGAAGAGGTGACATCTCCAAGTTTTGTGCGGGGTGAGAAACGAAGTCCCTCCATCTACCGGCCCACCATCCTGTGCAGGGCCTAGGAATCTGCATTCTGGTCACACAGGCAGCCTGATTGTTCTGACTGATTACAATGTGGGACTCACCCACCTGTGCCCAGGCTAATAATGACCAGGGCGCTCCGGTGATGCCCAGGGCCCTCGTGGGGGTGGGACATACCAAAGCCAGGGGACGGGGGAGCTTCTGGGCTGGCTGAAGACTCACCCCTCTGGCTTCTCCCCCCTCCCCCAGCTGAGAAGGATCTGGACGAGGCCTACCTGAAGCGCCGGCCCCTGACAGAGATGCCCCGGGGGACGCTGCCCCTGCACGCGCTGCGGCGGCCCGGCACGGGGGGCGGCTACCGCATGGACGCCTGGGGCGGCCCGGAGGAGCTGGGCCTGGCGCCCGCGCCCAACCCGCGCCGGGTCATGTCCCAGGAGCACCTGCTGGGCGACGGAGGCCGCTCGCGCTACGAATTCACCCTGCCGCGCGCGCGCCTGGTGTCGCAGGAGCACCTGCTCCTGTCGTCGCCCGAGGCCCTGCGCCAGAGCCGGGAGCACCTGCTGTCGCCGCCGCGAAGCCCCGCGCTGCCCCCGGAGCCCGGCGCCCGCGCGGGCCTGGCCGCGTCCCACTCCAACCTGCTACTGGGTCCCGGGGGGCCGCCCACGCCGCTGCACGGGCTGCCCCCGCCGCCCGGCCTGCACGCACACCACCACCACGGCCTGCACGGCTCCCCGCAGCCCGCCTGGATGTCGGACGCCGGCGGGGGAGGGGGCACGCTGGCGCGCAGGCCGCCCTTCCAGCGCCAGGGCACGCTGGAGCAGCTGCAGTTCATCCCGGGCCACCACCTGCCGCAGCACCTGCGCACCGCCAGCAAGAACGAGGTGACGGTCTGAGGCCAGGCCCGGGGGCTGGCGGGCTGCGGCCTCGCAGGTCCCCACCCCAGCCGGGATCCCCCAACACACTCGAGGGGCCTGGGACCCGGGAGCAGCCTGTGCGCGGGACGGGGTGGGGGTGGGGGGCTGCTTCCGAGGACGCTGCTTTGGATGAACTCGTCACTGGAGATGAAACCTCCTTCTGGGATGTCATGGTAGATCCCTCCTCCTATGTCACTGTTTGAGGCAAGGCCTCTTTCCCATGACGTTATCACAGAGGAAGAGCCCTGCCGGTGAAGTCATCACTAGTGAAAATGTCTGTGTTCTGTGATGTCATCACAGGGACAACACCTTCTTCCCATGAATCCATCACAGAGGAACAGGCCCACCCCTGAGGTCATCGCTAGAGGCCATGTCTCTGTTCCATGAAGTCATCACAGACTTTCTCCCTGTGATGTCACAGCAGAGACAATGCCTTGTCCTATGACATCATCCCTAGAAACAAAGATTCCTTCCTGTGAATGTCACTGCAGAGACACATCTCACCCTGATGATGTCATCTCTGGCACCGAAAGGCCTCTTTTGACATCATCAACACCAGAAAAATATTTCCTTTCAGAGAAGATGTCTCTGTCTATGATGTTGTCACTACAGACAAAGCCATCTTCCTAGGACACATCACAGGGGAGAGGCCTTGCCAACTGTGTCCTCCCTACAAGTAAGACCTTTCCAGGACACTGTCACAGGGACTCTGCCTCCTTCCTGTGACACCATCTTCAGAGAAGGTGCCTTGCCCTATGACATGATCAGAAGGACTGTGCCTCTTCCTGTAATGTCATCACCGGGGAGGACAGCCCGCTTTTGGGACACCTCCAGGATGAGGGCCCTTCTGCGATCTCACCTCTGGACTCTGCCTGTTCTGGGGTCATGCTCTAAGATGCCTCCATGCCAGGTCATGAGAAGGCAGGGCAGGCCCTGGATCCATGGCAACCCTGGGGTCACCCAAGAAGGTGCCCTGACCTGAGGAGTTGTCTAAGGGATTGTCTCACTGGGGAGGCAACCCCAACTGCAGAAGTCTCCACCGAGATGATGATCTGACTGTAGGTTGTTGGCAGCCGGCCCCCACTGAGGCTCCGTCCCAACGCTGTGATGTCATCACCAGAGACACTGCCTGCTCTGGAGGGCCGTCACTTGTGATAGTGTTACCAGAGTTTCTGCCTTGTCCTGCCATGACTTAACGTGGTCACTCCTTTCCCTGACACCAGGGACACCCCCTGCAGGGTCTCCAGCAGACCCTCCCTCTAAAGGGTGGTTGGGCCTCAGAACCCACCCTGCTCAATGATGGCTCCTCCCGTGTGACTCCTGGAGAACAGGACTCCCAGACTGGCTTCTGCTCCCAAGGAGGCCACTCTAGCCTACCAGTGTCCCAGAGTCCTGGGACACATAGTGGCCCAAAGGCTGGTGTCACTTCTTTCTGCCATGACTAGAGATATCATTGCGTCTGTCAACAAACTCCTGGCTTCCTGTTGGGGGTGAGGTGGGATGGGGTTGGTTGGGGTGTACCCACTCTTATTTTGCTGATGATATCAGTACCATAAGACTTCCACCACTCATGATGGCATTGTACCTGGGGTCAAATGCTAACCATGCCTGATGATGACATCACTTCCCAGGATTCCCTATGACCTATGGTGTCTTCATCTCCCAGGATCTACAACCATTGTACCATCATCTCCTAAGATCTACCATGACATATTAGGTCATTACCTTCCAGAATCCTCTATGGCTGATGGTAACATCCTCTACCAGAATCCACGAGTACTGATGATGCCACCATTTCCCACAGTCCCCCATAATTGTGGTGTCATCATCTCCCAGGATCCACTTCAACCATGATGTCATCACCTCCCAGAATCAAGTGGATCCTGGGATCCACCTCCCAGGATCCACCTCAACAATGGTGTCATCACCTCCCAGGATCCACTTCAACCATGATGTCATCACCTCCCAGAATCAAGTGGATCCTGGGATCCACCTCCCAGGATCCACCTCAACCATGGTGTCATCACCTCCCAGGATCCACCTCAACCATGGTGTCATCACCTCCCAGGATCCACTTCGCCCATGATGTCATCACCTCCCAGAATCCACTTCAACCATGATGCCATCATTTCCCAGGATCCACTTCAACCATGGTGTCATCACCTGCCAGGATCCACTTCGTCCATGATGTCATTACCTCCCAGGAACCATGAGAACCAATGGGGTCATCCATCTCCCAGGATCCACTTCAACCATGGTGTCATCATCTACCAGGATCCACCATAACCATAGCATCATCATCTCCTAGGATCCATGACATCAAAATATGTCATTTAGTGGGATCCACTTCAACCATGCATCACCATCTTCCAGGATCCATCATTTTGAGGGTCAAGTACTAAAATGGCTGTATTTCAATTGTTTTCTGGGGTCCCATAGCACATATAACTGTTCCTTTAAGGGGAACTAGCACAATACACACCATTTTTCCATTCCTTCAAAAATGGAATGGGTGGGGTCCCCTCTGATGACATCAGCCTTAGCCAGCCCCTTCCTAATGATGTCACTGCCTCCCTCCTGACTTGAGCTGATGCCTGCATCAACCCCACCACAGACCTGGTCTTAGGCAGACCCCATCACCCCCTGGTGAGGGCATCCAGGCCCCTCTTGATAACTCACCGCCCTTCACCCAACCATCTGATCGGTGACAGGGTCAACACAGAAAACTTGTCATCACGGGGGGAGTGGGGGATGGGCCTCATAGTCCTCAGGTGACATCCCTGCCCCTGTTACCTGGACCCCCACACAAAACAGCACTCCACTGGCGTGGGCCAAACTCTCCTCAGAGACCCCATGGGCTGGGTGGACAGCTGCTGACCTCCCTGGGGCCTTCACTCATGTCTTCTGCTGGCCTGGTCTTGGAGCAGGCACATCTGGAGGGCCATGGCCACTGCCAAGGCCATGGGGTGGGGAGGTGCTCTGCATCATCTCAAGATGGTGGGGAAGCAGCATTCTCTCCTTAATTCCCCCTCACACACCAGGGAGCCTCCAGGGGTTTTGGGGATTCCTCAACACCCAATGCACAATTTGCCCCAATTCTTTGTATATAGCCATGTTGCGGGGGGCGGCCATTCCCCCACTCTTAAAGGGCTACATACCCCCTCCCCAGCCCCCAAGGCAAGGTGAGGGGGCTTCTTCTCCCTCCTCTGGGCCGTCCCCCTCCCTTTTCTGTCTCCCCCCCAAATATTGGCACCTCAGCTCGTTCCTTCTCATCAGAAACCTGGGGCAGATAACTGGCCCTCAGCTCTCAGCACCCAAGGGAACTGGGGAGCAACCCCAAATCTACCTGGGCCCCTGTGTCCATGCTTCTAGCTGCTCCTGTGGGTTCCCTCAGTCCCATCCAGGGCTTCCCTGTGCCCAACGCCCCTCAGGCAGACTGTGACATCCCCCAGAAAGGAGCCAGCTTGAGCGCGTGTCCCCTTTCACACCCCCAGCCCTCTGCTCCCCACCCCCACTGAGCACTCAGCTTCCCCCCCCCCCGCTGCCCCCGGAATATAGGGGCTTGGGGTCTTTCAGCTTTTGTACACCGTCCCCCCCGCCAGACTTGCTGTCTCCTGGCCTGGAGTCCAGGCATCTTGTTCCCTTCCCTCCACTCACTGCCACAGGCTGCCTGACCTTGGGGTCTTGACCTCTGATCTCAAATAAGCCATAGTGGGGAGAGGTCTCCAGCAGGTGAGGAAGCGGGCTTGTCCTACCTGATCCCCCTCCATGCCTCCAGCGCTGGGACCATGCCAGCTGTGTCTTCCGGCCCCAGACAAGCGTGGATGAGCACACTCACACACACACACCCTTTCTGGGGAGGGGCAGGGAAGGGGTGCCAAGAGAAGATAAGCAGTTCTGGACCAGAAGACTCTCCACAGCTTCCTTATCCCTCCCTCTCTCTGCTCAACAACAGAATCTTCCCCGGAGTCCCTTGGTGAGGACAGCGGGCCGAGTGGCAACTTGGTATTTTTTTGGAATAAACAGATGTTTCCTGAGCCAGGGTCTCCAGGTTTACTGTGGGGAAGAGATGGGTCTCCACCTCCGCGTTTGTCACTGGGGAGTCCCCTGTGTGGCCAAGGAGGGGGCAGACATCTAGGATGTGGTCAGGGCTGCCCCAGAGTCTGCCTCCAAGCCCGGAGTCAGGGATGGAGCACAGTGCCTTTATGCCCTGGGCACCTTCCTAACAAAGCCTTTTCCCTCGGGGCATTCCAGCACTGGTTTGTGCCTCCTTCTGGGTGAGTTCCCTGGCCGAGGCTCACTGACGTGGGACGCTCTGGTCATTTGCTGGGGTTTCTGTAACAAGCGACGGCAACGGGCCACCTGCTGGTTCCCTGAGAGGTTGGCGGGAGGGCTGGTACCGGGGCTTGCCCCCAGCTTCTGGGGCTCGGTTGGCACTGGCTGGGACCCCTCCACATGCACAGCACCTTCCCTCTGTGTACAAATTCTCCATTTGGTGAGGACACTAGTCCACACCCTCAGTGACTTCTACACTCAATCATCTGCAAAGACCCTATTCCCAAGTAAGGTCACGTTCACAGGTCCCGGAGGCAAGCATTTCCACAGCTCTTTGAGGGGACATGATTCAAACCAGAAAATGGGTGTAGCATGGCACCGTTCATTCAAACACCAGCTCTTATGAGAACCAGGGAGCATTTTCCCCAGTGCACTAAGATATTAACATAGTGATGATAAGAGCTGCCCGCCCCAATCTTAGTGTCTTGACTGTGAACCACAGTGAGGAGAAGAGGTGCCTCCAAGGCTTGGCTGTATGAACTTTAGGACACCCCTCCCCTGGGGGCATCCAAGTGTTCGCTGAAAATTGTAGGCTCTGTTGCATAGAAGGCCTCATTTTCACATCCCTCTGGGCATGGGTTGTGGGCTGTAAATTTCAGTATTGACTTTATCACTAAGAAAACCCCTTCCTGGGATGCTTGGCTGGCTCTTTCGGTGGAGAATGTGATTCCTAATTTCACGGTTGTGAGTTCAAGTCCCACACTGGGTGTAGAGATTACTTAAAAATAAACTCTTTAAAAGAAAATAAAGGAAACCTCTTCCTCTCTGGTGCATTTAAGTGTTTTCCCAAATTTTAGATTTTACTCTATCAATCAGTGTTCTCCAGAAAAACAGAACCAATAGGATGTGTGTGTGGGTAGATTCATTTTAAAGAACATCTCGTGATTGTGGGAGGGCTGGCAAATCCAAAGTCTGTAAGGCAGGTTGAGAGGCTGAAAATTCAGGCAGGCTTTCTCTGTTACAGCCTTGAGACAAAATTCCTTCTTTTCTGAGCTACATCAGGTTTTAGTCTTAAGGCCTTCAACTGATTGGATGAGGCCCACCCATCTGATCTAGAATAATCTACCTTACCTGAAGTCAATGGATAAAAATAATCACATCTGCAAGGGGCTCCTGGGTAGATCAGTCAGTTAAGCATCAGCCTCTTAAAAGAAAAAAAAAGATTTTATTTATTTGAGAGAGCACAAGCAGGGGGAAGGAGCAAAGGGAGAGGGAAAAGCAGACTTCCCACTGAGCAGGGAGCCCGACACAGGGCTCTGTCCCAGGATCCCGGGATCAAGACCTGAGCAGAAGGCAGATGCTTAACCAACTGAGCCACCCAGGCGACCCAAACATCAGACTCTTGATTTCAGCTCAAGTCATGGTGTCATGGGTCTTGAGATCAGGACCAGCATCAGGCTCTGTACTCAGTAGGGAGTCGGCTTGAGATTCTCTGCCCCTGTCCCCAACTCTCTCTTGCTCGCTTGCTCTCTCAGATCTTCTGAAAAAAACAAACAAACAAACAAACAAACAAACAAAAAAAAACCACACCTATGAAATACCTCCTGGCAAGATCTGGACTGGTGTTCACATGAAATCTAACCACCACCACACCCCCACGTGTGGAGGTGTTTGCTTGCAGGAGGAAGAAGGGGGATCTGTGTCTGAGAAAGCCTCATCCTAAGTGCTAAGCATTTGGCACTGGCCAGATTTCCCCCACTCAGGCGCACCTGCCTGGCTACAGGGAGCGGGGTGGGGGGGCTGCGAACATCACTGTTGTGCTCACTTGGAAAGCGCCCCCCCCCCCCCTCGTGGGGAATTCAGGCAACACTGGCATGGTCTCAGCAATCACCTCTCCCACCGGTGTCTTCATCGGGGCAGATGGGGCTGGGCAGGGAGGACGGGCAACTGTGCCGTGCATCTGACCAGCGGTTTGCTGAGCACTCAGAAACTCTCCTCCTAGGGACACAGGAGGGCCATACGGCCCTGCGCCTCAAGATCAGATGATCCCTTGTGATTCGCGAGACATGGGAGCAGAAGTACCTTCCCAGGGAGAAGCTTGAGAGCCAGCAGCAGACGGATGCCTGTGTCCTTCCGTTTCCCTCACCACGGGCCCAGGCGAGGCTTGGGGCGGACGCGGGCATCTCGGCCTTTATGGCCTGACACGTGCTCCGTCTTTGGCAGCACAGCCTCGGTCAGCACGGCCCCACGAGGCTCCTCGACCTGACCGGCCAGGTTTGCAGCGTCTCAGTTCCACACCAGACGTGATGTGTGTGTGGATCACCCCCCCCCCCCCACTTCTTTTACCTTCGTGTTTCAAAATAATTTCAAACTTGCAGAACGGAGACAAGAATACATCCACGAGGGCGCCTGGGTGGCTCAGTGGGTTGAGCCTCTGCCTTTGGCTCAGGTCATGATCTCAGGGTCCTGATATCGAGGCCCGCATCGGGCTCTCTGCTCAGCGGGGAGCCTGCTTTCTCCTCTCTCTCTCTATGCCTGCCTCTCTGCATACTTGTGATCTCTCTCTGTTTCAAATAAATAAATAAAATCTTTAAAAAAAAAAAAAAGAATACATCCACGAACCCCATATATCCTTCGCCCGTTCACCAATGGTTAACTTTACCACACACCACTTCAGGATTTTCTTTCCCTACAAATACACCCTCCCCCCTTCTTCCCCCTCTGGAGGTATCTGGGAGTAAGCAAGCTGCCTACGTCCTACCGCTTCACCCCAAAAAGGACGTTTCTGAAGAATAAGAACATTCTCTCACGCATCCACGGGATGATTAAAACCAAGCACTTCATGCTGATAAAGACCACATTCAAGTTTCACCGACGGTCCCCATATTTTCCTTTGGATCTGGTTCTTTTCAGTCCCTGTTATGTGGGGATGCAGCACTGCACCTGCTTACGTCTCCTGAACAGTCCCTCTGTCTTTTTCATGACAGTGACGCTAGCCGAACACCATGGTAAACAGAAGTACCCCGGCCGAGGGTCCGGTGACACCGTGGGGCCTTGCACTCCACTTGGTGCCTCCACAGCGCCTGTCCTGCCCAGATCAGGTCCTGCTGTGCTGTTCGTCAACGGATAATGTTCGACTCTGACGGTTCCTCTGGCATTTGCTGGCATTTGCGTGTGACTCCCCCCGGGAAAGAGGATGCAGTCCCTTCATCAGACTGTGAGGCACACCAGGGATTCCAACAGCAAATTCACCAGCATTTCCAACTGTGGCAGAGTTTTCCACATCCTAGGGACATGTGGACGTGGCTACAGGACAGACATACGGCAGTCCCTGCTCACACACGCTCGGGCTTTTCCCATTTTTCTCTGCTATAAACAACACCCTGAAGGTCGTCTATCACACACCACTTGGTGCATTCACGTCTTTCTCCCTGTGGTGTGTTCCCAGGAGATGAATGGCGGAGTTGGAAGGTTTCAAAGATCTGTGGCTTGGGGCTGCCTGGGTGGCTCAGTCACGGAAGCGCCCACACTTGGCTGCAGCTCAGATCATGGTCTCAGGGTCTGGAGATCAAGCCCCACGTCGGGCGCCACGCTCAGCAGGGATCTGCTTGGGATTCTCTTCCCCTCTCCTTCTGCCCCTACCTGCTCTCAAACGAAGTAAATAAATGAAACCTGAACAATGAACTAAATGAAGATTTGCTACTTCAGTGCCAGGCCCCGTCCTGGAACACCTGTCTGCTCCCACCGATCTGCTGAACCTGGGAGGGCGTCAGAGGGATTGATTTTCCAAGCATCAGAGGAAGCCCCTAGCGCCCGAAAGCATGTTTGTTCCAGGGTGAAGTCGGCCCTGCTGTCTAGGGGTCTGTGGAGTGGGCCCAGAGCCCACAGTGTGTCCTGGCCAGTGTGCCCATCACTGGGGGTACTGGTCCCTCGCAGGGCGTGTTCACCTGTGCAGGACAGCCACCCCCACCCAGGTGAGCGCCGCCTTCTGCTCCTGGAACACAAAGGAACTGGGTTCTCCTTCATCAGCCACCGTAGGCCTGTGGACACCGAGCTGAGACCGCAAGGCCACCAAGGGCAGAGGCCAAACAGCCTCAGACAGGGAGATGGAGGCGCCTACAAACGAAAACGGGGGCAGAGATGAAGCTGGGCAGTGAGGGCATGGACCGTGAAGCCTACTGACACCCAGGCTCATGCCTGCATCGGGACTTTGTGCCCCTGCCTGGAATGGTTTCCTCCAGATTCCCACAAAACGTGCTCCCTTGCTTCCTTTTGATCTTTGCTCAAATGCCTTCTTCTCCGTGGAGGTCCCCCCTGCCCAGCCTACCTAAAATTCCCTCCCCCGGCGTTCCGGACACTCCTTGCCCTGCTCTAACTTGTCCGGTGATGAGTATCACTGCATCCTCCCAAGTTGTCTTACAAACGAGGCTCCCATCTCGGCGCTGAATCAAGTCTGCATGCATCTGGGGCAAATCGGGACAGCTGACCACGCGGCTCTTGTACTTGTGGCTTCGCTCTCTCTGCCCTGCTGGAGTGAGCGCCCCAGGAAGGCACCGCTTGGTCTCCTGTCTTGGTCACTGCTCCATCCCAAGACCCTGAAACAGCACCAGGCAGAGGTGCTGGCTTCCAGAGTTCAGCCCACATCGTCCAGTGCCCCGAGCCCTGCCTGTTCCACTTCTTCCACAGCTCTTGCTCCCTTCCATGCACCCCAAGTCTTACTTATCTGTGGACTGTTTTATGTCTGCCTGTCCCCGCTGCAGGACAAAGAGTTACCCTAAGCAGCCAGGATGGTGCACTGCACACAGCAGGCACCCCGTAAATACCTACTGAACAAATGAACACCTCTGGTCCGTCAGGCACTCTGCCAGGGGCCGGGGAGATTCCCTGCTGTCCTGGGGCTGGTCTGCTCAGAGGGGACCCGGATAAACACACAAGCGATCAAGAAATGACAAATTCTGACGGACCCAGATCAAAAAGGGGCACATGAACAAGCGTGGGAGTGGACCGGAGGGACGACAAGTGAGCTGAGGCCATGAGGAGGGAGAAGACAAGGGACCCACACCCACATGTCCTCCTGTGAGACCACTCAGCTGGCGCTGGGGACCCACAGAAAGGCAGCCCAGGGGCCCAGGGCCGGGAGTTTAGTCAAGCGTAGTGGGGCAGAAGACCCTAGTGAAGTTTTCAGCACGCACGGTACCTGTCGGGAGTGAAACTCCAGGCGTCGGTAAACAGCCACCTACCCAAGGGCCACTCGGGCACCACCCGCCTCTGTAAACAAGCGGGACTGGAACACAGCCCCGCCCCGGGCCTTGGTCTGTGCACTGGCGAGGCCCCCAGGGCTGCAGCAGGACCCAGTCCTGGGTTAGGTCGCTGACCCCCATTTTAAGGTGACTGTTCAGGACACAGGCAGCCCTTCCTGCTCCCCCACACCAGGTCTTGGTGACCGGCACCGACGCCCATCCCCTCTCCCAACCCCCAGGGGCATACACCTGCGGCCCCGACGGCGTCTCCGCCGCTCGGCTGCAGACCCTCCCCGTCGCCTCTCTGCTCCTGCCCGGACTGAAGGAAAGAACACCCTGCTTCCCGCCGCCTGGGCTTGGGACCTCCCTGCCTCTCCCCGGGGCGTCCTCCACCGCCAAGCTCACTGACCCAGCCCTGCCAGCTGCCTGGCCGGGACGAGGTACCTGCTGTCCCTCTCTGCACGCTCTCCCCGCAGCTCCAGGTCCCCACCGCCCCTTTCCGCCCCCGGCGGAGGCACCCTTCTTCCGTCGACCGCAGTCCTGCCGTCTGGCCTGGCTGACCCTGGTTAGCAGCACGGGCCGCAGGCCTCCTCGCCTTCTGCTCTGCTCAGCCCGCAAGCGCCCGCGTGCGCAGCCCCAGCGCCGCAGTCCGGAGCCCGGTCCCCCCGCGGTCCGCACGCGCAGCTGCTGCAAGCACCGGGCGCGACGGCCACCAGGCACCCCGAGGGCAGAGTCGGGCCGCGGGCGTGCGCCGCCATCCTCAGCGCCGTCAATGGCACGCGCTCTCGCGGAAGGGCCTGGCCTGCCCCCTCGGCCTTGTCCCTGCCGGGGTGTGGGGGCTGGGGCGGGGGCTGCGTGAGGCAGCCGAGCTCCCTTCCCTTCCTTCAGTGTCTGCGCACGCCCCTGGGCAGAGTCCCCTGCACCCGCGAACTGCAGGCCTGCGGTGGAGGCCGGGGGCCCGTCGCGCGCAGGGCCGTGCCTCGACCTCCCTCCCGCGCATCGCCAGGGACCCCAGCGTCCACCTTCCACGTAGGGAGACAGAAGCCCGACGGCGTGACCGACGCCGGGACAGGCTGCCAGGCCACAGGCGGCCAAGCCCTCAGGGCGTGCGGCCCGCTCCTTCGTCCCCCGCGACGCACGACACGGGACACGGGGCACTGCCCGCACAAAATGGCGCCTCACAGAAAAATGCAGCCGACTCCCAGCGCCCACCCCCACCGCGGCCTGGGGAGCGGGCACGGGGGCCGCGCACACGGCGTTTGCATATACAAAACCGACGAATTTCGTTGGCTGCGAGGGGCTAGGCCCGCACTAGGCAAGCCCCCATTGGTTCCATTCCATTCGTCCCCGCCTCCTGACACCGCCTTCTCTGCCAAGGGCTGTCGCCTATGAGCCTCGTGACGCCAATCTACGATGGCGCCTCCCTATTGGCCAGTCGTCCTTCCATCATCCGTTTAAACCCCCCGAGTCCCGCCCATCCTGGCCTTGCCCCGGCTCCGCCGCCGACCGTTAGTCGCGTGCGCGAGTTCCTGGGCGTCGGGGCACGCGCGCGTACGCCGGGCAGAGGCGGCGTCTCGTTCAAACGAGCCAATTAGCGGTCGCGTTACCCCTCGCGTCTTGTCCCCCTTTTCCCTCCCTTCTCAGCGCCTCCATTCTCCAGGGACCCCATTACGACCCTCGCCTGTCCCCATTGGCCAACCCGCCGCGCGCCCCCCTCCCCAACTTCTCCGGCTTCTTCCCGCAGCTTACGGGAAGAGAGCGAGCGCCTCGAACGCCGAGGACCGTGCGCGGTGACGTCACGGGTCAAGGCGCGGCGCTCCGGAGCCGCGGGGGGGGGGGCGTGGCTTACGGTGGATATAAAAGGGCGGCAGTGCGCGCGCGGCCGGCTCAGTGCGGCCGGGCACTCGGGGCGGCAGGAGTTCTAGGCGCGCTGCGCGGCGGCTGTCGCTGTCGGAGGCAGCGGGGAGTGGAGCGGGGCCGCCGGGGCCTCTCCAGGGCCGCAGCGGCAGCAGTTGGGCCCCCCGCCCCAGCCGGCGGCCGGGAGAGCGCAGGAAGGGGGCCGGGGGGACCCGCCCCCGGCCGGCCACAGTCATGGTGAGCGCGGAGGCCAGGCCTGGGAGGGGCGGCCGAGGGGCCCCACTGGAGGAGGAGGCGGGGTCTCAGGAGCCTCCCGCGGACCGCCCGGCGGAGTGGGGGGCCCGCCTGGGGTCCCGGGCCTGGAACGGGCTCACGGGCCTTCCTGGAGGCGGGGCAGAAGCGGAGCCTGGGTGGCCCGCAGGTTCCCCGGAGGGGAAGGCCCGACTGAGTCCCGGGGAGGGCTCAGGGACTTTGTGGCTCGCCCGTGGGTGTTCCGGGAGCAAGGACGCTCCGCCTCCGTCTCCAGCCCCGAGCTGGGGTTTCGAAGAGGGTTTCACCAAGGTTAGGTAGGGATGGGGGGACCAGGGTAGGCCTCGGGCGTACCCGGAACTATGGGGGACCATGCTGGACTATGAGCGAGCTTTGGATGCTTCTGGCGAAGGTGGACCCATCCACAAGCCCCTCGAAAACCGCCCCCATGTCTAGTGGGAGGTCAGCTTGGGATGGCCATCTGAAGCATACCGGGTGGGGGATCTGGGACGGCAGGTCAACACCAGGGTGCCCACTGCGTCCTTAGATCCTGCAAGAGGCCCCGACTCCGCCAGCTACTCACACTCTTCTCTGTGTCCAGAACTCCAATGTGGAGAACCTGCCCCCCCACATCATTCGCCTGGTCTATAAGGAGGTGACAACGCTGACTGCTGACCCGCCTGATGGCATCAAGGTCTTTCCCAATGAGGAAGACCTCACTGACCTGCAGGTCACCATCGAGGGCCCCGGTGAGTGTGGGATTGAGAGGAGGAGGAGTGTGCTTGTAGCGTTCTCTCCTTCAGCACGAGACAAACAGCATGCGGTTTCACCTATCCGTGGAATCAGAGATGCAAACGAACACCCAAAAGCAGAACTGGAACAAGACGGGAAGCCCCCATTATGAGTTGGGCTCTGCCAGGTGCTGGGGACTGCACAGAGACACCTCTTGGGGCTCACGGTTTATAGGGCAGGACTCCATAAATAACAAATCATTGGGGATATTTTTCCAGCAGGTAGTGAGAAAACCCTGATCCCCGAGAGGGCATTTAAGGGGTGCCTTAGCGGGTTCATCAGATGGGGGTTCTCTGGAGGGTGAGCCCGAGGACCATAGACCGACTCCTTGCTGCTGTGCCCGGGGTTCCCAGGACAGGGAACGAGTCAGACCCAGTGTCGCGGGAGGGAACAGTAGTAATCGAGTGATCACATGTGTAGTGATGTAGTGAGCTGTTTCTGCAAAGTAAACTGAGAAGGTCCCATGAGCGTGTGGCGGAGCAGCTGGTTGGGAGTGGGACGGTGGTGAGGGTGTCAGTGCTGCCCCATAGGCCGAGTCCTGAGGCAGGCGCCCTGGATACTTGGTAGAAGCAGGAAGAAGAGACTGAGGAAGCTTTTAGGGCTTGTAGGATTCTGGAAGGAGTTTGGAAAGGAAGCCGTTGGTGGGTTTCAGGCAGGTGTGAAGGCTGCAGTGTTCAGCTGATGGGGAGGGGTGGCCCAGAGACCATGGACACTGGTGTTGGGTGAGAGGTGAAGTGGCTTGGCCGGACTAGAAGGTGGGGTCAAATTCAGGAGGGGACCAGGAGGTCACCTGCCCAAGCTACCACAGAGGGATCTGGTGACCCGGGCATGAGGAACAACTGTGGGTCCAGAACCACTCCCCCTTTTTCTGTGACATGAGCAAGTTGGGGGATGAGAACCATTCACTGAGTGGGCAGATGGGAAGACTGGAGGTGACAGAACAGTCCCCTCATCTGTCTGCAGGCTTTCCTACCAAGTAGATGGTTTTCCAGAAAGACAAGTGCTCGCGGGAAGTGTCTGCCCTTCTTGGGAAGGGTGTGTGACCGAGACACTTGAGAGACAGGCATCCGGGGTGGCCGTTGGGTCGGCTGGAACCTGGCCCCATCCGGCCGTCAGGGATGCCCCGGTGTGGTGGGGGAGGCGGCGGAACACTGGCCTCCCAGCCAGCCCTGGAGACTAGGCGGTGCCAGAGAGTCCGAGCTTCCCGATCAAGCCCCCTCTCCCTCACTCCAGAGGGGACCCCTTACGCCGGAGGCCTGTTCCGTATGAAACTGCTGCTGGGGAAGGACTTTCCTGCCTCCCCACCCAAGGGCTACTTCCTGACGAAGATTTTCCACCCCAACGTGGGCGCCAACGGTGAGATCTGTGTCAACGTGCTCAAGAGGGACTGGACGGCTGAGCTGGGCATCCGGCACGTGCTGCTGGTGAGTTCTGGGGTGGCGCAGGCGCCTCCCTCCCGGACATCCCACTGATGTCTGAGCCATGGTGCACGGTGTCTGTTTGAAAATCAACCCTGAGGGAGTTGGGAGCTTCTGTGTAAAACTCCAGGTCCAGCTGGAAAATTCTGGAAGGGTCGGCAGTGTTTGAGCCAGGACGCTAAGTGCGGCTGTCCAGGCTGCGTAGTGCATGGGGCGTGTCTGCTGTAGGGCCATCTGTGGGCCTGTGTCCTAGACGCTCTCCTGGTGGGACAAGTCAGCATGCGGTTAGGGGCTGGTTTCCCTCCGGAGCCGAGTTCGCGGCATCATCAAATCCGCGTTCTCAGGTGTGCGGCCCGTTAGTTGTCGTCACCACTGTGGTTCTTGAGTATTTTCATGAGCCGCCCGCTGTCCGCCAGCAGTGATGTGCCCCGCGGGGGCGTTTTGTCTTGTCATTGTGGTATCTAGTGGGGCAGAGCAGGGGTCCGCCTGATGGCCCCCACAGCACCCTGTCGGCTGAGCCAGCAGGACACACCTGTGACCCCCACAGGCCGCTAAAGCAGTTCGGTCCCCGCCGGCTCCACCAGAAGAGCAGGGTCTCTTGATCTTGGGGGCCTGAGTTCAAACCCCGTGTTGGGCATAGAACTTACTTTTAAAAAAAAAAAAAAAAAAAAAAGGATTTTTTTAATGGAATTGCTGACAAGCCCTGGGGCAGATGGTAGGGGGATGAGGAAACACGGAGTTTCCTGCAGGGCAGGAGGGGAGGATTGAGTTCCAAGGTAAACATCCTCCTCCTCTCCCGGGAGTGTCCGCCACGGCTGCCAGGGACCCTGGAGATGAGCTCACAGAGTGACTGTGTCCCCAGGCATCCTGAGGAGCTGCAGTGTGGGGTCTGGGCCCAGCTGTGCGGGAGCGGCAGGGTCAGGGGTGCCAGGCCAGGTGCGCTGTGTGTCTCAGCAGCCAGGGAGCCGCTCTTACGGGCCTCGTTTGCGGGTCAGAAAGGTCCTGTCGCCTGATGGGGGCCGGGCATGTGTTGGGCTGAACGTGGAGGTGGGACAGATGCCACGGTGCGGGGCCACCGCTGGTCCAGCCAGACCCAACTCAGGCCCGCAGGGCTGCCCGCCGCACCTGCACAGAGTCCGTGCACTTTCGGCTTCAGCTCGCCCCTCGTTAAAGGGGCTCAAGAAGGCGTGTTGGGACTGGCTCCCACCCTGGACCTCCCTCTGGGTGCTCCTTGAGTACCTGTTCCCCCGTGGGCCTGTGCAGGTGACACTGGGCAAAGGTGAGGACACCGTTGTGACCAGGGCCAGAGTCTGCTTGAGGGGTGGTATTGAAAGCAGGGAACAGCCAGTGGCTGAACTCTGGAGGCTTGGGGGCTCGTGGGTGGCCTGCCTAGCCCTGACCTTGGCCCTCTCCCCACAGACCATCAAGTGCCTGCTGATCCACCCAAACCCTGAGTCCGCGCTCAACGAGGAGGCAGGCCGCCTGCTCTTGGAGAACTACGAGGAGTACGCCGCCCGCGCCCGCCTGCTCACTGAGATCCACGGGGGCGCCGGGGGGCCCAGCAGCGGGAGCACCGAGGCTGGCAGGGCCCTGGCCAGTGGGGGTGCCGCCCCCTCCACTGACCCCATGGCCCCTGGGGGCCCAGGAGGGGCCGACGGTCCCATGGCCAAGAAGCACGCTGGTGAGCGGGATAGGAAGCTGGCGGCCAAGAAGAAGACGGACAAGAAACGGGCCCTGCGGCGACTGTAGTGGGTTTTTCTCCCAGCTCTACCCCCTCCCCAGACCCCAACCCCCAACGCTGTCTCTAAGTTATTTAAATTATGGCTGGGGTGGGGGAGGGTGTGGGGCACTGGGACCTGGATTTGTTTTTCTAAATAAAGTTGGAAAAGCAGCTGCTCTGCCTCACAGACACTCCAGGACCGCTGCCTCTGCCACACTGGTCCCCCGGTCCTCGAAGTGCATGTGCAGGGCTGCCGTGGGGCGTGCCGAGGGAGGAGGGAGCCCCATGTCCCCGCTGAGAGCCGGGGAGCTGGGCCTGCACTCCATCACACTTGCCCTTGTTCTTTCCTAAAATAGGTGTGTGGCTTGGCAGGGTTCCTGCCTGGGACAGCCAGGTGACAGGTGTGGGCCCAGCTCAGGGTGACAGAGCACGTTCCATGTGTACCTGTGCATCCTGCATCCCCCTCCGCCGCTCTGCGGCCTGGGAGGGCTGTGCTGGCTGCTCCTGGCTTCGCAAGTGACGGCCCCTTCCAGTCCACGTCCCTGCTCTTCAAGCTGATGGGTTTCAGGCCCTCTGGCTGTGGGGGTCCGAGGCTGTCCTCCACTCTTGGAAGCTTCCTGGGTTATTCCCGTTGGGCCCCTCTCCCCACCCCTCTCAGCCTCAGGTGCCCACTTAAGGGCCGGGTCCTTCAAAGGCTCAGCAGATTGGGTGAGGCCTCCTGGGTACTCCTGTTTAACCCCAAGTGACCTAATTACAGGAACCATTCTGTCAGGGGACAGGTTCTGTTCCCCACCCCAGCCCCGCACACACTCTCCAGGGGAGGGTCAGAAGACAGGTGGCAAGTTAGCTTCGTGGACACAGCAGGCTGCCGTTGCCATCCGATCCCGCTTGACTGCGGGCTGGTGGCTCCTGTTCGTCGCAGACATCTGGCGGGGCCAGAGGCGAAGGCCGCAAAGCCAGAGCAGCAGAGTGGGGAGGAACAGAGCGGGTCTTGGCAGAAATCAGTGAAGGCAGAGAGGCTTTAAATTGGCTCGTTGTTAATTAACAAAAATTTCGTGGTCCTCTCAGGATCACTAAGAGGAGGGAAAACATGTCTGCGTGAAGACTCGTAGGTGAGCTTTCGCGGTTGCTTAGTAATAGACGAAAAGCGGAAACCACCCAAATGCTCCAGAGGTGAGGAGTTAAACAGTTCCTAGAAGGGAACACCACTCAGCAGAATGTTAACACCAAAAATACTGCTCAATGAAGCCGTCTACACTGTCTGCAGAAACGTGCCAGATACCCGATGCCCCATAGATGAAGCCTCACACCAGGCGCTAGGGGCTGGAAGCAGGGCCTCGGCCGCAGGGGATCAGGGAAGACCTGGGGAGCGTTTTGGGGTGAGAAGCATACTCCAGATCTAGCATACTCTTGGTCATTCATGGCTGCATGAATTTGTCAAAGCTCCAACTAGAAGTAGGCGTGTTTTTGTGTAAACTATATCCATGATGCCTATTTAGATACTTTAAAGTCTGCTTGTTTCTCTAGAGAAGGGAAGAGAAGTCAGTGGGACAGAAGATACTTGCAAGACACGGAACCAAAACAGACTAATCACAGTATATAAAGAGTCCTTACAAATCAATAAGAAAACACAAGAGTTGGCAAAAGCCCTTTCAACACGTCACAGAAGAGGAAATCCACGGGACTGCCAAGCACGAGAAGACACTCCTCACGAGCTGTTGAGAGAACAGTGTAAGCCGGAGCCCTTCCCAGGTATCCTTGCACATACAGCGCAGGCTCTCACCGTTTGTCCTAATCACAGGCAGTGTACACGTGGTCATACATTCAAGAAACGATGCCCAGAACAAGAAAATGGAACTACCGTTGCTTCTAGCAGCAGGAAGAAACGACAGATGTCACGATCACTCAAACCAGCAAGTCATGCAAGATTCCCCCAATTCAGATGCCTTTGAGCATGATTCCAAAGCAGGCAAAAATAAGTAAAATAAGTCATACAGCTGAACAGGTAAGTAGGTGGTAGAACTGTACAAGCAAAATTGTTTCCATAAAGCTGGGGATTCTGGTGACCTTAAGCCCATGAGGAACCCAGGAGGGCCTCTGAGGACTTGGTAGGCCTGTCTCTTGGGTGGTAATATAAAATAATATAATTATTTTCTGTATATATACTGTACTTTTCCATATATATACATATATTTATTTATTGGATAAAGAAGATGTGGTATATATATACAATGGAATACTATGCAGCCATCAACCCCCCCCAAAATCTTGCCATTTGCAACGATGTGGATGGAACTGGAGGATAACATGCTAAGTGAAATAAGTCAATTGGAGAAAGACAATTATATTATCTCTCTGATACGAGGAATTTGAGAAACAAGACAGGATCATAGAGGAAGGGAGGGAAAAATGAAACAAGACGAAACCAGAGAGGGAGACAAACCATAAGAGACTCAATCTCAGGAAACAAACTGAGGGTTGCTGGAGCGGAGGTGGGTGGGAGCGATGGGGTGGCCGGGTGATGGACACTGGGGAGGGTATGTGCTATGGTGAGTGCTGTGAATTGTGTACAAGACATGAATCATAGACTTGTACCCCAAAACAAGTAATACATTATGTGTTAATTTTTTAAAGATTATTTATTTGTGGGGCGCCCGGGTGGCTCAGTGGGTTAAGGCCTCTGCCTTCGGCTCGGGTCATGATCCCAGAGTTGTCGGATCGAGCCCCGCATCGGGCTCTCTGCTCGGCGGGGAGCCTGCTTCCTCTTCTCTCTCTGTCTGCCTCTCTGCCTACTTGTGATTTCTGTCTGTCAAATAAAAAAAAAAAAAAAAGATTATTTATTTGTTTATTTGAGAGAGCAAGAGAGCACAGGCAGGGGAAAGGAGCAGAGGGAGGGGGAGAAGCAGACTTCCTGCTGAGCACAGAGCCAGGACTCCAGGATCATGACCTGAGCCGAAGGCAGATGCTTAACCAACTGAGTCACCCAGGCGCCCCTTTTTAACGGTTTTTATTTTTAAGTGACCTCTACACCCAGCACAAGGTTTGAACTCAACCACGCTCCACCAAGCCAGCCAGCCTTGGGCTCAGGTCATGGCCTCAGGGTTCCACATCGGGCTCCTTGCTCAGTTGGGGTTTCTGCTTCTCCCTCTCCCTCCTCTCCTGCTTGTGTTTCCTCTCTCACTGTCTCTCTCTGTCAAATAAATAATAAACAAAATCTTAAAAAAGATTTTATTTGTCAGATAGAGAGAGACGGCACAAGTTGGGGGAGGCATCCCAAAATTTTTGTTTAAAATAGGATACCAGGGCGCCTGGGTGGCTCAGTGGGTTAAGCCTCTGCCTTCAGCTCAGGTCATGATCCCGGGGTCCTGGGATCGAGCCCCGAATCAGCCTCTCTGCTTAGGAGCCTGCTTCCCCCTCTCTCGCACTTCTCCCTCCCCCTCTGCCTGCTTCTCTGCCTACTTGTGATTTCTCTCTTTCTGTCAAATAAATAAAATCTTTTAAAAAAATAAAATAGGATATATGTTGGGCCCCTGGGGGCCTCAGTTGACTAAGTGGCTGCCTTCTGCTCAGGTCATGATCCCAGGGTCCTGGGATCAAGCCCCACATCGGGCTCCCTGCTAGGCGGAGAGCCTGTTTCCCCCTCTCCCTCTGCCTGCCACTTTGCCTACTTGTGCTCTCTATCTCTCTGTCAAATAAGTCTTTAAAAAAAAATAAAAAATAAAAGAAATAGGATATGCGTTGGGAAGCTTGGATGACTCAGTCCGTTAAGTATCTACCTTCTGCTCGGGTCATGATTCCAGGGTCCTGCGATCAAGCCCCACATCAGGCTCGTTGCTCAGCGAGGAGCCTGCTTCTCCCTCTCCTGCTCCCCCTGCTGGTGCGTGCTCTCTCACTCCCTCTCTCTCTCTGCAAATAAATAAAACATAAAATAGGATATGTGTTACTTGCTTGCATGTGAATTTAATGCTTCTGGAAGAGTACACTGGAACCAGGAATACTAATTGCCTCAAGGAAGGAGAGCTTAGGATACCTCGTGAATGTAACTCTTTCAAAAAGTAAATTCTTAATATTTTTTTTAGGTAAAAGTTTTTACAAAGGGAGGCACCTCGGTGGCTCAGTCTGTTAAGCATCTGCCTTTGGCGCCGGTCACAATCTCAGGGTCCTGGGATCAAGCCCTGCGTTAGGCTCCCTGCACAGCAGGAACCCTGCTCTCCCTCTCCTTCTGCCCCTCCCCCTGCTTGCGCTCTCTCTTGCTCTATCTCAAACAAATAAAATCTTTTTAAAAAAAAGGGCGCCTGGGTGGCTCAGTGGGTTAAAGCCTCTGCTTTCAGCTCAGGTCATGATCCCAGGGTCCTGGGATGGAGCCCCGCATCGGGCTCTCTGCTCAGCGGGGAGCCTGCTTCTCCCCCTCTCTCTCTGCCTCTCTGCCTACTTGTGATCTTTGTCTATTGAATAAATAAACAAAATCTTAAAAAAAAAAGTTAAAAAAAAAGTTTCGGGGTGCCGGGTGGCTCAGTGGGTTAAGCCTCTGCCTTCGGCTCAGGTCATGATCTCAGGGTCTCAGGCTCGATCTCAGGATTGAGCCCTGCATCAGGCTCTCTGCTCAACAGGGATCTCTCTGTAAAATAAATAAATAAAATCTTTAAAAAAAAAAAAGTTTCTACAAAGAAACAGCTCCCTCTCGTTCCCATGTCCCCGACACCCTGTTCCCTTCACCACGGACAACCACTGTTACCAGATCCTTGTATATTTTTCCAGAGAAGTTCTACACGAGCGCGAGCAAATTTAAATATGTATTCTATTAAGCCCACTCCCTTTTATTTTTGCACGGCACGCAGTGTCTTGTACGCAGCTTGCTGCTCCTTGCTTTTTCTTTTTTCAAGATTTTATCTATTGTGGGGGTGGTGTGCAGAGGATGAGAGAATCCCAAGCAGAAGTCCGCACCAAGCGCTAATCCGGACGGGGGGGCTCAGTCTCACCACCCCGAGATCAGGACCTGAGCCGAAATCGCGTCAGATGCTAAACCGACAGAACCAACGGAGCCCCCCGGGCACCCCCGCTCCTTGCTTGGTTGGCTGCCCCGGAAGTCTTGGAAGTCTGAGCACAGCAGCACCTCCCTGCTCTTCGCCGCCGAGCGCCCCATCATACACACGTGCCCCGATTTCTAGGGCACGTCCTGTTGGCATTGACCAACAACGCCGCAATGAATAACCTTTAGACGCGGGCCATGTGGCCTACAAGGGAACAGATCTTTAAAGCAAATCTCAGCAGTGACGTTACTGTGCCAAAGGGTACATTCGTCTGTTATTTGTACAGATGTTGCCGAACTGGTCCCCGTGTGGTCTGTGCAGTCCGTGCTGTCAGCAATGCTCCTATCCTCCTATGCCCGCACCAGCACTCAGAGCTTTACCTGACATGGGGATTTTCCGACTCTGACAATCATAAACCGTCTCGGAATTTTATTTGAGAGGCAGGGAGAGAGAGAGGGAGCAAGTGAGAGTGCAAGAGCAGGGGGAGGGAGAAGCAGGCTCTCTGCTGAGCAAGGAGCCCATACCGGGCTCCACCCCAGGACCCTGGGATCATGACCGGAGCCAAAGGTGACGCTTAACCCACTGAGCCACTCGGGTGCCCCATTTTAGATATTTTTTAATAGGCCTTTTTTTTTTTTTTTTTAAGAAGAGTTCTGGATTTCTGGGACACTTATGAAGACAATACAATGTTCCCCATTGCCGCCTCTCTCCCATAAATACTGCACTAACGTAGCTGCAGAACAAACCCGCTGGTTCTGCTGGGGGAGAGCCCAGGGCCAGGGATGAACAGAGAGGAGGGGTGGACTCAGCGGGCTGCTCGAACCCCGTATTTATGAAAAGTTTCCAAAAAAGATAAACAGGTTGCAGAACTGGGAGCTGGGATCGTGAGGCCCTTCTCCTCCTGGATACTCTCCATTTGGACATCTCCAAACCTCATACGCATGCCATTCTCCAAATGGAAGACTTACACACACACACACACAGGCCGGAGCCCGCACACGCAAGCTCAGAGCCCCGGGCTGTTGGGGTGTGTGGATTTAGCACAGGTGTTCAAAGCGCTCTGGAAAACCCCCAAGCATCATTTTGCTTGTGGGCAAAGAGTTACAGATCTGGAAAGACGTCTCAGGTGGTTTGAGTCCATCCGGTCAAAATAACTTCTAATGGTAAACATTCATTCCTGTGAAGATTCATGAGAACACCACACGGCCATCTTGCGGGGCTCAGGAAGCAGGGGCGGTGGCTGTGCGCAGTCACCGATGAGGGAACAAGGGCACAGAGAAGTTGAGCCGTTTGCCCTGGCTTGCACAGCCAGTGAGCGCAAACGCAAGCCAGCTGCGACACGCAGAGAGCCCCAGCGGATCTCCTGAGCTGGAGCAGGTGGAAGGAGAATCCAGGCCAGCCCCCACCGTGAACACAGCACGTCTCAGCCCCAAATCCCCAGCTTCCTGAGTGACGCTGTGGGAGCTGCCATGGGTGTGCCCTACACTCAATTCTGCAAATATTCCCAGGGCTAGCTCTGGAGGCAAACAGCAAACAAAACCAGTGTCTGCTTCAAGGAGCCCTTGAAATGATCCTATCTCACACCTGTGGAAACTGAGGCATCAAGGCACTAGGTGACCCACCCAAATGCCCAGAGCTGGGGGCTGGTAAGGCTGCCCTGACAAGGCAGCCCCACTGCCTTGGCCGCTCTGAGACACTAGCCCCGATGGGGGAGGTGGGCGGCAGGCTGGGGGGGGGGTGGTCTCTCTGTACCAGTCCCCTCATTGTCTCCTGACTCCTCTGTGTCAGCTGGGGAGTCAGTGTTGGTCTTGGGGTTCCCTTGCTGTGAGTCATCTTTCTCTTGCTGCTTCCAGATTTTCCCCTTGTCTTTCAGCATTATTACTGTGATGTGTCTGGGTATTTGAGGGTTTTTTTTTCTTTTTTTGAGTGTGCAGCTGGAGGGGCCGGGGTGGGGGGACGAGAGAATCCGAAGCAGGCTTCATACGGAGCAGAGCCCCACACAGGGCTCTATTTCATGCCACCCAGATGCCCCGAGGCATTGGAAACTACCTGTTTTCCAATTTCCACATGAACACAGTCACTTGTGAGAAAAAGCTTTGAATAGATAGCCCCATGCCAGTCACACCTCAACATGTTCTCTCGGAGAACTTGGGAGAGATGGAAAGCTGAAGCCTGGGGAGAGGACACCACGCGTTTGAGTCCGCAAGCACTGGGGACTCGGTGGAGAACTGCTCCCTCCACCCACCCTTCTCCTGGTTCTAGCAGGCCAGCGGCATCCAGATGCCTGGTGTTGTCTCCCCAGCCCAGCCCCCTCGATGACGCCCGCAGCCCAAGCCCACGTCGCAGACACTGAGGCCAGGAGAGGCCACATGAGGGAGGATTCAAATACTTCTATCGAAGATGCCAGCAGCTAGGCCTCCACGTGGACTGAGGACTCCGGGGCGGACAGCCAGCACCAGGACAGGGATGAGCAGAGGGCTCACAGCTATGAGCCTCACACACTTCAATGACCAGTACCTACCGAGCACCGTCCAAACGCTGGGGTCCTGGACCCCGCCGTGGCTCACCAGCACGGGGCACGTGCATTAGACGGCCATCAGTGCTATGGACAAAAATAACCCCAAGGTGGAGGAAAAGCTACAACTTCTAATGGACAGGTCAGGAAAGAACTCAGGTTTAGGTGACATGTAGCAGGTGGGAAGCACCTTCCAGGGGGAGGAACAGCAAGTACAGATGCTCTGAGGCACACCGCCTGGTAGGGTGGAGGTCAGCTTAGGCAGCCGTGGCCAAGGGCCCGCTTCTCATTTGCAGAGAGGAGAACCGCGGGAGGGTTCTCAGCAGGCTTAGAGCCACTTGACTTAGTTCCAAAGGGCTGCCTCTCCATCTGGGTCAAGAACAGACCCAAGTGGGGCAAGAGTGGAGGCTACTCCGAGTCCAAGCAAGACCGGTTTCTATCAGAAAAAGGTCCGGTTCCCATCTGAGGACTGAGGAAAGCTGGGAGGAAGGGCCTCCTCCATCCCGATCTCCGTGTGCAGGCAAGCAAGGGCAGCCCCTGGAGGCAGGGGTCTTGTCCCAAAACAGGGCCTGTGGAGGCAGATGCCCTTGGCCACAGAAATCGGGTGTGGGGACACAGAGCAGGCCGCTGTCTCAGGACATGGTCTCCAGAACAGTAGGGACCAGGGAGGCGTCTTTTCAAAGCCGGATCCGTCACCCGCTGAATGCTGGCTGGCACGTGGCAGGTATGCAGGAAAACGGGCCAAGGCAGGGACAGTGGAGAATCTTTGCCCACAGGAGCCTTAGTGACTTCATCTGTCAAGTGGGGCATGTGGGACATCTGGGATGAGATGGTTGAAGTACACAGGCGTGCATATGCGCGCGTGTGACTGCGTGCAACTGAGTACCTTCTACAAGACAGCACTCGGTCTACCAGGCACTTGCCATGTGCAGCCCCTGCTCAGCTCTTTGCTTCCCTTAACCCAGACTTCTGCCAAGAGCACAGAGAAGTCCTGGTCCATGCCCAGAGCCACCCAAGTAGTGTCCTTGGTGGAGAGGTATGACCCATGAGCCATTACCAGTTTTAACACCAGAAGGGAGGCAGGTAAGGGGTGAGTGAGCAGCAAACCCAGAGAACCTATTCTAGCCCCCAAGGATGGCAGACAAGGGTTGTCTGGGGTTGATGGGGTGTTGGGGGGGAGGGGAACCACAGAGAAGTGGCCAAAGCAGCACTGCTCTGGGGTCCTGGAAGCACTGGGGAGGGCTGGGACCTGACGGTACACAGGAGACAGAGCCCGGAGGGACGGGGCACTCACACTGTCCATCCAGCAGGACACAAACAGGTGGTGCCCAGGTTCCTACCCAGGAACAGGCCGTTTTAACAGCCTGGACCTGTGAGGACTCTAGACCTGCGCCTGTGCCCAAGACCAGCGGCTTCCAGTTCACACCGGGAGCATGGTACACTCCTGCCCCACAGCTGTCCCCCCTCTCCTGCAGGACCTGGTTCTCAATCCCCGAAGGGGGCAACCCCGACCTGCTTCCTGCTTCCGCAGTCTCCAGGCCACACCCCTCCCCCAGCCAGGTCCACAGCCCAACCCCAGAGGACGAAGCGCAGACCCTTGGCCAGGATGCCCAGCCCTCAGGTATGGGCTCTCAGTGGTCTTTCTTGAAGCGGTCACGTGTCTACCAAGAGCCTGGGATCGTGAGGACCGTAACAGAGGCGGCTGCTGACACGCACACGTGTGCACGGGTCACCCCTAATGCAAGGACCCAGACCGCGCCCCATCCCCAGGGGCGGGAATGCTGGGACAGAGCGGCCCTGACCGGGAGCTGCACGTGGGGGCACACGGTGACACGCAGGCACACACGCGGGGCAAGGCCAGGGCGGCAGAGGGAGGCCCAGGTGAGGCGGCCAACTGCTTTATTGCTCTGGGGTGGGGCAGGGGCTCAGGAGCTCTTGGTGGGGCGGGCCCGCTTCCTCTTCACCATCACGGGCTTCTGGCTGCGCAGGATGGCACTGGCTCTGCGAATGGCCGCCTGGGGACAGGGAGGAGGCTCAGCGCACCGCCCCGTTCCGGAGCGCGGGCTGCCGTCAGCAGAGACCCTCCTCGCGAGCCGCCCTCGGCCGGCCCCACTCACCATGCGCAGATCCGGGCGGTACTTGTTCTTGCGGATCATGTGCCGGACACTGCTGAGGGTGGCCCTGGCGTTCTTGTTGATGGTGGTCCGCACGTAGGAGGTGGCAGGTTTCCGCTGGCCTGCGGCGGGGGCGGGGCAGGGGTCCAGGGCTGAGTGTGCCAGTGCGCTCTCGCCCCGCGCGGTGAGCCTGGGCAGGCCCCTCTGCGCAGCCGGCGCCACCCACCGCACGGTGCTCGGCCGAGCACCGTGCGGTGGGTCCTGTCCTGTGTCCCTGCCGTGAGACTCCCGGCCAAGGTCCGAGGCACGGCCGGCCCCACCCCAGCGCGGCCGTGGGCCCCACCTGCTGCCCTCTTCCGCCCACCCTCCAGGGCCCAAGCTAGCCCGCCTGGAGCAGGGGCCGACGGAGCCGGAGGCCTGGCCCGGCCGGAGAGCCAGGAGGAGTGCGCTAAGGCCAGGGCGAGGGAGAGCCCTGCGGCAAGCAGCCCCCAGCCGCGCACACGGCCCGGCCCGCCAACCCGGACGAGGACACGAGGACGAAAGCCGCCTCCTCGTGCGCAAAGCTGCGGGCCTCACTCAGGACGTAAAGTGCGCCCCACCTGGGGATCCGGCGTCCCGGACCCCGCACGGCAGACGAGGGAGAGCGCACCCGAAGCAAGGACCTTCCCCGGACGCGACTCCCAGCCCCCGCCTGCACTGAGCCGACCCCAGGCCAGGGCCGCGGTCAGTCTGTCCCACCAGCCCAGGGGAGGCAACACCCACCCGAGAGGCGCCGAGCTTTCAGGGCCCCGAGCCGCACTACGGCTCCCGGAGCAGGAGAACCCGGAGAGCTCGCTGGCGAGGAAGGTAACCCCCACGGGGCGCGGAGTCCACCGGAGCCACCAGGTCACCCACCCGCCACGCGGCGCAGGAGGCGGGGCTCCGCACCCGACCGGGGACCGGGACAACCCGCAGCAGAAGTCAAAGGCCCTGGGGCCGCGCTCGCCCACTCAGCCGCAGCTGCGTCCGGAGCCCCCGGGTCCGCGCGGCCTCTCAGACCCCGAGAGCCCGTCCAGTGGGGCCGGGCGGCCGGGGCGCTCCTGGACGCACACAGCGGGCCGGGGTCCACCTGCCCCCGGCCGGCGCGGCCCCCACGGCCGGACGCGGACGGCTGCCTGCCCCTGAGCCGGCGCAAGGGCTCCCCGGGCTGACGCTCCACCCCGGCCCCTCCGCCGCCCCGTGCGGCCCGAGGCCGGGCGGGACGGAGCGGGGCCGCGGCTGCTCACCGGCTCTGCGCTTCAGGACCACCACCACGCCCTTGCCGTCGGCTGCCGGCTCCACGCCCACGGTCTTGCGGTGAATCAGCCCGTTGTAGCGGAACGAGTTGCGGGCTTTCAGGTTGTTGGGCTCCTGCGGAGGAGGGCGCGGCGGGGCCGTGAGGCGGGGAAGCGGCCCCGCGACCGCGGCGGGCGGGGCGGGCGCGCGGGCCCCACTCACAGTGCTGTAGGTCTGCTTGTTCCTCTTGATCAGGAAGCTGGAGCAGTTCCGCACGACCATCCACTGCAGGTGGGCCGACATGGCGGCGGCGGCGGCTGCGGGAGGAGCGGCGGGCGGCGGTCAGGGCGCGCGGCGGGCCGGGGGCGGGCCTCGCGGCCGCACCCGCGCGGCAGGGGCAGGGGCGTGACCGGACGCCGCGCCGGCGGGGGTCCCCGCAGCGCGCGGCGGGGTCGAGGGGCGGCCAGGGACACAAGGGGCGCGGCGACAGACGCCAGACAAAGCCAGAGGCCCCGGGCCTCGGGCCAACGAGACGACCACGCGGTCGACAGAGAGCCGCGGCTCACCTCCTCTCGCTAGCGCAGCCGGAGACGGAAAGAGACAAGCAGGAGGCGGGACGACGACTTTAATATCCACACGCATTTCCGCTTCCTGTGTGGGCACGCGCAAGGACTCGCCTGTCCTCGCCTCCTCCCGTCCGCCTGCGAGCCGGATCGGTAACGTTCGGCTGCTTCCGCCAGCCGGTCGCCAACCACTCGGAGGCCTTCGGAACTGTTCGGCTAGTGACCCCAGGGCGTGTCCTCGGAGGCGGAGCACCCCCTTTCGAGGGCCCTTCGTGTGTTTTCGGAAGTGCAGCGCTGGATTTCCGAGTAGGTCCAGTTCGAGAGACCCTAAGTCCCTTTCTGAAGGGGTTTCTCTCCAGGGTTGCTCACCAGCGCTTGGCACAGTATAGGTGCTCCATAACTATTTGTTTTACGTCTGAACGTGCGGATGCGTGAGTCACTTAAGGCCAGCTCCAGGGTCTCCGGATGCTTCCGGTCTTCTTCGCGAGCTCTCGGCTCTTCCCGACGAGTGCACAGAGGCCCGCTCGGGCATTTTCGCAACCCTTCGGAGACGCCCTCCCGGGTCTGTTCGGAAACACTCGTTTTCCTTCGGGCCACGTTCGGAAATCTGCGGCTGATGCGGGTAGATTGGGGTCGCCCTCCGCAGGCGATCTCAAACGCTTTAGTCTGGAGAGAAGCTGGACGTAATCTTCTAGCGGACTGACCACCCCTCCGCCCCAGGAGGGCGTCGGTTCCCCCGAGGACGAATCGTTTGGAGGGGGAGGGATTTGCCTTAAAAGCTCTTGGTTCCTTGGGGGGCCGCATCTGTTGGCCTCTGCCCCGTCCCCTCTACCCCCAGCCCGCCCGCAGCCGCACCCCTTAAACTCTCTTGTTTTCTGTTGCCACGGCCCTCTTCAGGGGCAGGAGACCCGCGTGATGAACCCCGGGTCCTCGGCCTCAACAGCAAGGGGCTGGGCGCTCGGGGGGGGGGGGGGGGGGTGGCGCTCCGGAAACCCCGGCTCACCAAACGGAACGGCCATGGCCTCTGTCGCCCCCGCGAGTGCAGCTGGACCTGGGACTGTGTCCGGGAACTCCATGAGGTCCCCCTCCGTGTTCGGGGGCTTCGCCCCTAGGGAATCCCGGCCGTCCAGAGGCATTGGGAGAAGCCTGGGGGCCCGCCCCGCTGCCCGCACCATCGCCCCCAGGCCCGAAGTGGGTGCGCTCAGGGCCGGGAGTTCCATCACCTCCCAGGGGCGCACGGGCCACCCCAGGGGACCGGCAATAAGGGAGAGAAATCTCAGCTCCCGAGAGCCCCGTGTTTCCTCCATTAGGGCGCCCTGCCCGCTAACTCCGGCGTCCCGGGGCTCCGGGTCCAGGCGTCTTGTCTGGTCCTTGTTTTTTGACCCCACCTGTCCCCACCGCGGGGCCTGGGGCGCAGAGGGCCCCGCAGGCAGGCGCTGAAGAGAAGCAACGTCCGGGCTCCCGGAGCACCCCACGCTGCCTCCATTAGGGCACCCTGAGTTTTGAATGTGTTCCTTCGCGCTCCTTGGGGTGCGTAAGGCCCCTCCCACCCTTATCCGGGAGCCCGGCTGCCCCCTTCAAGGTCTCTGAGGACCAGGACGTGCCCAGAAACCAGGGCCGGGGCACCCCCCGAGTCGGGCCCGTGTGCACCCCAGCCAGCTCAGGTGACCAGGAGGGCGCCGGGCACACCTGGCGCCGTCCCCTGACCCCGCCCCGGGCCGGGCCGCACCCCGGAAAGCTCTCTGGGGGAGCCAGCGCGGCGCAGCAGGGCCATGGCAGCGGCGCCAGCGGTGGGCGTCCCGCAGGGGCCCCCGCCGGGGGCACCGTCCCCGCCGGCCGGCGCGCCGGGGCCTGCGTCCGGCCTGGGCCGCTGCCGGATGGCGCTGTTGCTGGCGGTGGCGCTGGACGTGGCGGGCATGGCGGCGCTGCTGACCGGCGTGTTCGCGCAGCTGCAGGTGCGCGGCCGCGACTTCGGCGACCTGCTCATCTACTCGGGCGCGCTGCTCGTCTTCCTGAGCCTGCTCGGCTGGATCCTCTGGTACACCGGCAACATCGAGATCTCGCGCCAGGAGCTCGAGCGCGACTACGGCCTGCGGCCCTCGGCGCTCGCCCGCCTGGCGCGCAAGCTCTCCCGCCGCTGGTCTGCGCCGGCCTCCTCCTCCGGCCCGCGCGCCGCGCCCGGCTCTCTGGGAACGCGCCGTGCCGCCCGCGCGCCCCCGCCGACCGCCGCCGGCTCCCGCCGCGTGCGCCTGCAGCTCGCTACGCTCGAGGCCGGGCCGGGGGCGGCGGGCGCGGGCACCGAGTGAGCCCGAGGTGAGGGGTGGGGCAGCGAGTGGGGCGGCAGGAAGAGCTGGAGAGAGCTGGAGAGGTCGGGGGGGGGGGAGAGCTGGAGACTCGGGGTTCGGGGGAGATAAAGAGACAGGAGAGGAGCTGGAGAAACGGGAGGAGAGAGGCAGTGGGTAGAGCTGGAGAGACGGGGGAGAGCTGGAGACACGGGGTTGGGGGGAGATAGGGGAAGAGCTGGAGAAAGGGAGAGCGATGGAGAGACAGAGGGAGAGATGGACGGACAGCTGGGAGAGATGGAGAGACAAGCCAGAGATGGACAGACGGGGGGGGGGAGGGGGGAGATGGACAGTGGGGAGAGATGGAGTGGGAGAGAGCTGGAGAGACAGCAAGAGAGGGGGAGAGCTGGAGAGACGGAGGGAGAGGGGGAAGGAGATGGGGTGGAAATAGAGGAGAAATGGAGAGATAGGGAGAGAGACCGACAACAGGGAGGGGAAAACAAAGGACCAGATCAAGAGGAGAGTAGCAGGGCCCAGAGGCTGGAGCTTTGGACCGCAGGCATGAGTGCAGATTTGGAAGAGACAAAGAGACCTTGCCCCCCAGTTGAGGCCTAGAGAGTCACTACTCACTCGCCCCCCACTTAGAGACCCTGCTCCACACTCCAGCCCCCAGGGGCACCAGGTCCCTTTTAATCCTCTCACTGTAACTGAGTTTCAGGGGCCACCACCAGTACCGTCCCCATCCCGGGGGAGGACACCGAGGCCCAGAAAGGTACCATCTCTTGTCCGAGGGCACACAGGTAGGATTCTTCTAAGAGTGAGGGAAAGAGCAGAACACCAGGAGTGTGAGACCCCGGAAAGGAGCTACTGCGCATCCCTTTCCTTTTCTCTCTCCTCTGTTTTCTCTCCTCTTTCCTAAACACACACTCTCCGGCTTGTACTCCTTTGCTCAAATTTCTGCTGTGGCTCCCTGTTGCCCTCTGATTAAAACCCCTGCCACTCCCTGGGCCCCACAGGTTTCAGCCCCACATCTCCTTCCTTCTTTGGGTTATGACGCCATCCCTCAGTCCACGGACAGCCAGGCTATCTGAAGTCAGTTGGCCTCTGTTTGTCGTCTCCCCCTACAGCAGGAGTGCCCTTGCCATCTGTACTCCACATGGAAAACGTCCCATGTGCCATTAAGCTCCAACTCAACTCTCTGCCTTTCTCTGGGTCTTCACAGTGTCTGCGTTACCCCGTTATTGCTTGTTATGTGTCTTGTGGGGTCTGTGTGCTGGTTTTGTCTCTCCCGCCGGACAGGGAGCATCCCGCTGGTAAGGCCTGGGTCTCCGGTGCCTTCATTCTTAGCATCGCCCCGCAAGCAGTAAGCTCAGGAACTCAGAGAAGGGTGATTGGGTTGGTGGGTGGATGCGTGGACGGACGGATGGGTTGTTTGACTAGTGGAAGGATTGGCTGTCTTTCAGATGGCTGGACGGACTGGTGAATGGATGGGCGGATAGAGGGATGGATGTTCAGTTGGTGGATGGATGGATATGGTTAGATTGAGGAATGGGTACAATTCATCAGAACCGGTGAGTGGGTGGTTCGGGCACGTAGATGGGACGGTAGATGGTTGGGTTGACCCATGGATGAACCGAGAGGAGGAACAACGTCAACAACGGACGAGTGACTGACCCAGTTTCTCAAACGGGAGTTCCCCAAAAAACTTAAATCCTGATGTGCTAAGACCTCTGTATGTGAAGAATTGAGCTGTTCTCCTATGGATCCTGAATGTGCTTCTTTGTGAAAACAGAGAATAGTCCCTCCCATCCTCTGCTGAGCTCTGCAGCTCAGAGGAGGAGATGGGTTTAAGACGAGATGCATTCTCCCACAAAAATCAGGCCAAGAGTTGTAGAACCACCTGCCAGCAGTGAGAGTCCTTTACCTTGCCCAGAAGTCTAACTGGGATCTGCTGGAACTACCTGCCAGAAACGTGGGCCAAGCCAACTGGTGTGTGGGCCCCTCTTCGAAGGAAGACAGGCCTGTTAGTTCGAACACGGGACTCCTCAGTGGGCGGAGTCAAGGGCTTCCAGCACTCGAGGGCCAGAGAACTTGAATTTTTTTTTTTTAAGAATTTATTTATTTGAAAGAAAGTAGAGAGCCTGAGGTGGGGGAGGGTCAGCGGGAGAAGCAGGCTCCCCGCTGACCGGGGAGCCCAATGCGGGACTCCAGGATCAGGACCTGAGCCCAGGGCAGTTGCTTAGCCAACTGAGCCACCCAGGCACCCCGGTGTTGAATTTTAACACAGGGACCTGGAGATTCTGGCCCGGGTCCCTCCCTCCTCCCTCTGAGACCAAAATGAATGGAGTCGACAGAGCCACCAGCAGCAGCCACTGCCAGGTTGTGTTTTCTTTCTCTGTGTCTGTCTGTCTGGGTCTCCTGTTTCTCTCTGTCTCTCTGTCTCTCATCCCCTCTACATGTCTTCGTCTGTCCTCGCCGACTTTCCTGTCTCTCATTCTCCAGCTTGTGCCGCTGGCCCCCAGGGAGGCAAGTATGCCGGCCCAGGTTGGCGGTGGAGAGATGAAGGAGCGACCAAGCAGGAGTGTGAGTCAATGTACCAGGGGCCAGAGCAGCAAGAAAGGGCTCCCTTCCCTTGCCCCTCAGGCCGCTGGTGGTGAGCCCTGGGAACACGTGGTCCCTGGGAGAGGTCCAGCACAGCCACTAACCCTGTTCTTCCTCCTGCAGACAGCCCCACGGCCCCACCTGTGAGGACGGGACTGCGTGTGCAGCTGCACCCACCACCATCTGGGCCACCAGGATGCCTGCTTGTCTGCCCCTATCCTCTCTCGGATAAATGGCTCTGCCTCCTAGCGCCGTGTGTCTGTCTGGGAGAGGGACAGTACTGGGGCCTGGCCACACCCACAGAGGGGCTATCCACGCCCTTAGGGACCTTGGAGCCCAGCTGCACACAAGCCTCTCGTGGAGGGGGGTGGGAGAGTGGCGCCAGGACCTTGAACCCAGACCTCCCCCCGCCGGCCCACACCCCTCTGTTGGTATGGCAGTCCTCTGAGAAGCAGACAGAGGGACAAATTAGACTCGCCAGGTATTTATTGGGAGGAAGTACCTTAAAAAAGAGAGAGAGAGAGAGATTTATTTATTTTAGAGGGGGGAGGGGCTGTGGGAGAGGGAGAGAAAGAAACTCCAGCAGACCCCCGCCAAGCAAGGAGCCCGGCAGGGGGCTCGAGCCCATGACCCTGAGATCGTGGCCAGAGCCAAAATCAAGAGTCCGCACCTTCTGAGCCACCCAGGTGCCCGGGAAGGAAGTGCTTGTAGAGGGGACCTGGTACGGGGTATGCCCTGACCGAGGGCTGGGCAGGACAAGTCTTGTACCGTATTCGCTTTCTGGAGAATTTTCACCCGGCCACTGGAGAATCTGAGAGTAATGTTGTCCACCGGGGGTGGCCTGTGTCCCGCAGGGAGCCCTGCCACGCTTGGGCATCGGTGGGAGGTGTGCTGGCAGACAAGGCAGGATCCCAAGGGTCAGCAGCCAAGGCTATCTGTCAATGGTGCTCCTGCAGGAGGACGGCGGGCCACCCCCCACCGACCCACCGTTCCCTGGTTCCAGACTCCACTCCGCCCGGAAACCCCATGATCACAGCCCAGTCCCTTTGTGCACACACACACACACACACACACACACACACACACGCATGCTTCCTGCCCCGGAGCTCCTGTGCCTCCTGCTCCCATGGATCTTAGAAAAGAGACCACGCGTCTATATGCTATATCTGTATTGAGAGGCCCCCCCAGGGGTGCCCCTAATCTTCGTCCTCCGCCCCTTCTGTTTCTTCACCCCCTTCTGTCGTTCCTTCCCCTTCGGTGGCCCCTGACACTTCCATGTTCCCCTCCGGAGTAATAGAGGTTGGTATGCTGCCTGCGGACGTCTTCTTTTCGCTCGAAGGCCCCCTGTCCTTGGATAACAGAGACACGGTCCTCGACAGGTCACATTTGCCCTTTAAGAACCCTGGAAGGTGCAGCATATCTCGACGTTTGGCCCACCTGATGGGGAGGGGGTCACACTCAGACTTGACCATCTGCCCGCTCCTCCAGGGTTTGGGAGCCCACCCTCAGCCCCAACCCCACTTGCCAGAACAAGCAGATGCTGGAGATCAGGAAGAGGAGGCCTCCACATGTCCAGCCCAGCGCCCACATGTGCTTTCTCCGCATGGTTTCTGCACAAAGGAGGCAGGTTTGAGGCCCAGGAGTCTCAGTGGCCCCGGGGACCCAGCTTCCTGGCACTCACCATCTGGCCGCTGGTGGTAGCAGACCCCATCACGATAGCAGCACCGGAGACGCAGACACAGATTGGGGTTCTCGATTGCCGCCTGGCCCCCACAGCTCTCCCGGTCCCATACATCTCCCTCACAGCCTTGGGACCAACCACAAGGGCACCTACGTCACAGATTCTGACCCAAAGGCCCCAGAACCCCAGGACCTCAAAGTCAAGCTCCTGGCCTCCTGCCGAGGGCTTACTCTGTGGAGGACCCAGGAGTCCAGGCTGGCAGCCCCCTCCTCCCTCAGACCCAGGAGCCCAGACCCCCAGCCCCCTCCTCCCTCAGACCCAGGAGTCTGGGTCCCCAGCCCTCTTGGCTCAGACCCAGGATCAGGCCCCCAGCCCATTCTCCCTTTAGACCCATGGAGTCTAGTCTCCCAGGAGTCTGGGCTTCCTGTCCTTGGGGGACCGGGTTTCAGCCACTGCTCACTCCATGGATAGAAGAATCCTTGGATCCCATTCCCGTCTGCGGAGAAAAAGAGTCAGTGTTAGAGGGGCTGTAAGGAGGCTGAAGAGGCTCCGTGCTCGGCTCTCTGACCCTCCCTTCAGCCTCCTCACCTGAGCCCTGCATCAGCAGGAAGAGGCTCAAAGCGGGGATCCCAGAGCCCACCATGTTGCCTCCCCAGACCCTTGGGGCCTCTGTGGGGACAGACCTTGAAGGCCATCACCCCAGCAACCAGTGGGGCCCCGCCCACCTGCCCACCCCGCTTTCCAGGTTCCAAGTTCTGTTGCTAGGGAGCCCCCTTAGCGGTGGGGAAGGAGGAAGGGGGGTCACACTGGCCTGGTCATGCCTGGTTGGTAGGAAGTGGCTTCCTTAGCAACCAGGTTGAAGGGCCCACAGGGATGGGGGCCAGCCAACCTGGGCAGAAAGTAGGTGGGGGTCTAAGGCACCTCCTGCCTGCCAACCAGGGGACCCCAAGTCACGGGGCCTGGGAGACCTTCCTGCCAGGGAATCCCTCTGCTTGGTAACCTGATGCCTGCAGGGCAGCCCCAGGTGGCCCAAAGTCTCCAGAGATGTCGTTGCCAGGGGTCTTCCCCCTAGCAACCAGGGGCAGGTGCCCTGAGGCTCACTGAGCCCCATTGTTAGGGAGGGCCCCCTCAACAACCAGGTGGCCCAGGAGGACAAGGGGGAAATGGGGGTTGGGCCAGAGGTCAGAACACTTGCTCGGGAGTCCTCTTGTTCCCAGGGCTCTCCAGGCCTCCCAGTGGAGAATGGATGGGGAACGTGTAAGGGCCATGAGGATGTGTGGGCCCTGAGTGTGGCTCGTGGGGAGGAAGACCCTTCTCCTCAGGCCTCGGTCTCTCCAGCCACAAATGGGGAAAGGGGTCCATGTGGAGGTCCTCAAGTTTCCCATTTGGCTCCCCTCAATGGTGGAGGAGCCCAGTGGAGGTCTGGGCTGGGACCATGATCCCTAGTTCTCTCAGGTGACCCTCCACTCAGCTTTGCAATACAGTGAGGAGGGAGCCTCCTGGGGCAGTGTGGCTTTGGGGCCTGGATTCCGGGGTCTGAGGGAGGAGGGGCTGGGGGTCTGGACCCAAGTCCGAGGGAGGAGGTGGCTGAGGGCCCAGATTCCTGGGGCTGAGGAAAGAGAGGCTGGAGGTCTGGACTCCAGGGTCTGAGGGAGGAGGGGGCTGGACTCCTGGGTCTGAGGGAGGAGGAGGCTGGGGGCCTGGACTCCTAGGTTGAAGGAGGAGGTGGCTGGACTCCTGGGTCTGAGGGAGGAGGGGCTGGGGGCCTGACTCTTGGGTCTGAGGCAGAAGGCCAGGGACCAGGTCTGAGGGCAGCTCTCCAGGAGTCCAGACCCCATTTCTCAGGAAGCCCCGTGAGTCTGACTCCTGGTCTGTGCATCTCTTGTAAACATCCTGGTGGGAGCTGAGTGGCCCTGGGCTGCCTCCGTCAGAGATGACACAGGTTAGAGGGGGCTCAGCAGGGGGCCGGGGGTGGGGGGTCATAGGGGTTGTGGGGCTGAGGCCAGCAGCTGATGACCATTTCCTGTGTCAACATCATCTGGACCCACTTCGCAATTCCCGGGATTCCTCAGGGATCAAGGAGGGGGTGGGGGGCGGGGCTGCCGGGCCCTGGACCGCGGCTTGGGACTGGGGGGGCCCCCGCCGTCACGGCCCTCACCGCTAATGACAGGTTTGGGTTGCTTCTGCGGCCTGCCTGCCCCGTCACCCCCCAGAGGCCAGACAGGACCCCCCAGGGATAGACAGACGGACACACACAGCCTCGGACCTGCTGACCTCACACCAGCCAGCCCTACCTCACCCAGAGCCAGCACAGGAGAAAGGACCCCCAGCTCCCCACTCATATTCCAGTGGCATCTTCCCTCACATGCGGGACCCTCCGCGCAGAGCCTTTGGCACTATGTGTCCCCGGTCCTTGTCTCTGAGCCTCTGAGCGGGTTTCCTTAAGGCTGCTTGTATCTGTATATTCTATTGTTTCACAACTTGGTCTTTTGCTCACCCTGGGTGTCTGCGTTACAGCCTCTGTGTGTATGTGTCGGTGTCGTCACTTTTTTGTGATTCCCCAATCCTGCCTGTCAGTGGGGGCACCCTGTGCCCTCTTGCTCTCCTTGCAAAAGGAGGAGCCCAGGCGCCCCCCCTCCCCACCCTGGGGAAGACCCAGGATGCTGAGGAATCCCCCTGACCACCTGCGTTACCCACCCCATCTCCCTCAGCCTCCTGCAGCCAGGAAAGCTGGAATTAGGGGAAAGATGACCCCACAGCCTCAGGGTGCAGGCCAAGGCACGATGAGGTGGGGGGGACTGGCACCAGCCAGGTACACTGACCCAGCCTCAGACTCCTGACCTTTCCCATAGAGCATTTTCCAAATGGCAGAATGGAAACACCTTTTTCTCCACCTGGGAACCAGGGTTTAAGGCCTGGACACCTGCCATCTGGTTCGGAGGGAGGAGGGGGCTGGGGGCCCAGGATCCTGGGTTGAAGAAGAGGGTCTGGGGTAGCACTCCTGGTTCCTAGTAGGTGGAAGGGGCTGCCAGTGCAGGATCCCTATTGTTGCTTTCAGACTGGCCCCAGGCCCAGTCCCTATCCCCTCAGGCCAGTCCATCCCCCAGGCTGGTGGCCTGAGTCACCTTGGCTGGCCCCGCCGGTCTGGGGGGGGGCTACGTCAGTTCTCCCCTCACTGACGCAGCCTCGGGCCCCCCACACTGACTCAGCCGGAAACAGGCCCCCTGAGGGGCGGAGACCCAGTGGTCAGAGGCCTGGGTCCCTGTGGGAGCAGGGGCTGGGGAGGGCCCCTGGGGGGCCCTGGAAGGGGTGGCCATGACAGACCCGCAGAGAGAGTTCTTACCTGAGGCAATGAGGTCATGTCCCACCATGGGGGGGCTGTGACCTCACCTCCCTGGGGACGTGAGCCCTCGTCCCCCACCCCACGTGGTGGGGGATGGGAGGGTGAGGACTCTAGCTGCCATTCATCCCCAGAGCCCCCCTACCAGCTCAGCACAGTTCCGAGAGCCAGGAGGGGGCCTGCAGGGGGACCTTGTCGTTTTGCCTTCTCACTCCCACCCTGTCCTTCGCTGGGAAGGGGGGATGCTCCTGGGGATGGGGCCCAAGACCCAGTCCCTCACTCGCTCTGCCTCTGTCCCCGGCACTCATCAGGGCGCCTATGCTCCTAGGGCTGTCCTGTCCATCCTCCCCCCTCCGCTGCTCCAGTGCCTCCGCTCATTTGCCATCTCTGCCCTGTCCCCATCTCCACTCCCTGGCTGAGCCACTCTCTCCATGTGTCTGTCACCCTCATTACCTTGCCGGCTCACTTGCCATCCCCGGCCCTCCTAGAGGCTGCATCTTTCTCTGGGCCTCTGGGCATGTGTTGATAAAAATCGAGGAAGAGAACTGCGATGCTTCGTGTTTATTGACAGCTGATTGTGTGTCCTACACCTCTACACGAGTGAACTCATCCTTACCAGGCATGGGGGGGCAGCAGGGGGATGGGTGCTCGGTTATCCCCATTTCACAGATAAGGAAACTGAGGCCCAAGATCACACCTCGTCTGGGTGTCTCATGCTTGCTCGCTCGCTCTCTCTCTCTCCCTCAGCTCTACTTCTCTCCCCACCTTCACGTCCCTGCCTGTCTCCTGCTCCTCTCTGTCCCAGCGCCCAGCACCTCCTCTGAGGGCCTCTGGCTCCCTGCCTGTCTCTTGGGGCCTCTGCAACTGTGTCCCCAGTGTGTTTCTCCTGCTGTCTGCCTCCCCTCTCTCTAAACCCACAACTTGCTGTCCCTTTTCCTCCTGGGGTCTCTGTGTGGATCTCTCTGCTCCTGCAGTGGACCTACTTGATGTCCCGCATCTCTCCGTGGGTCACTGTCTATCTCTGCCTTTCAGACTCCACCTCTGCCTCAGTGTTCCCATATTCTCCGTGTCCTCCCTTGGGTCTCACACTCTCCATCCCTCTCGCTCTCTCTGTCCCTTTGAATGGCTCTGCCTTGCACATCCATCTCCCCAGAGCTGCGTCTTGTGGCTCTGTCCTCGGCTTTCCCGGTCCCTCTCTCCCCAGCCTCCCTACCTCTCTGATGGTCCTGGTCCAGCCAACCCAGACCCCCAGCAACCCCCCCGTCCCCCTGCAGCCCAGCCCCAGCTCTTGAGCCACTGTGTCTGCCCCTGTGGCGGCCCGGAGGAGGAGGTGGAGGGAGGGGACGCCAATGACCTCACCAGCCCCTCTCCGACCACCCCCCCCTTTCTCTCTTCAACTTTTCCAACTTTTCCTTCCTTGCCCTCCTCTGAGCAAGGCAGCCTGAGCCCTGCGAGGCAGCCGGCTCCCTCTGAATGGAAAAGGCAGGCAGGGAGGGTGAGTCAGGATGTGTCAGGCCGCCCTCCCCTGCCGCCTGCCCCCCGCCCAACCGCCCTGGCCCCCTATATAACCCCCCAGGCGTACACACTCCCTCACTGCCACGGCCCTCGCTGCTCACACGCACATGCCTCCCCTCCCCAGGCCGAGGCCCAGCTGACCCCCAGGGCTCCCCCCGGCAGCGGACAGGGAAGGGTTAAAGGCCCCCAGCTCCCTGCTCCCTGCCCTGGGGAATCCCTGCCCTGTGGGGACATGAACAGTAAGTTGGTTCAAGTTCATGGGGTGCGGGGGACAGGAAGGGAGGAGGGAGGGCCAGTGGCAAGGAGGGTGGGGAGCAGACAGGCGCAGCTGAATGGGGTAGAAAGAGACAGAGGAGAGTGAGGGAGCCATGGGGGGTGGGCAGAGATGGGAGAGGAAAGGAGATTCCGAGAAAGCAGGCGGCCTCCGGAGACGAGGGGGGCAGAGAGACGAGAGGACGAAGCTGAGACGCGGGGAGATGCACAGGGCAGCGCCAGAGAGATGGAGACCCCAGACAGACAGAGACCGATGCCGGGAGGGGATCCCCGAGGGCCCGGGGACCCCAGGGAGTCAGCGGGGACAGAGAGACGCAGACGCCCAGGAATCCCGACAGAGAGGTTCCGGGAGGGAAACTGAGGCAGAGAGCCTCCAGGAGGTGAGCGCCAAGTCCAGAACACCGACCCCAGCCACGGGGAGGAGAGAGAGAGAGAGAGACAGTGGTGCAGACAGGAACGGGAGAGCCAGACAGATGCGGACCGACGGACAGACGGCGGCCGGGGAGGGCCGGGGGGCGGGCTGGGGGTGTGATGCGGGAGCGGGGCGGCCCGGGGGGCGCTGATTGGCTGGCGGACGCGGGGGTGGGCGGGGCAGCTGGGGGATGGGCTGCCCAGGAGCCAGGGCCCGAGCCCCCGAGCCGCGCGCCGCCGCCAGGTCCCTCTGCGCCTCCCGCGGCCCCGCTGCGCCCGCGCCTCTGCCTCTCTCCGCCCAGGTGTGCTCCGGGGGCATCGCCGGCTCCGCGGCCCGGCCTTCCGCGGTCCACCAGGGGGTGGGGATGTCCCCCTGGGGAGGGGTCTGGGCCTCCGGGTTTCTGTCCTGGTCTCCTGCCTCTGCTCTCAGTCCGGCTCGGGCTCCGAGGCCCGGGGAGGGGGCAGGTTCTGGCCTGTGCCTCCCCCCTTCATGCCCCGCCCCGGGGCCCAGATTCCGGCGTCCGGGGGCGGACGGGAGACGCCCGGCCAGTCTACCCGCCCCGGGCCGCGTCTGCTCCGACGGGCGGGGCAGCCAGAGCCGGAGAGGGAGAGGGAAGCCCGCCCCAGCCCTGCGACCTGCCCTGGGCGCTCCACCCTGGGACTCAGGACCCCCAGTCCCTCCTCCCTCAGACCCACCAGTCCGGTCTGAGCTCTCTGCTTCTTCCCGCCCCCAGGTGTTTGCTGCCTGGTCCTGGTCGCCCTGAGCCTGTGGCCAGATAGAGCTGCTGCCCCGGGGCCGCCGCCTGGCCCCCCACGGGCCTCCCCAGACCCTCGGGCTGAGCTGGACAGCGCCGTCCTCCTGACCCGTTCCCTCCTGGCGGACACTAGGCAGCTTGCCGCCCAGCTGGTAGGAGAGACTGGAAGGGACGGGCTGGGACCAGGACCAGGAGTGGGGAGGGCTTCTGGGCTACCACGGTGGCAGAAACGGGGGGGTGGGGTGGGGGCTGGGGGGGATGGGGGAGAGGAGTTTGGAGCCTATCTGAAGGATGGAGGGACCCTTGGAGCTGGGCAGGGTCCCCCTCAAGGCTTCTTTGCCCCCACAGAGGGACAAATTTCCAGCCGACGGAGACCACAACCTGGACTCTCTTCCCACCTTGGCCATGAGTGCAGGGGCGCTGGGAGCCCTGCAGGTAAGGGAAGGGGAAAGGCGGGTGAGGGGGGATAGGTGAGATCTGAGTGTGGAGGGGGGCGGGGGACTGGGGGCCAGAGCAGGCTGGTGGCATGTGTTCCTGATGCTCCCCATGCCCTGTGTCCTAGCTCCCAGGTGTGCTGACACGGCTGCGGGCGGACCTGTTCTCCTACCTGCGCCATGTGCAGTGGCTGCGCCGAGCTGGGGGCCCTTCCTTGCGGACCCTGGAGCCCGAGCTCGGTGCCCTGCAGGCCCGGCTGGACCGCCTGCTGCGCCGGCTGCAGCTCCTGGTAGGACCCCCCAGCCCCCAGGCCTGACACCTAGGCTTGAAACCCAACCCTAGACTCTGGGCCTGCTCTGAGACCTGCTCTGAGACCTTCAAATCCTGTGGCCCCAAGACCCCCCAGACCCTGACCCAAAGGCAGCCTGGAGACCCTGGGTCTACCATCTCTAGACTTCAAGAGCCTAGACCCTGAGGCCTCTAACCTTGAGCTCTGTGTCCCTAAGACCTCAGACACTGGTCATGAGCCCTTAAGACTTGACTACTAAAATCCTAGACCCAGGACCCTGAGCTCAGAAAACTTCAAATACCAGTTCCTGGGCCTGACCCCAAATTCCAGGTCCCACTTCTGAGGGCCTAGCCCTCACCCATGAGTCTCTCAGCTTGGATTGGAGAGATCCCACATCTAAGACCCCAGCCCCAAGATTTTGGACCCGACTCCAGACTTGAGCCCCCAGCCCTTGCCTAGCATCAGGATCCCAGTCCTGACTCTATAACCTGTCCCCCAAGCCCCTGGACTTGGCTCTGACACCCCCACCTTTCGGCCCCAGTTTTCATTTTCTGCACCCAACATGCTGAGAACTACCCGCCCAGAAAGCCCATGCCACAGGCCAGAGAAGCTCCGGAAGCGGGCAGCCTGGGCTTCCCAACCCCCCCTCCCAGTTAGTAGAGGCTCCAAACACCCCTTCCCAAAACCCCCACTGCACCCTGGGCCTATTGCTAACCCTCTGTCCTCTCCCAACAGATGTCCCGCCTGGCCTTACCCCAGGCGCCCCCGGACCCACCAGCTCCCCCACTAGCGCCCCCGGCCTCCGCCTGGGGAGGCATCAGGGCAGCCCATGCTATTCTTGGGGGGCTGCACCTGACCCTTGACTGGGCTGTGCGGGGCTTGCTACTGCTGAAGACTCGGCTGTGACCCGCCACCGGGAACCACCAGCGTCCTTCGATGCCACATCTTATTTATTTATTTATTTGGGGACTGGGGGCATGGCAGCAGGAAAACACCCCCTCCTTCTCTCCCCTTAATTCAAGATGGTCCTTCCAGGAGACCTGGGCAGAGTGGGGGGGTTTCTGTGCCTTATTTATACTTATTTATTTAAGGGGGGTTGGGTGGGAGGCAGGTAGTCTTGGGGACCAAAGGGGCTGGGAACTGGAGTCCTAGATTCTTGAATCTCTGAAGTCTGGCTGCAGGGTTTCCCTATCCCCTAGCCCTCTGGGCCTGGGCAGGAGCATATATTATTTATTAAACAATTACTTTTTGGGTTGGGGTGGGGAGGGAAAGGGAAAGGAGGCTTGGGTTTTTGTACTAAAATGTGAGAAACCTTTGTAAGACAGAGAAGGGGGAATTAAATTTGTCATACACATCCACTTAGAGGTGATTTCTCTGAGGGCTGAGGGTTGGGGGCTGGACGCTGGGGTCTGTGGAGTAGAGGGAGGCATGGACCCTCAGTGGGCAGGACAGTAGAGGGGAGATCGTTGGTCCCCAGGGACCCTGAGCACTGAGGGGTAGGGTCTGAGACTGCACTTTGTAGGCACTCAATGAATCTTTAATGGAAGGCTCCAGAAGGCCGTCCTGTGCCCTACAGTACTTGTATGTGACAAAGCTTGTTTGATGTCGTTCGTTACTGCGATGTTCACAACAGCAAACCAGAAACCACCTAGATGTCCAACCGTGAGGGATGGTTTAATAAATTACACCCGTCTGCCTGATGGGGTGCCGTCAGCATTCCGAGGGGGTGCTCCGGGGGCTGCTTTAAGACCAGAGAAAGCAGGCTACTAACCACGGTGTGATTTGCATTTTGTGTTTAGATGGGTGGATGGATGGATGGATGGATGGATGGATATACAGACGTTTTTAAAAGTCCTAGAACCTGGCTCACTCAGTAGAGCGTGTGACTCTAGATCTTGGGGTTGTGAGTTCCAGCCATATACTGGGCATACACTTTACTTTAAAAATAATAATAAGGGGGCGCCTGGGTGGCTCAGTGGGTTAAAGCCTCTGCCTTCGGCTCAGGTCATGATCCCAGGGTCCTGGGATCGAGCCCCACATCGGGCTCTCTGCTCAGCAGGGAGCCTGCTTCCTCCTCTCTCTCTTCCTGCCTCTCTGCCTACTTGTGATCTCTGTCTGTCAAATAAATAAATAAAATCTTTAAAAATAATAATAATAGGGGTGCCGGGGTGGCTTACCCGATTAAGCATCTGCCTTTAGCCCGGGTCATGATCCCAAAGTCCAGGATTGAGGTCCTGAATCGGGCTCCCTGCTCAGTGGGGAGTCTGCCTCTCCCTCTGCCTCGCACCCCACTCCCGTGCTCACTCTCTCTCTCAAATAAAATCTTTAAAATAAAAAATCCTAGAAGAAAATACACCCAAATTTTGACCAGGGTCCCCTCAGGGTGGAAGGTGGACTGGAGTTCTGAGTGACTTGTTTTTATTTGTGCCTGTCTGTATTATCCAGAATTTCCACAATGACCATGTATTTTGCATGACATATTTAAATAAAATAAATAAACACTTTTTAGAGTGAAAGAATACCAGTTGACACCTTCCCCCCCAAATAAGCCCTCAGAAGGAGTCAGGAATCACGGCTCACTGAGTGCCTGCTCTGGGCCGTGCCTGAAGTGTGGGGCTTTACTTACACGACCCCCTGATTGAGACATCATGACCACTTGACCGGTGAGGGAAGGTGAGGCTGGAGGGGGTGTTTGGATGTTGTTCAAGGTCACATAGCTAGGGAGAGACAACTGTGATTCTGCCAGAAGTCTGGCTCCTTCCAAAGCGCACGTCCCTCCCTTTCTTTATAACCCAGACACAAATCGGTTACAAATGGGGAAACCGAGGCCCAGTGTGGGTATGAGTCTTAGTCAAGGTCCTAGAGAAAGGTCAGTGGTGAGTTGGGGCTGTACTCGGGCCTCCCTTCTTAAGAGTCAGAAACTCTTTAGTTAATTATCCATTCACAATATCCAAGAGAGCAGTTCCCCCACCCCCCGGCTCCGGGGCCCCCCACAAGGGTCCTGTGTTTTCACTAGTTTGGGTCTGGACTGGGGGCTTCTGAGCCACAGGCCCTAAGCCACATCCTGGAGACAGGAACCCATCCGTGCCCCCCGGAGAGTTCCCAGCAAGAGTCCTACACGTAGGTGTCTGATGAGGTCACAAAGCCCCTCCACCAGAAGGCTCCTCCCCTAAGCCAGGGCTGACCACCCCCCCTCTGCGGGGCCATGGCCAAGCCCTGGGGAAGCTCCACCTTCTGGAACCGCTGAGCTCCCGCACCTGTGAAGCCCAAAGGGCCAGAACGGGTGAGCTGGGGGACCCTGGGCTGGCCATGTGCCCAGGTGCCTGGCTCCCTGACCATGTATCTGTGGTGACCCACCTTTTCTCCCGCCGCCATGAACCGGTTTCGCAACATCAAGCGCATGCAGCCACTCCAGGGACCCTCAAAATGGGTCCCCACTCTGGGCGAGCTGCAGAAGACCCTCCAGAAGGGCGAGTACCTGCCCCTCCGTCCGCTGCCAATGTTCGAGAGTAACTTTGTTCAGGTCCCCAGCTTCCTGCACCCTGGGGGCGGAGAGGGGCAGGAGGGGACTGGAAACCCCCTGGGCTGGGGGATTTGAACCCAGGCAGGCATGAGGCAGGGGTGGGGGCGGGCTCCGGTGGCCAGGGGCTTGGGCCGGGGGTGCCAGAGGACCACGGAGAAAGGAGTGGTTCCAGCCCCTCTCCCTGGCCCCCCAGGTAAACAATCGAGGGGCCCCCGTGTACGTGCACCACAGAACCAACCGTCTGACCATGGGTGTGGCTGCCTCCCTGCCAGGCCTGGTACTGCCAGACATCTTGCTGATCGCTGAGCGCGGAGAGGGCAAGGAGTGCTCCAACCTCGCCCTCACCAGGTGCCTCCATCCCCCCTCAGCAGCCCTAGGCAGTGCTCCCGCCTGACCCTCATCGGGTGCCTCCATCCCCCCTCAGCAGCCCCAGGCAGTGCTCCCGCCTGACCCTCATCGGGTGCCTCCATCCCCCCATGTGCTCCTGCTCTGTCCCATCTCCTGCTCTGCCATCGGCATCTCCCGCTCCTCCGCCCCCAGGATGCTCCCGCTGGACCTGGCCCACCTCTACGTGCACGACCTGTCTGCCTGGCGCCTGAAGCTACGCCTGGTCACAGGCCGCTACTACTACCTGGAGCTGGACGCCCCTGATAATGAGCTTGGCTTCCTGTTTGACCGCTGGATCCGTCTCATCAACCTGCTCCACGAGCCGGCCACAACCTGGGCCCCCAGGACCCTGAGCACACCAACCATGGGCCTGGCCCATGTGGTACCTCCTGCTTCCACCTGGCGCCTCCAGGTGGGCACTGCCCCCCACCCTGGGGCAGCTGTGCTTCTAGATCTCAGAACCAAGTCCAACAGCCTGTAACCCAGAACCCCAAGAAATGAGGCCGGGTGCCTGGATGACAGAGGAGGGCCTGGGAGCTGCACTCCCGGATCTGAGGGAGGAGGGGCTGTGTGTCGACTCCTGGGTCTGAGGGAGGAGGGGCTGGGAGATGGACTCCTGGTTTAGGGAGGAGGAGGCTGGGGGCCTAGATTCCAGGATCCCTGAGTCCTGGGAGAGGAATGGGCTGGGGTCCTGGAGTCTTGGGCTGAGTAAGTAAGGGAGATGTGGAAACCAGGAGGAGGCCACCCCTCCTCACTGTCCCCCTTCTTGTCCACAGGCCCAGCCCCAGTCCAAACATTCAGGTGAGCAGGCTCAGTGTCCATCAGGCTCTCCCCTGCTTCTCAGCATCTTCTGCACCAGGCGTGGTCTGACCTTCCCCTTCTTCCCTGGCCAAGCCCCCCGTGCGTCTCCCTGTGTCCTCCCTGTCCGGGACCCTGACTCAAAGCATCCCCTCCTCTGCAGTCATGATTGCCAAGCCCACATTTCCTTACAAGCTGATGGCATCTCAGAGACAGAAGAAAACCAAGGTGAGCATGCTGGGCAGGCTTGGCCGTGGAGGGATGGGGCAGGGGTACTGGGCTCCCTCACTGCCCCCCATCCCTCCTCCCACTGTCAGACCCTCAAGCGCAGATTCAAGTCTCAGGCCGTGGGCGATTCTGTGCCTCTCATCTGGTCACGTGCGGAGCATGCTCAAGCCAAGAAGAAACCTACAGAAAAGTAGGCTGGGGGTCTGGCTCCTGGGGGGAGGCAGGGGAAGGCTGAGGACCCGGTGCAGATGCCGTCAGTCACACCATGTGGTCCTACAGGTCCCAACCAAAACTCTACCTGGACACATCTCAGACAAAAATCCAGGTTTCTGGTGAGCACACCCCCCACATGTGTGGATTCCCAAAGTTCTGGCCCTTCGGCTGAAAACTCAGATTACTTTCTTTCCATCCAGAGAAGCCCAGCATCACCATCCGTACCATCTTCAGCATCATTTCCAACACCATCAACCACACACAGTCCTCTTCCAAGGCAGCTATATACTGGGGGCCCAACTCTTGGTTGGGGCTGGGGTCTGGACTCCTGGGTCTGAGTGGGGAGGAGGGGCTGGGAGTTTGGACTCCTGGGTCTGAGTGGGGAGGAGGGACTGGGGGCCTGGATACCTGGGTCTGAGGGAGGAGGAGCTGTGGTCTGGAATCCTGGGTCTGAGAGAGGAGGAGGGGCTGAGGCTCTGGTCTCCTGGGTCCTGGGTCTCAAGCTTTCTCTGGTCCTGATCATCCTTCCCGTTTCTCGGCCCGTCTCCAGGGTCACTCATCTGACTCGGAGGTGGGCACAGTCCTTGGAGGCTTAGTGGAGACCCCTGTCCGGTGCATCTCGGAGGACAGCCAGGAGCATTCCCTGGTGGGCTCCTATGACTGCTTGGACGCCTACCTGTGGCAGCAGGATGTTGAAGACCTGATGGACCCGGATACCAGCACCTTATCTTCTTCCTCCTTCAGCCCTGCACCTGGCCCTCCAGCCTTCTACTTCCCTCATGCTTTGCCCTCTGGCCAGAAGCACAAGGGAAAGGCCGGGCAGAGGCCGCGGCCATCGCGCTCCCAGAAGTCCCCATCTACCCGGGCCACCTCTTCGAGGGTTCCATTCATCCTCGACCAGTCCAAGAAGGTCTCGGCAGTGCGCGCCCCATCCCAGAAGACCTCGGCTGCCCCTGGCTCATCCCGGAGGGTCCCCACTGTGCCTGGTGCCCCTCAGAAGGTCCCCACTGCGCCTGGTGCCCCTCAGAAGGTCCCAGCAGCACAGGGACCATCTCGGAAGGCGACACCTGTAGCGACCACCTCCCCAAAGGCCCCACCAGCTCACGGTGCATCCCGGAAGCCCCCAGCTGCCTCGGCTGTTTCTCGGAAGGCCCAAGCCATACCTGCCCCATCTCGGAAGCCCCCACCCATGTTGGCTACTCCTCAGAAGCCTCCAGCCGTACCTTCCCTGTCTCAGAAGTCCCCACCCACCCTGGCTCTTCCCCCAAAGGCTGTGTCCCCCACTCTCCAAAGGAAGAAACCTTTGTTCATCCCTACCCCATCCCAGAAGGCTGTGACCTCACCTAGTCGGTACAAGATGACCCTGGAGAGGGCTGATTTTGGCCTGGGGCCCGAGATAGGTCCTAGAAGGGATGCGGCTGAGAGAAGGAAGCAGGAAGGGGCACCCCAGCCCATGTTGTTCGTGGGCACCCAGGAGATGGACGTACTGGAGACAAGGACCCAGAAGACATCCATGGAGCTGCCTTTCACCACCACGAAGAAGCAGTCAGAGGAAGTCGTGATCAGCAAAGCCCGGGAGATCACCCTGGATGGTCTGAAGGGCTGGGGCTTGCTGGAGGACAAGGTCCACAGAAAGAAGGAGAAGATATCCCTGGACATGCCTGGCTTCAAATCCAAGGAGAGGGCAGAGCAGCAGAGGTGGTTCAAGGCCCAGGAGCTGGCCATCGAGGGAGGTCCAGAGGAGCAGAGCAGGCCCTTCTCGGTAGAAGGCCTCACGCTCGCCAAGATGATGATCATGGCCAACTGCAAGGAGCCCCCCCGGAGACAAGCTGCAGTCGGCCTGCCCTCCTGGCTCTCGGCTCCCCAGGCATCTATGTCAGCAGAGGGCATAGGGCCCCTCAGTCCCTGTTCTGCACCCTTGCCAGAGAGGAAACCAGTGGCAGCTAGGAAGCAGTCCCCATTGGGTCCCTGGGTGCCCTCGTCAGAGAGGAAAGCAGCGGTGGTTAGGGAGCAGTTGGGCTCTTGGGCGCCCTCTCCAGAGAGGAAACCAGTGGCAGTTAGGGAGCAGTCCCCAGTGGGCTCCTGGGCACCATCGATGGAGGGGACCCTGGCAGGGTTTAGGGAGCAGTCCCCATTGAGCTCCTGGGCACCCTCGACGGAGGAGCCTTCAGTGGGGGGTAGGGAGCAGTCCCTGGTGGGCTCCTGGGTGCCTTCGATGGAAGGGACCCTGGCGGGGTTTAGGGAGCAGTCCCCATTGAGCTCCTGGGCACCCTCGACGGAGGGGCCTTCAGTGGGGGGTAGGGAGCAGTCCCCGGTGGGCTCCTGGGTGCCCTCGCCCGAGAGGAAACCAGTGGCAGTTAGGGAGCAGTCCCCGGTGGGCTCCTGGGCGCCCTCAACAGAGGGGACCTCCGTGGGGGGTAGGGAGCAGTCCCCGGTGGGCTCCTGGGCGCCCTCGATGGAGGGGACCTCAGTGGGGGGTAGGGAGCAGTCCCCGGTGGGCTCATGGGTGCCCTCGCCCGAGAGGAAACCAGTGGCAGTTAGGGAGCAGTCCCCGGTGGGCTCCTGGGCGCCCTCAACAGAGGGAACCCCGGCGGGGGGTACCCAGCAGTCCCCGGTGGGCTCCTGGGTGCCCTCGATGGAGGGGACCTCCGTGGGGGATAGGGAGCAGTCCCCAGTGGGCACCTGGGTGAAGGGGAAAATACATCGGTGGGCAGAGAGGAGCAGGCATCAGTGGGCAGAGGAGAAAGCAAATGTGGAGGAGCTGTTCCAGGACACCACGGGGCCTTCTGAGGTGCCCTACCTCCCCAAGCAGGAGATGGGCAGTGTCTCCAGCAGCCAGAAGATGGACAATGTCTCCCTGTCTCCCACCTCTCTGTCTGTGTCAGAGGGGGAGGATACAACCCGGTCACCAACCTCACTGACCCCTGTGTCAGAAGTGGGAGCTGGGGTGTCCCCACCGCTCAGCAGCATATCTCAAGAGCCTCGCGAGCCCAAGGAGATGTCAGACCTCAGCCCTGTGACCACCACGGGGCTGTCCTCAACGGGTGTCTCACCCTCGCCCTTGGAAGTTGAGAGCGGGATGGACCTGGCTGCCAGCGGGGATAAGGAAGAGGAACAGGATGTCTTCAGCCCTTCAGCCAGGTACTTGGGGGTGATGACTGATATATTCCGTCAACCCCATTCTCTGCCAGGTGGAGGATCACGCCCTCTTTTCTCACTTTTATTCATGGACTTGGTATTTAGTGAGTGTTGACTTTGTGCTAGGCATTGTTATAAGCACTGGGAATCCAGCACTGAGCAATTTGGGAAGTATATGCCCTTGCCACCTTGTGTGTAGAGCCCAGAGATGCTGTTTAACCTCCCGCAATGCACAGGCTCTTCCTCCAACCTCACCCCCAGCGAAGAATGATCCACACAAACTATCAGTAGTGATGAAGTTAGGAATCCTGAGAATGAAAACTAAGGCAATTATATTGTATGATATAAGCTGATAGCTCCAAGGGGAGACAGTACAGGAGGGCAGACTAGGCGTGAAGGTAGGCAGCCTCCAGAATGGGACTGTGGATCCGGGAGGGCCTCAGGGAGTTGATGTCACTTGTTAAAGACTTGGAGGAGAAGAGGGAGGGTTCCGTGCACACATCTGGGGAAGTTATGAGTGTGCAATATGTTGACCAAGAGTGAGTTCCAGGGGGCCCCAGAGAGAAGAATGCCATCAGAAGAGTCAGGGAACTGGTGGCGATCAAAGGAGACCTTGCCGGGCATTTTAAGAACTTAGGCTTTGATGCTGATGAGTGAGCTGGGGGCAGGTGGATTGAGCTAAATAGTTGGGATTCATGTGTGTTAGGAAGGGCTCTCTCTGGCCCAAGCATAGAGAAGGTAAGCGGGCAAGGATGGAAGCTCGGAGAGTCGGCAAGAGGCAGTCGCAGTGATCCAGGCATGAGATGTGGATCTGGACACAGGAGGTGTTGGAGGTGTTGAGAGGAGACAGGGTTCTAGAGATGCTCTGATGGCTGAGCCAACAGATTGTGTCCATGTGGTATGAAGGGAAAGTGTAAGGGTTGGGGTCTGGGACCCCGTTGGTAGCAGAGAAGCTGTGAAGGAAATGGGCGGCAGGTAGAGCATCAGGAGTTCCATTTCGGACATCTGAATTCCAAGATGTCTGGTGAAGATGTGGGTTAGGTAGCTGGATGCGTGAGTCACGGGTGACTTGGGAAATCAACAGCTCGGGGCTGGCTACTGCAAGCTAGGAGACTAGGGGAGGTCTCTGGCCAGTGAGTGTAAACAAAGAAAGTGTTGGGAAGAGGGGAGACCACAGTAGTGGTGTGCAGAATGGTGAGACACAGGTATCCTGGCCACCATGGGAAAAGAGCAGTTGTGTCTAATGCCCCATCTAGGTGGGGGGAGGTGGGACTGAGGATTTATCAGCAAGGATTCGATTATTTGCTACATGGTCGTAACGAGCTGAATGGGGCAGGCCTGAGGAGGCACAGAGAGCAGGAGGTCACCTGCCAGCATCCTTGAAAATGTGATGCTGGCTGAAAGGAGCCAGATGCAAGGGTCCCCTTCGCGGATGATGCCCTTTGACAATTGTGGGGCAGACAAATCCCAGCTGACTGGTGGTTGCCAGGAGCTGGGATGGGGAGGGATGGCGCATGGGGAACAGGGTCTCCCTGTGGGCTGATGAAACGTTCTGGAGCTCAGAGGTTGTGGTCCCACCACGTGGCAAATGCAACAAACGCCGCTGAACTGTACATTTTAAAATGATTGCAGTGGTAAATTTTATGTGATGGGTATTTCCCCACTGTATCCCTACGTACCTACCTCTGTGCGTTGGCAAAGAGGGCATTCCGAGGGGAGGAGTAGACCAGCTTTCTGCAAGTGGCTTGCTGCAAGGGGAGGAGGGATGTGGAGAGGCAGCTGGGGTAGGAAGCCCCGCAAGAGCGATTCTTGAGAGGAGAGCTACCAGAGTGCAGTTGGATGTGAGGTGAAGGGTGCACAGCTGGGCTTGGTAGCGACTAGGCAGGAGGGAGAGGAACCTGCGAGGTCCGTCGGGGGCAGGAAGACGCAGTGGGTACCCCGTTCCATCTCAGGCTCCGTTTGGGACGGGTTTACTGAGCACTCAGTAAACTGTGGCCCCCAAAGCCTCCTTTGGCTTTCTCTCTCTCTCTCCAGCATGCTCAGTACCGAGAGCCCTCAATAGCGGGATTCCGAGGACTCGATCTCAGTTGCCAAAGTGTCCAAAGGAGCCCAGCCTGGCCAGGTAGCCCGAGACCCCGCAGACCCGCCCACGTCCTGGCACTGGAGTCCGGGAGCTCAGACCCCACCCTGGCTCTTTCCTCTTCCCCACAGGCCCCCAGGGTGCTGTGCACCTTTACCGTAAGAAGCAGGGTGCTGAAAAGGCCGGGCGGGAGTATGCTCTCTCTCCGGCAGAGACCAGAGCTATCTATACCTTTATATATTGGGGGGGGGGGGCGGGGAGCGGGACGGGGGAGAGCCCGCGGGGTGGCCCAGCTTCGCAGAGATTAAAAGCCTGAGTCAGACTCAGCAAAAGTCGTGCCTGGGTGCCTGTGTGTGCGCGGGGGACCCTCAAGAGCTTGGTGGGGCTGGGGGCAGGAGGCTGAAGGGAGGTCGGCGCAGACCCCGCCCCACGTCCTAGAACATCCCCTGCAGCGCAGCGGCTCCCATTGGCTGGGGTCCAGGGGTCCCAGCCAATCCTGCTGGGGGTCGGGTTTCTCGTGAGCTGGACCCAGGAGACTCAGAAGCGACAGGTACCCCTGGACCGCCCCACACCACAGCTGACCCAGTGACACGCTGACATCACTCTGGTGAGGGCAGGGCGGGTGGGCTCAGGGGCTGGCCTTCGGGTGGGGGCCAGCAGCGGGGTGTGGGTCGGAACGAGGGGCGCTCCCGAGCGCCACGGAGCCCCCTTCCCACGCAGGAGCTGCCGCCTCCGTGGATGTTGGATGTCGATTCCCAGAAGCCCCCCAAGGGGAAATGGTCGACACCGCCCTTCGACCCGCGCTTCCCTAACCAGAACCAGACCCGAAACTGCTACCAGAACTTCCTGGGTGAGACCTTGCGGGCCAGGTTAGGGGCAGGGGGTAAGAGAGGGGAGGCAGGAAGGGGCGCGCCCCACCTGAAGATGGGGAGAGGGTCGGGGACCCGACTTGGCGTTGGAGACCGTTGGGATGGAAGGGGAGGGGACTACCGTCCGCAGGGGCGGGGCCTGGTGTGGAGCGGCGAGGACCGAGTCCTGGAGGGGCGGGGCCTGGTCTGGAGAGGGTGGACCGACCATGGTGGGGCGGGGCCTGGTATGGAGGGGCGAGGACCAAGCCCTGGAGGGGCGGGGCTTGGTCTGGAGCGTGTGGGCAAACCATGGTGGGCCGGGGTCTGGTCGTGGAGGGGCGCGGCCTGGAGGGGACGGGACCAAGTCCAGGAGCCGGGCAAGGAAGGGCTGGGGAGGGGGGTCTTCCCGGGAGGGGGAGGAGCTTGGTCTGGCGAGGTAGGGGCGAGGCAGGGAGGGAGGGAGAGAAAGAGAGATACAGAGAGAGAGAGGTAGAGAGACAGAGAGAGATACAAAGATACAGAGATACAGCGCGAGCCCCTGGCCAGGGCCGGGGCCTGGAGTGGAGGGGCGGGATTGAGTCGTGGAGGGCGAGGCCACGGAGGGGGTGGGGCCATTGTTGGGGGCGGGGAGAGGGGCGGGGCCAGGCCGGGAGAGCCGGGGCGGGGCCGCAGAGCCACCCCCCGCCCGGCCCCACCCTGCAGACTACCACCGCTGTGTCAAGAGAATGAGCCGCCGCGGGAAGAGCACGCAGCCCTGCGAGTATTACTTCCGCGTGTTCCGCTCGCTGTGCCCCATGAGCTGGGTGAGCAGGCCGGGGGGGGGCGCCGGCGGCCGGCCGGGGGTGCCGGGTTCCGTGGAGCTGAGCCGGCGCCCTCGGCCTCCTCCCCCAACCCCCGCCCGCCCCTTCCCAGGTGCGGCGCTGGACCGAGCAGATCCAGGACGGGACCTTCGCCGGCAAAATCTGACGGCCTGAGAGCCGCTCCTCCGAACGATCAGCGCACTGACCCCGCGTCCTGGCGTCTCCCGGAGCCCCGGCCCCGGCTGTACACTCCCCAGTCTCTAAACCACCAATAAAGCTCTGTTGCTGCTGATATTTCTTCTTAATGTGTGGTGTGGGGGCTGGAGAAGTCCTTCCTGCGTCAGGGCCCTGCAGCTAGCACTACTGGTGCTGATGGGAGAGGGGGCAGGGGTGGAAGGAGGATCGTGGGGTCTCCAGAGTGGGATGCAGCCCAGCCCCTCCCGCGCCCGCTCCAGTACCTCCAGCAGCCAGCAGCCCCCGGCCTGGGCTTCTGTGGATGACCTCGCTTGCCCCCCAGGGTGCTCCTGACTGTCCACCCCGACACGTGGCCCGCCCTCCATCTCCTCCCTCAAGATCCTCCTCCCCTCTTACCTCCCCAGACTCCTTTGGGACTTACATTCCCAAGTTCTGGGGGTTTGACTGTGTGCCCCCCAGCGCTGACCCCAACGGTCCCTCTCCGTCTCTAGACTCTTTCCCAGCTATTCACCACTCTCCGTCACTCCCCCGCCCCCGTCTGACTCCCATTTCCCCCCAAGTACACCCTGTCCTCATGCTCGAGCCCCTCCCAGCAGTCTTCTGCAGGCCCGGCCTTGTCCTTTCAGCACTGCTCTCAGGCCAGAGCAGTCTCCTCCGACGTTCTCCAGAGACAGCTGTCACGTCAGCTTCTCCAGAATGCTTCTGCAGGATGCTCCAGGCTCCTGTCTGGATAATACTTTGCTCCTGCCCCATCCAGGCACTGGATCTGCCTTCAGCCAGCCTCGGAGGTGGCAGCACTGATTCCAAACGCCCCTTGAAATGTCACCTGTCTAACCACCCACCCCCTTCTGTCCCCCCCCCCCCCCCCCCCCCCCGCCAAGGCTGAGGAGTCACCCTTCACAAGCACAGAGCCCTGGGATTCTAGCCTGGCCTGAGTCCTGGGCAGAGGGAGGACTGAATCCCACTGTTCCTCCCTGAAGCTGTATGCTTCCTTGAACAGCCTGGACCCACACTCTGCCTGAAGTAGTCTCAAGAGGCCTGTTCAATCCTGGGGTTCAAAGGTGGCTATTACTAATCATAACACCTGAACAAGCCTCTTGACCTGTGTGCACCTCAGTTTCCCCAGCTGTAAACCCAGATGGTGCACAGTCCTGTTACCAGGAGAGGTGGGTTAATGGGAGGGGCTGAGTGGACTCAGCAGAGGACTGGCTCAATCCTGCTCCTCACTCCTCCCATCCCCCTTGATGACTTCTCCCACCCTCGCATACCCTCTACACTGCCCTCATCACCCCGTCCAACGCACACCCCCGGCATCTCATCTGCTGGGATGTCCGCACCCAGATACCTTGCCCCAGAACTCCCTTGCTCCAACCACAGCCTGAGAAGCAGGAGGGCACAGGAGGGTGCAGGGTGTGCTGAGAGCTACAGGAAGGGCTGTCCTGCTCTAGTGGCTGTGCTGCTGGATCAAGGGACACAGGCAAGGCAGCTCTGAGTCACCGAATGGGGCTGATGGGTGTCTGACACTCAGTTTACCCAGGTAGCCTCTGACCACAGGGCCTGACACCCATGCAGCCCCAGCCAGCCCCTTGACCTCCCCCAGGGTACCAGTGCCTAGAGTGCTTTGCTGGCTGCCCAGAAGCCACTCCTAGCCTTCCTCCTCCTTTCCATCTTTGGCCCAGGATCCTCCCCACCATCATTCCTCGACCACTTCTGGAACATTTTTAAAATTTTATTTATTTTGGAGAGAGAGAGAGAGAGAAGGCACACACGTGCTTGTGTGAGCGGCGGGGGGGGGGGTGGTGTGGCAAGGGAGAGAGATCAGACTCCCTGCTAGTGCAGAGCCCCACATGGGGCTCGATCTCACCGCCCTAAGATCATGACCTGAGCCAAAATCAAGAGTTAGATCCTTAACTGACTGAGCCACCCACGTGCTCCTCTTCTGGAAGATTCTTTAAAAACAAAAAAAAGATTTTATTTATTTATTTGAGAGAGAAAGCATGAGAGAGGGGGGAGGGTCAGAGGGAGAAGCAGATTCCAGGATTGTGACCTGAGCCCCAGGCAGACACTTGACTGACCCACCCAGAAGCCCCATTCTGGAACATTCTTTACCCTCTGCCTCCACGGTCCTGTGGATGCCAGAGCCCAAGGCAGGATCTACACCAACTTCACTGCAAACTCCCAGGCCCCAAACTCTGAACACCTGTTCCGCTGCTCCTCTCCCAGCTCCTCGGAAGCACCTGATGTCAGCCTCACGGACCTGCAGCAGCCTCCACGGCTGGAGGAAACTGAGGCCTCTCACTAGTTCTCCCCTCCCAACTGCACTCCTGCTCTCGCCACCTCCTTCCCCTCTTACCCCTCGCCCTCAGTCCATCTCTCCTCCTCCCATCTCTGCAGACCTCAGCCAGCTCCTTCCTCCATCTCTGCAGACAGACTCAGGTGCCTCTGGAGGCTCAGAATCACCAAGGGGCTCAGCGGCCTTCATCCTTTGCTCCCCGAACCTCGAACCTCAAGGCACCCGCTCTCCCTCTCCCTCCCCCCACCATGGAAGCCCTGTGGTGCAGCTCCAGTCTCCTCTCTCTGGTGTCTGCCTTTGTCAGAGCCTGAGGAGCTTGGAGAACTGGTTCAAGTCCCAGCTACGGGCCCTGCGGCCCCAGACAGACTCCCTAAACCCTCTGCACCACGGTCTTTCACCCCAATGCGGTGATAACACGTGTAGGTCACAGGGCTGCTGGGAGGATGCCGCTGTTAGGGGTTACACAGCCCGGTGTTCTCGGGGTGCGTATGCAGGAGGCTCGGTCTGTGTGGGCGATTGGAGGAACTCAGAATTAGTGCGGTGCTTCAGTGCTGGTGCCCCATGCCACACCAGACGGTGGCAGCTACGGGAAGCCCGGATCCCTCCTCGGCCAAGCAGCTCCAGGCCGGCCGGCCCACAACAGGGGCCTGGAGCTGCTGCAGCCATCTGGTCAACACTCGGCGTTGGCAGGGTAGGAGAGCACCCCCGAGGAGACACGTGGGCCCAGGATTGGGGCGCCGGCCTGGGGGGCACCTGGCTCTGCTGCCCTCCCAGCCACCAGAGAGAAAGACCGTGAGCTGGGGAGAGGCGAGAGCAGAGCACAGCCCGCGTCCTGGGAACTGCAGTTACTCCGTTTCTCACAGCTCCTTCTTTCCTTCACCGCCGGGTCTTCCCTTTGTCCTCCCTCAGGCTACCTGGATCAGATGGGGCTCCTGGCCCCAAGGCCTGTGGCCCTTACTCCCCCCTCCCCTGGGGCCTGAGCCACCAGGGGGAGCTCCTGATGCCAAGCCCTCCAGGTCCTGACATTTTCCTGGCCTCAACGTTTTCCAGTGGTGCCGGGCTGGGGGCCCTTATGGGGGCGGAAACTGCCAGTAAGGTGGATGCCGCAGGCCATCTATGAAAGGGGCCACAGTTCCTGGCCTGGAGGTCTTCCCTGACTCTCAGCAGGGGTGGCCTTGGCCCCAGGGGGCCATTGGGAAAGGTCAGGAAACACCTTTGTCACAACTGGTGCTCCTCAGCCTACAACAGACATTAGCTGGCTCAAGATGGAGGCCATGCGAAGGGTGAGACCCCGACGCTCCGCCTCTGATCTCTGCTTTTGGGGTTCGAGACACTCTTGAGAATCAGAGGAAGGCTTCAAACCCTCTTCCCTGAGAAGAACCCACAGGCACACCTGCACTTGCTACATTTAAAGCAGAATTTCCAGAGGTTCTTGCTACCCTGTGGCTGTCTGGGAGGCGGCTCCCGGCTCTGAGCCCTGTCCAGAAGCCTCGGTGAGGGCACCTGCTCGCCAGTCTGGGCAGAGGCCCCTTTCTTTACAGACGCCATCCCTCTGCGTTCTCTTCTCCCTCGTCGTCGTTAACAGGAGGGAGGAAATGACCAGGGGCACTAGGAGCCACAGGGAGGAGAGACGGGCTCTCTCACTGTCTCCTGAAAGGAAGGGGGGGCCCCTCTGCAGATGGAAGGAGCTGGAAAAAGGTTACAGCTCCGCCGGGTCCTGCCCCTCCCGCCGCTCAGCCCCCAGCCCCATCTGATGCTCCCGCGGGAGAAAGCCTCAGGCCCGCACCCGCACCCGAGGTCACTGGTCTAGGGAGCTGTCCTCATTTCTTGCATTTCTTGAGCACCGCCTGGGGTGGAGGGGAGAGTGAGGGGGGCGGCAGAGTCCCCACTGACCTGGGTCCCAAGCAGCTTGAGCAGGCCCACTGCCCTGATCCCCCAGAGCTGGGCCGACAGCACACGGACGAGGGTGCGGGCACAGCGGACTTCAGAGGGGTGGCCAGGCCCCTGTGCCGGGGGTGGGGGGCCCGTAGCGAGTCCCTCTGCTTGCCGGACCGTCACCTTGTCTGAACGATGGCATGTGTCCTCTCTCACGTGGGGCCCTCTTCAGAAGAGCGCTTCGGGCCGAGATGACTCTCGCCTCTGTCCCCCGCCATCCCCAGCAACAGCCTGTGGACCCTTCACCCTTCCGAACTCAGAGGCCTCCGGAGCCCTGGCCACCTCCCCCCCGCCCGGTCTCCCCAGCAGGGCTGAGGGTCTCAGCAGGCTGACAACATCCCCTCAAAATGTCAATCAAAATGAAAAGCTACAAAGGGCACTGCTTATAACAAGGTTTTAATAAAATAAAAAGTTCAAGTGCTTCCAATCCCCCAACATACCCCATTCTGGTGTGGGGGAGGGGAGGGACCCCCCCCACACCCCAGTAGCACCAGGGATAGCACCATGAGAAAGATGAGGTCACATCCAGCCTCCCTGAGACCCCCCCCAGCTGGTGAGGACGTGTCCCAGACAGCCCCTTGCCACAGACAGTCGCGGAGCCAGGAGCAAGCCCACTCCTCTCCCCTCTGTCATGCTGTCTCTAGGCAGTGCCACCCTGGGTCAGCTCCGTTGCCTCCTGAGGCCTGGGCTTCTGGGGAGATACCATGGGGTGGCCCCTACCCCTTATGGCTTTGCTCCCTGGGCAGGAAGGAGGTGGGTGGGGAAGGGAGCAGCTCCCACAGTCCTGAGGCTGGAGTTGGGGTAGGAGGGCAGCAGCGGCCACGGTACCCTGCTGGGGTGGGGGTGGCTCAGGGGACAGCAGTCACAAAGGGTCAGGGGTCACACCCCCGGGTGTCCCCAAACCAGCCCAGCCCAGGGCAGAACTGTGCTGGGGTCTAGGACCAGCCAATGGCTCCTTCTAGAGGTCAGTGAGTCCCCAAGAACTTGGGGCTCGGGGGGAGGGGGGCGAGGAGGGACTCCTTCCTCTCCTGGCCTGGGGCCTCCCTGTCCAGCCTGTCACGGCCCGTCACTGTTGACGTCCAGGTCAATGGAGCCATGGCTGACCACCAGCCTCAGGCGCTTGGGTGGGGAGAAGGGGGCAAAGGCGAGGGCCTGCTTGGGGATGGGGGCAGGGCCTGGGGTCCCAGCCGGGGCAGGGGTGGCAGGTGGGGCCGGAGCCACCCGGCTCAGGTCCACACGCACCACGTAAGGCAGCCCGTAGCGCCGGGCCCAGTGCCAGTCCTGCTGAGGGGCCCAGTGGGCACGGGGTGCTGGGCCCAGGGCCACCAGGGCCTCTGCACGCAGGCAGCAGCGGGGGCCACAGCCGCCCCACTGGTGCAGGGAGATGCGGGCAGCGCGGAGAACAGGGGGCGCTGGGGCCCGCCGCCGCTGAGGGCGTCGGCGCCTCCGGGGCCGCACTCGGAGTGGGGGCTGCGGCAGCCACTGGAGCCAGAGGGGTGAGGCTTCCGGACGAGCACCGCAGGGCAGAGGGCAGCAGGGCTGGCAGGCTGCTGTGGAGGCCCGGGGAGGGGGGGTGCGGGGGAGAGAGTGGAGCATGAGCTGGGCTCTGGCAAGTCCCCCTCCCCCGGCCACCAAGGACAAGGGCAGGAGGTGGTAGGACAAGGGGGGCATGCGGGGGACGGAGGTCAGGAGCTGGCAGCACAGATAGGTGGGCAGGGGGGCCGGAGGTGGCAGGACAGACAAGGGCGGGACTGGGGGGGGCGCTCACCACAGAACGGGTCCCGGCGCAGCGCGGAGAGGTGAGCACAGGCCCTGGGGCCCAGCAGGCGACCACCGCCGTCCAGGCCCTGCTGCAGCCTCCGCTTGGTCTCCCGGAGCTCATACTTGTCCAGGGGCCGTGGGGGCAGGAGCTCCCTGGGCCGCAGGCGGAAGGCTCCTTCGCCTTTCCTGGGGGTGGCGGGAGGGAGAAGGAAGGAAGCAGGCCCTGAGGAAGCACATCCGGGTCGCTGCCTTCCTCCCCAGGACCCCTCCTGGGCACCTCACCTCTCACACGTGTAGCATTCACAGTGCTCGTTCTTCTCACCAAAGAAGCCCTCCCCGTAGAAGCAGGTGACCTCGTCCCCTGGCTCGATGTCCCGGAGCACTTTTACGCAGGCCGCGTTCCCATCTGCGGGCACGAACTGGGGGCCCGGGCTGCTCAGCGCGGGTCCTGGCGGCTGCCGGCCTCCACCCCTCCTAGCCAAGCACACTCCCAGGGCTGGGACTGGGGCAGGGACGGGGAGTGGCAGGGGCTGGGAGCCCAGAGTCCTCTGGTGGGGGCACCCCTCCAGGACCTGCCCTCTGCACACACTCCCTGACCTCCCGCCCATTTGCTGGCCCCCACCCTCCCTGCGGGATGATGATCCAACTGGCCCCTGGCAGTGCACACTGCCTGCTCCTTCCTGCACTCCTCCTCCGCCCCCAGACCCCCCTAGACCCACAACTCGCTCCCCGCCAGCCTGCACCCCAGCGGCCAGGTCCAACCTCTGCCAGTCTCGGCCGTCTCCCTTCCCAGTGCCCGTCTGCTTTGCAGCCACAGTCTGAAAGAGCCGCCCGCCCGGCCCCCTCCTGCCTCCTGTCCCTGCCCCAGCCTCCTGCCCCTGACCCCACTCCCACCTCCTGCCCCTGCCTCCTGCCTCTGTCCCCTGCTCCTGGCCCCTGCTTCCCGTCTGGGAGGAGTGGGACTCCCCTCCGTCCCTGCAGTCTAGCCTCACACATGCTTGGGGGTGGCTCTCACCACCCACCCACCCACCCTCCTGATCCCCGGCCAACTGGCCGGAGCCTCCGTGCACAGCAGGGTCTTCTGTCCTTGTCCTCTCTATTCCCCCGGACTCCAGCTGGAGTCAACCTCTCACTCAGTTACACACCAGGTCACACGCCAGCCTCTAGTCCCTCTCCTGCCTGCCAAGTCTGTGGCTCACAGACCACCAGGCCATCTCAAAACCCAGCCCCATCATTCACCCAGCCGGAGCATCCACGGTGATGACTTGAGCTCCTCTGTGGCACACAAGGCTGAAGTCACTGTGCCGGGCCTACCTCCTGGCCCTCCACTGAGGTGTATCCGTCTGGGATGCCCTGACACGCCTCAGTTTTCCTCCAACACCGAGGAAAATCCTAGTCCTCCTTTAGTGCCGGGCTCTGGTGGGACTTCTGGGCAGCCTCCCTGCTCCGCAGGGGGCCAGGCAGGGGGTCTCCAGGTGCAGGGGCACTTCCTGTGTCCCCATCACCACACTCCTCCCTCCAAGGGGCGCAGCCATGACTCTGGCCACAGCCCCCTCCCCCCTCTGCTAGCTGCAGGCACAAACAGGGTTGTGGCCCGGGTGGGGGGCTCCGGCCACTTTCTGGCTAGTCACATGTCGCTCCCCGGGGCCCCCTCATTTCCCCCATGCCCACTCCTCCATTGGGGGGTCCCCAAGTCTCACCTTGCAGTTGGGTTTGCAGTCTAGAGCATCGAGGGGAGGCGGGGGAGAGAAGAAACTCAGGTAAGCGGAGGGCTGGGCAGAGCTGGGGGTCGTTCCCCCGTCCCTCTCCCCCTCCCCCCACCCCGCCCCGCCCCCACCCCCACCATGGTTTATGAAGGCTGCCGGGCCCAGCCACAGCTGTGCACTCCGTTTCCGGGTGGAGTACATGATGCTGAAGTCGTTCTCCCCAGCCCTCAGCAGCCCCTCGTCTGCCTCCCGCAGCTCTGCGATGCAGCCCACCAGCAGTTCCAGCTTCTCGTTCTTCTTCCTGCCAAGAGGCCAGGCCGTGGGGCGGTGAGCAGGGCCTCCGACCAGCCCAGTGTCTCAGCGGATGGGGGCCTCCAGGGACCGGGGCACTGGGCCTCCTGCAGGCTGCTGCTGCCACCGTGGTCCTCCTCACGGCTTTTGCCAATCCACTCACCTCCCTGGGGTGCTTAATGGATCCAGCATCCTCTGACACAGGATGGCACCCAGACAGGCACCCCTCCTGCTATCTGCTCGCCCTGGGCTTGTCCTCCAGCCCCAACTGCCCTTGGGCCTCACATAAGTGGTTCTTCTGCCTGGACTCCCCGTGAGCGCTAGTAACGCCCCACAAACTGTCACCCAGGGCCACCCCCACCCCCCGCCATGCTTCAGCAGACTCGCTGGTGGGCCTCTGCTTAGGCCAGGTTCCCAAGAACACTCAAAATTCCCTCATGGCTCCTGAAGACCTGAGCAGCCGTGGTCAGGACCTGTGGGGGTACCCGGTGACCACCTGCGTCCTAGCTACACCGTACATGGCTGGCAGGGTCCGTCTTGCTCACTGTCCTGTCCCTTACCCAGCAGTGGCCTCTCCTGCCCTGGCCTCCTGCCCCCCTGGACACAAATGATACTTCCCCAGCAGTCCCTGGAACCCTGGGGTCCCACGGGGTACTCATCTCCCACTGGGGCTGCGGTAGACAAAGAGGGTCTGTGGGACTGGGCCTGGCCTCAGCCGCAGAGGCTTCTCCCCTCATCTGCAGAGGTCTCCTCTCCCAGCAGCCTCCAGGGCCCTGGTGTGTGAGCTCCGGCCTCTTACCAAGCTCTGGTAGACACGATCTTGGCTCCATTTGTCTCCATGGAGTAGCGTGTACAGGGCAGGATGGTAAAGCCGCTTTCAGGCAGGAAGGCTCGGAGGTAGCGATAGATCTGGGGGAGGTGACGGGGTGGGCAGGGTAAGGAGCTGGGGCAGGGTCGTCCTCGGCCCTCTCTCTCCTGGGTCCTAGGCCTGCTCTGCCACTGACTTGCTGCGTGGTCTTGGGGACCTCACTTCCCCTCTTGGGGGTCTCAGTTTCCTCATCTGTCAAATGAAGAGGTTGTGCTCCACCTCCGAGGGCCCCCAACTCTCCTCTCCTAGGATTCTCTGAGCCTCGTCTCAGATGGACCCAATGGCTAGGAAGTTAGGGAGTCTGGCGGGGGGGCTTCGCGGAGGGGCCTGGAGCCTGGGGCTCCAGAAGCTCTGCCTGGCAGGGTGGAGGACCCAGGACAGGCCGAGGTGACAGGGAGGACACGTGGGCTGAGGGTGGGGGAAGGGAAGGGCGCCCTCACGTGGGTCTTGAGGGCAGCCTCCTGCCGAGGGCCCCGGCTCTGGAAGTAGTGGGCCATCCAGCCTCCCAGCGTCAGGGCCCGGTACGCAGCCTCCAGGTCCCGCTGCCTCAGGAAGGCCTCCAGCGCTGAGCGCAGGTGGTGCTGTCGCCGCAGCGGGGGCACGGGGCTGGGGGAGAGGGCACGCCTGGGTCCCAGGGCCTTGGCCTATTCCCTCCGGGCCTTCCCGGGCCCTGCCCCCACCCCCACTCCGGGCTGCCGGGGTGTGGAGGAAGGGAAGGGGTCCTGGCTGGGCCCCGGGTCCTCCCTGTCCCAGGCCGCCTCACCTGACGTTCATCTTATGGGTACGGAAGCCGAGGTAGGGGTCCAGGACAAGGCTGGTGGCAAGGTCGTCGTTCTCACACAGCTCTCTGGCTGTCACTCTGTCGGGTCCCATGGTGCCCCACGGACCATGCTGCCTCTGGCCCAGAGTGGAGGGGGCAATGGAGGGGCAGGGGCAGCGCCCCGGGACTCCCACTTCTGAGCTGCACGGAATTTGGCAAGCCTTTTGGTCTCCAGTCTCACCTACAAATCAGGGCGTAAAGCAAGACTGACTTTGCAGGGCCCTCAGCGAGGTCGGGATGCAACAAGTACTCCGACAGCGGGGAAGCCCCGAAAGGACGCCCGTCACCGTCATGAGTATCTTCACACTCTGGGGCACAGACACCAGTCCCCTGGGCACACACAACCCACACACTCACACGCAGATTCCCTCATGCCCCCTCGCACCACACACACACACACACACACACACACACACACACACACACGCACGCGCAGTCCCTACTGGCCCAGGGAAGGCTGATTAATTGGCAGTCAGGGATAACCCTAAAGGCTTAGCCGGGCAGGAGGTGGGAGTTGGGGGAACCCATCTCCACTTCCAGCCCTCACTGAGGAAAAGTCCAAGGCTGCCCACCCTCTAGGACAGACTGTTCCTCACCCGCCCCCACGCTTGTTGGCCTCAGTCTCCACCTCCCTCCCGCTCCCCCGTCCTCCCCGCAATCAACGGCCCCTGGGAATCATCAGGAGGCTCTGGGTGAAGCCCCAGGCAGCCTGGAGGGGGGGTGAGGGGAGGGAGAGCGGAGGAGGGATCCCAGCACCTGCTCCCTCTCCAAGGATTCTGGGGGGGGGGGGTGCTCAGAGGACAAAGCGGGGAAGGGGGGAGAGGAAAGGAATGATATGGAGAGGCAGAACAGGTCTATCAAAAGGGGAGAAAGAAGGGAATTAGCAAACGGAAACAAAACAGACCCCTAACCCTGACGGCGGCGGAGGGCCGGCTGGGCATCCAGACCATCCAGACCGCGGTGCTTCAGGGAGAGTCCATGGGGGACCGCAGGGGAGGGGGAGTCGAAGAGGGATCAGCAGCTAGAGCTGGGGGAAAGGGGTTCTAGAAAAGACAGGAAGGCTGGGGATGAAGGAGGGGGCGCTGAGAGAGGGCGCCGGACCGAGCGGAAGCTGCAGAGAGGCATGTGGGTAAAGACGAAATACAGACTGCACAGAGGGGCGCTGGGGCCGGGAGAGGGCCGGGGTGCCTGCTGGACCCGGAGCACGCCGGGGAGGCCTGGGCGTCAGGGACGACCTCGCGAAGGCCAGAGTGGAGCCCTGGAGTTGAGGGCAGGTCCCGAGGAGGTGGAGGGGGGCCTAGGGGTCCACAGCCGGGCTTGGACAGGCGGAGAAGGGGCAAGTCCTGACCGTCAGGGAGGAGCGAGCCTGGGGTCCAGGCAGGGACCTGGGCAGGCACTGAGGGTCCAGGAGCGGGGGCTGAGGTCCGCGGCAGCAGTGGGGAAGCAGACGGGGGCCTGGCGGGCAGTGAGAGTGCAGGGGAAGGGCCTGAGGTCCAAGGAGGGGAGTGGAGAGCTGCAGGGTGACCCGAGGGGTCCGCTCAGGCCCGGGAGTGCGGAGAGGGGCCTGGGTGAGGAAGCACAGGGAAGCGGCTGCGCGCCCGCAGCAGCCTGAGGCCCGCCGAAGGGCCGGGAGACGTGGGCGCCTGGACACGAGGAGGGGCCGGGCGGGGCGGGGGACGGTCGGGGCTGGGGGCGACCGGGAGCCAAGGCGGCGCGGGCTGGGGGCCGAGAGGGGGCTCAGAGGTCGGGCCCCGCGCCGCCCCTCACCCGCTTCTCCTCCTCCGCCTCCTCCTCCTCAGGCACCCGCGCCGCCGCCGCCACCACCTCCCACTGCCTGCTCCAGCTCTCGTCAGACACGGCCGCCGCGCCTCCCGTCTGCGCCGCCGGGCCCGCCCCACCACCGCAGCCGGAGCTCCCATTGGTCGAAGCGGCCGCCGCTCCTCAGTGGCTGGGCGCTCTCGCCGCTCCCATTGGCCGAGTCTCGCTCGTCCCCTCCCCGCCGGCCCTCCCGTCCCGGCCCCTACGAAACCCCGCTCCGCCCGCGCCGCTGCCAAGCGCCGCCGACGGCGGCTAATGGCTCCAGTCGCTGTCCTTCCACCGCTGCCATGGAGACTTGCCCCGCCCACTGCCCTGAGTCGACGGCCTCATTGGCCGAGAGCGTCGTGGCTCCAGGCTAAACTCGGGTTTGGGTCAGGTTATTCGGGTCCAAGCGGGGAGGGGGCGGGCCCTGCCGTCTCCATTTCCCGCGTGTGATTGGCCGGCCCTGGAACGGCTCGTCCTTCCATAGGCTAAGGCCTCCGCCCGTCACCGCAGGAGTAGCGACCGGCCCATTCTCTTTCCCCGGTGAAACCTTCGCAGACCGCGGGCAGAGAGCCGGGGCGGGCGCGGGGCTTGGGAGCGCGACGGCGCCTGGCCGACCCCGCTCGGCGGGCCGTTGCCGCGGCGACCAGAGTTTATTGACAGCCCTGCCCGGCTCCCGAGGGCGCGTCGCTCCCGCTCTCTGCTCCACCGCCTTCGCCGCCGCGAGTGCCCCGGGCGATTTCGCGAGCGCCCCGAGAGCTCTGCGGGCGAGCGGGTGGGGGAGGAACCTGGGAAGCGCGGCCTTTGGAGAGGGCTCCGCGGGGCGGCGCCTCCCGCCGTCCGGATCCCCAATCTGCTCCCACCCTGGAGGCGCACATGATCAGCAATTCACCGCCGCTGCGCCCGGAATAACGAGCTGCGCGCTCGGGGCCGGCGCTCTTTGTTTCGCGCGCCGCGTGTGTCTGGTGCGCCCGGAACAGGGCCCGGCACGGGGAGGGCGGCCCCACTGGGAACCGACCGAATGAGCGCGAGGCGGGCGCGGACGGTGTCCGCGTCACTCTGTGGCGTCGGGTAGGCGGCTCGCCCTCTCTGGCCCTCGGGCTCGCGCTCGCCGGACTGGGACCACCCGGGCCCTCGCTGAGGGTTTCTCCTTAACACCCTCCTGGGTGTCTTCTATCCGCGCTTCCAGCTTCCCTCCCCGCATCTCTGCTTATGTTGTTCCTTGCCCAGCCGGGACGACCCCCTACCCCAGCTCTGACACCGCTCCCCCCAACAGAGGTACCCCCCCCAACCCCCCAGTAGGGATGGTCACAGCTCCAGAGGGCAGCAGCGGCCAGCAAGCAGAGAGGACTCTGAAAGCTTAGCTCTCTGGCAAAGTCCTAGTAGCGTGTCCTCATCTTAGAGGCGCAGCCCTTCCATCCGCGGGTCTCCGCCCTGGATCAGCACCAGCAAATGTGAGCAGAAGGATAAGCTCCTAACGGTGTTGGTAGCGGTAAAAAAAACTGGAAACGGCTTAAATGTCCATCACATGAAGAATGGGTAAATGGATCGTGACACGTTCATACAGGGGAGCACCATACAGCAGTGGAAGGGAGTGAGCCGCGCTCCCTATATCCACCCGGACAACCCCAAAGCGTGTTGCTAGCTGCGGATATCTGCGTAGCGGAGCGCGAAGTCTTAAAACCCACAACACAAGGGTGGTGTGTGGATGCGTGTTTTAAATGCGTGTAAACATGCATCGGGCGACAAAAGGAGGAGCGGACCCGACCCATGACCCCTGCAGGTGGAGGGGAAGGAATGAAATCAGGAAGCCACACGTGACATTGGTATTTGTACCTTTTTTTTTGGTAAGTCCAGAGGTGGAAACCATGAGTTCACTATAAACACTATCTGTTGTTTTTCTCTCCGTCAAAAGATTTCATAATATGAATAAAAATTTGACCTGCTGGGCACCTGGATGTCTCCTTTTATGATCCCAGAGTTCCATCTGGGGCTCCCTGCTCAGTGGAGAGTCTGCTTCTCTGCCCCTCCCCTGGCTTGTTCTCTCTCTCTCTCTCTCTCTCTCTCAAATAAATAAGTAAAATAAGTAAATAAATAAAATAAGTAAAATAAGTAAAAAAAGTAAAATAAAAAAAATAAAAAAATAATTGACCTGCCAATTCCAGGGTTTTATTCGAAGGAAATAACTGACAAACATTAAGATATTTATATAAAAGGGCGCCTGAGTGGCTCAGTGGGTTAAGCCTCTGCCTTCGGCTCAGGTCATGATCTCAGGGTCCCAGGATTGAGCCCCACATCGGCTCTCTTCTCAGCCGGGATCCTGCTTCCCCCTCTCTCTGTCTGCCTCTCTGCCTACTTGTGATCTCTTTCTTTCTGTCAAATAAATAAATAAAATCTTTAAAAAAAACCAGAAAAATAGAAAAACCCTTAATGTCCAACAATAGAAGATTGGTCGGATCACAACAGCAAATCCAGCAGACGGAATAACAACAATGCTTAGCAGTTCCTGAGCTCTCAGCATGGGCCAGCGACTTTGCAAATAGCCATGAGAGGGAAGGGCTGTTATGACGCCCATTGTGTAGATGAGCAAAGTGAGGCTTACAGAGGGGCTTGAACAGGCCAACAGACACCAAAGGTTACTCTCAGACTCAGGGCTACAGTGCCCACCTAGCATCCTGTGGGTTCTCAACCTCGGATGGCACAGGAAGAGGCACCCCAGAGAAGGAGTGAAGCTTGGACACAAGCCGTAACGCAGATGGACTGTGAGGTCGTGCCAGGTAAAAGGAGCCAGATGCCAAAATTCGCGTATGGAATGATTCCATTTCTTTTTTCTTTTTATTTTTTTTTATTATTTTTAAAAGATTTTATGTATTTATTTGGCAGAGAGAGAGAGAGACTGAGACACAAGCGGGGGTATCAGCAGGCAGAGGGAGAGGGAGAAGCAGGCTCCCTGCTGAGCAGAGAGCCCAACATGGGGCTCGATCCCAGAACTCTGGGATCATGACCTGAGCCGAAGGCAGACCTTTAACCTACTGAGCCACGCCGGCGCCCCTCTTTCTTCTTTTTAAACAGATGTATTTATTTTAGAGAGAGTGTGTGCAGGGAGGGGGTGCAGAGCACAGGGAGAGAACCTCCAGCCGACTCCCCACTGAACATGAAGCCCTGCTCAGAGCTTGATCTCATGACCCTGAGATCATGACCTGAGCGGAAATCAAGAGTTGGACGCTTAACCAACTGAGCCCCCCAGTCATCCGGGAATGATTCCATTTCTATGAAATTTCCAGAATAAGTAAATCCGTAGACACAGAAAGCAGATTCATGATTGCCAGGGCTGGACGGGTTTTGGGGGGAGGATTAGAGGAGACTGGGTAGGGGCTGATAATAGGTATGGTGTTTCCTTTTTGGATGAAAAGATTCCAGAACTAGAGAATGGTGATGTCACAGAACATCATGCATGTACATAAAGTCATTGAACTGTACACTTCAAAATGGCTAAAAGGGTAAATTTGATGTTAAGTGTATTTTACTACCGAAAGAGAGAAAGAAATAATCACCTGAGAAATACAGTGAAAATATAGATTCTAAGTCTCAGGCGCCAGAAAGCCCTGTTGGGTATTTCATAATTAATTATTTTAGGACAGTGCTGCCCAAGTGTGGTCTGTGCCCCAACAACCTCAAGCAGGATCACATGGGTGCTTGGTGGGAATGCAGAATGTTGGGCCATATCCCAGAATTCCTAAATCAGAATCACCCAGACCAGTGGTTGGAATGTTCTGGAATGCTTTAGAGGCATGCCTTAGAGTACACCTTTGCAGGTGCCTTTTTCCGACCACATGTTCACTCGCTGGAGGGACAGCTTACTAACTCCTAAAACTTGTTATAAGACTGTAATTTAGGATGACCATATTTCAAGGGGGAAAGGGATATCTATTTATATGCATATATAAATTACATGATTGGGGACCAGGATGTGGAGAAAGGGGAAACTTTGTGTCTGATGATGGGAATGTAAGTTTGTGCAGCTGCTATGGAAAACAATATGGTAGCTCCTTAAGAAATTAGAAATAGAAAAAAAAATTAGAAATAGAAATGCCATGTCATCCAACAATCCCATTTCTGGATATATAGCCACAGAGAATGATCACTCCTGCAAAGAGATATCTGCATTTTCGTGTTTATTGCAGCATTATTCACAACGCCCAAGACGTGGAAACCACCTGAGTATCTGGCAATGGATTGATGACCAAAAAAAAAAAAAAAAAAAAAAGTTGGGTACGTATGTGTGATGGACTATTCTTTTGCTGTGAGGAAGGAGGGAATCCTGCCATTTCAACTCTATGGAAGAAACTGGAGGGCACGCTGCTGAATGTGATAAGAGACACAGAAAAACAAATACTGTAGGATCTGAAATGCATGTGGAATCTAAAAAGAGTTGAGTCCTTTGAAGCAGAGAGCGGGAAGGTGGTTACCAGGGGTTGGGGAGGGAAGGGGAGAGATTGGACAAAGGGTACAAACTTGGAGTTGTGAGATGAATGAATGACTAGAGTTAACAATACTGTATTGTATACTCGAAGTTTGCTTAGAGGGTAGATCATAAGACACACACAGAGAGGGTAACTGGGAGGTGAGGGATGTGCTAATTAGTTGATTGTGGTGATCATGTCACAGTGTGTACGTATATCAAGCCATTATACTGTATACTTTATTTCTTTTTCTGAGATTTATTTATTTGTCAGAGAGAGAAGCTGGCTCCCCTCTGAGCAGGGAGCCCGATGTGGGACTTGATCCCAGGACCCCCTGGGATCATAACCTGAGCCAAAGGCAGCCACTTAACTGACTGAGCCACTCAGGCGCCCCTACTGTATACTTTAAATATATACAATTTTTGTTTGTGATTCTACAATTTTTGTTTGTGAAGCATACCCCAATAAAGCTGGGAAAAAAATAAGTGCTTATGGGGGAAGTTGTCTCTCTGTTTCCATGTATGACTTGTGTAATGACCAAATGTATATAATAATAGGATAAAATGTAAGTATTATATTCTGTATACTAGTTTATAAACACTGGTAGCCACACCTATACCTATGCATACACATATGTACAGACATAACTCTGTGTCATCGCCGTCATGCTCAGACTTCTGCAACGAATTCACACCTTGGTGGTCAGCCTCCGAGATGATCCCCAGGGACCGTCTCCCCTAGGAGAATTCACAACCCTGTGCACGTCCTTACCCTCCGGATAGGGCTGAGCCGGTTCCATGCGAAGGATAATGCAAACATGATGGCATGTCCAAGGCCAGTGCACCGAGGACATGATGGGTTCCATCCTTGCTATCTCTGGGACCACTCCTCTGGGGGAACTCAGCACCATTCTGAGAGGTCAAGGCCACCTTATGGAGAAGGCCATGTGGCAAGGAACCAAAGGTTTGTGGTAACAGCCATGGAGGAACTGAAGCTTCCTGCCAAGAGTTTGAGTGTCATGTGAGTGAGCCACCTGGAAACGATCCTCCTGTCTCCAGACTGTGCCCCCATTGACATCTTGATTATAATCTGAAGAGCAGCCCCAAGCCAGAGCCAGGCATCTAAGCTGCTCCTGAATTTTGGACCTCCAGAAATGGTGTGAGACGACAAATTCTTATTGTTTATGCCACTATAGTTAATTGATAGGCAAGTGGATTAAAATCCAACATCCTGGGCACCTGAGTGGCTCAGTTAGTAAAGCCTCTGCCTTCAGCTCAGGTCATGATCCCAGGGTCCTGGGATCGAGTCCCACATCGGGCTCTCTGCTCAGCAGGGAGCCTGCTTCCCCCTCTCCCTCTGCCCCTCCCCCTGCTCATGCTCATTCTCTCGTGTGCTCTCTCTCTCTGTCTCTCTTTCAAATACATAAATAAAATCTTTATTAAAAAAAATTAAACAAGGGGGCCAGGGTCTGGGGATCCAGTCCTGCATGGGGCTCCCAGCTCAGAGAGGAGCCTGCTTCTCCCTCTCCCTCTGCTTCACCCCACACTCATGCTCTCTCTTTCTGTCTCTCAAATAAATAACTTAAATCTTAAAATCTTTAAAATCTTAAAAAAGGACAGAAAGAACGAAAAAAGAGAGAAAGAAAAGCTTGTACGTGAATGTTTATCGCAGCATTATTCATAATTAGCCAAACATCTTGGGAACGAACCCAAACATCTGCGACTGACAAATGAACAAACAAAACATAGAAAGGGAATTGTGACACTGGCTACCGCACTGATGAGCCTTGAAAACATTTTGGAAGTGAGATAAACCAGACACACACATAAATATATTGTGTGATTCCACTAACATAAGGTTCCTGGAAGAGCCAAATTTATAGAGACAGAAAGTGGAATGGTGGCTGCCAGGGCTGAGGGAGGGGAAGTGGGAAGTATTTGTTAATGGGTAAAAAGTTTCTGTTTGAGATGAAGAGAAACTTCTGGAGAGGGACAGTGGTGATGGTTGCACAATACAGTGGGTGTACTTCACGCCGGTGAATTGAACACTGAAAATTGGTTAAAAGGGCAACATTTACATTATGTGTATTTTACCACGATAAAAAAAAAAAAACCTAGAGAAAATTCATGTTCATGATGAAACACCGAAAGCTTTTTATTTGAAATCAGAAACAAGACAGGGAGTCCCCTTACCACTGCATTCAACAGTGTTCTGAAGGATGGGGCGCCTGGGTGGCTCAGTGGGTTAAGCCGCTGCCTTCGGCTCAGGTCATGATCCCAGATCCTGGGATCGAGTCCCACATCGGGCTCCTTGCTCAGCAGGGAGCCTGCTTCTCCCTCTGCCTCTGCCTGCCACTCTATCTGCTTGTACTCACTCTCGCTCTTGCTCTCTCTCCCTGACAAAAAAAAAAAAAAAAAAAAAAAAAGAAGGCATAGCCTCCTGGGTAGTGAGGCAAGAAGAAGAAGAAAAAAAAAAGGTGTAAGAATTGAAAAGAAAGGGGCGCCTGGGTGGCTCAGTGAGTTAAGCCTCTGCCTTCAGCTCAGGTCATTGTCTCAGGGTCCTGGGATCGAGCCCCGCATCTGACTCTCTGCTAGCAGGCAGCCTGCCTTCCCCCCGCTCTCTCTGCCTGCCTCTCTGCCTACTTGTGATCTGTCAAATAAATAAACAAAATCTTAAAAAAAAAAAAAGAATTGAAAAGAAAGGTGGGGCGCCGGGTGGCCCAGTCAGTTAAGCAACCGACAGGAACTCAGGTCATGATCCTGGGGCGGGGGTGGGGGATTGAGCCCAGCATCAGGCTCCTTGCTCAGTGGGGAATCTGCTCCTCCCTCTCCCTCTACCACTACCCCCTGCTCCCGTGCTTGCTCATGGCTCTCTCTCTCTCTCTAATAAATAAATAAAAATCTTTAAAAAAAAAAAGAATTGAAAAGAAAGAAACAAAACTGCCATTAATTGCAGATATGATTAGGTACCTAGAAGATCCAAAAAAGTTTCCGATAAAATATCAGAATTAAGGATGGAATTTAACAAGGAGCTGGATACAAAATCAATATACAAACAGCAACTGTATGTCTTTTTACCTGTGCGTTGAAAAGTCCCCCAAACCACCCATGTTTGGAAATTCACTGGGACTTACAGAGCCCAGTACAGAGTTGAATTTGTGGCTAAGCTTTATTGTAGCAAATAGAGGATCATGAGGGGAAATGTCACAGAGACTAGAGATTCATATGCGGGTTTCCTTGTGGTCTCTCCCTTCATGAGGACCAACAGAGCTCCCTCCTTCCCCAAACAAAACTTCAGCAAAGGGGCGTCTGGGTGGCTCAGTTGGTGGGCATCTGCCTTTGGCTCAGGTCATGATCCCAGGGTTCTGGGATAGAGCCTGGTATTGTACTCCTTGCTCAGTGGGGAGCCTGCTTCTCCCTCTCCCTCTGCCTGAGGCTCTCCTGCTTATTCTCTCTCTCTGTGAAATAAGTAAATAAAATCTTTTTTTAAAATGCAGCAAAATGTGTGATGTTTTTGCCCAAGGGAGCCCATTAGAGACTCAGCACCCAAGGTTTTTATTGCTGACTAATCATTCAAACACTGTCTGCGTAGAAGGCACCAAAATTCCAGACTCCCAGAAGGAAAGCAGGCATTCAGCATTACCACAGGGTTAGCACAAACAATCCAGGCCCTCAGAATAGTTCAACAGCCAATTCCGCAGACACCAGGCCAAGGCAAACCTTGCAAGCATGATAGCTGATTCAGATATGCTGTATTAACCATTTTTTGTACAACAAACTAAGTTCTAAAATTAAAATTGAACCAGTATGGATTACAATAGTTGTTACAAATATCCAGTAAGGGGAAATAAATTGAATGAAAGGTATCCAAAACTACTTCAAGAAAAATCTGTAAAACATTATTGAGAGATCTTAAAGAAGATCTAAAACAGGGAGATACATACCATGTTCATGGACTGGGAATAAGAAGGGAGATGGTGTGTTGGGAGATTTAAGGAGAATGAAAATATGGGAAAGAACCAAATTTTGGAATCAGACAGATCTGTGCTCTGGCCCCAGCTCCTCCAGTCAGTAGCTGAGTGATACTGGGCCTGTGCAGTAGCCAGGGTGGAACTCTCTGGAAGAAAGAACTTAATTAGCCCTGAAGAGCACCTTTGGTGGACAGCCCCAAGGTGCAGCACCGGTAACTACTATTTTGTTTGGATCAAGGTCATGTTCTTTTCTGGCAGCCCCCAACCATGACTAAGCATCACAGGTGGGGATCGGGGCGGGGGGGGGGGTGTACTAGGGCCTGGTCGTTCCCACCTAATGTGGCTCCTCCAAAGGTACTTTTTCTTTCTTTCTTTCTTTCTTTCTTCCTTTCTTTCAAGATGTTATTTATTTGAGAGAGAGGGAGAGTGCACACAAGCAGGGGAAGTGAAAGGAGAGGGCTCCCCTGCTGAGCAGGGAGCCAGATGGGGGCTCCATCCCAGGACTCCAGATTCATGACCGGAGCTGAAGGCTTAAGTGACTGAGCCACCCAGGCACCCTAAGATTTTATTCATTTTTAGAGAGAGAGAGAGAGAGAGAGAGCACACGCCCGAGTGAGCACATGTGCAAGGAGTGGGGGAGGAGCAGAGGGAGAGGAAGATAGAGAGAAGCAGAGTCCCTGCGGAGCTCCACCTCCTGATCCTGAGATCGTGACTGGTGCTGAAATCAAGAGTCAGACCCTTAACCTACTGAGCCACCCACGCGCCCCTTTTTCTTTTATTTATTTATTTATTTTTAAAGATTTTATTTATTTGTCAGAGAGAGAGGGAGAGAGAGCGAGCACAGGCAGACAGAATGGCAGGCAGAGGCAGAGGGAGAAGCAGGCTCCCTGCTGAGCAAGGAGCTCGATGCGGGACTCGATCCCAGGACGCTGGGATCATGACCTGAGCCGAAGGCAGCTGCTTAACCAACTGAGCCACCCAGGCGCCCCCCCTTTTTCTTTTATAACTGAAGTAAAATTCACACACCACAAAATTCACCACTTTAACCATTTTAAGGGGTATAATCCAGAGGCATTTAGTACCGTTGTTGTGCAACCGCCCATCCTCTATCTGCTTCCAAGACATTTTCACCACCCCAAAAAGAGGGGATTAAGCAGTCACTCCATCCACCCCTCCCTCCAGCCCCTGGTAACCACCAGTCTACTTTCTGTTTCTATGGATCTGTGACAAGAAATCCTTGCGATTCCCCTGCCCTGTTGACTGGCTGAGATTTCTTGGAAGGCTCTTCTTACCCACACCTCCCTTCCCCCTCTTTTTCCAAAGGTGGCCCACCCACTTCCTGGCCCAGCCCTGTTCCCTCTCCCCTTTATCTCTCCTGGCATCGCCACCCCCCCCCCCCAGTAAATCCCTTGTATTGCAAACACCATTGCAACATCTCCAGCACCAGATAACACAGCAAGATGCCCTGAGTGCCAAGCATCTACTCCATGAAGTGGCAGAACTTCTCAGAAGTACGGTGACTCGGGGGACCCCAAAATGTTCGTACCCCCGCGGGCTCCCTCCTGAACCTTCACAGGCATGTGACGGGGTCACCCTTAGGATCCTTGCTTTGACAGGTGACAGGGACCCCAAAATGTTCGTACCCCCGCGGGCTCCCTCCTGAACCTTCACAGGCATGTGACGGGGTCACCCTTAGGATCCTTGCTTTGACAGGTGACAAAACAGAGATCTGCTGCATGGGCAGCTTCCCCTCTCTGGGAAAAAACGTCCTCACAACGAACCAGACATGGTTTCCTACACACAGAAGTTAAGTATCATGTCACACGGAGGAAGGCCATTTGCAGCCTTCTCCCCTCGGAGGAGCCCACCGGCAACCACATGTTTCCAGAAGGATCTGGAAGAGTCCAGAGGGGCGCCCCCCCCCCCCCGCAAGCCTGCAGTGGTAAGGGTCTATTTTCAAATTGAAAGTAGCCCAGAGTACACAGGGATCATGACCTGAGCTGAAGGCACACACTTAACCTGCTGAGCCACCCAGGCGCCCCCCGAAAGGAACGGTCTTTAAAGGTCCCTAGGGAGCAGAAAAGAAAATTCTTAGTGAAGAATGCATTGTTTCCAGGCGAGGCTGCCCTCCGCAGGGGAGTGGAAGGGTCTCTGCGTGCATTTCCTAGTGCTAACCAGGGCACTCCAGGTGGGCTAGGTGAATGTTAACTATCTTTGGGGGGAGGTGGCAGTGTGGAGGGGGCAGGGAGGCTGAAGCCGCTCTTAGGTTAGATTTAAGTCCTGTTTTGCTGACTGGGACCCTTCACGTAAGTGACTCCATCTTCGCTCGTAATTTCCTTGTTACCAGCAGGAAGTCCATCTCCAGAGCCGTGCTTCGAGCTCTATCTTACAGATTGAAGCAAATGAAGTCCGCAATCCAGGGACCCTGTGGGAGATAGCATAGTGGTCCCCAAAATGTCTACGCCTTCCTCTCCAGGACATGTGACTAGGGCACCTTATGCAGCAAAAACGAATTTGCACATATATTCAATTAAGGATTTTTTTTTTAAGAATTTTTTTTCTTGTCGACACAGAAAGCACAAGCAGGGGAGCAGCACAGGGAGAGGGAGAAGCAGGCTCCCTGCTGAGCAACGAGTCCGATGCTGGACTCAATCCCAGGACCCTGGGATCATGACCGGAGCTGAAGCCAGACGCTTAACCCATTGAGCCACCCGGGTGCCCCTAAATTTGTGTTGCCTTAGGCCATGAAATTTGGGGTACTTTCTTAGAGCAGCCTCTGAAAGCTCACGCAGGCGTCCAGCTCCTAGGTGGCAGAGATGGGATTTGAACTCAAGTCTTGGGATTTGAAAACTCTGGATCTTCTGATATCTTCTGGAAGGGTGAATCTTCCATTATTCCAGATCCACCCCCTCCAGGGTTGCTGGGCAGTGCCTGGCGCTGTAGATATTTTAATGCTTATTATTATTGTACCTCCTTCCTGTCTACACACGGTGTCAGTTCCTTTCGGTCTTTTCTGCTCAAGAACCTTCCATGGCTCCGAAGTACCCTCAGGATAATGACCAAGCCCTTTACAGCAATGCAGACTCTGGGGCCTAGCTCAGGTCTTCTGGTAACCCAGCAGACAAAGGCACCCGACCCCCACAGGCCAGGTTTTGGTGGCCCCCTGAACTCTTCTGAGAAAGCGTTCCTGCAGCCTGCACACTCTCACTCTCCCTCCTCCTAAGTATGGCTTGTGAGACTTTCCGGGCCTTCCCTCACCACCAGTATGCACCGGACACCGTGGCTAGTTAGCCACCATGCCTCGTGCCACCTTCACTATAACACCTGTATTCTAATTTTCGGGTCCAAGACTGGCCGCCTTCCAGCCTGGGAAGCCACTGTGGGCAGGGGTGAGACCCTGGCTCCGCTGCTGGCTGGCTGTGCCACGTCTGTGTGTCTGCACCTGCACGGTCTCATCTGCACTCTCCAGGAAGCCGACGGCCTCAAGTCCTCGCTGCTGTGGCCGTGGAAACGCAGGATCACAGGGAGAAAAGGTGGGTTCAGACGTCTCAGTCCCCAAAGACATAGGGTTAGTGGAATTCTCTCCGGCCCGGGGAGGGGCTGAAGTGCTGGTGAGACGTGGATGAGACTCAGCGTGGGTGAAATGTCCAGAATTAACAAATCCACGGAGACAGAAAGCAGTCTGGAGGTGGCCAGGCGCTGGGGACAGGAGCAAATGGGAGTGCCTACACTTGGTGGGTACAGGGTTTCTTCGGGGGTGAGGAGAAAGTTCTGGAGATAAATAACGTGATAGTTGCATGACCCTGGCACTGTACCAAATGCCACTGTTCACTTTTGTTTTCTGAATTTTACCACAAATTGAAAAAAAAAGAGGTGGGCTGCTGAGGGAGAAGGGAGCTGGAACTTCTAGGTCTGAGGGAGGAGGGACTGGGGGCCTGGACTCCTGGGTCTGAGGGAGGAGGGGGCTGGGGTCTGGACTCCTGGGTCTGAGGGAGGAGGGGCTGGGGGCCTGGGCTCCCGGGTCCAGGGGAAGCTGGAGGAGGCTGGGGCCCAAATGTCTGATTACCAAGAGGGGAGGAAGCCAGCAAGACGAGGGTTGCTATGTGACTTACAGAAAAATATGATCAGGTCAGAGGAAGCAATTGCTTTTGGCGGAAGCTTCATTGGATGGCAATTTCGACACCAAGGCCTCCCTTCCCACCCTGAGCCTGCCCACTGGGGAATTCCAGGAGCTGGCCCAGAGGAAGGGAGAGGGGACGGCAAGTGAGAGGAGGAGGCAGGGTCACCACAGCCCCATCCTCAACAGCCTAAGGACACAAACTGCACCCAGGAAGGAGTCTGACCTGTGGGCCTGGATTCTGGGGCCCCAGAGAAGGTAAGAGCTAGGAGGCTGGACCCCAGGGGCTAGAACCAAATGCAGGAATTGTAGAAGGGACTGGGGGCCTGGACTTCTGGGTCCCCAAGGGAGGAAGGGTGGAGAGAGCTAGAGGCTCAGATTCTGGGTCCTGGGGAGGACATGGGCTGGGCACTTGGACATTGAACTTTTAAAGCTGAAGGAAGGAAGTTGGGGGCCCCTTGAAGCTAAGTAAGGTGCTCCCTGCTAGGTTCTGAGAGGGGAAGTGGTGGTGCAGGGTTAGGTCCCGAACACAGTGGCGGGTTGGACGGTCAGGCGGTCAGACTGCTCCGCAGCTTGGACTTTGGCTCTGCCACGACACCGCCCAAGCCCTACCCCACGTCCCCTCTCCTTTTCCAACCTCTCCCACAGCCCCGGGCCCAGGACCGGGAGAGCGAGAAGAAAGTTCCGACAGGTGAGCATTCTGGGGAAGCCCAGAGGCTGGCTGGGAGAGGCTCTGAAGCTGGGTTGAGGGAGGCCAGTCTGATAAAACTGGGAGGTCAGGATGGGAAGACAGCTGTTACAGGATGGAGAGCGCCGCAGGCAGAGAGCTGGTCTCAGCAGACCAGAGCCTCATCCACTGTTTCTGCCCTGGGAGACAACGGGGGCCTCAGAGCTGGAGGGGCTCAGAGCTGGGAGGCCACCTTCAGATGCACCTGGACCCACAGGGCAGATTCCTCACCTGAGAGAGAGAGAGAGAGAGGTTTGTGGTCTCTCTCCTTCCCCTGCAGAGCCCGGCATGTGGGGTTACCTGTCTGTGCTGCCCGCTTTCCTGGCCTTTTCTGCTATCACTGGAGTCTGGAGTGTGTGAGTGTTAGAAGCAGGAGAACCCCGGGTCTGATGGAGGAGGGACTGGGGTTTTGGACTCCTGGGTCTGATGGAGGAGGGGCTGGGGGTCTGGACTCCTGGGTCTGAGGGAGGAGGAGCTGGGAGCCTGGACTTCTGGGTCTGAAGTGGGGGGAGTTAGAAGTCCTTGTTTCTGTGGGTAACAAAAGGAAAAACCACTTTGTCGTTAAAAACCACTTTGGTGTCTCCCTGTACTTCAGTTTTGCCCTTGCCGTGACCAACAGGTCTGTGAACCTCACGGAAGGTTTCCCCTATATCAGGTAGTTATGGTGTTGGCGGGGCGGGGGTTCCGAGGGAGAAGAGGTGGCCTGGCTCCGAGGAGCCACAGGATGATCCTTCCTTTCCCCCAGCCTCTGCGGGTCTTACCCCCCTCAGAGCTGCATCTTCAGCCAGCTGCTCAACATGGGAGCTGCTATGGGTAAATATCCTCAGCCCTTCCTGTTCTGGGGAGAACCCCACCCCCACCTTCACCCCTACCTTCAACCCTACCCCCACCCCTACTCCCACCCCACCCCAGCCAAGGGGGCACCGCCCCGGCCCCGGCGCCAGGGATCCAAGCCCCCACCTCTCCTCCAGCTGTGGGAGTTAGGCCCCCACCCCTAGGCCCAGTCTCTCCGCACCCCCTCCCCAGGAGTGCGGGCAGGCTTGCCCGCCCACTTCCCTCTCCTCCCAGCCGCCTGGATCTGCATTATCCGTTACCACCAGCTCCGGGACTGGGGAGTCAGAAAATGGTTTAACCGGTTGATCCTGTGGACGGGGCTCCTGTGTGCCCTGGGCACCTCCGTGGTGGGCAACTTCCAGGTGAGAAGGCATCGGCTCGTGGGGCGCAGCCAGGCAGGCCGACGAGCCCGAGTCCGGGACTACAGCTCCCAGCACCCCCCGGGGCCGCTGGCTTCTCATTGTGGGGGCTCGCCCGCGCACGGCCTTCTGGGACTTGTATTTCTCTTGCGGTCCTTGGGCCAGGGAGGGAGGTCAGCTCCTCCGCGGTCTGGACCGAGGCCCCCGTGGGAGGCCTTGGTGTAATTATTCACGGAACCCCAGAAGACTGGGGGCAATTTACTGCCGTCCCTTACCCCTTTGCCCTTTTAATAATGAAATTACTCAGAGCCGCTCGTTCTCGCCACTTAGATGGAGCGTTCACTCGGGGTGCTAGGCTTTACCCTGTGTAGGTTTTCATACGTCTCCGTAACAGCCCTAGACCTACCCTTTCGGTCAAATCCGACAGAGGGTTTTTTTATTTTTTGTTTTTGTTTTTGTATTAACCAGCTGGTTCGTGGTGGTCAGAAATGAACCCAGATTCAGACTCTAGAACTTGCACTGTTCACCTTGAGGTTCAGTAGATATTTGTAGAACAAAAGAAGGGACAATGATTGGAGAGAGTCTGTTGATAATTGTATATTGATATTTAATTTTTCCATGGCGCCTCTGACTCCTAACTGCTCCTGATGAAAATACCACGGGCTAAGAGACTGCCTTCCGCTTGCTAAGAAAAATTCCCCATAACTCATCACTCCCCATCACCTATCATTTATTCCTGGGCTCCTCAACTTTAACTTCTTAAAAAATTTTTTTTTAAAGATTTTTATCTTTTTGAGAGCGAGATCATGGGCAAGGGGGAGGGGTAGAAGGAGAAGCAGACTCCCTGCTGAGCGGGGAGCCTGATGCAGCACTTCATCCCTGGACCTTCATCATGGATCAGACCATGATCTCCGCCGAAGGCAGACGGTCAACCAACCAGCTGAGTCACCCAGGCGCCCCTCTTCTTAAAATTATTATATTGCTCCCGTAAGGAGCCTTCTAAAGACATTTCCCACTGGTCATCGTTTCCCCTCATTAAACTTTTAATATTTAGAAAATATTAAATGACATACACTATGTATCTGCAAGCCACAAACCATTGCAATCTTTAAGAACTTCCAAAACCAATTTTTCAGCCCCTGGGTGGCAATGTCAGCCCTCCACCACCCCAGCTGAGAACGAGAGATTTTATTTCACTAATATTTCCTGAGCGCCTACAATGTGCCAGGCCCCATATTCTGGAGCGAGGCCGCACCAGTCTGCTGGGTGGGTCAAGGACCCCCCCCCCATCACAGCCCTCATGTCCCTGCCCGTCACCCCCCACCTGTGTGTATCTACCTTCCTTTCAATGCTTGTCCCTTTTCTTCCCAGCAAAAGAACCAGCTGCACATGCACCTGGTCGGGGCCTTCTTCGCCTTATTCATGGGCAACTCCTACTTTTGGCTGCAGCTTATTCTTGTCTGGTGCACGAGGAGACTGCCCCAGCCCGGGGCCCCCTGGGTCGGGCCACTCCGTCTGGGCCTCTGCAGCCTCTGCACCATCCTCTTGGTGACCAGTATCCTTCCTGGGGCCGGTGGCAGGGGTTGGGGGGGTCCTCCACTGGGGTGGTTCGGCTCTGTGCAGTCCGTTCTCGGCCTCAGTCTTCTGGGGATGATAGCATCCCGGGAAGTGTCAGCCTTGGGGACGGGCACCCTGGGCTGAAGCCCACCTCCCCTGCGCGCTAGCCGGGTGTTGGTGGGGGAGGGCTCCACGGGCTGAACTCAGTGTCTCAGCTCCTGCAGCTCTCCAGTGTGGATGATAACAAGGCTGCCCCCAGAGCTGGAAGGAACGAAGGGAGTAATGCACGTGAGGTGCTTAGCTCGGTGACCAGTGCAGTGAGCCACCAAGAAATACTGGGAGGACGGCAAGCCAGCGGCGGCAGTCTGTTCGGGGTACCTGCCCCGCCCTGGGCGGGCATCATGTTGAAGACCGGAAACTGAGGTTCCGAGAGGGGGAGTCTTTTGGCCAAGACGTGTCGCGGAGTCCAGCGGTGGCGCTGGTGGTGGATGGGATGGAGGCAGCTTGCGCAGGCCCCGCTCCTTGTTTGGTTCTGTCCTGTTAGCAGCTCCCGCTGGCCTTAGTGGGAGTGTTCACAGCCCAGAAACTGGCCAAGGCAGCGAATCAGGGCTGGTCGTTAACCATTCACCAGCATGCCTGGCACTGGCTGAAGATCCTACCCAACCCAGTTCTGAGTCACGGGAGCCCAGATGCTCTTTGCCAACCTAGCGTGCCTCTGGGTGACTCAAATCACTGTGCTTCAGTTTCCGTATCTGTCAAAAGGAGTGGTTTTGATCGTAATAATGGTTGTTACTGGCAAAGTGCCCTGAGAGAGGAGAGGCTACAAATGTAGTGTTAGGGACCCATCTCCTCCTTGGGGATAACAGAGGGGAGGCCAGAAGGCTGCTGGTGCTCAGAAGAGCCTACCGGGAGACCGGTTTCTTCCTGGGGGCAGTAGGGAGCCATGGGAAGCTTATGATTGGGGGAGGACCAAAGCCAATTCTGGGGGTAACCCCCTTGTGTGGGTGCTCTCACCTCTCCTTTGCTCTAGGATTCATGGGATCAGGGGTGATGTCACCTTATGGACTGCCTAAAAATCCTTGGATGAATGAAATAGTGTCTGAACTGATCTAGGAGGGAGTGGGCGCTGGCTTGGCCGAGAAGCAGGAAGGCTGTTGCCGGGAGGGATCTCAGAAAGCCGAGGGCCTCTCTGCTAGTTTGAGCTTGGAGTGAGTGTGGGCTCGCAGGTGAAAAGGATTTCAGGGGGCACCTGGAGGGCAAGTCTGAGCAGGACGAACGTGTGGGAAACAGTCTTAGCCAGGGAGGAGGGCATCTGCGCTAACGTGCCTGGGAGCCGCAGAGGTGGGTGGCCTGCCAGACGCCATTCCGGCCAGGGCGGGGCAGCTGCGTCGTGAGAGGGCGCCCGGCCCTGGTGATCTGGCTGGGCTCCCGGATCCTTCCTGCTGCGTGTGGCCCTTGACCTTGCTGCAAAGTGATGATCCTCCACTTCTGGCCGCTGCGCTCGGCCTCCGCCGCCTGCGAGTGGGCCATCGCCATGCTGCTGTTTGCCCTCTTTGGCCTGTTTGCGGTGGACTTTTCCTGCCTGGACGGCTGCACCCTGCACATCCAGCAGGGCCACCTCAGCTCCCCGCCAGCCTCCCCCACCTCCCTGCAGATCCACCTGTGAACAGTAGGCCGGGTGATGAGGTCTGGGCCCCCTCCCTCCGTGCTGCCATCAGGGCCACCCAGGAAGTGAGAGGTCAAGGCCAGCCAGCCATCCCTGCTCAAGGCTATTTATTATTATTATTATTAATTTTTTTTTTTTTTTTTTTTTTTTTTTTTTTTTTTTTTTGCCGCCGGCGGAATCAGAGACACGGACGCAGGCAGGGTCACGCGAAACCAGAATTCCTTCCGGAGAGCAAATCCGTACAGAAGGTTGTGAGGGAAGGGGGAGAACCGGGGAAGGGGGGGCCTGGGAAGGAGGAGTTGGGGACACAAGGACAGATGGCCTTCTCTGTCCGGATCTGCTAAGCCACCCCAACCAGCCCCCGTCCCTCCCCCACCCCACCCCGCAGAGAGATTGATCAATAAATAAAATAATAAATTAATCAATAAATAAAATAGAAACAGCTCCCCCGCCCTCAGTCCCCCCTAGAACCACCCCCCATTGGGCACGGCCCCCTGAGCCCCATCCCTGCAGGGCAAGGCCGGGTTTGTTGTGTCTCTCCCCTCCCTACATACTCCATGGGCCCTATTTACAGATTCACAGTTGGGGGGCAGGGAAGGGGGGTGGAGGGGGCTCCCCTCCTTCCCCGGCCCCCTGGGGTCAGGGCAGAGGGGTCCCGTTAGTGGCCAGGAGCTTCTTGTCCTTAGCAGGGCCTCGGCGGGGAGAGCTTGTCAGCTCTGGGTCTGGGCGGCCGGCTTGGGGCTGTAGGCTTCTCGGTGGGGTGCCAGCAGGCCGAGTCTGGGCCCCGTTCTTCTCATCTGTGGAGGAGGAAGCAGTGCGGCGTCAGGAACTTCGAGGCTGCTGAACCCCAAGGAACATGTTCCAGCAACATCGTGGTGAGGCCAAGGGCCTCCGTCCCGGGGCTGGAAGCCTGGGGGGACGGCTGCCAGGAGGACACCCATTTGCAACCAGACCCAGCAAGGTCACAGACAGCACGTCATACATCCTGGACCCCTCCAACCCTCGTGGCTTTGGAAACCGGGCCAAGTTAGTCCCAGTGAGACCCAGAGGCCTGACTCCAGGGGCACTGTCACAGGCTCTGGCTATGACATTATTCGCTAAGGGACAGCTTGTCACAGCAGCAGATCTCATTTGAGTCCCCAGATCACAGCCAAAGGTCTCCTTCTGCTACCCTGGTTGTTAGGGGAATGCTCCTTAGCGAAAGGGCACAGGGGAGCCTTACAGGGTGTTGTTTGGGGGATCTGAATAAACCCGGAGGGCTGCTTGCCCTTCTCTAGAACACTGTTCCAGAACCTTCGTTAGCAGGAAGTTCCACAACCCCACACAAAGACTAGGCACCCTCTGGGGGTCCCTGGAGGTGCCCTCCCTGGCCACAAGGGCTTCTCAGGTCGGGATGGCTCCATGCACGGAGCTCAGGCCCCAGCCTCTCTGAGAATCTGTGATCCTTGCCATGGACCAAAGCCCTGGGGCCCTTGCTCAGCAGGTCGCCCCTCCGGCCCACAGGATAAAGGAGGGCCCCACGGCTTCGGACGCGGCCCACCTGCCAGGGCCTGCACGGAGGGCTGGTCGTGAGTGCTCAGCAGCTGCGCCTGGATGGTCTCCACCACTCGCTTGAACCGACGGCTGGGACCTGGAGGGGAAGGAGATGGGCTGACTTGGGGACAGAGACAGAAAAGGCCCTCCCACCCCGTGGAAACCAGAAAGGACTCGCTTCCTCTTGGGCTCAATTTCCGGCCCTGTGTTGGGACTAGGTATAGACCCGCGATTTGCAAATGGGATGAGAAAGATTGGAGTTAAAATAATGATGGGTGTGGCTTTCTATTTATCGTGTTAGTTTCTAGCTGAGGCCACGAAGAGCCAGAAATATAAGAAAAATAAACAGGAAGTTAAAAGAAATCTTAAAATTGAGGAAGTCCTGCCTATTAGCCTTTAAAGGAAAGGGGGAAAAATGCAACTTATTTCATTTTAGGGGTAACATTGTGGCAGGCTGGTCACTGTGACATTTAAGACTGCTAACAAGGGTAGCAGGCAGAAGTGTCTCTTGTTATTCGGACTCGCTATCATGGCTCAGGAACCAAGCTGGACTGGCAGCAAGACATTTCTGTGACTCCGGTCTCTGGTGCCGACTCCTGATTGGTCATGGCTGCCTGTAATTTCTGAGGCTGCCGCTGAGCCCAGCAGGAAGAAGTGCCGTGATCACCCGGTGCTGTCTGCTCTGGGTGCGGGAATGACACGCGATGGCAGAGAGCCCCGTCTGCCCTTCGGCTGTACAGTCAGCTCTGCACTTCAAGGTCAGCAGGGCTATGTTGAGCCCAGCTTCGTCAGTTTGCAGTGGGACTGTGTCAAGTCAATTTGCCTCAATAGGACCCTGTTTTCTCTTCTGTAAAGTGGGTGAGCACTAATACCTCAAAGGCCTCTGGGAAGCGTCAATGTAACAATGCACGTAAAGCACGTGAAACATCATAAATGTCCATGAAGGGGCACCTGGGTGGCTCAGTCCACTAAGTGTCTGCCTTTGGCTCAGGTCATGATCCCAGGGTCCTGAGATCAAGCCCCGCATTGGGCTTTTGCTCAGTGGGGAGTCTGCTTCTCCCTTTGCTCCTCCCCCTGACTTGTGACCTGTTTTTCTTCCAAATAAATAAATAAAATCTTTTTTTTTTTTTAAGATTTTATTTATTTATTTGTCAGAAAGAGAGAGAGAGAAAGCACACAAGCAGGCAGAGAGGCAGGCAGAGGCGGAGAGAGAGGCAGCCGAAGCCAGCAGCTTAACCCACTGAGCCACCCAGGCGTCCCAATAAATAAAATTAAAAAAAAAAAAAAAATCCATGAAATGTCAATGAGAGAAGGGGGAAGGAGAGAATGCAGGGGTCTGAATGAGGAGGGGGCTCATAGGGTCAGCGCTAGCTGAGCACCATCTCCTCCTCCCTCCTGCTGCCCTCTGGGGCCACTCTCCCAGCTCAGCTGTCTTGAGCATTCCACACACCAGGGTGGAGGCAGTCTCTCGCCAAGGGAAGCTTACCGGAGATGAGCGTAAAGGTGACCGAGTAGATGCCACCACCGCCACTGCCATCCCGTCGTGGGGAAGGCTCTGGGCCCTCTGAGGAGCTGATGTCCACCTGGAATCGGACGGGCTTCTGGAAGACGGATGGGCCACCACTGGCCTTGTACTCGGCCCTGAAGCTGGTCTGTGACAGCACACTATGACTCAGGCTGGGGATCTGAGACAGGCAGGGGACAAAAGGAGGGGGTGATTCCAGTGACCTGATTCCAGGGACTGGATAGCCAACCCCACAAAGACCTCTGCCCAAGGAACTACAAGTTCCATCAGCCACTAGGGGGAAGGAATAGCAGGAAAGCCATTGGGAGCCCCCATTGCCTGCTGGGACTTGTAGTTTTCTTGTCCCACTATAAACGGCATCAGAGGAATGGCTGATAACAGGACCTGTCACATCTAGGGGTCAGCCTCAGGCTCCAGAATTACATGACGCAAACTTCTCTGCCTCCGTGAGCATTGCCACATATGTGTAAGAACCTGTAAGTCCCATTAGCTCCTAGAGCAAAAACCCAGAGGTCCTGGGGGAAAAAGCGATTCTGTCTGCTAATCTCAGACCTGGTGGTCAGGGAATGGCAACTCACTAACACGCTAGGGAGGTGTCCTTTGCACCATCTCCAGGCCCCAGGGTCCAGTAAACCTCTCCACCTCCCTGCCCCTACAGTGACCCAACCCAACTCTGAACAGAAAACTACAGATCCCATGAGCCTCAGGAGGAAGTCAGGCCGGAGCAGAGGCAGACTCCAGGGGATGCTGGGATTTGTAGTCCTGTGCTGGCCAGGACACAGGGAGACCCAGGCCCCTCACCGACAGGAAGGCATGGACGATGTCCGCTTTGATGCTGCTGAGAGGTTTGTCCTTCAGCACAAGGAATATTTGTTCTTCTTTGTCCAAGGAGATGAAGTTCCCAAACCAGGAGCGTTTTGCCAACCTGAGTGAAAGGGGAGGGTTGGAGGTGGGTCAGGAGGGGGCTCAAGGAATAAATCCCTCCCTCCAACCTCTGGCTTCCCTTCCCTGTCAGACTCACTCTGGAGAGGACTCTGGTGTCAAGCTGGACATCTCCTCGGCAGTGGGGACTGGCGTGCGGTGAGAGAGGAGAGAGTATGGTTAACACTTGCCCATCACCCTGGGTCCAGCACGCGGGCCAGGAGTCCCCTCCAACTAGAGATGCCAGATCCCAGTGCCCATTCACCTCCCAGTAGCTAAAGCCCACATGGCAGGCTACCTGGTGGTCCTGCTGGGGATGCCGGTCCACCCCAGGTAGACCACGCCCTCCGAGGGCGGAACTTGCTCGCCACGAGCCAATGGGAAGATGAGCCAAGGCACTGAATGGCGGTGTCCTTCAGAGAGGCTCCTCCTTCCTCCAGCGCTGGAAGCCACACCCCCTGTCCCCAACACCTGAATTTCTACTCCCAGCCCCATCTTCTCACACCACACGGGAATCTAGGCCCCCAGCCCTTGCACCTTGGGGGACCCCGTACCCTGCATCTTGCGCCGGTGAAAGCGAGGGGAACCCAGGAAACTGTTGCGGATGGAGTTGAGACGACTCCTCCAGGCGGCTCCCCCGACGCCACCGCCGGGGCTTGGGGGTGGCGTTGTTCCTGGCGTCCCAGTGGGGCTGGCCCGGGGCGTGTGCAGGGGTGAATGCAAGGGGGTGCCCCCAGAGGAGCGCGGGGAGCCTGGGGGGCCAGGCAGGGGTGTGGAGCGGGCACTGGGGGGCGGAGGCTGCTCCCCGGCACCCCCACCCCTGGGGCCGCGAGAAGGCAGCGTCTGCGTTTTGGAAGTCGGGGAGGCCCCGCCCCGAGCCTCATCTCCGGCTCCGGGCTCCGGTGAGAAGGAAAAGACAGGACTCTGTGGAAGAGGGGGGCTGGGTGAGATGGCGACTACAACTCCCAGGAGCCTTTAGGAACCCCATAGGCCCATACTCACAGAGATGGGTCCCGATGCATGCTGGAACTTGTAGTCCAATTATTACCCACCCGGGCGCCCCCCACCCCGCACCCTTTTTAGGGGACAGGGATTTTTTCTACCGTGCTCACTGCTGTGCTCAATTAGCTTTTGGTAAGCGCATAAAGGAACCCTTGAAACACTAAAAACCCGATCCTATTGGAGGTGGAAATGCGCAATGCACTAAAACGGGATTGGGGGTCCTTCAGGGACAAAGAGGCAATGCCTCAAAACTTCTTGGGAATTGTAGTTTCCGGTCCAGTGTTCACCCCTTTACCCCTTCTTAATGAATCGGGGCTTACCCGTGGGCTGCTGAGAGGGCTGGAGGACAGACCGGTGGAGGCTCCACTGACACTACGGGATCTGTTTCCAGGAGAGATTTTTTTGTTTTGTTTTGTTTTTAGATCAGGTGTGTGGGTTTCTCAAGGCTCAGATGTCCTTTTCCTTCCACACACCTTTGCGATGAGCACTTGAGGCCCTGAGAGGGGCCCCTGAGGTGGAGCTGGGGCTAGAACCCTGAACCCCCTCCCCACCCACCCAGAGCTGTGGACCCGCGGGAGGGCCAGGGGCTCTCACCTCTGACTGTGCTGGGCCATCTCCAGAGCCCGGCGGGTGGGCACTGGGGAGCCACCGCCCCCAGCATCCGTGATGCTCAGAACTTCCATGGACTTCCGCTCTGGCCGCCGCTTCCCGTGTCGGCTCAGCATGGGGGAATCCACACGTTTCCGAGGGGGGTCTGAGGGCGGAGAGTTTCAAGCCAGTCAGAAGCCATCTTCACCCAGCTGTGCATGGCACTCGCACAGGTGGGAAACGGAGGTCCAGAGCGGAGACTTTTGACAAGGTCAAAAAGCGGGTCAGGGAGCCTATACCCGGAAGCTAGGGGGGTCTGGGGGGCTCAGTTGGTTGAGGGTCTGCCTTCGGCTCAGGTCATGATCTCAGGGTCCTGGGATGGAGTCCCGCATTGGGCTCCCTGCTCAGCGGGGAGCCTGCTTCTCCCTCTGCCCCTCACTCTGCTGGTGCTCAATCTCTCTCTCTCTCTCTCAAATAAATAATAATAATATCTCTCTCTCAAATAAAATCTTGAACAAAACAAAAGCAAAAACCCAGACACTAAGGCCTGCAGCCCCTTCCCCCGCTCCAGAGTCTGGGGTCTGGACCCCCAGCCCTGCCTTCTCACCGACATCATTCCGGGGAGGCAGGTCCTGATCCTCACAGCTGGGATACCGCTCCTTCCGATCCAGAAGCAGATAATATATCATTTTTTCTTGGTTCTCCCTGATGGGGAAGGGAGGGAGGGGGTGGGAGAGGCCTGGGGTCAGGAGTCGGGCTCCAGAGGTCTCAACCCCTCCCTGTAGCTGTGGCTCTCAGGGGCCTGGTAGGCCGGTATCTGTGCCCATGCTTCCCTCTTCCTAGGCATGGACACGGTGAGACTTTCTGTCGCTGCACACAGGACCCTTACTTGACTCAGCCGCGACAGTTCCGAATAATCGAGCACTTGCTATTTGCAAGCACTCCGTGGGGCACCACGTGGGTCTCACCACCTACCGATACTTTGCAGCATCTTGCCTCCCCACGCCGCCCCGCGTCCTACCGCCCCCTCCTGGTTGCTCTGGGAACAGCTCCACGTGGAACTCTAAGCCACGCCCCCTCTAGCGGCCGGGCGCCACGCCCCACGGAGTCTGCACGTGCGCGAGGCGCGGGCGCGCCCTCCGCTGGCTGGTCGGGGCGCTGCGGCCGGCTGGCCGGATGTCAGCCAGCTGGTGTGCGTCCCTGGAACAGGGGGCCTTACTCCTCGCTGCGCAGCTCGCGGTGCAGCCGCTCCCGGTCCCTGAAGCAGCCAAGCGAAGCCATGCTCTCCAGGACGTCGGGGTCCAGCTCTCCGTTCGATGGCAGGCTCCGCATGGCCACCCGGCGGCCTGGGGCTGGCTCCAGGCAAGGGTCTGGCTCGTGTTTCCCGCCCCTGGGGAGGGGGAGAAACGTTACAGGGTACCGGGCGTCCGGGATTCGAGCCCTCTCTACCCGAGGCACGGGTGTCCGGGCCCCAACCCTTGATATTTGGGCCCCCTCCCTTTCTGCCCCAGGGAGCCAGGTGCTCAGTTGTCCCATACTCACAGGTACCAGGGGTGTTTCTGAATTTGCTCCAGCTGTGCGGAGGGAGAGAGGCAGAAATGAGGTCGTGTGAACACAGTGGGCCGCAAGGAAAGTTGATGGGGTGGCTCTGGGGGTCCGTAACAGTGCACCCTCCTCTCCACCAGGGGCAGGATGACAGCTTAGGTCTTCCCTTAGTGGCGACTGGGCACCACGATCCGTGACCACAGGCCTGGGACATTGCCTGTGTGCACAGTGGCACCCCTTCCCCTGTGGGGGACCTGCCCAGCTTGGAGGGTGCGTTTTGCAGACCCTGGGCTGCTGCTCATCCAGTGACCTCTCCCCATCACCCCTGGGACTGACAGGAAATTCCTGGAAGTCCATTCTCATGGTCCCTCTAGGGGTTCTGTCCTCATGACCCACGGCTCCCCCCAACTCACACTGAGCCTTTTCTCAGGCTCCACTTCGATCATCCCTCTCAGGAGGCTCTGGCAGTCTGGAGGGATGAAGTGGGGCATGTGGAAGACGCCCCGTTTCACCTTCTCCAGCAGCTGGCGGAGATTGTCATCATCAAAGGGCAGAGCCCCCTGCAGAGAAATAACACGACCCTCACACAGAGCTTAGGGTGTCTCAGCGAGAGCCTAAGCGCTTGACACATTGCCGCGTTGTGGTTCTTACCACAAGCACTGGCAGACGGGGGACTAGGACCATCCCACTTTACAGATGGGGAAACTGAGGCATGGAGTGGTCCAGCAACTGGCCCACAGCCTTGAGCTGGTAAGTGGCGAGCAGGGGTTTGGCAACAGACAAGTCAGGCCCCAGGCCTTAAGAGGCTGCGGTTGCAGCTTGGAGGGTGTATCCGAGAAACAGGTTTCTCCCCAGACTGGTTTCAGGAGGGGTGATCCTCACGCACTGGTCCAACCAAAGGGGAGCGTCCACTTTGGGTCAGGGATCTCGTACTGGACAACACCAGCCCTCGCCCTCCTACAGCTCACGCCCCAGACTGCGAGACCCCAGTGACTGAAGGAACTTCAGCAGCCTCGTCATGAAGCAGGCACCCCTGCTGTCCCCCAGGTTCTGATCGGGCCACAAGGGATGGAGCAGGGGACAACACCAGGTCCCTGGCCCCATGGAGCTTTGTCTCCAGCGGTGCCCGGCACACACAGATTAACAAACAGCGGTTGATGAATGAGTACTGGGGAGGGCAAACAATAAAGGGACACATAGGATGAGACAGGTGGGAGTCCGGGAGATGAGACGAGTGGAGTGAGCAGGTAGCTGGAGTGGGGCGGGGGAGTCCGGGGGAAGAGGCCTCGGAGGAGATGATGCTGGGCAAAAACTTGCAGGGGTGACAGCATGACTCTGAGGGCTTTTCCAGGTGTTGTCCCTGGTGTCAGAGGCCTCTGGACCGAGGAGGCGGGGCGTGGGGGGGCAGGGGGAGGGGCACCCCACAATGCTGGGCTGGGGCCCGGAAGCCTGGATGAGACTCTGCTTGTCTGTCTCATTCAGTGTGGTCATGTGTTTGTTGTTGGCCTTGCCCCTGAACCTTCACTTCCCAGCCCCCAGAACAGTGAGAAGTGTGTTGTTCACGCCGCCTGGTGTGTCTCTTATAGGAGCCCAAGCTAAGGCAGACGCCCTCTCATGAGCAGTTGATCCATTCCCATGGCGCGTGGCCAACAGCGTTCTAACTCACGTCGGAGAGAAGCTCAACGAGCACAGGTATTTTCTCGGCGACACCAAACACCCTGCCTGCCCTCGGGAACACACGGCGGTACTCTGGGCACGAGCATTTAAAATCACCAACAAACAGCGCAAAAAAGCAAAAACTGTGGCATTCCATAGACTGCAGAAAACACACTTGTTTACAAGATGGACTGAAACTGGGCGTGGGGCAGGGAAGCAGAGGGTCGCCTTGTGCCACTTCAGCTGGGACACGTGTGATGGGGACTCAGCTTTTTCTGTGCTCTGCGCACATCTGGGAACGACCTCGGAAACACCAAGAGTGGTAGGCTGTAGGTGAACCCCAGGGAGTGTGCAGCTTCTCAAATACGGAATGCATCGATTATGAGGGTCAGCCGTAATAATAACAGTAACTACTAGTAACGGGGCGCCGCTCAGAAGGCTGACGGGGGACATTCTAGGGAAATGCTTGCAACTCCTGGTACCCTAACTACTGGCCCTGGGCAGGCGAGGAAACGGGCCTGGAGAGGGAGAGCGACCGGCTTGCTCACGGTGGTGGAGCCGGGGTTTGAACTCAGCTGGACGGGCTCCAGAATCACCAGCTGCAGAAGGGCAGAGGCCTGCACTGTTTGAGCCTGCCTCTCGGGCGCCCCCCATCTTCTCTGGGGGAGCTGTGAGCCCCGGGCGCGCCCGTTGAGCCTCCGTCCCATCAGTGTCATCCAGGTTCCTGGATGAGAGACCACACATGGATCCCAGCCCTGCCGCCGTACAGCAGTGTGCCTCCGAGCCAGTCACTTCTCGTCTCTGGGGTTTTCGAGAGAAGTGCGCGAGGTGATGTGCTTGGAACAGTGCCTGGCCCAGAGTAAACCTTCCATTTACTCGTGCCACACGTGTTAACGGGGCCGACTACGTGCCAGCTCGGGTCACGGCGAGCCGGCAGGATAAAACCCACAGAGACAAAAGCCCTGACTTCTGGGAGCTGATGGTGTAGAAGGGGACACCGCACAAGGAGCTCACAACTCAGCACATGATGGCAACTCTGAGAGTTGCCAGGAAGGACAGAACCTCCCCTAAAGGGTCTGACCTCATGGTGGGGGCAGGGAGAATGGGAGCGAAGAGAAGTCAAGTTGTGAACTGGATGAGCAACGGGACAGGTCGGGACGGAAGAGTGTTCTAGGCAGAGAAGAGCAGGTGCGAAGGCCCTGGGGCAGAGCCAGGCTCACAGGCCTGCTCTGATTATATTAGTTATTACCATATTGCAACAAACTCCCTAGAACAGCCACTGTCCCAAGCCGTCCAAGGGCTCCTAGCTGCCCCGTCCCTTTCAGGGACACAGTGCTGTGACTCAATGGTTAGCTCTGGGCACACAGCAAGGGTGGGGCAAGGGTACTCCAGGGTCTTGGTATGCTGGTTCCTGCCTCCCACCTTCCTGATACCAGTTAAATATTTGGAAGACAATGCCTGAGGGGAAAGACGGAACTTACTTAATGTTTTGTGCTCCCACCAGGCAGGGCTGTTCTAGAAAGTGGGGCAGGAGAGGAGAGGGGCACCTTACCACAAGCAAGGCAAAGAGGATGACTCCACAGCTCCACATGTCCGCCCGACGGCCGTCATACTTCTCCCCCTGGAAAGGAGCAAGCCCGGCCATGACAGGGTCTCTCCACCATGCTCTCCCCACGCCTCCCTCCTCTCCACCCGCTCACTCACCTTAATCACCTCCGGACACGCATAGTGGGGGGACCTGCGGGAGAGAGGCGGTGTGAGCCTCTGGCCGGCTTCTCGCCCCCTCCCTGGGACAACAGAGGCCAGGCCCCCACTCACCCACAGCTGGTCTCCAGGAGGCTGTCCCCCACCTGCAGGGACGCCATGCCAAAGTCTGCGATGCGGATGTTGTTCTTCTCATCCAAAAGCAGGTTCTCGGGCTTCAGGTCTCTGTGGCTGAGACGGGCAGGTGGGGCTCAGGCCTCTGCCCTCCTCCTGGAGGCCGAGGCCCCATTTGCTATCTCTCAGAGGCGGGCACTTCTGGAAACCATTATGGGCAACTCCCAACGTGCTCCAAGCGGTGAGAACAACATGAGAAAGCCCCATGTACCCATCCCCCAGCCCCACCTCTTTCGACTCTGGGCAAATCTTCTCTCTTCTCTACCTAGACACACGCTCTCCTTCCTCCGCTGGATTATTTCGTAGGGGACCCCGGACCGTGTATCATTTTATCCACAAATATTTGAATATCTACCACGTGAGATATTCTGGGCAAAGAGGGCTAATGTTGAGCTATTCAGTATTGAAATATTGAAATACTTCCATACTGAATAATAAAAAGAATATGGTCACCCCAAGCCAGTCACTGGTCCCTGGAGGGAAACCCCTCAAGTTTTAAGGGTTGATGTCTGGGGGTGCGGTGGGGCCTGAGGATTCCAGCTTCTGTCGGACAAGGTCAGTAACTGGGTCATACTTGTTAAATATGTTGGCTATTGCCCCCTAGAGGTCAGCGCTTGTAACGTCAGGGCTTTGACTGGGTCTTGCCAATAGGGCTGTGTGGACAGTTGAAATGGGCAGCCTTCCCAGGACCAAGCTTTATCTTCACCTCTGAGCCCCTCCACCCTGACACCTACCCCAGCTCCAGTCCCCACCCCAGGGAGGGAAGGAGCGCAAACAAATGCGGGTGAAAGATGAGCTGAAGGCCATTCCGTGAGGAAAGGACGATCTTTCTGTATGGACAGTCAGATGCCAAAAAACCGAACCTCAACCCTTGACTCACATCACAGACAAAAATTAATTTGAAATGTATCCCAGGTCAGAATACAAGAGCTAAAACTATATAACTTTCAGAAGAAAATGTAGGAGGAAGCCTTAGGGACAAAGATTTATATAAATAGAGCAGAGAAGACAAACGGTAAGAAAAAAAAATGACAAACTTGAATTTACCGGAATGTAAAACTTGCTTTTCACCAAACATTGCTATAAAAACAAAAGTGGAGTGCCTGGCTGGCTCAATTGGGAGAGCATACGACTCCTTTTTTTTTTTTTTTTTTTTTTTTTAGAGAGATTTTATTTATTTGAGAGAGAAGACAGAGAGAGGGAGCACAAGTTGGGGGAGAGGAGGGACAAGCAGATGTCCTGCTGGGTGCAAGCTCCATGTGGGGCTCAATTCCAGCACCCCAATTTCATGACCTGAGCCAAAGTCAGACACTTAACCAACTGATCCACCCAGGTACCCCGAATCTGTGACTCTTGATCTCAGGGTCATAAGTTCAAGCCCCATGTTGGGCGTAGAGATCACTTAACTAAATAAAAAACTTTGAAAAAATTAAAAAATAAAAGGGGGTGCCTGGTGGCTCAGGAAGTTGGGCAACTGCCTTTGGCTCAGGTCATGATCCTGGAGTCCCAGATAGAGTCCCATATTGGTCTCTCTGCTTGCCAGGGAGTCTGCTTCTCCCGCTGACCTCTCTCCTCTCATGCTCTCTCTTCCTCAAAGAAAAAAATAAAATCTTAAAAAAAAAAGAATTAAAAAAATTAAAACTCAGAAGTATGTCACAAACTGGAAGAAAATACTTGAAAAATATACAGTTAATAAAAGATTTGCTCTTAGGGGCACCTGGGTGGCTCAGTGGGTTAAGCCTCTGCCTTCGGCTCAGGTCATGATCCTGGGATCGAGTCCCATATCTGGCTCTCTGCTCAGCGGGGAGCCTGCTTCCTCTTCTCTCTCTGCCTGCCTCTCTGCCTACTTGTGATCTCTCTTTCTCCGTCAAATAAATAAATAAAATCTTAAAAACAAAACAAAACAAAAGCAAAAAAACCCCCAAGCAATAATTAAAAAAAAAGATTTGCTCTTAGAATAAAGAATTCTGAGGAGGGATGCCTGAGAGGCTCAGCTGGTTAAGCATCTACCTTCAGCTCAGGTCATGATCCTGGGGTCCAGGGATGGAGTCTTGCATTGCTCAGCAGGGAGCTTGCTTCTCCCCCTGCCTGCTGCTCCCCATGCTTATACTCTCTCTCTGACAAATAAATAAAGTCTTGGGAAAAAAAAAAAAAAGAACTCTTAGGAGTTATTCCTAGAGCTATATCTTGTTCCTAGAATAAAGAACTCTTAGAACTCAATATCAGAAAGACAACTCAATAAGAAATGGGCAAAGAACCTGAAGAGACATTTTTCCAAGGAAGATAAAACAAATGGCCAATAAGCACATGAAAAGATGTTCTACAACATTAGTCATCAGAGAAATGCAAATCAAAACCACAACGAGATACCACTTCATATCTACTAGGATGGCTATAATCAAAAAAGTCAAATGATAACAAGTGTTGGCAAGGACATATAGAGATTGGAACCCTCACGGACTGCTGGCGGGGATGGTGAAGGGTACCGCCACTTTGGAAAACGGTCTGCCACTTCCTCAAAAGGCTAAGCAGAGTCCCCATATGACCTGACAATTCCAGCCCCAGGGATGCGCCCGAGAATTGAAAACACAGGTACACATCAAAACTTGTACTTGATTGTTCCCAGGTCTGTATTGTTTACAAGAACCAAAAAAGAGAAACAATAAAGTGTCCACCCACTGGGGAACGGATAAAGGAGGTACGGCACAGCCACACGTTGGAGTACTATTCAGCCACGGAAAGGAAGTACTGATACACATTACGACAAGGAGGAACCCTGAAAACGTTTTCCTGAGTGAAAGAAGCCAGACACAGGCAGCCACATACAGTATGATTCCGTTTACATGAGATGTCCAGGATAGGCAAGCCCATGGAGACGGAGGTGGTCAGAGGCTGGAGGGGTGACTGCTTCGTGTACAAGGTGATGATTTTGGGGGTGAGGAGAATGTTCTAAAATTACATAGCAGCGATGCGCAACACTGGTTATACTAAAAACTCCTGAACTGTATACTTTAAAAGGGTGAATTTTAGGATATGTGAGTTTTATCTCAATTTTAAAAAAGGGATAAAGATTTATTTTGGGGCTGCACCACACTGGCTTCCAGTCAGCCTTGTGGGCAGTGCTCATCTCGGCCTCCCCTCAAGCTGCCCCCTCACCAGATGGAGTAGCTGTGGCAGAAGTCCAGCGCCGACACTATCTGGCGGAAGAACTTCCGGGCCTCCTTGGGTGTCAGTCTCCCCTTCTTTACCAGGTAGTCAAACAGCTCACCTCCAGAGACGTGCTCCAGAACCAGGTACCTGGGGGACGTGGAGGGGGCAGAGGGCTGGAAGGGGCATGTGGAGGACCAAAGAGCCTGGACTCTCTTTCAAAATCCCCCGGAACCCCAGCACAAGACCCCCATCCCACTGGCCTTTGGAAGCAGAGTATCCCAATTCCCATGAGTCCCTGGGAGTAGAAGACTCCAGTTCCCATGAGCCCCTGGGAAGAGGAGACTCCAGTTCCCATGAGTCCGTGGGAGAAGACTCCAGTTCCCATGAGTCCCTGGGAAGAGGAGACTCCAATTCCCATGAGTCTCTGAGAAAAGAGACTCCCAAGTCCATCAGCCTCTGGGAACCCAAAACTCAACCCCAGCGCCCCCCACCTCCCATAAGCTCTGCGCAGCAGACTCCCATGACGACTTTAGGAGTACCAATTCTTGGACTCCTAGTTATTCCTGCAGGTAAGACAACTGTGTTAATGCCTAGAAGACAGAAACACCTCAGTTCTCAGAGGACCCTGGGAAATAAAGACATCTCCCCTCCCCCATTCCCATTAGCTTCTGGAAAGCCAAGCCTTTCATTCCTATGAGCCTCAGTTGTTAAAAACAACAACAACAACAACAACACAAATTCTCATTAATTCCTGGCAACAACAATTGCAGTGTGCTCCAATCTAAGTCAACGACAGCGAGGTTTTTTTAAAAAAGACTACAAGTCCCATCAGTGCTTGAGAGGATTAAAACTCCCAACTCCCACAAGCCTCTGGACATGGACTCCTAATTCCCATCAGCCACCTGGATCCTTAAGACTCCAAATCCCATCTGGCTGCGGGAGGCCAAAACTCCGATTCCCATCAGCCCCTGGGAACAAAAGCTCAATTTCTAGGAGCTTTTGGAAAGCTGACAGTCCTCTGTGAAGCCCAAACTCCCATGGGCCCCCACTATTCCTACCTAGGTGGAGGAGTGGGAGAGCGAGCTCCACCAGTTGGTGACAAAGCCCCACCCTGCCGCCACACCTGGGGAAGCCTGAGGACTACAATTCCCATGAGTACTTGGGGCCGGGCCACTTACTGCCGGGCGGAACCTCCCCAGCATCTGATGGGTACTGGAGTCAGTTCATCCTGGGGACTGCGTGGCGGGGACAGGGATCTGTCCCCTCACTCGCTGCCCAGCCCAGCTGTCCCTTGGGTCACCAGAGTACAGACAAAGGCCTATTGTCTGTACCCTGGGCAGCTGGACTCCACTCCCATCTTCCTGGGGGGTAATCAGCTTTGAGATATGGATCGGAACTCCTAAAAAGGCCATTGTTGGGGTGTCCATCTTATAGCACCCAGAATTATGTGGGAGGAGGGGGGCCTAGGAAGAAGCAGGATTCACAGAGCCTCAGGCTTTGATAAGTCCCCATGGCCTCCGCAAAGATGTGCAGGGCGGGGAGCTGCCCTTAGCAAGCCGGACCCTGTTGAGGACATCTGGATTATCTAGTAGAGAGTGTTCCCTGCAGGGCCGTAGGGCGGGGGCCCGGGGCTGGGGCAGAAGGGTCAGGATGGACTGCTGTCCCTCACCAAGACGGCTGAGGCTTGGCTGTCCTGTTGCTAGGGCACATTTGGCCCTTAGTGCCGGGCCAGTCAGTGTGGGAACAAGGAGGATTATGTGTGTGTTGTGGATGCATGTGTGGGAGGGTGTTCTGTGCAGGAGCGAAGGGGCTGACCGGCCCTTCGGGGGGTCCAGCCAGGAGAGCTTAGGTTTCTCCAGGCCTCTCTAGGCCTTGTTTCCAGAAAGGTCCCACCCTAGGAACTTGGGGTGGAGGGGTGCATGAGGGCTGGGTGTCTATAAATACCTACAAATATTTCTTGTTCTCGTAGACATCGTGTAGCTTGAGGACATGTGGGTGTTCAATGAGCTTCAGGATGGCTATCTCCCGCTCCACCTGGGGGGTCAGTGGGGGACACAGGAATGAAGGTCAGCATAGCCTCCCTCCCCCCACCCCACCCTGTCCCCAAACGGACGCCCTGCCCCAGTGCACACACACCTTCATCAGCACCGACTCAGACAGCTTCTCCCGGTTCACGATCTTGATGGCGACCTTCTGACCCGTGATGCAGTGCACCCCGAGTTTAACCAGCCCTGGGGAAGCAGGACTGAAAATGGGGGGGTGTGCTCCCAGAGCCCTCTCCTAGCTCCTAAGTCCCCCTGACTCCTCCTCCTTTCCTTGCTGGCTCTTTGACAGTGGCCTGAATCGCCCTGACCGAGCTCTGAGGGCTCTCTTCTTCCTGTTTTCCATAGACATAGACCTTCGGTGCTGTCCCTTCTTTTCTTTTGCCCTGGAGGTAATCTCTACACCCATGTGGGGCTCGAACTCACAGCCCCAAGACCAAGAGTCTCCACCAAGTGCTTCCCTAACTGAGCCGGCAAGATACGCCTGTTCTGTCCCTTCTGATTGTCCATTCCTCCGCAGTCGTCCCGGTTCTCACCCAGACTCTCTGTCCTTCTGTCCATGTCTCCACACAATCTTTCCTCACTGTGTCTCCATAATGTTGTCTCCCTGACTGCCGCCTTCAGGCTCGCTCTCTCTCTCAGCCCATCACTTCCTTGAATTCTCTGCCCTTCAATCTTCTGGAGGCTCCATGTCTCCCGAGGAATGTACTTTCACATCTGCCCCCTTCCCATACCATCCTCTTCCACCTCCTCCTAAACCCTGACCTTTTCATCCCCTTCTTTGATCTGCTTTTAATAGCAGCTGTGGCTGGGAGCATTCAAACCCCAAGAGTGCGCCCACTTCCCAAGAGTAAGCCCTGAAGCCACAGATCCTGGAGTGGGGGCAGGGGGGCAGCCCCTCCTCCCTCTGACCCAGGCGTCCAGGACCCATGGCCCCTTCCTCCCCCATAACCCAGGAATTCAGGTCAGTGACACCTTCACACCCTTACCACTAGGATCTTGAGGTCTGAGCCCTTCCCCTTCCCTAGCGCCCTGGCCCTCAGCTTCACAAGAGATGCTGGGCCCACCCCTCCCGGACACAGGTGTGCAGCTCCGGCTTCACGCCCACCCACCCTCCACCTGGCAGGAAAGAGGCCAGGGCTGGAGCCAGCGTTTAGCGACAGCAAAGGATGACCCCTGATTCCCCAACCACTCCTGGGAGATTTGACTCTCGGATCCACCTTTCCACCTGGCTGTTCGTGTTCCCCACAGGGAGCCAGCACGCTGGAGAAGGGGGAGACTGCGGCACACCCCACCACCCGAGCCTCACTGCCTGTCACCCGGACAGCCTGCCAGGGGAGCCTGAGGCCCTCCTCAGCCAAAAAGCAGTGCAGAGAGAAGCGGCCGCCCAGGGTGCACCCCCATCCCGAGGCGTACTGCAGCAAGGACCTCAGCTCCCAGGGCCGGCTGAGCCCCTGCTGCAGGCTGGCCTCCCTTCCCCACCGAGGCCCTGGAGCCCCTCCAACTTCTAACCACCCTCCCCAACCGTGAGGTGGGAGCCTCTGGGCCTCAGCACCTCCCCCCCAGAGTCTAAGCCCCCGGCCCCCTCCATCCTGGGGACCCAGCAGACTTGACTCCAAGTCCCTTCTCTGTGAGGGACCCCGGGGTCTGGGGGATCAGCCCCTGCCCTTTGAATACCCACGAGTCCGGCCCTCGCCCCCCAGCTCTCCTGCCCCCACCCCAGGTGTCCCCTCCCCTGACTCACCTGTCTGTCCTTTGCCCAGCGTCTTCTCCAGCCGATAGGGGCCCACATATTGGGCGTGCTGGGGTGGGTGTGGGTGTGGGTGCGGGAGATGGTAGGCGGGGGAGCCCCCGCCCCCCTCCTTGGCCCCGGACGACATAGTGCCCTTGGTCCCGGTCCGACAGGCCCCCCGGCCGCCCCCCCTGCGGCAGGTCGCCCCGTCCCTCCGGTGGGGGCCGGCGACAGCTCCGTCCCGGCCCCCCCGGCTGCCCCCCACCTCTCCGGGGGTCCCCAGGGGGCTGGGCTGGGCCCCCCCAGTCGGCGGGCCGCGGAGCTGGGGGAGGGGGGGCTGGCCCGGGGGGGTCAGGCCCCGGGAGTCAGCATGGCCCGGGGGGGCTGCGCGGCCCCCCCTCCCCAGCCCGTCCCTGGCCGGCCCCCCCCTTCCTGCGCCTCCCCCCGCCGGGGGGGGTCTGAGGTGCGGGCCGGCGGATGCTGCAGGCCGAGGTCCCCCCCGCCCCCCCACGCGCCCTCTCTCCTCCGCCTCCTCCTCCTCTCCGCCTCCCCCCGCCACCTCGTCCTTTCTCTCCGGCACGCTGACATCACCATCCGGGGACTCCGGGCCCTTCCCCAAAGTTAACCCTTTCGGAGGGGGGAGGGGGAGCGGGGGCAGGGGGCGGGCCTGGGCGCCGGAGGGATGGAGAGGAGGTGGGAGGGTGCAGGGAGGGATGGGAGGATGCAGGAGAGGATGGAGGAAAGGCGAGGGAGAGAGATGCGAAGCAAAGAGACCGGGCGAGAGGGAGCTACACAAAGGGAGAGGAAGTGTGACATAGAGATGGGGACAAGAGGCAGCTCGCTAGAGAGATGCAGACAACCAGAGACAGCGCTGGCGCAAGGCAGGGAATCGGGCTGAGGTGGGCAGAGAAGGAGAGCAGAGTGGGAAGAAGAGACTGGGAGATGGGAGAGAGTCGTAGGAAGGGCCCCAGCTGGAGAGAAATCGTGGTGGAGAGGCACAGAGGAGGGAAAAAGAGGGAAAGAGCCAGCCAGAGAGATGGAGAGAGACGTACAGAAACACAGATGTGAAGGGGAAGGGGAGAGAAGGCGAGGTGGAGAGACACAGGTGAGGGGAAAGAGATAGGGAAGTGGGGGAGAGAGATGGGGAAGAACAGAGAGACAGAGACAGGGAGGGAAGGATGTGGAGGTGAGTGAGGCACAGACAGACAGAAGGATGGAGGGTCAGAGGGAAAAGTGGGAGAGAGGGAAAGGGACCACGGGGCAGGAAGAACAGACAGGTGGAGGGAGGGAGATAGAGAGGCAGAGCTATGGCAAGGGGGGACCTTAAAAGAACAGTAGTGTACATACAGGTGCAGGGCACATGCTGGAGAACATGGGGACAAAGAAAGAGGGTGACAAGCAGAGCCAGGAAAAGAATTTGGGAGTTGCTGAACCAAGACTCAAACAACGTGCTTCCCCAGGCCTCCCAGCCTGCCCACCCAGGCCTCCTGTCCCACTAGCGTCAGGGAAATCCATACACGGTGCAGGTTCTCAGATGATCTTGGCCCACACCTCCACTTAGGATCCTTAATGCTCCTCCAGAGAAACTTCCAGAACCCCCTCATGTCCCTGTGTATTTTTTTAGATGCCTGAATATTCTCTGTGCCCAACACAGGGTCTCCTCCATCTTCACGTGGGCTTCCATATAATTCTATATCCCCGCCAGGGCACATCCCTGCGTCTGTACCTGGAGAGATCTCCACAGAATCCAGGACTCCCCTGTATGAGGTACCGGAAGGTGTTAGGCACCCCTTTAATCCCTGAGTCCCCCATAAAGTGGACCCAAGAGCTTCTAGGCTCCTAGTCAACCACCTTTATCCATAAACCTTTACCGAGGGCGACATCTGAGCTGGCATCGTTGTCCAAGTGGTGAGGGGACAGCAGTGAACCAGATCAACAAAGATCCTTGCCCTGTGGAGCTCTCACAGTAGTGGATAAGGCGGGTGATAAGCAAGATAAGCAAAATATACCGTATGTTTTGATAATTGAGGCCAATGCTAAATAACAGATTAAAGCAGGGAGGGGGACAGGAATTATTCGTTGGGTGGAGTATGATTCTTGATACGGTGCCAAGAAAGAACTCTTCAGTGAGGGGACACTGAAGGAAGATGAGGGTCAGAGCTGTGTGGACAAAGTACCGTCCATACAGGGGACGGCAAGTGCAAAGGCCCTGTGGTGGAAGTGTGCCTGGTACATTGTGGGACCATTGAAGGGCCTATGTGGCCGGAGGGGAGCGAGTGAGGGGGAGAGAGAAAATGAAGTGAAGAGGTAAATCACATACGGCCTTAGAAGCAGGGCAACCATACACCTGGTATTCTGTAATTATTACTGGGGTCTGCACTCTGAAGTACCCCGCTGTACCTGGAAAACTGTATGCTCACCCTACTTAGAAGGTCATTGTAGGGACTATGGATTCTATAGGCTACCTGGAGAGTTTTCGTGTGGGCCACCATTATGTTATACATATATTAATATACACAATGTTACACATGGTTACATACGATGGACACATATGTTATATGGTATTATGCATGGTAGCATGCAGTAAATAGCCCAAATGAACTTGTAAAATCCCGAATGACAGTCCCCACAGATGCCCACATCCTAATCCCCAGAACCGGCGCATATTATCAACCCGTGACAAAAGGGGCTTCACAGACATGACTGAATTGAAGATCTTAAGATGGGACGGTCCTGGCTATCTGGGGGTCCTAATGTAAACACAAGGGCCCTTCAGAGGGGGAGGTAGGAGAGTCAGAGGAGGAGATGGGATAATGATGGGAGCAGAAGCCGGAAGGATGCAGCCACAATCCAAGGAGCGCAGGTGACCTCTAGGAGCCAGAAGAGGCCAGCAGCAGAGTCTCTCCCAGAACTTCAGGAAGGAACACAGCCAGGCTCACACCTTGCGTCTAACCCAGTAAAAAGTTTTAGACTTCTGACCACCAGAACTGCAAGATAATAAATCAGTGTTGTTTTAAGCCCCCCAGTTTCTCATAATTTAAAGGCACCAATAGAAAACTAATACAATAGGGCACTGGGGGTGGGGGTGGGAGCCCGGATCCCCGTCTGAGGGCTATTGTGGTCAGTGCTACAAACACCCCCACAGTGCACACGGCTTCTATGATGCCGTCCTATTTCTGCCCCAAATATAACCTGGCCCACCCCAGGCCTAGCGGTGGGCCCCACCTGAGGGTGAGCACAGACTTCTCCAGGCGCGGCGGGGTCTCTGATGAAGACCAGCACCAGGGGTTCTTTAAGCCCAGCTCAAGGCGAACACCTCTACAGCCCAGGCGCATTCCCAGACCTGAACCCCAAAGGCCGCGCACAGAGTGGGTAAGCCTCGCAAAGCACCGCGCCCGGGGGTTTTGCTTCAGCTTTGGCCTTCAAGAATCCCCTCCCAAGCACCGAGCGCCGGGCAGGACTCAGGTGCCCGTGGGGAGGAGCCGGGGTGGTAAAGGCGTCTGCAGAGGGCCTGCAGCGGGAACCAGCTAGCCCCATTTGACGACTGGGGAAACTGAGGCCAAGAGAGGGGTGAGGTGGGCCAACGTGGCTAACATCAGATACGAGGGGTGAGAACCCAGAGCTCCAGAAAAGATAGGCCAGGGGTCCAGGTGGAGGGGAAAAGCGCCGAGGGCCAGGGACCTGCAAGACCGCAAGGAGGGGGTGGGGCCTAACGGGGAGCGGCCCGCTCACCAGCACGGGGCGGGGCTTAGGGGAGAGGCGGGGTTAAGTTGGGAGAGGCCGAAAGGCCTAGAACAGGGGCGGAGACCGAGGTAGCAGGGAGGGGCGGGGACATAGGTGTGGGCGGGGCCATCGAGGCGGAGCTAGACTGCGGGGCGGGGCATACGCCAAGGCAGAGGTGGAGCTTGCATGGAGGTCGAAGGGGCGGAGCTCATTCAAGAGCGGGATCCGGGTCGGGGGCGGAGCTCAGGCTGAGCGAGGGCGGGGGGCGGAGCCGAGCGCTGTTTCCGGCCAGGTTAGGGCTTCAGAGTCTGGCACGCGGCCTCGGCCTCAGGTCAGCCCCAGGTTGGGAGGGTGCTTCGGGAACTTCCGGGCGAGACTGGCGTATTTCCGGTTAAGATGGCGGCGTCCACCACAGTCAGGTGCGGGCGACTGTGTCTTTAGGCGCCGCGGCTTCTCGAGGCCCGGGGAAGGTGAGGCTCAGGGAAGTGAGGTCCGCCCCGCTTTGGCTCCCCTCTTTGGAGAGGTTGGAGGAGATTTGTTGCTAAGACGTCCAAAGGGAGGACTTGTTGCTATGGAGGTAGGGCGGAGGGGTTGCTAAGAGACGGAACGCATTTAGTGGAGATGGGGGAGGGGGTTGCTCGGTGGAGTGGGTGGGGCCTGCTGCGAGCGGGGAAAGGAGGGGCTTGGGACTTTGGGGAAGGGTCCCGTTGGTATGGAGGAAGCAGAGGGGTCTCAGGTTTGGGGTCATGGGGGGGCTCGGAACTCCCCTGAAACGTCACCTTCTCAGCAGACCCCCAGGAGTCGACCCGTCAGGACGCCAGAGCTACCTCAGCGGTGACCACCCCCTACCCCAAACACATTCTTCCCTTCACAAACCGTCCATGGCGGACCAAGGCTCGGGGGGCAGCCGCCTCCCCCTGGCGCTGCCCTCAGCCTCCCAGGGTTGCTCCTCGGGGGGCGGCGGCTCCTCGGCGGGGAACTCGGGCCATCCTCCGCCCCCGCGAAACCTCCAAGGCCTGCTGCAGATGGCTATCACGGCGGGCTCTGAGGAGCCAGACCCCCCTCCAGAACCCATGAGTGAGGAGGTAAAGGTGGGGACCCAGCGAAGTCGGGGGAGGGGTGGCCCGGGCAGGGGCGGAGTCCAGGGGTGAAGGCGGAGTAGTAGGCTGTACTGGTGCTAGATGGGTTATTGTCCGCTGCAGGTCAGAGCTCCTAAGTGTCTGCGAGGGCAGATGCCCGCATCCCAGCTCCGCGCGCGGGGATGCGGAGTAGCCTCGAGGTGAAAAGGAGGAGGGAGGGTTCTGGGAGCCAGGCAGACCTGGTTTCAGCAGTATCCAGCTGTGTGACCTTGGGCATATCGCTTCATCTTTCTGACCAGCAAGATTTTTTTTAAAAATTCAAGATTCTATTTATTAGAGATAGAGCATGCACAAGCAGTGTTGAAAGGCAGAAAGAGAGGGAGAAGCAGGCTCCCCGCTGAGCAGGGAGTCCAAGGTGGGGCTCCATCCAAGGCCCCGGGATCATGACCTGAGCCAAAGCGGATGTTTAACCGACTGAGCCACCCGGGCACCCCTGAGCAGGGTCTTTATGTGCAAGCTGACGATAATGAGAGTAGCCGGGGTGCCTCATGGGGGTGTTTCTGAGGGGCCACATGGTGCTGGTGCAGAGGCAGGGCTCCTGCAGGCAGCAGGCTGTCGTGAAGACTTAGGTGTGACTTCAGGCTTTGTGCATGGCCGACTGTGTGACCTTGGCAGGTCACAACCTTTCTGGGCCTCAGTTTTTCTCGTCTGTGAAGTGGGGATGACAAAAACACTCAGAGGGCTGTCTTGGAGATGAGTAGCAATGTCTGTCTTATGGGATGTTCAGTTGACGGTGGTATTTCCAGTGTATAAAACATCGTGGTCACCCAGTAACTTCCATGATGTCACCTTTAGGACAATGAAGTAGGAACAGGCACAGAAAGATTAACATCTTGCCTAAACTGTTCCAGGACTTTGATTACAGAGCCCACATTTGAGCACTGATAGGCCCAGCGGAAAAAGAAAATTCAGTGGCCAGCTCTCAGCTGTCCTCTTACTTGACTTAATAGGCAGCATTTCGTTACTGACCTCCTCAAATCTCTTTCTTCATTTGGTTTCTAGAACAACACAGTGTCCTGCTTTTCATCCTTGCTCACTGGCCGTTCCCCATTCCCCAGCCGCTGGATGATGGCACACACCAGGGCTCTTCTCTTCCCTACCTCTGCCCACTTCCTTTGTGATCTCATATTGCATTGAGATTTTATGCTGATGACTCTCAAGTTTATATCGCTAGGCCAGTAGTTCTGATTTGATTCCTCTGGGGATAAGTGGAACACATGGAGACCTGTCGTCCCACTGGGGTCGGTGGGGGGGCTACTGGCATCTGGTGGGTAGAGACCAGGGGTGCTACTCAACATCTTACCATGCTCAGGACACTGGCATCTCCCCATGTCCCCCCCGCCCACCCACAAGCTCCCCAGCTCAGAGTGTCCGTAGAGCCAGGGCTGAGAAAGCTGGGTCTAGGCTGCATCTCCTCCCTGAGCGTCAGGCGGCCTACGCAGTGTTTCACCTTGGGTGCGTCATAGATCCTCGAACTTAACACGGTGGAAAATGAGCTGTAACCTCTGCTCCTGCTGCTCCATACCTTCTCGTACCGTTTTCCCCATCCCCTTCTGGTTGCACTGGACAGGCCTGGGAGTCCCTTCTCTCACACCCCGTAGCCAGTCGCCCCGTAAGTCTAGTACCTAGGAAATTGTCTTGGGAAAGGCCTCAGTAGGCATCTGTTGACTGAAGGAACAGGGAGCTCTCAGATGTTGGCTCTTAAACGGAACAAGCGTTATTCAAGAATTCGTCACTGATGGACGTTTGCTTCTTGCCCTGACCCTCCTGGCCTGGCTTCTATGCCAGAGGCGTCAGTGGCTGCAGGAGGCCATGTCAGCCGCCTTCCGGGGCCAGCGGGAGGAAGTCGAGCAGATGAAGAGCTGCCTTCGAGTGCTGTCCCAGCCTACACCCTCCTTGGCTGCTGAGGCTGAGCTGGCCTCCGACCAGCAGGAACGCGAGGGGGCCCTGGAGCTGCTGGCCGACCTGTGTGAAAACATGGACAACGCTGCAGGTACAGCCAGGCCTGCCCGGGGCTGCCCCTTGTCTCCCTCTGTCTCTTCCCTCCTCCTCAGCCCCACCTCCTGCTGGGGCTTTGCTCTTGTCCTTTCTCTCAGGGACCACACCACACCACTGACCTTTTCCCCACCCTTCCAGCCTCCAGCTTCTCCCTTTCTAGGCTGGCTCCAACTCAGGCTCTAGAAGAGACTCTCCTGTCTTCCTGCTTGGTCTTCCTGCTTGGTCCCCTCAGGAGTGACCTCCTCTCACCCCACCTGCCTGACAGCAGGTCTACCTCCCTGATGTTCTCCAAAACTGCTCATTTCTCCCGCATCTCTTGAGAGTGCACCGTCACTGCCTAGAACATGAGCGAGGAGGTGGTTCTGGGTGGCGTGGTCAGAGAAGGCCTCCCCCGGGGGTGCCAACTGATCAGAGACCTGAAGACCAGAGCGATCCGAGAACCGCGGGGCTGTGGTTGAGTAGGTTAGGAGATGAGCTCTGGAAAAGGCATTCCAGGCAGAGGGAATGGCCAGTGCAAAGGCCCTGAGGTGGGAACCTGCCTGGAGTGTGCGGGAACAGCAGCAAGGCCAGCGCCGCAGAGTGCAGTGAGTGAGGGCGGGAGGTAGAGGGTGCCACTGGGCGGAGCCTTGCAGGCTGACGGAGGCTCCGTGGGTTTTGTTCTAAATGCTGAGGAGCCCTTTGGAGGCATCGAGGGTGTAGATGGGGGTTCCTGGTTCTCTGGATGTTTCTCTAAGTGGAATCGTAGACTCTGAGCTCTTGGGGCTGGCTTCCCTGAGTGTGGCGTTTTCAAGATTCTCCGCCTTGTGGCCTGTCTGGGAGCCTTACTCCTTCGTGTGGCTAATACCCTGCATGCTCGCCTGTTCTCCGCTGACGGGCACTTAGTCCTTTCCACTGTGGTTATAGAGAATAATGCTGCTGGGAGCTTTGGTTCCTGCTCGCCGGGATTTGGGGTATTTACGTCACAGTGGGCCTGTGATAACTTTGCATCTAACTTTTTGAGGAGCTGCCAAGCTCACTGGTACCACTTCTTTTTATTCTTTCTAACACAAAAACAGGTGGTGGGCCGTAGTTTGCCAAGGCCTGGTCTAGGGGAGGTTGTGATTGTCACAAGGACTGGGGGGCAGCACTGGCATCCAGTGGGCTGGAGTCCAGGACCCTAACCTTCCATGTGCTGGTGATAGGGAGACACGCTGGCCCTGGAGGGACCCCCACTTGGGTGCTTGACGGGGCCCGCACTTGAGGCAGACCCCCCCGCCCGGGAGCCAGCCCGCCCCCTCCCCCAGCCTGCCCTGCTGTATTCGTGTGTGAGGGCTGCCATAGCCGCGGGGGCTGAAACAGAAGCGTATTTTCTCAGGGTTCTGGAGGCTGGAAGTCTGAGATCCTGGTGTGGCCGGGGCTGGTCTCTCCTGGGCGCTCTCCCCTTGCTTTGCAGGCAGCGCGGGTCTCCATGTGTCCTCACGTGGTCTTCCCCGTGTGCCCGTCTGTGTTCTCATGTCCTCTTAGAAGGACACCAGTCTTACCAGGATCGGCACCCACCCCGGGGACCTCACTTGACCGGGATGATCTCTTAAAGGGCCTGGTCTCCAAATACAGTCGCATCCTGAAGCACTTGGGGCCTGGGCCTTCAGTAGGCGAGTTTTGGGGGGGTGCAGAGCTCAGCCCATCCCAGCTGGACTCTCACGGCCCCTCTCCCTGGCACAGACTTCTGCCAGCTGTCGGGCATGCATCTGCTGGTGGGCCGGTACCTGGAGGCGGGGCCCGCGGGGCTGCGGTGGCGGGCAGCGCAGCTCATCGGCACGTGCAGCCAGAACGTGGCGGCCATCCAGGAGCAGGTGCTGGGCCTGGGCGCCCTGCGCAAGTTGCTGCGGCTGCTTGACCGGGACGCCTGCGACCTGGTGCGTGTGAAGGCCCTCTTCGCCATCTCCTGTGAGTGTCTGGGCAGCTGGGGGGGCCGAGGGGGACAGGCCATACTGGCTCATATGTTCCCGTCGCCAGTGAAGACTGTGCTGAGCGTTGGGGACGGGGTGGAGAGCCCGTCAACCCCTCACCGGGCAGAGAGTCAGATTCCGAGGACATGGGAGCGCCACTCAGCTCAGGTGTTTCCCGCACATCAGGGTCGTGGCCTCTGCGCTGTTGACGCTCCCTGTGGTGAGGAGGGGCGCGGCCTGCATGCCGTGGGGTGTTGAGCGACAGCCGGCCTGCACCCATTAGAGAGAGCGGCGGCTCTCACTCCTGCCGTCTCCTGGGGAGCAGGTGCCACTACGGGACGATGCCAGCGCCTGTGGGGCCCTCCGTGCCCGGCCCCATGCCAAGCCCTGTGCACGTGTTACCTTGTGTAGTCCATGCACACAGCCTCTGAGGTAGGGAGACCAGACCCACGTGGTGGAGCCACCCGGTCGGGTCACCTAGGTGACAGCCCAGGGCACCCCGTGGAGTCCTACAGATGTGAGGCGTGAACCCAGGCTGTGTTCTTCTCCTTGATTCACCGTGAGCTGGGCCCCCGTGTGTGTGTGTGCTGTGCTGGGGGCCCCACTGGACTGTTTCCTTTTTTTTTTTTTTTTTGAAGATTTTTATTTATTTATTTGGCAGAGAGAGAGACAGCGAGAGAGGGAATATAAGCAGGGGGAGTGGGAGAGGGAGGGGCGGGTTTCCTGCTGAGTGGGGAGCCCAATGCGGGGCTCGATCCCGGTACCCTGGGATCATGACCTGAGCCGAAGGCAGAGGCTTCACAACTGAGCCACCCAGACGCCCCGGACTGTTTCCGTCTTAAATCAGCTCTACGGGGGTAGAATTCACAGGTTATGCAGCTCATCCTTTGAAAGTATACAGTTCAGCGCCTTCTGTCGGTTGTGATCACTGTCCAGCCCCAGGACATTCCCATCCCTCCCAAAAGAGCCGCATTCCCATTAGCAGCCCCTCCTCACGCCCTCCCTCCAGCCCCTGGCAGCCCCCAGTCTGCTTCTCGTTTCCGTGGAGTTGCCTGCTCTGGACGTGTCCACCACGAGGCCTTTTGTGTCCGGCTTCTTTCACTGAGCTCGTGTTTCGGGTTCGTTAGCCTATACCGGCGCCTCCTGCCTTTTTACGGCTAAATGATAGGTCGTTTCCGAAGGGGCTGCGTCTTGTTTGTCTGCGCATCAGTTGCTCAGGGGCGGTGTCAGGCGGTTTCTGCCTCTGGCCGGGTGGCAGCGCTGCCCTGAAACACTGGACAAGGTGCATCGTGGACGTGTTTTCCTTTCTCCTGGGTGGGCACACCTGGGGTTGGAATTGCTGGGTCCCATGCCAACCCCGTGGTTCTCTGTTTGATGTTGGAGGAGAACCCATTTCTTCCACTTCCAGTGTTTGTTTTTGTTGTTGTTGTTTTTAAAGGTTTTATTTATTTATTTGACAGAGAGAGGGAACACAAGCAGGGGGAGGGAGAGAGGGAGAAGCCGGCTCCCGCGGAACAGGGAGCCCGATATAGGGCTCAATCCCAGGACCCCGGGATCACGACCTGAGCCGAAGGCAGACACTTAACGACTGAGCCGCCCAGGCGCCCCACTCCCAATGTTTGTGACACCGAATGTGTGGGGGGCGCTTACAGATGACCGGTTTTCAACTCTCTGGACAGCAGCTGGGTGTTCTGCGGTCCCTTTCTGGTCCATTCTGACACCAACTCCCGGGGGTTGGCACATCTCAGGTTAAGGGCTCAGTTGCATGAGATGGCCCCTGGCTGGCCGGGTCCCTAGACCATGCAACCCTCGATCTCGGGGTCATGAGTTCAAGCCTCATGTTGGGTGTGGTTTAACTTTAAAAAAAAAAAAAAAGGTTTGGGCTTCATGTACTTCTTAGTTACTGGGCATATACTGGGTGTTCCCATGACCCCCCTCCTCAGGTTCGATAATTTGCTAGAACAGCTCACAGAGCTCAGGGAAGTACCTGTGTTCGGTGGCTTATTACAAAGGCTACGGATGAACAGCCAGATGAAGATGGGCATAGGACGACGAGGTCTAGCAGGGTCCCGAGCACAGGAGCTTCTGTCCCTGGAGTCAGGGCACACACACGTGTTCACTAACCCAGAAGCTCTCTGAACCTCGCCATTTAGCCATTTCAGTGGGGGCTTCCTCGTGGAGGCGTGATGGATCATGGATTCCGCTCCCGTCCCTCTCCTCTGGGGGTTGGGAAGTGGGGCTGGAAGTTCCAGGTTTCTAATCCTGGCTCTGGCGTTTCTGGTAAGTGAACCCCATCCAGGAGTCCGCCCACAGTCCCTCCCTGGAAGGAAAGATGCTCCCATCATCCGGGAAATTCCATGGGTTTTAAGAGCTTGGTCTCAGGAATGCAGGCAAAGACCAAATATATATTTGTCATGTCATGGTGGCCCTGGAAAAAGAACAGAGAGGCTGGAAAGGAGTTTTGGCAAGAGCGAGAGAAAGAGGCCCAGAGCGGTGGTATCTGGAAAGTCATGTCCAAAAGTCAGGAGACAGATGGACAGACAGACCTCTGGTGGCGCAGCCACAAAGGATAGACAGAGGACTCAGTTGCCCAGAGGTACCAAGAGCCAGAGCGGGATGCGGGAGGGAGGGGCAGACTTTTCTTGTAATAGCTGACATTAATTACGTCTCAACAAAAACCACGGAGAAGTTAATGCTTACGAAGCTCAGGCTGGTTGAAGTTAGGGTGGTGAGGGGGCGGGGGTGATCTGCTGTGGGTGCTGATGGTGACCTGCCCTCCCTGTCTCTCACCTCCCCACCCCCAACGCAGGCCTGGTCCGGGAGCAGGAGGCTGGGCTGCTGCAGTTCCTCCGCCTGGACGGCTTCTCGGTCTTGATGCGGGCCATGCAGCAGCAGGTGCAAAAGCTCAAGGTCAAGTCGGCGTTCCTGCTGCAGAACCTGCTGGTGGGCCACCCCGAACACAAAGGTGGGGCGGCCAGGGGAGGGAGCCCAGGGACGATCCCTAAGGGAGGGCAGGGGGAGGGGAATGCCTGGCGGAGGGGTGTGGACTGCCCCTCTGACCCCCAAGACCCTTCCCCCAGGGACCCTGTGCTCCATGGGGATGGTCCAGCAGCTGGTGGCCCTGATCCGGACAGAACACAGCCCCTTCCATGAGCATGTGCTTGGAGCCCTGTGCAGGTATGCTGGGGCCTCCGAGGGGGCGAGGCCTGGGGCCGGCGCCCCCACCTCTCGGCTGACACCACTGGGCTCCAGCCCTGCAGCCTCCTCCCCTCTAGGATTCAGGACTTGGGGGCTTTTCCACGGAGGGGGCAGGAATCATTGTGCTGGCCCTCCCCGAGCATTCCTTTCTCCTCACATGTGGGGGGCTGACCCGGCAGCCTGGGCAGAGGCGGAGTCTCTCTGACCCCACTCCCCCCGCCCCCGCTGCACACCGGACCTGCAGATTAGCGTCTGGAAAAGATGACAGAACAGAGCAGCGGTTGGAGCAGGTGGCAGCTCCCATGTGTGGAGTGGCTGCAGGCCAGGCTGTGTGCCGGGCGTCTTAGTTCAAGTCTCCCCCTAGGTCCTGGGATGGGGTGGGGACAGCGTGAGGTCTGTACTGCAGATAGGGAAACTGAGGCCCAGTGCAGGGAACCGTCTCGCCCCGGCTCCTGGGGGAGGGGCGGCCCTGTGCAGAGGGAGGCCCAAGGATGGCTCTCCTGTCCCCGCAGCCTGGTGACAGACTTCCCCCAGGGTGTGCGGGAGTGCCGGGAGCCCGAGCTGGGCCTGGAGGAGCTTCTCCGCCACCGCTGCCAGCTGTTGCAGCAGCACGAGGAGTACCAGGTACGGCGGGGCCTTGGGCATCACGCTGTGCTCTGTGCGTCTGTGTCCTGTCCCTTCACTCACGTGTTTCTCCCGCTGTCTGCTCAGCAGGTCCTTGCTGCCCCTGCCCGGGCCGCGGGCCCGCGGGAGGATGAGGAGCTTGGAGTGTTTGAAGGGGTTAACTGAGTCATTTGTTTATTATCCAATTTTTTTTTTAAGATTTTATTTATTTGACGGACGGAGATCACAGGTAGGCAGAGAGGCAGGCAGAGAGAGAGTGGGAAGCAGGCTCCCCGCTGAGCAGAGAGCCCGATGCAGGGCTCGATCCCAGGACCCTGAGATCATGACCTGAGCCGAAGGCAGAGGCTTAACCCACTGAGCCACCCAGGCGCCCTATTATCCAAATTTTATAAGTATTTACACCCCATTGGATATTTAATTTAAACAAATATCCAATAATTAAATCCAATAATTAAATATTTATTTAATTTAAACAAATCAACGATTAAAGAAAACCTGTTATTTAGTTAAATAGGAAGTATTAAAGTGTATTGAGGAACAAAAAATTCAGATGTTTATTTTTTTATTTTTATTTATTTCTTTTTAAAAGATTTTATTTATTTGACAGAGAGATCACAAGTAGGCAGAGAGGCAGGCAGAGAGAGAGGAGGAAGCAGGCTCCCTGCTGAGCGGAGAGCCCGATGTGGGGCTCGATCCCAGGACCCTGAGATCATGACCTGAGCCGAAGGCAGAGGCTTAACCCACTGAGCCCCCCGATGTTTAATTAAATGAGTAATAAGTGACAAATACTGCAGTAGATGTTTAGGTAGATGAGTAGCAAACGAGCGATCCCTCGGATAATTGGACGGTCAATCCCGAGTCCGTGAGAGACGCGAATGGTTGAACTCCCATGGACTTGTTGAGTCGTCCAGATGATCGAGGCGAAGTTCCGCCCAGACGCTGGGCTGAGCCAATGGCCCGTCCTGGAACGTCCGCGCTGCCCAGTGCATCCCTCCGTGACACTGTTGACTGTTTGCAGGAAGCTGTGGGTAGCTAGGAGCAGGGACGACCAGGAGAGGCGGCTGCTCACCCCCAGGAGCCTGGCCTGACTCCAACACCCGGACTTGTGGAAATACACGCGCGGGGATTGTGCGGTCCTTGGGGCCCCAACCCGGCCGGGGCCGGGGTGTTAGCTGGGGAGCATGTCAGCTGCTGCTCGCTGTCTTGGCGCGCCGGTTCCCGGAGCTGCTGGCGCACCAGGCCCCGGGCAGGGCCCGCCTGATGAGGGAGGCTCATGCAAACTGACCAACACTCCTTTTTTCTTTCCTTTTTTACTTCCAAAAAAATCTTTTGCCACTTTGTTGGGGTGTAGTTTCCATATAATGAGCTCCACTTATGGGAAGTCTGTCACGCGAGCAGTTTAGACACGTGGACACACTGTGGAAACCTCATCCTCATCCCTCCGTTGGTCAGGGGCGGCGCATGTGGGCGCCAGGCCCCGAGCTGGGCGCCAGGGACTTGGAGAGGAGCCGCGGGATCCAGTCTTGGTCCTCACTGGGCCCGGGCCGGGGGGAGAAACATGTAGGCAAACACACTGGAGTACGTTATTTACAAAGACACACCTGGTGTGTGTGTGTACGAGCACGCATGGCTCACGCGGCATGGGTATCTGTGTAATTTAACATTCTGTTCTGGACAGGGTGACGGCAGGAAGTTAGGCCTGCAGTGAAGGAAACAGCCTGTGAGGGAGCAAGGAGGCCGGGCAGTGCTGTTTTCCGCGCTGTGCTGCGTTCGCTCCCGACAGCTGCTCTCACACTACAGCAGACCGGGCGGTTTAGCGCGTTTTAGCAGAAACACGTTGTCTCACGGTTCTGGGGACTAGGAGCCTGACGTCCAGGTGTCAGCAGGGCTGTGCCCCCTCTGAAGGCTCCGGGAGAGAATCCTTCCTCTTCCAGCTGCTGGTAGCTGTTGGCATTCCTTGGCCCATCCATACGCCATGCCGGTCTCTCCACATGGCTTCTTTCCCATGTGTCTGTGTCTTGGAACTCTTTCCAGATACTTAAATAGAGGTCTGCTTTAACTTTTTTCTTTCTTTTTTTTAAGATTTTATTTATTCATTAGAAAGACAGCACGAGCGGGGGGAAGGACAGAGGAAGAGGGTAAGTGACACAGGGCTTGATCCTGGGACCACAGGATCGTGACATGAGCTGAAGGCTGAAGGCTGAAGGCAGACACTTAACCCACTGGGCCACTCAGGTGCCCCAAGGTCTGCTTTAATTTTAGCACAGTTGAATAATGCAAGCGGCGTGGTGTTCTGAGAGGTCATTCTATCATGAGTTAGATGGCCCTCTTTTGTATTTTTGTAGGTAAACTTAAGAGTTAAATTTCATGAATCCTTTCTTGTGAGAAGGTCCTGTGGTCACATGGTTCAAAATTCAAGTTGCACGGGAGGGTGAACAGTGGAAAGTCTCCCTGTTGCCCACGTCCCTCACCACCCAGTAGCTCCCCCAGTTCCGTGTGTGACCTTCCTAAGACAGTCTGGGGACACAAGTAAATGTGTGTATAAATTCTTCTTTTTTTTCTCTCCCTTTTGTGCAAAATCTGCCTGTCCCGATCACTTTTCTGCTCCTTGCCTCATCCCCTTTCGTAGCATCTCAGGGAGGAGTGCAGAGGAGTGTGTTGTGTGTGGCTTTTCCTTGTTTGTTTTAGGGCTGCAAGGTAGGTTGCTGCTTTCGTGTCATGACCCCTCTTACTGGACACGCTGGTTGCTGCCAGCACCCTGGCTAGAAGAATAGCCCTTTACCTATGTTTATGCGGTGAGTGTGTCTGTGGAGCAGCTGCCGGAAAGGGACAGCTGTGTGAGGGCAGAGGAAGGGTGAAGGTACAGAGTTAAGGGCCGTTTTTGCTATGTTTTGCCGAGTTGCTCTGTATAAAAGTTGGACCAGTTAGTCCAGCCGTGAGAGTACCCAAGCGTACCTCAGGCCATTTGACCTGTTTTTTCAAAGCTGATCGGTGAAAAGTAGCAGTGTAGTCCGGTTTACACTGGCGTTTCTCCTCTGAGTGAAGTTGGACCGGTTTTCCCTTTCTGTGAACTGTTCATGCATATCCTGTGCCCATTTGTCTACTGGGTGGTGGCTGTTGCAGTGGGTTTGTTAAAGTTCTTGAACTATAACATACGTTAGCCCTTCCGGATGAGTTGCGGATTTTTCACCCCACATTGTTGTTTTTCTTTGGTTTTTTGTTTCTGGCATCTTTTTGCCATGCAGATACCTTTATGTTCGCGCGGTGCCACTTATGAGTGCTTCTTTTTTTTTTTTTTTTTTTTAAAGATTTTATTTATTTATTTGTCAGAGAGAGAGAGGGAGAGAGAGCGAGCACAGGCAGACAGAATGGCAGGCAGAGGCAGAGGAAGCAGGCTCCCTGACGAGCAAGGAGCCCAATGCGGGACTTGATCCCAGGACGCTGGGATCATGACCTGAGCTGAAGGCAGCTGCTTAACCAACTGAGCCACCCAGGCGTCCCTTATGAGTGCTTCTTTCTTGGTTTCTGGGGTCTGTACCCATGGAAGGGGGTTTTAATTTTGAGTGGGGACTAGTAGGGGTTGGTCATACCCAGTTGTTAGAAGGAGCCCAAGGGGCCTGAGATGAGGACAGACCAGTGGGGTGAGACGGCCTTGGGCGACCCCCCCCCCCCATTCTGGTTCAGTAATCCAGGCATAGGTGCGAAGAGAAACAGTGAGTCGTGGATCTCAGCTGAAGTCAGAGGATGCTGGGAGGCTTCTGGGGCATGCAGTGGGGAGGGAAGAGAAGCTGTCTCCAGGCGCAGAGCATGCTGGAGCCAGGGGCCCGCCGCGCACTCAGGACTCCCACTCTTGTCCCCCCCAATCTAGGAGGAGCTGGAGTTCTGCGAAAAGCTGCTGCAGACCTGTTTCTCCAGCCCAACGGATGACAGCATGGATCGGTGAGCCCAGTGGCTTATCACCCCTCTCCGTGGGAAGCTCAGGCATCCTGCCTCCCCGGGGGAGCAGGGCCTTGTGGGTGCGCGGCCAGGGCGTGCCAGTCCGTCTCTGCTCAGCCCTTGGAAGGGACGCGGGGGAAGGTGCCGGCTCCCTGGATCCCGGCCCTCCCTGTGTTCTCCCTTCTGTGTCCACACTGTTCTTCTAATAAAGGTGTTTCTCCTCCTCCAGCTTGGTCACCATGGCCTCGATCTGCTCCCCTGGAGGGGGACTGGGTGGGAGGGGCATGCTCTTAGGGGACCCCGGCAGTAGGTGGAGCCTGGACATGAATGTGCTGCTCTCTACAACCCAGAGCCTTCGCCTCTCATCGCAGCCTCTCTTGACAGGGAGTGGACACCCGCGCTTCTCATTGGCTTGTCTCCGGCTGCTCCATTTGAAGAACCCCCTTGCCCTTGGTGCCCAGGCTGCCTGCCCTGAGGCCGAAGCCAGGTTATTGCCCAGCATCCCGTGCAGAGATGTGTCATGTGACATCAGCTCAGCCTGTTAGAGTGCCCTGCAGGGCCTCTATGGTGCTGATGCTGGGAGAAGGCTGTAGCAGGTGCACCCAGGGCTCTGTGTGCCCAGGGCTTGGCCATGGGCCTTGTTCCGACTACGAAGCATCTAGCCCTCTCCAGCTTTCTCAGAGATAGGGGCGGTGAGACGGGGCCCCATCTCCTTTCCTAAACTGCGTGTCAGTTTACCTGAAGGAGGTTGCATCATTTGCAACCGAGGCTCCCGGCCAGTGCCGTTTCTCAGGCGAGGAATCCAAGTCTAGGGTGATTGAACCATGGGCAGAAGTTCACAACGCCAGGTTTCAGACAAAGCTGTGCCCCCCTCCCGTATTCTGGCTTCCTAGCTCATTCCTCTCATGTGGAATTTACCTGTTCTGGGATTTGGGAGGACCGGTGATTTTCACCTTCCTTCCCCGATTCAGGATAAATCAAAAGGCAGCTACAGGATTCCAGAAATGGAGATCCAGTGTCACTTTTATTACTAATAGTGCCAATCAGAGGAGGTGGCTTTAGTGTTCCTTCTAATGCTGATGCCCAGCATTAGACATGGCAGATTGTCGGGTCACAGGCAGCACTGGACAAGCACAGGCCTTCCCTTGGGTGTTAGCAGGCCAGACACTGGGCAGGGCGGCTCAGAGAGGGAGACCTGCAGTGAGCCACGATGCCCATCCAGTCTGGTGAATTGTTCTTCAGCCCCTGGGAGGGGTGGAGTGGCCAGGAGAAAGGCACTAAGGGGTTCAAGTTCCTTCATGTGGAGGTGTGAACGATGGGGAATGGGTGTTTCCACCAGGCGGTTTAAGAAGCCCCTTCCAATTTTTTTTTTTTTTTAAGATTTATTTATTTGAGAGAGTGTGTGTGCACACGCAAGCAGGGGCAGGGCAGAAGGAGATGGGGGACACTCTCAAGCAGGCTCCCCGCTGAGCACAGAGCTCCACGTGGGGCTGGATCCCACACCCCTGAGATCATGACCTGAGCTGAAACCAAGAGTACCACGGTTGACTGACTGAGCCAGGTAGGGGCTCCGCCCCTTCCCATTCCAATCCGCAGAATGCTGTGATCAACCTGTGAGTCCTGATAGGGGGGGAGACAGGTTTCAGTCCTTAAAGCTCCTGCAGCTTCCAACTTCTTCCAGACAGACTGTGTCCCGGGTCTCGTTTGGTGGTTGAATATGGCCACCCCCCCCCCCCTCAGTTCCTGAGCTTATGTGTTAAAATAATATGGCAGCTGTGCTATCATAATGGGGAGGAAAGCAAGCAAAATGCTGAGTAAGACGGAAGAACGTGACAGAAGAGAAGAGGACTCAAGGAACAAAAGGACATGCCCCACAACAGCTTCAAGTTGAATCACAAGTAGGAACCTGGGTCCATGTTAAAACCTCGGAGATGAAAAGGTAAGATTGGCAAAACGAAGGAAACAGGACTGTGGTGTCTTGCTCAGGGAATATTTGCTCCCTCCCATTCCAACCTCCTGAGAGCAGGAGACTCTCTCACCCGTGGGGTGTGGAATGCAAATGCTGCCCCATGGCTTTGGGCATGATCGAGTGTGATGTGCTTTCACCGACGGATGGTGGCCGATGCCCTGCGGTGTTTCTGCCTTTCCTTATGGCCTCGGTATCCTAGACACGGAGCAGAGCCAGCCTTGCCACCCTTCACAAAGGCAGCTCGAAGCTGCGAGCCCGGCGCAGGCTGCCCAGGTGGTGACTGTCACACAGCTGTGGGCAGCTGACACAAGGACCAAAAACCGTCCGATGCCACAAATACACTGGAAATAGCAAGGCCGGGAAGAGACAGGTGAAAATGACCAAGATTATGGGAGCGAGGAGAGAGAAGCGAAGACATGGGAAGGACAATGCATAACCGGCAACCCTGAAACAGAGCAACCAGTACAGGAAGATGTCCTCAACTGCACGACTCCACAAAATGTCTCATTGATACAAGAAGTCAGTGTGCGGGTTAAAACATGGAAGGTGGGTCAGTACGCGCACTCGGTCGTCCGATCCTTACAGCGGACCCGTAACGTGGGCAAGGGGGACACGAAGCCGGGGAAACTGAAGCAACAGTAAGACACGGCCGGGCAGAGGCGTGCAGGTGGGACCCGAGTCCGCGCCGCCAGGAAGGCGTCAAAAACCGCCCGGGACCAGAGCGCGGAGCCTTGGCTGGAGAGAAAACCCGGTCTGGAATACCCAGGAGCTGGACCCTGCAGCCAAAGCGGGACTATAATTGGACGAGACGGAGGAGCGAGCGGGAAGAGAAATCCTGGAACAGGATTTCCTCTGGGCTTTGGAACGGAGTCGCAGAGAAAGGCTGGCAGCGCGCAGGGGCGGCGGCGCACAGTAGCGCCTGCGCGTTGGGTTGTCTGGGTTTACTCGGGGAGACACTGTTGGCCCGAAGCAGCGCAAGCGCGTCGGCGTTGAGGGCCGGCGGAGGCGGGGCGGGGGCCTCTGCGCGCACGCGCACTACTGGGCCCGGGCGCGCGGCGCCAGCGCACCGGGACTGCGGCGGGTGGGCGGGGCTTCCTGCGTGCCCCTGCGCTAAGGGATTGTGGGATAGTGGCGGACGGAGCCGGGCGTCGGAGGCCCTGAGCCGACTGCACAGCCTGAAGACCCAGCGGGTTCGGGGGAAGGGGCGGCCAGGGAAGTGGGCCTCGGCTTCCGTCGGCAGCTCCTCAGCCCTGCGGCCTGTCCGGACTGAGGAGGCAAAAGTCTTCCCTCACGGGCCTTTGCTTTCCCGCGCGGCGCCGGGCCGGGCCGGCCGGGGCGACTTCCCCGCCGAGGGCCTCCGCGGGCCTCGCGACCGCTCTGACCTCCCCGCGCCCCCCGGCCGCCGGCGAGCCCCGGACCCCCGCCTCCGTCCCCCGAACCCCGCGGCTTGGCGCACCGGGGCCCCCCTAGGCCCGAAGGCGCGTGCGCGAGCCCCCGCCGCCGCCCCCCGCCCCCTCATACCGGGCCCCTCAGTAGGGGCCGGAGCCGCCGGCGGCGGGGCGGGGGGGGCGCCCGGATGAGCCCCGAGTGCGAGGAGCCGCCGCCCCCCCGCGCAGGTGAGCGGCCGCCGCGGGTCCCCTCGGCCCGCCGGACAGCCCCCCGCCCCCCGTCCCCCGTTCCTTAGTCTCCCGGCAGCAGCCCGCCTCCCCTGGCTCTCCTCCTGTCCGACTTCCCGTGCTCGGACGCAGCCCCACCGCCCTGGGACGTCTCCACCGTTTCGTCCCCGGCCCCTCCCCGGGAGCACCCTCTTCCTGCTCTTGGCCTCCCCGGCCCGGGCTCCGGCCCCAGCAGGGCAGTGGGGTTCTCCCTGCCCTTTGCTCGGCCGAGCGTGTGCGGGGGACTTGCCGTGAGGCCCGGTGGCGGCGGCGGGAGGGGACACAAAGGCCCCGCCGGACAGTCACAATTAGTGGTGTTGTGATGAGGTAGCTCAGCGCCCGTGGGCAGCCGAGGAGGGGCCGGTGAGACCGGCGCGGCGCTTGCTGTCTGGCGGACGGTAGGGCTTGACAGATGGAGAGTGGGAAGAGGGGCCTTCCGGGCGGAAGGAACAGCACGTGCAAGTCTCTGAAGGTGGGGACCCGGGACTGGGTGCAGGAGCGTGGGGAGGCGGGGACCTCGGAGCCGCTGCTTGTCCAGACCCTTGAATGACCCCTTCCGGTTAGGGTCCTTCCTTGCGCGCTCTTGCATAGCCCCGGGCCGGCGCTGAGGCCCTAGACGGGACGGGAACACCGGAAGGCAAGATGTTTCTGGAAGGGAAGCTGTGTGAGGTATGGTGTGGGGTTTGCAGTTGTGAAGAAGCTTCAGTGGGGTGTAGACGGGTGCTGACGTCGGTGCTCTTCTCCTGCGGTGGCTCTGGGCCCTGGGCGGGCTGTGGGGGGGAGCCTGTGGCCGAATGCGAGGCCTAGGGCGTGCTCCCGATTGGGAGCTCTGACGGTGATTGCCGGGGTTGGCTGTGTCTGTTGCAGCCGTCCTAGGGCCGATGGTGTCCCCCAGGGAACGGTCGGCAATGGCAGAAGGCGCGGTGGGTAGACCGCGCTAGAGACGCGCTAGAGGCCTGGCGTGCTGCTGGCGGTGCACAGAGCCCAGGACGGCCCCCGCTGCAGCATTTTCCAGCCCCAACGTCAGGAGTGCTGCGGGGGAGAACCCTGCTCTCTCAGTGGCTGAGTGTGTATTTTGATCGACCTTCGTGGTTTCCGTCGGGTCCCCTGCTGTTTCTCTGCATTAGAGGAGAGCCTGCTGGTTCCGTGCCCCCAACCCCCCCCACCCCCAGCACCAACCCTTTTTTTCAGGATCCGTGGGAAGTGACTTTGGCAGGTCGCTTTCCCCTTCTGGACTTCACTTTTTTATTAATTCAACAAGTATTTCTAGCTGCCGGCCTGGCCTTCTGCAGAGGGAGGCAGGTGACAGGAGAGGCGAATCCTGTCACTGCACGCAGACGCCGTCCTAGGGTGACCACGGAAGCTGGGGGAGCGTGGAGCAGGCCCCTGGCGCAGTCAGGGGAGGCTTCCTGGAGGAAGTGGTGTCTGTGCTGAAGCCTGAAGGACCCAGGAGGAGCTAGGCAGGCTCGAATAGCTGGAGGGGAGGCAGAGGGAGCAGCCAGCCAGGGCAGCGCGAGCAGTCAGGTGTGCTGTGGCGGGCGAGTTGAGCGCCATGCGGGTGGCCGCCAGAGATGAGGTGAGAGAGGCCCTGGAGCTCTGGGGAGAAGGAGAGGCCTTCCTGGCCTCCGTGGCGCACCAGCTCCCTGGGGCAGGCCCGGCACGTGGGGAGTGGGGACACGCCCTCCTTTCCAGGCCAGAGCTCTGGTTCTCTTTGAACCCTGTTTTATAGGTCTTCCCGTGGGAGGTGTGGTCCGCTGGTCCCCGTGAGGTGTCCCCCAGGTGAGGAGACTGAGGCTCGGTGCTGGTAGGACCGGGTCCGGGGCTGCAGGGACCTCATTTGGAGGGGCAGGTCTGGACCCTCAGCTGCTCTGACTGCTGATCACCCTGAACACCGAGGCTGCTTCTCTTGGTGTCCCAAGCGTGGTTTCAGGGTCTCTTCTTTCCCTTTCCTCCTTGGGACCTGTACCTGATCCGGGAGATGGTCCCCTAATGTGAGCTCTCAGGCACCTCCTTGGCCCTTGGCCTGGGGTCTGCAGTTTGTTTCCTGATTGCACCTTCCCTGGGTGGGACCAGAGCAGCCGCCTCCCCTGGGGCACTGGGCTCTGGGCTGTCCCCTAACTGGGTATCCCTCCCAGGCTTTCCCAAGTCATGGGAAAGTCCCAGCTCCTCGTCCTCCGTGGCTCTGGCCAGGTCTGCCCTTTGTCCCACATGGGTGTCCTGCTGCCCACCTTGCTGCGTCTGTGCTGGGTTCTGCGTCTAGCACACGCACAGGTCCTCCTCAGAGGTAATGGGGTTGCCATTACTGGTACCCTGTCCTCGGAATCCCAGTCCCCTACCCCCTTTCCAGACTTGGTGGAGAACTGACAGTTGGCCGGGGGGCTTGAAGGAGCTGGTCCCACTGTCCTTGGGTCTGTTGAGCCCCGCGAGGGGCTGGGGCCGGCCTTTTGGTGGTGGCTCTCCCCGCTCACAGGGCTCACGTAGCCCGGGCCTCATAACAGCAGCCCGTGGGCCTGTGATGGCTGAAGGTGGCAGCCTAGGTGGCCACCCTGGAGGCCCTCCCAGAGGCCTCTGTGCCCTTGACCCCCACTTCCGGGTGCTTTGGGGCCAGGGCAGGCGAGGAAGAGGTGGAAGATGAAGGACCTGCCTATGGGCCCCCCGGCAGGCGGAGTCGTGTCTGGACAGACACAGCGGTGGCGGCGGCCACAGCAGGGCCACGGGTCCTGCACCTTGGGAGCTGTGGCCAGGCCCTGCTGGAGCCGAGACGGGGGCCGGCCGCTCTCAGGGGGGCAGCTGGCATCAGAGCCTAACAGCAACCCAGCAGAGCAGGGAACCCATGGGGATGGTGCCAGGCGGCGGGGGCAGAGGCCGTTCTCTTGTTTAATGGCTTCCTTTCTCGACTATGGCTTCCCCTTCTTCCGTTGGCAGCCAGAGTCATGGTTTTCAAACTGCCACTGAGCGCCGGGCTTGTCACTTCCGCTTTCTAGAAGCGTGCTCCGAGTTGCCTGGGGCGGGGGCGAGGCTGTGCGCATCCTCCCTCGAGTGTGAATGACCCGCGAGGCTCAGGCCGTTGGAGGGAGTCCTTTTCAGGGTCCTCGGTGTTTCGAGCGGTCACCCCAGGTTCGTGGCTGGCTCCTGCCCGCCCGCTCGGGTGTCCAGGCTTCTGCGCAGTCAGGGGCACCTGCCTGAGCCGGCGGTCCTCACAGCGTGGCCCCATTGCACCGATGGGGATGCTGAGCCTGGGCCGGGTTCACCGCATTAGAGCGTGAGAATGGGAACCCCCTCCTGTCCGCCCTCTTCCCAGGGCTTCCAGCAAGAGCTGCTAAGTGGGACGAAGGGCTTGGCCATCAGCACTTGTGACCGTGTGCGTGTGTAGTTCTCACGTATTGGTCTCTCTGCTCTGTGCACAGCCTGCGAAGTGATGGTCGTGGGGTCCCTACACCGCCCACTTGCATCTGAGCCTTGCAGCCTTCTCCTGAGGGAGAGCTTAAGGGGCAGCCTGGGTCTGGGGCCCCTGGAGCCTGTTCCCCACGCCACCCAGCACCCTCCTGTCTTACTGTGGGTGGCCTGCCCCAAGCCAGTTCTCTGGAAGGCCCGCTTGGGGAAGGAGGCCCTGCCTGCTGTCCCAAGTGGGCCTGCTGTGGGGGCTCGGGGTGGTGCCTGGGGGCCCGGGCCCTCTAACTAGGTGCTTGGAAAGTGGGCGGGTCTCAGTGCTAAGTTCCGCTGTCTTCAGGAGAGCAGGCAGGCGAGTCCTGCTTCTGCCTCTCGGTGGCCGTGGCTCCGCCCCAGGGGCCCCTGTCTCCACGGCTGTCACGTGGGAATCATGGTCACGCTTTACCTCCTCGTCTCGGAGACCGGGAGCCCGTGTGGGTGCACGGCTTTCAAGAGGCTTAGGCTGGGCCCTGTGCCCACCCTCGGCCGGGGCGCCCCCCACCCTTAGCTTGGGGATACTGGGAGGCCACCGGGGCGGGTGGGGAAGGGGAACCGGGGTGCACTAGCTGTGCCTCAGCCCTGCTGGCAGCTGCTGTCTTGTCGGCTTGGGCTGACTGGGACACACGGCAGGGTCTGGGCCCAGCCCCGCCACCGCAGCCTTGGGCAACTTCGGTTTTGTTTTTGGTCATGGTTTTGTCGAGATGTAATTCATGTAATTCGTACGTTGAGTGAATCATGTGTTTGAGCGCACAAGTTGGTGGTTTCTGGTGCATTCTGAACTGTGCAGCCGTCACCGTACTGGGCTTTTTTCACCGAGGTAGAATCGGCAAAATCGTGTACGAGCAGTTTCAGACCTTTTTTTTTTTTTTTTTTTTTTTAAGATTTTTATTTATTCATTTGACAGACAGAGATCACAAGTAGGCAGAGAGGCAGGCAGAGAGAGAGGAAGGAAAGCAGGCTCCCTGCCAAGCAGAGAGCCTGATGCGGGGCTTGATCCCAGGACCCTGAGATCATGACCTGAGCCAAAGGCAGAGGCTTTAAACCACTGAGCCACCCAGGTGCCCCGAGACCTTTTTTTTTTTAAACATGCTTTTCCCAGAAGAAAATCCCATACCTGTGAGCAGGCACTCCTCACCCCCAGCTCCCGCGGCTCCGTCTGTGGATTTGCGTCTTCGGACAGTTCAGCGCACAGAGTCCGACCACACGCCGTCCTTGGTGACTGCTTCGTTCACTCTGTGTAGGTGGCCTTTTTTTTTTTTTTTAAAGATTTTATTTATTTATTTGACAGACAGAGATCACAAGTAGGCAGAGAGGCAGGCAGAGAGAGAGAGGGAAGCAGGCTCCCTGCTGAGCAGAGAGCCCGATGTGGGGCTCGATCCCAGGACCCTGAGATCATGACCTGAGCCGAAGGCAGAGGCCTAACCCACTGAGCCACCCAGGTGCCCCTAGGTGGCCTTCTGAAGCCTCTGGTGTCCTCGTGGGGCATGAAGGTGTCGGGTGTGGAAGGAGGTGGAGGGCTCACTCCGCAGAGCTTCCTGCGGCCCCTGGCGGTGGCTACCCCTGGAGGCGGTTCTGGTCCCCGCTTGGTCCAGCTCAGGACCTGTGCCGGTGCCGGCCACCAGTGTGTGGAGCATGAGCTCTCTCACGGCTTGTCGTCAAATGAGGGGGACGTCCATCAGCTGTGGAGGGGTTCCTGGGGAAGGTCTGGGGTCCAGGCAAAAGGAGGGAGTTGCTGGTGTGCAAAGGAAGGTCGCCGAGCTCCTCAGGATTGGGGGGATGCTGTTGGCTGTGCTTCTGGGGCAGTGGTGCTCCCTGCCCCCTCCATCCCTGCACCCCCTCCCCCCGCCCCGGCCTCGTGACCTGCTCCCTCCGTCCCCCCGCCGCCCCCATGACATGACAGCGGCTTACGGGTGGCTAGGGGGTGACTGGGTGGGAGTCATGCCCTGGCAGGGGGGTCGCCTGCTGCCTCCGAGGGGCAGGGGCCTCATAACATGTGGGAGTGCAGATGGGGTGCTCTTCTACTGGTATTTTTTTTTTTTTAAGATTTTATGTATTCATGAGAGAAGCGGGGTTTGGCAGAGGGAGAAGCAGGCTCCCCGTTGAGCAGGGAGCCCAATGGGGGACTCGATCCTAGGACCTCGGGATTATGACCTGAGCCGAAGGCAGAGCTTAACCATCTGAGCCCCCGCAGGTGTCCTCTGCTGGTATTTCTGAGTGAGACCTGCATAGGACGTTGTGCGCTTGGAGCTGTCCTGCCACTCCCAGCAGCCTAGCGAGGACGGTGGTGCCCGTGCGGACCGTCGTCTGGTCGCGGCATGTGCGCTGTGCAAGTGGCTGGGTGTGGGTGGTAGATGGAGCTGGGGCCACAGGACGGCGGGCATGTGCTTGGCAGGAGACCCCGAGGAGGAGGAGGAGCCCGGGACTGCGGCGTCCCAGGCAGGCGAGGCAGCCAGAGCCAAGTTGCTGAGAAAAACCCAGGCGCCGTGTGCTCTGCAGCCAGAAGGGCCCCTGTGTCCGGGGCCGGTGAGGGCAGCAGGGCAGGATGCGGAGGCGTGGGACTGTGGAGGGGCGCCCTGGGCGTCGGAGCACAGACGGGGGCGTGGTCAGGTCCCAGCACAGCTCTGCCTGGACGCCTGTGCAGCGGGATACCGGGGGGATGTGGACAGCGCAGAGAGCACGGGCAGACCGGAGAGGGCTGGGCCGGTGGGGGAGGCTCGCGCAGGTGGAGAGCAGCCCCTGGATTTCTGGCAGCCGAGTGGCGCAAGGGGGCTGGTACAGTGGGCGCCCGGGCCTCGGCTTCCTCCCTGAGTTCAGAGCAGACTCTTGGCTAGTGAGGACAGGAAGGAGCTGGCCTTGAGCTACGGGGAGATGCTGGCGGGTCAGAGCCCCGGCCCAGCGCCCTGCCCCTTCCTCTGGGAATGTTTGTGGCGGGGCCTGGGTGGCCGGTGCCTCTGTGTACCTCTGCTTCTGCACCCAGGACACTGTGGGGCGGGGCCTCTGTGCCTTCCGTTGGGGGGATTGGCTGGGCTGGGCCGATCCTGAGAGCGGGGCCGACACCGTAGCCAGCGCGGCACGCGTCCATCATGTGTCTGGCATCACGGTTGTGTAATGCCAGGAGGCCGGGATGTCCAGCATGGTGCTGGGGCGGCGATGGCATGCAGGGACCTCCTCCAGAGAGCCGCGGGCTGGGGAGGCACCGCCCAAGACGGCAACCCCTGGACGGCACGGGAGGGGCTGGGCTGGAGCTTGCTTGGGGGCTGCTTCCCGGTGAGACGGTGAGACGGGCCTACAGCCGGGTCCGGCAGGTGTGCAGACTTGGCCAACTCCACCGGCGGGCGTGGGACAGTGAGCGCCGCAGGAGCTGGAGGTCCCCTAAGGGGGCCTGGAAGGCTGGCTGGGGCCCTGGGGTCTCGAGCCTTTTTGGACTTCGAGGAACCCTGAGGAACCCTTTTGGGCTTTTGGCCAGGAGTGAACATCAGGCATTCTGGTTTGTGTTACAGAAAAGTGGCCAACCTGGGGTGAAGGGCGTAGGGATGAGGGGCGAGTCTCTGTGGGACGGGATGCGCAGGCTTGTGGGATGTCCTCACCGCCCCCGCCAGGGCCTGGTGCCTGGTGCTGTCTTCCATGACTGGGAGTGCTCCGGTCCACCTGCTGTCGTCCTGGGCCGGGGTCTGGGGTCACAGCAGACTTAGAGCTGTTGTTGCTGGTCATGGGGGGTGGGGAGGATGCAGGGAGGGGAGCCGTCTCTTGCGGAGGTGGAAGGGAGAGCCGGTGGAGGCTCAGGAAACCAGTCCTGCCCGAGGTCACACGTGCCCCCCGCTCTGCGCTGGCTTTTAGTCCCGGCGGCTACGTGCGTCAGAGCTGCTCTCTGCTCCACGCTGGTGTTCCCTCCGTGGCCGACGGGTTTTCCACGGTCAGGGTGGTGTGGGGCAGACAGGGTGAGGACGGCGTCTAGGAGAGGGATTGCTGTCCGTGGGTCCAGGTGGTGCCCAGGGGCCCTCTCCGCCTGTCCTCTGTGGCCGCTGCCTCATGCGGTCTTCACAAGGCAGGTGATGCATGTGAGCTCTGGTCCACGCCTGTGTGGTGCTGGCGAGCCCCCACCTTCCCTCGTGGTGGGGTGGCGGCAGCCCCTCCCAGGGGCACATGGGTGCTGTGCACGGTGGACGGAGGGGGTGGGGAGCAAGTGGCCTGGGAGCTTGATGGCCTATGCAGGGCGGGCCTCACAGGTGGTCTGGACTGGGAGCCTGTAGGCTTCCTCAGAGGAGCGGCTGAGTGTGTGTGCAGAGGGGCAGCTGGTCACCTGTGCTGGGGTGGGCCCGGCACGCAGAGCCTCCATGCTGGCTGGGGAACAGGGTACCATTCTGCAGGTGCTGGGGGACAGCCTTGTCCTCCTCCCCACTGAGTCACTGACTGTGCTGGTTTCTTTGGGCCCCAGTCAGTGGCTGTTCTGAAAGGCCCCCTCCCCCACTTTTCCTCTTTTTTGTCTGGCCACTAGCTAGGGGGTGGGGTGTGTTTGTGTGTGTATATGTGGCATCCAGGCAACGGCCACGGCCTGGGGACATCTTAGACTTCCCTCTGCCGCCGCCCCACACCCTGCACAGGGCATGATGATCTGCTGGGCTGGACGGCAGCCGGGTGCTGGCCACTGTGGGGCATTTGAATTTGTTCAGCAAATATGGATTGAAGTGAATCTGACGCTGGAGATGTCAGGATGAGCACCGCTCCAGCCCTGCCCCGGGGGGGTCCCTGCCCAGATGGGGGACAGAGGACACAGGCCCTGGAGGGGGACAGGATGGCAATGGCTCTGCTCACTGCTCTCCTTTGCGGGGTCTGGGGGCCAAGAGGTGGTCAGGGTAGCTGGCTTCCGCTAAGAAGTGACCCCTAGACTACAGGGGGCCCCTCGCAGGCTGTCATGGTGGTCGGGGTGTGGGGACTGAGGTGGAGGGGGTGGGGCAGGCCAGGCCAGAGTGTGACAGGCAGTCCTGCCCTCAGGGCGCCATGTTTTGGAAGTTTGACCTGCACACGAGCTCACACCTGGACACGCTGCTGGAGCGGGAGGACCTGAGTCTGCCCGAGCTCCTGGATGAGGAGGACGTGCTACAGGAGTGCAAGGTCGTCAACCGCAAGCTGCTGGACTTCCTGCTGCAGCCGCCGCACCTGCAGGCCATGGTGGCCTGGGTCACCCAGGAGCCACCGGCCAGTGGCGAGGAGCGGCTGCGCTACAGGTGAGCCCCTGCCCATCCGGCCCGGGGCTGCCAGGACCTGCTGCCTCCTGGTGGGGCTGTGGGGCCTGTGGGGGGAAGGGTGGGCGACAGATGAAGTGGGGTTTCAGGGAAGGTCGGTGGGGGCGGGGGCCGTGGAGACCCCGTGCGGGTTCTGGCAGGAGGCCGTGGGGGGCAAGGATGGCCAGCCTGCTTCCCTTTCTGGATGTGAACCCCTCCTCCTGCCAGGTACCCTAGCGTGGCCTGCGAGATCCTGACCTCAGACGTGCCCCAGATCAACGACGCGCTGGGCGCTGACGAGTCCCTGCTGAACCGGCTCTATGGCTTTCTGCAGAGCAGCGGCAGCCTCAACCCGCTGCTGGCCAGCTTCTTCAGCAAGGTCATGGGCGTCCTCATCAATCGCAAGACGGACCAGGTGCTGCCCCGGGGTGGGGAGGTGGGCAGGCGGGAGGGCACAGGCCCTGGGTCCTGCCGTGTGACGCCTGCCGTCCCTCCCGTCCCCAGCTCGTGTCCTTCCTGCGGAAGAAGGACGATTTCGTGGGCCTGCTGCTGCAGCACATCGGCACTTCGGCCATCATGGACCTGCTGCTGCGTCTCCTCACCTGCGTGGAGCGGCCCCAGCTGAGGCAGGACGTGGTCAACGTGAGCTCGGGGCCAGGAGAGTGGGGGCGGGGGGCGGGCGGGGGCCGCGCACAGAGGCCCACCTCCCCTCTCACCCCCAGTGGCTCAACGAGGAGAAGATTGTGCAGCGGCTCATAGAGCAGATCCACCCGTCGAAGGATGACAATGTGAGTGTCCCCTCCTCGCCAGGTGTCCCGCCTGTGGCCCGGCCTCCTCCCCCACGTCTGTATTTCACACCACCCTCGGCCCCTCCCTCCCCGGAAGGTGAACTCAGCGAGGAGGGAAGTGTTCGGTGCTGTGTGTGCCCGTCCTTCCAGTCTCTCCCGGACAGGGCTCCTGCCGCCCGCAGGAACGTGTCTATGAGCCAGAAGCTTGGTTCCGTGCCTCTTGGTAGGATGGGGGTCTGGCGGGGGTCTCAGACTGCAGGATCCAGCCTGGCCCCCCGCGCTGCCAGCCTTCCGGGGACCCTTGCCCAGGTCCCTTTCCCTGCTCCCCTGCTGACTGGGACCTGGCCGCTTCTTGAGGCTCCCGTGGCTGGGCACACCCTGCTCGTCCTTCAGCAAACCCATGCGGTGGCCCCACGCTCTCGCTGCAGCCTGGGGGGTCTTGCCTTGTCTTCCCGGGCTGCTGGCTTACAGAGCAGAGGCCCGCAGGTGTGGGTACTTAGCCCAGGCCTCCGGCCAGTAGGTGAGGACCACGCAGGCCCAGGGGCAGGGGACCAGGGGCACCTGTGACGGGCTCTGAAGTGCGGCCTGTGTCCTGGACGGGTGTGGGGTCTGCGCAGGTGGGCCCTGCTGGCTGCCCTGTTGGGTTAGACTCGGAGTTCGGCTCCCATTTTCCCCTAGGTGTTTCCCTGAGCAGCTTTGCTGAGGTAGAGATCCCATACCTTGCGGGCCGGCTGTTCAGACGTAGCGCACACCGGCTTTTAGCACAGTCTCGAAATTGTCTGGTTACTCTCACATGGATTTGGGATTATCTTTTCATACTCCCAGAAGGAAAGCCTGGGTCCTTTAGCTCTCACCATCCATTCCCCTCGTGAACCCCGGCACCCCCAGGCTGCACTCTCTCTCTGGGTTTGCGTCTGCTGTGTTTGCTGTGTAAGTGCAGTTACACCACACTTGGCGTTCCTGTCTGGCCTCAGCCCCGATGTCCCGCGTTCACCCGGTGCTTTCTCCCCTCCTGAGGCTGAGGTGTGTCCATGGTAGCCTCTCTGCTCACCGCTCACCTGCCAGTGGACATCGGGGTCATTCCCTCCTCGGCCTACAGCACATGGTGTGGGGTGTGGGGATGTTCATCCTCCAGAAAGCTCCCTGGGTTTCCCAGTTCCTGGCCATCTCTCCTCTCCCGGTGTTTGGTGCCTTGTGTCCCGTCCCTCGGCACCCGCGTCCCTGTGTCTGCACGACCCCCAGCTCCCTTGGGACCCCGCAAGCTGGATGCGATGGGCCCAGCAGCTGGACCAGCGTCCTCAGTCCTTTTTCTGCCTCCACAGCAACATTCCAACGCGTCCCAGTCCCTGTGCGACATCATCCGCCTGAGCCGGGAGCAGATGCTCCAGCTGCAGGACAGCCCAGAGCCCGACCAGCTGCTGGCCACCCTGGAGAAGTGGGTCTGCGGTTCCCGGACCCGGGGCGGGAGGCTGTCTGGGGCGTCCTCCCTGTCCCCGCCCGCCACCCTGTGCCCCATACCCCGACCCCACCCTTCTCCCCATCCCGGCCCCCGCCGCAGGCAGGAGACGATCGAGCAGCTCCTGAGCAACATGCTGGAGGGGGAGCAGAGCCAGTCTGTCATTGTGAGCGGGGTCCAGGTGCTGCTGACCCTGCTGGAGCCCAGAAGGCCGAGGTGAGGGGGACCAGCCTCCCCGGTGGCCACGTGTCCCTCGGAGCCCTGCCCTTCTGTTCAGAGGTGAAGGTTGTGGGGGTGTTGTGGGGACATGGCCTCTACAGGCGGTCTCTCTTCTGGGAGGTCACTTGGGGTCCTGGGAGAGGAGTCCTCTGTGCTTTTCTGAGGCCCGCACGCCGCCTGTGGCTTTGAGCTGCCTGTCTGAATGCACGGCCGTCCAGGCGGGTCGTTGTCCGGAATGATGGGTGGGGCCTTGCGTGCACGTCCCCGGGAGCAGCTGTTCCCTCGCTCCCGGGAGTGCCGCACGTGAGTGTGTCCCGCACACAGCCCTGCTTCCTGTCCTTTCCTGCAGGTCCGAGTCTGTGACCGTGAACAATTTCTTCAGCAGCGTGGATGGGCAGCTGGAGCTCCTGGCCCAGGCGGCCCTGGACAGCACGACGTCCAGCGTGGGCGTCCTGCATGCCCTGCGCCCGCGGCTTGGCCGTTTCCACCAGCTCCTGCGTGAGCCCCCAGAGGTGGGTCGGGGCTGGGGGGCCGAGGAGGCAGGGGGGCGGGGAGGGTGGCCTGTGGTTCTGTGTGGCGCTGAGTCTCCCCTGTGCCCGTAGCTGGAGCCGCTGCAAACTACGTGGGGCAGCCTGGCCCCGCCGCTGGGCAACACCCGGCTGCACGTGGTCAAGCTGCTGGCCAGTGCGCTGAGCGCCAACGATGCGGCTCTGACCCAGGAGCTCCTGGCGCTGGATGTGCCCAACACCATGCTGGTACGGAGGGCGGGGCTGCGGGTGGTCTGGGCGGGGGTGTGGAGAGTGAGGGCCCTGAGCAGGGGTGCGGAGGGCAGGGGCTTGGAGGGGGCCCTGAGCACGGGTGCCGAGGGCAAGGGGCATGGAGAGGGACCTGGGCAGGGGTGCTGAGGGCAAGGGCGTGGGGGGTGGGCCCTGGGCAGGGGTGTGGAGGGCAGGGGGATGGAGGAGGACCTGGGCAGGGGTGCGGAGGGCAGGGGCCTGGAGGGGGAGCCCTGGGCAGGGGTGCGGAGGGCAGGGGACATGGAGAGGGACCTGGGCAGGGGTGTGGAGGGCAGGGGCCTGGAGGGGGAGCCCTGGGCAGGGGTGTGGAGGGCAGGGGACATGGAGAGGGACCTGGGCAGGGGTGTGGAGGGCAGGGGCCTGGAGGGGGAGCCCTGGGCAGGGGTGCGGGGGCAGGGGTATTGGGGGCCTCTGGTGCCAGCCTGTGCTGCCCCCCAGGACCTGTTCTTCCACTACACGTTCAACAACTTCCTGCACGCCCAGGTGGAGCTGTGTGTCCGCGCCGTGCTGAGCGCCGGGCCTCCTTCCGACGGCAGCCTCGAGATCCCTGCCTCAAACCCCGCGGTGAAACACGTGCGCTGGGGCTCCCAGGTCCCCTCCCTGTCCCCGTGGGTCCCCGTCCGTCCCCCTGTCCTGCTGCCCGTGCTTGCCAGGTGGCTTCACGGGCCGGGGGGGCCAGGTGTCCGGCCTTGCCCTTAGGTCTGTCTGGGAGAACGGGGTATGCCGTGCAGGTGGGTGGAGAGACGGGGTGCCCTCTGGGCCAAGGCTGTGGCGCGGCGGGAGGGGCCTCAGGGAGGAGCTGTCCAGTAGCACCGTCAGGTTGCGGTCGCTGTGGGTGTCAGTGGCCAGGGGTGTGTGGAGGGGGACCTTCAGGTTTGCTGTGTCGGTGGAGGTCGGGGTGGAGTGAGCCGGAATGGCTTTGGACAGAGCCCGGGGGCTGGGGCTCGGGGCCGGGCTACAGCGGGTCTGGGGGTGCCCCGGCCCCGCCCCCACGCCCGCTCTGCCCCCCCAGCTCCTGCAGCACTGTCGCCTGGTGGAGCGCATCTTGACCTCCTGGGAGGAGAACGACCTTGTGCAGTGAGCGCTGGGGGCACTGCCTGCGCTGGGGGTGGGCGTGGGGGGCCGAGGCCCGCGGGGCCGCGTCCATCTATGGCTCTGGGCTCGCCCAGGTCTGCCGGGGGCCCTCGCAAAGGCTACATGGGCCACCTGACGAGACTGGCCAACGCCCTGGTGCAGAACATGGAGAAGGGGCCCAACGCCGAGCAGCTGGGGCGGCTGCTGAAGGGTGAGGGACAGGGAGTGGCCGGCCCCGGGGCTGGGGTGGGGTGTGCAGGGGTGCAGGCCGAGGGGCCCCTCACGCCGACTCCCCCCTGCACCGAGCAGAACTGCCCGGTGCGCAGCAGGAGCAGTGGGAGGCCTTCGTGTCCGGACCCTTGGCGGAAACCAACAAGAAGAACACCGTGGACCTGGTGAGGCGCCTCAGCCCTCTGGGACGGTCTGCCCTCCGCCGCACCTCCCCACACCCACACCCTCCCCAGCCCGGTCCTCACCCCTGCCCGCCGCCCTGCCCCAGGTGAGCACCCATCACCTGCACTCCTCCAGTGACGACGAGGACGACCGGCTCAAGGAGTTCAACTTCCCCGAGGAGGCCGTGCTGCAGCAGGTGGGCTGGGGGGCGGGCCGGGGGGCCTGTCCTGCCCGACCCCACCTGCCCCTGACCGCCGCCCCTCTGCAGGCCTTCATGGATTTCCAGATGCAGCGCATGACCTCAGCCTTCATCGACCACTTCGGCTTCAATGATGAGGAGTTTGGGGAGCAGGAGGAGAGTGTGAAGTGAGTATGCCCTTCCGTGGGAGGGCGGGGGCCCTTGCTGGCCCCAGGGCGCCTCCTGCCAGCCTTTCCATGTCCTCCCTGCTTCCCCCCATGGCTTGCCTGCCAGTCCTAGCATCGGGGCTTAGCCTGGAGAGTGGCAAGCCCTGCTCCTCGGTCCTTCCTTGGGGGGCAGTGGCTGAGGCCCTGGAGGGGAGCCCGGGTTGGGGCTGGGAGCGAGGTGGCCAGGCCATGGTCTCGGTGGGGAGCTCACCCTGAGAGGCCCTGCAGGAAGGGCCATCGGAGCAGAAGAGGTTACTCTGAGGGCGTTTAAGATGTCCTGAGGGAAAGGGGAAGGACCAGCAGAGGGCAGGACCGGAGCATTCCTAATATGACACTGCAGGAAGCCAGGGGAGGAGGGCCAGGTGGCCCCTTAGGGGCAGGTTCCAGGGACAGGCAGTTGGGGTCCTCGCCGGCATCTGCTTTGTCACGGTACTTGTGCACTGGGCACATCTCGGGTGTCTTCCCATCGTGTGCCTACCTTCCCTCTCGGCTCAGGGCTCAAGAGCCTCATTAAAGCTGGGGAGACCGAGGCACGTATGAGAGCGGATCGCCCCTGTGCAGCACGGTGGTCCGCTGCTGTCCTGTCTTGCCGGACAGGGGTCCCCCTTGGGGCAGTCATGAGCTCTGTGTGTGCCAGGGCTCCGCTCAGCCCGGTGCCCGGTGTGTGGACGGCCCTAGAGCAGACCCCACCCAAGGGAGGACAGACCAACCACTGGATGGGTGCCGTGGGCTCAGCCGGGTCCTCGGGGACGAAACTGTTGCCGCCTCTGTTGCATAGTTCCCAGTGGGGTTAAACACTATAAAAACCTCGGGCGCCTGGGTGGCTCAGTGGGTTAAGCCTCTGCCTTCAGCTCAGGTCATGATCTCGGGGTCCTGGGATCAAGCCCCACATCGGGCTCTCTGCTCAGCGGAGCCTGCTTCCTCCTCTCTCTTTGCCTCTCTGCCTACTAGTGATCTCTGTCTGTCAAATACATAAAAATCTAAAAAAAAAATTAAAAAGAAAACTATGAAAACCTCGAAAGGCATGAAACGTTCTAGAATGGAAGGTAGGTGAATGTAGCTTTGGGGCTGAACATCCGGCCCCGGGGGACTCACGTCCCCAGAGTCGGCTGTCCCGCCCTGACCCGTGGGTGGCACTGGCCCAGCCCGCTCTGGGCGGCTCTGCACGTTCGTGTTCCTGGAGGACAGGCCGCGAGGACACGGTGTGGGAGCTTGGCCGTGTGGTGTGGACGCCGAGGTGACCCTCAGCTTGTTGACCCCTACTTATCCGTGGCCCTCGGTGGCCAAGCGTGTCCTGAATTAGACAAGCCACAGAGCGCAGGGGCAGACCGACAGCGCCCCTGGCGGACAGGAGTCGGGCTGTGGAACGAGCGGCAGCCGGGCTCTCGTCGGCCGTCCTAGTCCGCAGTTAGCGCAGGAGCTGTGCTTCCCTGAGCTGTCCCGGAGAGGAGCCCAGGGAGCTGGGTGTCGCTGGCCCCCGTGGAAGACTGCGGGTCGCCCTGCCCTTGGGACCGTGAGTCCAGGGTCCCAGCCGCAGGCTGGGCGTTCTGGGGGGGCGCGCTGCATGTGCTGTGGCCTCGCGCTTGGCGGAGGGGTTTTCGCAGCACAGAGAACCGTGGCCGGCCGGTCCCCTGCTCCGTGTGCACGGCGCTGCAGGCTCGGGGGACATGGGCTGGATGACAGCCACACCTGGTCATGGCCCGTCGTCTCTTTCGTTGTCGTTTCTTGGACTTGGGGGCCTGGAGGCCTAGGGGAGCGTGGAACAGAGGTGGGAACACAGTGCTGAGCTGTGCCTGGTTGTGACTCGGTTCCTGGCTGCCGTCCTGATGGATGACGGCCCCGTGAGCCCCGGACCCTTGCTCTTAGGGGACACGGGTGCCTGGACGGTCGCCTTGTCTGGGTAGATGCTGCCTCTGTCTCCGGACCCAGAGAAGCACGCAGAGAGGAGACGAGCTCTGTGGCCTGTCTGGGGCCACTCTGCCAGCTGCGTGGGTCTGAGGCTCACGTCCTCTCAGGGCACCCCTGTGCGGGCGGAGACGGGCAGGTGGCGCGTCTCTGGCAGACCTCAGCCGCCAGCCTGCCGGTTGAGCAGCTGGACGGATGCCCGGAATGGGTCACGGGCGCCGATGGGAGGCCACGGGTAAGCTGTAGCCTGTCAGCAGGCTTGTAGCTGCAGGCCAGCGTGGAGCCGGGGTGTGGAGCCGGGGTGTGCTGAGCCGACGCGGCAGGAACCTGCCGCGCCCTCCTCACCGCCCCGTGCCTCTCTCCTAGCGCGCCTTTCGACAAGACCGCCAACATCACCTTCTCCCTCAACGCCGACGACGAGAATGTGAGTGCTGCCCGTCCCTGGTGGGGTGGCGTCCGGGTTGGAGGGGGCACGCCACAGACCGTGCCGCCCTGCCCCCCACAGCCCAACGCCAGCCTGCTGGAGATCTGCTACAAGGACCGCATCCAGCAGTTTGACGATGAGGAGGACGAGGAGGAGGATGAGGAGGAGGGCCAGGGCTCCGGGGAGTCTGACGAGGAGGACGGCGCCTGGCAGGGTAGCCAGCCGGCCAGGGGAGCCCGCCGGGGCCAGGCCCGGGGCATGCGGTGAGCCTGAGACCTGCTCAGCCCCAGCCCCAGTGTGGGAGGGAAGGGGGAAAGAGGGCGTGTTCCCGCTCAGCTGAGGATCTGACCGCTTGTGTGCGGTGGGGAAGTCGGTGGGTCCTTGACATGCGGCCGCCCCGGTGTGCCCTGACCTCCCTGGTCAGCTCGCACTCAGGGCTTCCCATCCGCTCTCTGTGCCTTCCTTGCAGTAACGAGAGGCCCGGGCGGAGTGTGGGTGAGCTGCCGCCCGCTCGTCATATGCCTGCGGCGCTGGCTGGCCCCACAGCTGCCACCTCGGGGCTCTGCCCCCGCGGCATAGACCGGTGTCTGCATCCGATCCCCCCATGCCGCTGTGCCCCTGAGGCTGGCACAGGCCTGCCCTGTCCCCTCATGAGTCCACCGCCCTGGCAGCTGGGCTCCTGTGTCACTCCCACCTGCTGGGGGGCCGAGCCGGTGAGCCCAAGGTCATGGTTCACTCTGCGTTCTCTTTTGAGCGCACGCTCGCTCTTGCTTTTCAGTTCTTTTTTTAAAGATTTTGTCAGAAAGAGTGAGCACAAGCAGAGGGAGTGGCAGGCAGGAGAGGGAGAAGCAGGCTTTCTGCTGAGCAGGGAGCCCGATGTGGGGCTCGATCCCAGGAACCTGGGATTGTGACCTGAGCCGAAGGCAGCTGCTCAACTGACTAAGCCCCCCCGGTGCCCCATGCTTTTTACTTCTTGATCCTGTCTTGAGCTAAGGTTTTGTGTGTGCTCGGAGGTGGGGTCCGGTCTCCTCCTGCATGTGCGATTGCCGCCGTCCCAGCACCTGTTGTCAGAGACCCCGGCCTCTCCCCACTGAGTGCCCCTGGCTGCACGCGTGTGGTTTGTCTTCTGGCCCCTCCCAGCCCGCTGGTCTTGAGCCAGGACCTCCCTGTCTCCATATCTGTCGGGGTAAGGTTTGAAGTCAGGAAGTGAGTTCTCCGACATGGTTGTCTGCTCGGGGTCCCTGGGGACCTGTGGGGACCTGTGGGACAGTTAGCGCCAGCCCGTCGACTTCAGCAAGGAAGCTGGTCGGGACTGGGAGGACTTGCCCTGAACCTCCAGGTCAGCCCGGAGACCTGGGAACGGTATCCCGTCTTCCAGTCCCTGAGCGTGGAACGTCTTTCCGTTTACTCAGGTCTCTCTTAGAGAATAAGCTCTGTGCTTCCTTTGTTCAAGTGTTTCCTGCATCTTTTACGTAAGTGGGGTGTTGAGATTGTCGTGAGCGTAGAGAGATGCAGTGGATGTTGGTACGTGGACGTCGAGCCCTGCGGAGCTCCCTCACTGTGACACTTAAGGGGTTCCTTGGGGTCTCCTGGCTGCGGACAGGCCACCTGCTCACAGAGTCTGCCTTCTCTTCCAGTCCAGACGCTTTCCACGTCACAGTTTTGCTTCCTTGCACAGCAGCGTGGTCCTGAGCGGGGTGGCGAGCAGACCCGTCTTGCTCCTGACCTTGGGGGGCGGCTGGTCTTCCCGCACGGACGGGGTGGGGGTTGTGGGTTTGGGAGATGCCCCCTTCTCTCCCGTTTGCTGAGTGTCTTTCTCGTCAGCTACGTTCAGCGATGTGCACGGGGGTCCCTTTGCCCGCAGTGACCAGAAAGACCGCACATGTGGTGTGCTCAGCCCTTCCCAGTTGGTGGCCATGTGGGCCAGGTGGACCTTCCCCGGCTCGGGCCCTGTGTCAATCCACGTTTACACTGTAGTGGTGGAGCCTGCGTGTGCGGGATGCTGCTCTCAGTCCCCCCACACTTGTAGGCAGAGGGAGAGTGTCCTGTCGGCCCTCATCCCTCAGGAGGAGCGCTCAGGATGAGGCGGGCTCCTGGTGGAGGGCTGCCACCTGCCTCCCCATGCCCCACGCCCAGCGAGGCCCTGACCGGTCTGTCCTGTGGTTTTCCCGCTGTCCCCGCTCCTCTATCCCTTGTGTCAGCGCAGCCGCTGATGGATGGTTTCTGGGCAGGAGCGGAGGCAGCACAGACAGCGAGGAGGACGAGGAGGAGGACGAGGAGGACGAGGACGACGGTGATGGCCATGTGGCTGGTGGGGGGGCCAGGTCCCCCTCTTATCCTGGCCCCGGCCCCCATCCTCTGGGTGGGTGAAAGCACAGGATGGGGGGGGGGTGACGGGGTGTACACGGGCCGTCTGCCTCCTGTGCTCACCCTCCTCCCCTCACCCCTGCCCAGGCTCCAGCCGGACAGCCGCCTTTGACCCAGTGCCTACAGACGCCCTGACTGGCCCCCAAGACTCTGGGGAGAAGGAGCCGTGCTCTGGGCTCCTCACCCCACGGGGGTCCCTTGGCGTATCTCAGGACCTCCCCGCCCTGAGCCTGGCCGGCCCTGTGGCCCACTCTGCCCCGCAGCTCAGGTAAGGCCCCTGGCAGGGGTCCAGGTCCTGGGTCCCTTGGGCTCGAGTGCTGACCCCAGCTGGCCCTCGGGCTGCTTCTCTCGTACCCCAGGTCTCAGGACCCCGCGTCCCCTTCAGCACCTCAGGAAGCCCCAGATGGCAGTGACGTAGTGGAACCCTTGGGTGAGCTGGCCAGCCCTGCCCGCTCTCCCCGTTGTCCCCTGGCCTTGTGTGCCTGCTGTGGGCTGGAGCGAGGGGCCTGGCCGGCACCACGCTCTCTGAGCCTTGCGTCTCCTGCCTCTCTCCGCACAGCCCCCTGCCAGGCCTTGGTCAGCGTCGGGGACCTCCAGGCCACACTCAGAGGGACACGCTCCACTCCCAGCTCCTTGGACAGGTGACCAGCTGGGACCCCTGGTGGGACCCCCCCCCCCCCAGGTCTGCACCACTGCCCACGCCCACTGTGGGTGCCTTAGAGGCCCCGGAGCCTGGGGCAGCCCGCTTCGCCACAGGGAAGGAAAGGCTTCCAGAAGGGGGCAGGCAGCGTGTGGAGCCCGCACCCCAGCCTTGAGCTCCTCCTGCTTGGGGTGGCTCCCTGGGTCTTTGATGGAGGGAACTACCCTGGCCATGGGCCTCTTCCTGCAGGCACAGGGGGCGTAGGGGTCAGGAGGGGGTTGGTGACAATGACCTTGCTGATGCCTGTGCCTCCCACACAGTGCAACCGGAGACCCTGCTACCTCGGTCCCAGCCCCTGGGGCCTGCCAGCACCCCCAGACCACAGAGGGGGAGAGGAGCCCAGAGCCCTCGGGGCCCCCCCAAAGCCAGAGGTGAGCACAGGGCGGCCTCCCAGGGCAGCTCGTGTCCTGGGGGGGAGGCCCTGACCTTTCTACGTTCTTCTCCCCCTACAGTGCCCAGGCCCCTGAGCTGCCTCCGATGCCCAACGGCTCTGCCCCAGGAGGGCCAACATTCCTGGGCTCCCAGTGAGTGGCGAGGGCTGCGTGGGTAGTGGGGGTGCTGGGGGGGCAGGTGGGGGGCAGTAGGGGGCAGCGGGTTCCTCACACAGGTCTCCCTGTTGGTTCCCAGGTAACTGCCTGGTCCCGGTGGTGGCGGTTAACTCCTCCGTCCTCCACGTGGACCCTCCGGAGTTGGGGCAGGGCGGGTCCCATGATGCCCTGTTGCCCTGTCACCGCTCCCCACCCTGTCCGCCCCCACGTGCTCTCCTCTGGACTCCCAGGAGCCTGGCGCCAGGGAGACAGGCCCTCGTCCACCCCCATTTGCACTGAGAAAAGAGATTATGGAGTTTTGTCTCCGAGAATAAAGAAACAGTTGAGAAGAGAGAAAGGAGAGAGAGAGACCTATATTATATATTACATATGGAGAGAACGAGCGGGTGGGTGGAGAGCCAGGAGGAGGCCCGGCTGGGCGGGCCAGCACGTGGGACCTGCACCCCCTCTCAGTGGGGGCTGTGCTGGGGGCCTCGTCCACCCTCCCCCACCACCACCACCACGCCCAAAGCCTCCGGTGCAGTGCCCACACCTGCACTCGGCTCAGGCCCGCCTCCAGGGAGGGCCCGAGTGGGGGCCGTGCCTTTGCCCAACCCTTGCCCTGGACCCTGCACTTTGACCCAGGCTGGGAGCTAAAGGACCCTCTGCCTCGCCCTGCTGGTTCTGTGGGAGCTGGCGGTCCCCGTCCAAGGGGGTCTCTCGGTGACATTCCCGTGGGGCCCCAATGCACTCACTGAGACCGCTCCCTCTGCACCTCCCACAGACCCCGGGGCGGGGGGGTTGGCAGGGGTCTGGCTGGGGTCCCCTTCCCATGCCCAAGGGTCTGGGGTCCAGCCCAGCTGCCAAGTGACCTTGTCCCAGCTCCCTCTTCCCAGGCTGGCGTGAGTGTGCGTGTGTTCGTGCCGAGCTATTTCGTATTGCAAATATGAATAAATAAAGACCGTTTAAGATTCCTGCTCAGACTGTGAGTTCTGGGGCCGGGGCCCTGGGCTGTCCCTGTGCCCTGCCTCGGGCCTTGAGTTCTGGGACCTGGGGCTGGGGCCCTGGACTGTCCCTATCCCCTGCCGCGGGCCTTGAGTTTTGGGACCTAAGGCCGGGGGGCCTGATCTGTCCCTGTGCTCTGGCCTTGGGACCCCAGGCCTTTCCTCAGTCCCAGGGTGTAGCCCTCAGAGTGCAGCTGGGCTCCTGGACCTCCATGTTCTGCTGAGGGTGGGGTCACTTGTGCTCAGACCAGGAAAGAATGTCCTGGGAGGAGGAACAGAGCCCTGCCCAGTCTTGTCTGGGGCCTGGTCCCCACAAGCTGTTTCCTGGGGTCCCCTTTGTGCTCCTGGCCCTGTGTGTCCTGGGTCCATATACCCTCCGGGAGGTGGCAAGCCAGTCTCCAGCCTTGGGGAGGGTGACGTGTCTGGGTGACCTTGCGGAAGTGATGTCTTCCGAGCCTTGTCTCCTGCGGCGGAGCCATGGGCACCTGGGGGTGGCCAGCCCCCCAACATAGGTGGGCACGTGGTAAGCCGTTTTGCCAGACCCGGAGTCACAGGTGGGCCGAGTGCGCTCGTAGGATGTGCTCGTGGAGCCGCGGCCAGCGTGCCGTGAGGACCTCATCAGACTCCGCACTGGCACGTGTTCCCATGGGGAATCCCGCGGTGCGGGTTGGTGGAGGCCACATTGTGGGGGGGATTGATGGCCAGAGCCCAGGAGGCCCCCCTGGGTGGCCTGCTGGGGGGACGGTGGGTGGGCGTCCTTCCCCCCTCCCTGGCCAGGGCTGACCTGACCTTGGGGCTGATGGCGGTCAGCACCAACCCACTACCCCCTGCCCCAGAGTCCCGGGTCCAGGGGAGCGTGTAGGAATCCCACACCGGGTCCCTCTCGGTTGGTGGGGCATGGGACAATGGGAGGAGAGTGTATGGCCTCAGACCTCCTGGGCAGCTGAGGGGAAGCCCGGTCTGGGGGGCAGGGTGCTGGGGGGCAGGGTGCTGGGGGGGAAGGGACCCTGGGTGCCGAGTGGGCACCTTATCAGTGGTGCCAGGCGGGGCCATCCCCAGGGTGGGGGCAGCATCTCCCCGGGCCCTGTTATCAGCCCCAGAGTCCACAGGACGCTCCTCGGGTTAACGTGTAACCACACGCTGTCCCCTCCACCCCCAGAGCCACCCGTGCTCACATAGGTGTCATTCTGGGGGGTCAATGGCCATCATGGGCGCCCAGGAGGAGGGTCTGCCCGGAAAGCCTTCCCTCTTAGCCCAAGTGAGAGATGCCAGGTGTGGGAGGGGGTCGGGCCTGGGTGCTGGGGAACCCGAGCAGCCTGCGGGAATTGGGGGGCCCTGCCCTCAGGAGGTTGGGCTCCCTGTGGGTCGTGACTCGGGTTCCTGGGTGGGGGTGCAGCGGGAACCCCCTGACCTGAGTCCTGGTTGCGGGGCGCCTGCCCCCCGGGGACTCGCTGACCCCCTTGTCTCCCAAAGCAGCCGTGCCTGTGCCTGCGGTTGAGCCCCTTCTTTGTCACCTGTGCTGCCTACTTCCTCCTCTGGATCCCTCAAGACCAGCCGTCTTGGGTCGGCGCCCTCGTCAAGTGCCTGCCGGTGCTGTGCCTGGCCGCGTCCCTGCAGGCTGCGCCCCGGGGCACCGGCTACCGCGTGCTCCTGCAGGGGGCCCTTCTGTGCTCGGCCGTGGGCGATGCCTGCCTCATCTGGCCTGACGCCTTCCTCTCTGGTGAGCGGGGTGGTCCCAGGCTCTTGTGGACCCCCGGCTGGACACCAGCCCCGGCTCTCTCAGAGCTCTCCTTCCCCTCAGGGGGTCGGGCCGCAGGGTCTTAGAAGGTGTGAGCGGCCTGGAGGGACAGAGCGGGGCTTTGGGTGCTGTGGTCTGGAGTAGCTGGTTGAGGATGGCCACACCAAGGAGTTCCTGTCTTGAAGAGGGCACAGGAGCCCAGGCAGGGGACCAGCAAGTGCAAGGGCCCTGGGGTGGGCAGGATGGGTGAGTGGATGGAGCCAAGTGGGGAGCAGAGCGAAATGGGGAGCTGGCGGGCAGTGGCAAGCAGAGTAAGGATGGGATGCAAGTGTGCATCTTAAGGTCACTCTGGGGCCAAGGTCAGGGAGAGGGGAAGGTTGATGTGGGGAGGTGGGGGGGTGGGGGTGGCCGGCGTGGATGCTGCTGCTGGGCGGTCCTTCCCCTCGGGCTCTGCACTGGAGGTGGCCACCAGGGAGTGACAGATCCTGTCTCCTCTAGGCGTGGCTGCCTTCACCGTGGCCCACCTGCTCTACCTCTGGGCCTTTGGCCTCACTCCGCTGCGGCCCGGCCTCCTGCTGTCCATTGCCCTGGTCTCCGTGCCGTACGACGGCCTGCTGCTGCTCCACCTCCCAGCCAGCATGGTCCCGGCGCTGGCGGCCTACTCCCTGGTCCTGGCCTCCATGCTGTGGCGCGGCCTGGCCAGCGGCGGGAGCGTCCTCGGGGGGGCCCTGCTCTTCACGCTCTCGGACATGGTGCTGGCGTGGGACACCTTCATCCAGCCGCTGCCGCATGCCCGCCTCGTGGTCATGATCACCTACTACGCTGCCCAGCTCCTCATCACCCTGTCGGCCTTCTGGAGCCCCCGGCTCAAGACCCACTGACCAGGGGCCCGGATGGACCGGCGGCGCCCCGCGGCCTCTGGCAAGGCCCCCACAGACCCCGGGCTCCTGGACTCCTGCCTGCAGGTGCATGTGCGGCTCGGGCCCCATGAGAACCGTCTGTGGAAACCCACATCCTCCACCGATTCCCCATGGCCGCCTTCCCTCTGCTCTGACCGCGGCCTCCCACCTGCCTCCCCTGGGCACCCGCCCCCTTCCCTGCGGCCCTGATTTAGTTCGTGCCCAAGTAAAGCGGACACTGAAACAGCGACCTCTCCATTATTTGCGGGGGGCGGGGGGGCTCAGGGGAGGGCTGCTCGCAGAAAAGAACAGCAAAGCGTTCTTTCTTATTTTTTAAATTTTAATTGTATTTTTTTAAAAATTTTATTTATTTGAGAGAGAGAGGAGGAGACAGCAAGAGAGAGCAGGAGCAGGGGGAGCAACAGACAGAGGGAGAAGCAGGCTCCCCGCTGAGCAGGGAGCCCGATGCAGGCTCCATCCCAGGACCCCAGGACCATGATCTGAGCTGAAGTCAGATGCTTAACGACTGAGCCACCCAGGTGCTCCTATTTTTAAAATACATGTATGTATGTATGTATGTATGTACGTATGTATGTATGTACTTACGTAGAGAGCGAGCAGTGGGGAGGGGCAGAGGGAGAAAAGCCCAAGCAGACCCTCTGCTGAGCACAGAGCCTGATATGGGGCTCGTTCTCACGACCCTGAGATCACGACTTGAGCCAAAAACAAAAGTCCGCTTAACTGACTGGGCCACCCAGGTGCCCCTTTTGTTTTCTGAAGCCACCAAGGCCCGTTGGAACTGTTTTCACATGTACCATTCAGGGGCGTGAGGTCCATCCCCAGTGTTAGGCCCTGAATCTGCTCTTTCCAGCCATTCCTGCGGCAACCTTGCTGCGAGCTGAACCCGGGGCCCCCGTGTGTACGGGTCAGCACTGCTGACTGCGTGTGGGCCTGGGGAACATGGGGTCCCCACAGTGTTCCCGGGTCAGGGTGCGTCCAGCTCTCGGTGACTTTCACACACAGGAGCCCTGGGGAGGTGGCTCACGAGGTCTTCTCATGTGTGCACACCCGGAGAGCACGGGGAGGCCTCTGCAAAGCCAGGACACCCCAGACGGGGGTGAGTTTTAGGGTTTGGGAGGAAGATCGAGAGGGGGAGTCACCACCACCTGCGCTAAGCAAGCATGATGTTGCCCACGAGAAAAAACATGCCTGTACACGCACGTTATGCTAATGAAGCTTACGCCCACCATTGTGCACTTTGGGACTCTTACAGCAGAGGGGAGGCTTCTCCACCCACGCCGTGCTCTCAGGGACTCTTACAGCAGAGGGGAGGCTTCTCCATCCCCACTGTGCTCTTAGGGATCCCCAGAGCCCACTCCTGGGTTGTTTTTTTTTTAAGTTTTTAATTCCAGTATAGTTAACACAATGTCCTACTAGTTCCAGGTGCACAGTAGAGTGGCTTTGCACTTCCATATGTCCCCTATGCTCATCATGTGCTCATCAGGACACAGGCTTCCTTCATCCCCATCACCTGGCTCCGCCTCCCCCATCCCCTCCCTTCTGGGCGCCAGCAGTTGCTTCTCTGTAGTTCAGACTCTGTCGTGTGGCTTGCCTCCCCCCAACGAGTGGAATTGTGCCGTGTTTGTGTTTCTCTGACTTACTACGTGCAGCCTAATACCCTCCAGCCCCCTTCAGACCTTGCCAACGGCAAGATCTCCATCTTTCCGAAGGCCACGTAATATTCCAGACGTGCCACGCCTTCAACCACCCGTGGACCCGTGGGCTCTCCATACTGCTGCTGCTGCTAGAAAATTCGGGGGGCGTGTGCTTCTTTGACTCTGTGCTTCTGTGTTCTCTGAGCTCACCCCTGCTTCTTAGTCCCTGCCCCACCGTCAGGCCACTGCATGGGAGGGCCTTGGGCCACTTGAGGCACGCTGCTGTGGCACAACCCTAGGCAGGGGTGAGGGTTCCCCGGGGGTGCACTCTGTTCCTCCCGACCTCAGAGGCCCAGCACTGCCTTCCGTGCACCCCTGGCCTCGTGCCCACATGGGGGTCGTGCCCGCAGACTCCGCCGCCCAGGTCCACAGTGCTGCTCCCTCCCGCACCTGGAGCGGTTCCCCCCAGCACATCTCCCACCCCCGTGGAAAGGACCAAGGAGGGACATTTCCTGGGAACACGTAGGTCTGGTCTAACAACGGTGAACTTTGGAACCCGGCCGTTGTTGGCGGGGATTGCTGTGCTGTGGCTGTGCGTGAGGTCGTTCCTACACCAGCCCAGAAAAAAATGTCCTGGTCGCGGCTTTGCCGAGATCCTCTTCACATTCCAGCCAACTCTGCCGGAGCAGGGACGGCCACGGGAGGCCACAGAAGGAGTGAATGAGACAGCTGAACTCTGTGTCTCCCGGTCCTGGAGGCCAGAAGGCCCGGATGAAGGTATCAGTTGGCTGGGTTCTGCTGTGGGAGTCCATGGGTATCACACTCTGGAAATGGCCGGCCTGGGGTGCCGGGGTGGCCCCGTGTGTTGAACGTCTGACTCTTGACTTCGGCTCAGGTCATGGTCTCGGGGTCCTGGGATGGATCCCCGTGTCTGGCTCCACGCTCTCTCTCTCTCCCTCTGCCCCTCCACCCCACTCCTCTCTCTGTCTAAAAACAAATAAGCAAATCTTAAAAAGAAAGAAAGCAGAAATGGCAGACTTAAAAATGGAGGACGGACCCGTGGTTGCCGGGAGATAAAGATCTGGGACAGTCAAATAAAGAAGGAGGTGGCTCAAGGTCGTTCCTCGGTGACAGGGCAGGGCCATATCTTGACTGGTGGTTGTTCCACAGTTCTTTGCATAGATTAAAATTGGACAGCACTACACACACACACACACACACACACACACACACACACACGTTGTTAAAACAACAGCTGTGAAACCTGAAGAATGAGGTCTGGAGCCGGGCAACGGCATTCTACCACTATTGAGCTCTTGCGTTTGATAGTGAGTTTTATGTGCCTGAGATGTTACCACGGGGGTTAGTGGAACAAAGCTCACAGGGGGCCTCTTGTACTATTTTTTGCAACTTCCTGAGAGTCTCTAATAATTTCAAAACAAATTGTTGAAGAAAATATGGAACTTTATTCATCAGAAAGACAAAACAAAACCCACCAAAGATGAACTATTTCTCTTCCCCCTTCTTCCTCTCCCTCTTCCTTCCCTTTTGGGACATTTCAGTCCTAAAGCCATTTGATGGGAATGAACCGCATAGGCGTTCACGAGTGGTGGTGGTGGGAACAGGCAGGGATCCATTGTGGGGTGTCAGGTACAAGCGGCGGGGGGGGGGGGCGTGTTACCGTGGCGGGGGGGCCCGTGTGCGGAGTCCGAGAGACCGAGCAGATGAGAAGGGTTTCACACGGGTGAGGAGCGGAGGGCGGAAAAGGGAGCAGATACAGGAGGCTTGCTCGTGGAAATACATTTATGGAGTCTACACAGGCTAGATGTGCTCTAGCAGAGAAAGGAGTTCATACTACAGAGAAGAAGTGAGTGAGTTCCTCGTGAAAAGATGGCCAATGTCATTGGTCATTAAGGAAATGCCAATCAAAAGCAGGAGGTACCCCCTCTCGCCCATCAGGGCTGGTGACGGTCAGAAAAAATCAGAGGTGTTGGCAAGGGTGGGAGAAATGGGAGCCCTTGGGTTCCACTGGTGGGAAGGAACACGGAGCAGCCATGGTGGGAAACAGCATGGCAGTTCCCAAAACAACTAAACACGGAATTACCATATGATCGAGCAATTCCACTAAAGGGAATATACCTGAAATAATTGGAAGCAGCGTCCCGAAGAGATATTTGTACACCCCTGTTCAAAGCAGCGTTATGCACAATATCCAAGAGGTGGGAGCAACCCAAGCGTCCATCGACGCATGAGTGAATAAACAAAATGGAGACCATCTTGTATACGTACGTAGAGCAGAGGATCACTCACCAGCTGGTGGTGACTTGACCCGAGCCTCACCGATGGCCCCCACCTCCTCCACCCCCACTGCTGACAAAGAGCTTGGGCTGCCCTCCCCCTGAGCCTCCAGGGGGCTCCTTGGAGAGGACTTGTGGGGTTCACTGTAGAGCTGATGGGAAACACACATTGTGGGAATTGTGGATGGGCTTGGGGCGGATGAAGGAGCAGGGCACTATCTGATGTCCTGCCCCTAACAGGCCTGTCTTCCCCCTTCTAGCATCCGACCCAGTCAGAAGCCTAAAGGTAGAGGCTCAGCCCAGCAGTTCCATCGCTCTGAGAAGGGGGTGGTCCCTGAGGGTCTAGGCCCTCAGCTGTACCTCCATGGGATCCAGTGGTCTGGGGAGAGCATCTCAGGTGGTCCTCACAGCACCCCAGACACCTGGGTTGTGATGGATGCACTTGAACTCTAACTTTGAATGAGTTCTTAATGCGGGCTGAACAGGACAGAGTGAGCAGCTCCAGGGAGACCCTCTGCGTGTCTGCAGGTGACAAATGACCCTCCCTAGGGCTGACCCTCCCAAAGAGAAAGAGAAAGGTCATTGCATTTGATTCCCGAGGCCCCCACAACGAAGTTCCCCCAACTGGGGGCTGAAGGCAACAGAAACATGTTGTCTCACAGTTCCGGAGGCTGGAATTCCAAAACTGAGGTGTTCTCGCGCTCTCTTTGGAGCCTCAAGCATCTTTTCTCACCTCTTCTGGCATCTGGGGATGGCTGGAAATCTCTGGCATTCCTTGGTTTGGAGACTCATCATGCCAGTCTCTGCCTCTGGCTTCCCATGATGTGCTTCCTGTTTGTGTCCAAATTTCTCTCTCCTTCTAAGGACACCAGTCATTCGATTTGGGGCTCACTCGACTCCGTGGGAGCTCATCTTCACTTGACTACGTCTGCGAAGACCCTATCTCCAGACAAGGTCACATTCCCAGGCACCAGGGCTTAGGACGTGGACACAAGACAACCCACGTGGTCGCCAAGGTGAGGACTCGCCAAGACCACTCCCGGCTTCGGAAGAAGCTACTCACTTGGCAGCTCCCAACAGCATCACGGATCTGCACAAGGAAGCTCAGACCAGCAGCTCCATCACCCTGTGGTGGAAGGCCCCCACAGACCCCCACTCTCAGGCCTACACATACTGGGTCCAGTGGGCCGCTGGGGGACATCCCCAAGGAGACCATGACCCCCGAGGATATCAGGCCAACCAGACAGGAGAGACCAATCACAACTACTATGAGGTTCAGGCCCTGGAACCCAGGACTCTACAACTTCAGTGTGTGGGCAGAGAGGAGCAACATGGCCAGTTCTGCACAGGGCCTCCTTGAATCCACAGGTGAGATGGGCCCCCTTCTACTTGGTGGGGACCTAAGTCAGACCTGGGGGCAGAGATCCATAGACCAGAGGTGAGTGGATTCCAAATCCCTTCAGATCATGGGGTCATGGCTTCATAAGCTGAAGTGATACAGAGCGTGCAGGGCTCATGGGAGTTGTAGTTTGAAGGGTCTGTTGTGTGTCCCTTTGGGGAGGACAGACTATGAGACATGAGGGAGGGATTTTGGTTCTGGGAAGGAAAGGATGGGCTAGTTCTCAGAGAATTGGCACCACAGGTGGGAAGTCGGGGGAGGGGTGGAAAGCCCCCTCGTGTGGCTCCTACTGACTCCTCCTGTCCTCTCCTCCCAGCCCCGAGCCCGGTCACCATCACCTCCTGCATGAGCACCTCTGGGGGTCACGGGGTCGTCTTGACCTGGTCCTGCCCCCAGGGAGGCTATGAGGCCTTTGAGTTGCAGGTGGGTGGACAGCAGGACTCTCAGAACAGGTCGTCCTGCAGGAAGAGGGTGTCTGTGTGGGGTCTCTGGCCGGCCCAGTCCTACCCAGCCATTGTAACGACATCTGGGATGGAATGAGGGCCCCGTCTGCCTCTGTGACCTGCCACCACGAACACAGGTGAGCAGAGCCCCATGGGGATGGGAGCACGGAATGAAGAGCTAGCTGAACCCCACTGCCAAGGCCATGGTCACTGGAAATGGGGAAGGTGCAAATGTACTGGGTACCCTGGGGACACCTTTGTCATCAGTCTCCTCACAGAAGAAACAGGCCGATGAGAGGCCAGGGACTCAACATCGAGTCCCTCTTCCTCCTCTGGGTGGGGATGGTGTCGAAGCCCGGAGAGGCTCCCAGAGCGAGTGACAGAGCGTTATTAGCCGCCTGTCCCTGCTTCCCACTTTGTCACACATGGGACAGAAAGTGGTAGATAAGGCCTCGCCTACAACATGACCACTGTGTGGGCATAGTGGGGCTGTGGCCTGCATCCGACATGACCCCCGTGGTCCACGCGTCCCGGCTTTCAGGCTCCTGTGTGGTCCCTCCCACATGAGAGAGGCTGGTGGCTTAACGAGTAGGATGTCCCAGCAGCAATGGTGTGTGCCTTCCGTCTTGTTCTCTCTCTCGGACCATTCACTCCGGGGACAGCTGGGAGCGTGCTGGGTGGGCGCCCAGATGCCCCGTGTGTGATGCATGAGGTGAAGACCCGAGGCCTCCCACCAGCAGCCGCGCCCGCGAACCCTCCTGCAAGGCAGTCCCCCAGCTGTGGCCGGAAGCCTTCGGACCCTGCAGCCCCCACCGACATCCTGGAATCCTCTTCCCGAGCCAGAACTGCCCAGCCGGGTCGCCGCTCGACCCTCGCACACAGAACTCGGGAGAGAGGATGTGTTCATGGTTGTCTACGGCCCTCTGGTTGGGGGTGTTTGGGGCTTAGCCGTGGTTCGCCCACGCGTACGCATCCCCTCGCTATAACTCACGACGGCTCCTTGAGGTGGGTCGTACTTGTCACTGGGATGGAGAAAGGGCGGGCTTTTACCATATAGGGGACCCGGCGATGCCTGTGACCCCAGAACAGGCCAAAAGCAGTCAGCCGCTCTCCATCTGTAGACAGCGTCTCCGATTCCATTTGAAAACCATGAAGACAGAGACACAGAGGGTTTGGGTGAGTGGAAGGTCCCACGAGCAGTTAGTGGGAGGGAGGCAGAGGTGGGCGTGTGACCCCAAGACTCGTGTTCTTGCTCTCATACTGCTCGTGAAGCGAAGGAAGCCACGTGTGCATATAAGTAAGTCCCCAAAATACCCCAAGAAGCCCGTCCGGACACTGGAGGTCTGAGGGACGGGGCGATGATTCAAGGGTTTTAAAAGTCCTCATTCTAAGATTTTGTATGTACAAACTCATCTGTTATTCACAGCATATTTATAAGGGGTTGTAGCCTTTTTTTTTTTTTTCCCTTCTGGTGAATCTGAGTCACTGGGCGTTGAAGCCACACGGTCAAGGTCACAGGTAGAATGGGCAAGGTGCATAAGCAGTGACCATCTGGTGTGTGTGACAGATACAGCCCAGAGTCTTCCGGGGCTAAAAAGGCGTCCACCCCAGTGTAGTCCCTGTCGGACCGCGTCCCAGGGGAGGAGTGGGAATGAGGTCCTTCCTTGGGGAGGAAGATGGAAAGGTGTGCCTGGCGGGGAGCCACATATGCAAAGGCCGGGAGGCAGGCAGGAGTGAACTTGGCTCATTTAGGGAGGGCTGCTGGGTGTGTGGAGACAGGGAGAGGTGACAAGGCCTGGGTCCATGGGCAGAGCCCACAGCAGCCCATGGGTTTAGACCCAGCCTGCCGCCCTTGAGACACAGAGCAGGGGGTGTTTCTCTCCTGGGGCTGCCTTCAGCTCTGACCGCCCAGGACCTGTGCTGTGCATTCACACAGCAGTGGGGAACAGCCCCTTATCCAGGCCATTTTCGTGGGAAAGTGTAAGGCAAGGCAGGAGCTGGAGGGGAGACCCCATGGCCGGGGAAGCAGGGGCGTCCAGGCCCAGGACCAGAGCTGAGGCCTGGGGGCGGGGCTGGGAGCCTCCACTTCCTCCTCCTCCCTTCCCGCCCTGGTCTGTGGCCTCATCGTGCAGCTCAGAAAGGGGAAATTCTTGCGATTAAAGTCCAGCAGGTGATAGGTCGGGGCCAGGGCATCTGAGTCCATCGGCAGTGACCAGTGACAGGAGAAATGAAGAGGACCAGAGGCAGCCTTGAGGCCTGGGGGAGCCTGGTGCTGCTGGTGAGTCCTTACAGACAGGGGTGGGGGGCTAGGTCCCGAGGGAGTAGGGGCTGAAGGTCGCCTGGAGAAGGAAGAAGGCCTGTGGATTGTCAGACACACCTGCGCTCTCACAACAGATCATCCACTGGGAGAAGGAACTCTGCTTTCTGGCAAACTCAGGTTTGCTCACAAAGACCCAGGAGTCCCGGCCACTGGTGCCATCCTCCCTAAGACCCAGGAGTCCAGACCCCCAGCCCCTCCTCCCTCAGACCCAAGAGTCCAGACACCCAGCTCCTCCTCCTTCAGACCCAGAAGTCCAGAGCCCCAGATGACTCTTCCCTCAGACCCAGGAGTCCTGGCCACAAGTGCCCTCCTCCCTCGGACCCAAGAATCCAGACTCCTAGCCCCTTCCTCCCTCAGACCCAGGAGTCCAGACCCCCAGGCCCCTACTGCCTCAGATCCTGTAGTCTAGGCCCTCAGTCCCTCCTCCCTCAGACCCAGGAGTCCAGACCCCCAGCCCCTCCTCTCTCAGACCCAGGAGTCCAGACCCCGAGCCCCTCCTCCCTCAGACCCAGGAATCCAGACCCCCTAGTTCCCTCTTCCCTCAGACCAGGAGTCCAGACCCCCAGCCCCTCCTCCATCAGACCCAGAAGTCCAGAGCCCCAGATGACTCTTCCCTCAGACCCAGGAGTCCTGGCCACAAGTGCCCTCCTCCCTCGGACCCAAGAATCCAGACTCCTAGCCCCTTCCTCCCTCAGACTCAGGAGTCCAGACCCCCAGCCCCCTCCTCCCTCAGACTCAGGAGTCCAGACCCCCAGCCCCCTCCTCCCTCAGACCCAGAAGTCCAGACCCCCTAGTTCCCTCTTCCCTCAGACCAGGAGTCCAGACCCCCAGCCCCTCCTCCCTCAGACCCAGAAGTCCAGACACCCAGCCACTCCTCCCTCAGACCCAAGAGTCCAGACACCCAGCTCCTCCTCCTTCAGACCCAGAAGTCCAGAGCCCTAGATGACTCTTCCCTCAGACCCAGGAGTCCTGGCCACAAGTGCCCTCCTCCCTCGGACCCAAGAATCCAGACTCCTAGCCCCTTCCTCCCTCAGACTCAGGAGTCCAGACCCCCAGCCCCCTCCTCCCTCAGACCCAGGAGTCCAGACCCCCAGCCCCCTCCTCCCTCAGACCCAGGAGTCCAGACCCCCAGCCCCCTCCTCCCTCAGACCCAGGAGTCCAGAACCCCAGCCCCTCCTCCCTCAGACCCAGGAGTCCAGACCCCAACTCCCTCCTCCCTCAGACCCTATAGTCTAGGCCCTCAGTCCCTCCTCCCTCATACCCAGGAGTCCAGACCCCCCCAGCCCTCTCCTCCCTCAGACCCAGGAGTCCAGACCCCCCAGCCCTCTCATCCCTCAGACCCAGGAGTCCAGAACCCCAGCCCCTCCTCCCTCAGACCCAGGTGTCCAGACCCCAACCCACCTCTCCCTCAGACCGTGTAGTCTAGGCCCTCAGTCCCTCCTCCCTCAGACCCAGGAGTCCAGACCCCCCCAGCCCTCTCCTCCCTCAGACCCAGGAGTCCAGACCCCCCAGCCCTCTCATCCCTCAGACCCAGGAGTCCAGACCCCCAGCCCCTCCTCCCTCAGACCCAGGTGTCCAGACCCCCAGCCCCTCCTCCCTCAGACCCAGGAGTCCAGATCCCCTAGTTCCCTCTTCCCTCAGATCAGGTGTCTGGCTCCTGGCTCCCAACCTCTGTATCTTCTCCATTTCTCACCCTGTTGAATGCTCTCTGCCTGGAGTCTTCCAAGGTGGTATTTTTCAGGAAGTGTAACCTATTGGGTATATGTCTGTGTGACCTTATGGGTAGAGCTGACCCCAGCTCCGGGCTTCCCCGAGCCCCGCCCCTGCCACGCTCCTCTTTCTGACCCCAACACATATGGACCCAGAAAAGACAGAGGGTCATTGGGGTGACCTTTGTTAGAGCCGAGTCTGGGGGTGGAGACAACTCCCAGTGTCCCCCGTCTCCCTCAGGTGCAGAGATGCTCAGGGTGAGGACAGAGCACGGGAGAGTCACTGACTGGGCCCTCCCAGCACCACAGTCTCCCCTGGGTCATGGAGATGAGGCTCTGAATCTGACTCTTGCGTCTGGGTTCTCCCCAGGGCTTGTGCAGCTGGACAGGGTCCTGGGCGAATGGTGAGTGACCCCTGCTGAGTGTATCCTTACATGGAAGGGAGGGTACACTGAATCCCCCTGAGATCTGGTAGGGGGGGTGGTCTCAGGGAGGGCAGGGTGATCTATGACGGGTGTTGATGGATGTGGCCCTCCCTGGACTCAGGGAAAGAGCTGGGGCTAGTGGAAGGGACAGTGCTGCTCCCGGCTCACACTGGGCTCTCCTTCCCCAATCTCAGTCCCCAAGCCCGTCAGAAACCTGAGCATGAAGGACCAGACCAACAGCTCCATCACCCTGAACTGGACAGAACCGGATGGCATGGCCTCTCAGCACTACCTGTACAGGATCGAGTGGGAGGGTGCCGGCCCAGATGGGAACAAAAGCACGACCAACACCAGCGTCCTAGTGGACGGACTGCAGCCCGGGTCCTGGTACCAGTTTACCGTGTGGGTGGAGCTAAATGGAATCCGCAGCTCGGAGGTGACTTGCAACGGCAGCACGGGTGAGGGGCAGCCACCGCTCCAATTCTTGGTTGGGGGGCAGGTCGGTTTGGAGAGCTGACGGGACAGTGGAGCAGACACTAGCGCTCATCTCCTTGGGTCTTGTGGAGCAGGAGATGAAGAAAGGACATCCCAGGTTCCGAGCTGGGACCATTCAGTGTCTAGGATCCCTTATGCAGACCATAAGACTTAGCAGCCAGGGCTGTGTAGGGAGCACAGGCATGTGGCCCCGGCCCTGGGGGGATTAGGGGTGTGGAATGTGGACACTCCAGCCCCCTGAGTCTTCTCCTGGCCCCCAGATGTGTCACAGTCTTGAAGGTGGGGCTCAGACCATCAGCTCCCTCACCCTGATCTGGGAGGTGCCTCTGGCCCTGGCCTTCAGGACGATGCGCGCTGGGTCCAGTGGACTGGAGAGAGAGACAGAACTGCGACCCGACACTCAGCTGACTTCAGTTTCACAGTGGAGGGACCCCAAATTGAGGCCTTGTACAAAATCTCTGCGTGGGCAGAAAGGAATGCAGTGCCTTGCTCCGGATAGAGCCTCAGCAGCTCCGCAGAGGACAAGCATCAGCGCCCACTCTCTGTCTTGATGAGAGATTAAGAACGGGTCAAGATGGCATCTCCTCTGGGTTCTGGGGTCCAGCCATCGTCTCTGTGAGCTCACTGAACCAGACCCAAACCCTGAGTTGGCAGGAGAGTTGTGGCCATTCCTGGGGACAGGCCTTTCCAGAGGTTGCCGCTGAGCTTAGGGCTACAGGTGTCCTACCCTCCCTAGGTCCCATGTCTAGGAAGTGCTCCTTGACAAGTCTGGCTGCACAGGGAGGCTGTGATCTGGCTCTTGTGGACCAGGGATTGGGAACTCTGTCTCTCTGCTCCTTCTGCCAGTTCCCAATGTAGTGACAAGTCTCAGGATGCAGAACCGGACCAACAGCTCCATCACCTTGAGCTGGACAGCTCCCATGGGCCCAGATCGTCCTTCCTACACCTACCGGGTCTCGTGGGTCATGGAGGGCATTATGGCCATTAACACTCAGGAAACCAGGGTCTCTAACACCTCGGATACGAGGATCACAGTGGAGCAGCTGGAAGCTGGGAGCTTGTACACCTTCACTGTCCAGGCGGAGAGGAATGGGGTCAGCAGTGACAACAGGACACTCACGGAAGCCACTGGTGAGACTCAGGCTGGCTCTAGACAGACCCAGTACTATGGAGATGTGGGAAGGAGAGGACTGGGGAGACTTTAGCGACCCCACCTAGTGTCACTGGACCTTGAGCTTGTAGGTCTGCTTCTAGGAGGAGTCTGTCCTCAGCAGCCAGGGATTTCTAATTACGAGGCTGTCTTTGGGGAGGAAGAGAGCCCCTGACCACCCAGCACCACCCCTCGGGAACCAACAAAGGCAAAAGAGGAGAAGTGCACACCTCGTCCCACTGTATTGGCTGGACCCAAAGGGACCCGCCTCTCAGCCTATACATGGCGGGCCCCAAGTGTGAGACGGGAACCAGGATTATGCCAGGACTAGGTTCACTGTGGGTAGACGGAACCTGCAACTTTTAGCCTTCGGCCATTTGGGCTAAGAAGACTGAGATCAACAGCTCTGTCTAGAAAGGAGTGTCCAGAAGTAAGGAAGGGCCCTGATCAAGCTGTTCCTTGGGAAGACAGTGTTGAGAAAGGTGATGGGTGGGACCCAGGCCTGTAGACTCAGGGCAGAGAGGCCGTGGGGGATCTTGGTCCCCACCTGGCCTCTTTTCTGTGGTTCACACTTCCTAGGAAGTGGACTCGTCTGATGACTGAGCAATCAGGGGAGGTGAGCAGGCTCGGGATGGAGGGTCCGTGGCGATACAGCCCCTTGAGCTTCTGTCCCCATGTGTCAGCTCCCAACAGGGTCACGGATCTGCACAAGGAAACTCAGACCAACAGCTCCATCACCTTGAGCTGGACAGCTCCCATGGGCCCAGATCGTCCTTCCTACACCTACCGGGTCTCGTGGGTCATGGGGGGCATTATGGCCATTAACACTCAGGAAACCAGGGTCTCTAACACCTCGGATACGAGGATCACAGTGGAGCAGCTGGAAGCTGGGAGCTTGTACACCTTCACTGTCCAGGCGGAGAGGAATGGGGTCAGCAGTGACAACAGGACACTCACGGAAGCCACTGGTGAGACTCAGGCTGGCTCTAGACAGACCCAGTACTATGGAGATGTTGGAGGGAGAGGACTGGGGAGACTTTAGCGACCCCACCTAGTGTCACTGGACCTTGAGCTTGTAGGTCTGCTTCTAGGAGGAGTCTGTCCTCAGCAGCCAGGGATTTCTAATTACGAGGCTGTCTTTGGGGAGGAAGAGAGCCCCTGACCACCCAGCACCACCCCTCGGGAACCAACAAGTGCACACCTCGTCCCACTGTATTGGCTGGACCCAAAGGGACCCGCCTCTCAGCCTATACATGGCGGGCCCCAAGTGTGAGACGGGAACCAGGATTATGCCAGGACTAGGTTCACTGTGGGTAGACGGAACCTGCAACTTTTAGCCTTCGGCCATTTGGGCTAAGAAGACTGAGATCAACAGCTCTGTCTAGAAAGGAGTGTCCAGAAGTAAGGAAGGGCCCTGATCAAGCTGTTCCTTGGGAAGACAGTGTTGAGAAAGGTGATGGGTGGGACCCAGGCCTGTAGACTCAGGGCAGAGAGGCCGTGGGGGATCTTGGTCCCCACCTGGCCTCTTTTCTGTGGTTCACACTTCCTAGGAAGTGGACTCGTCTGATGACTGAGCAATCAGGGGAGGTGAGCAGGCTCGGGATGGAGGGTCCGTGGCGATACAGCCCCTTGAGCTTCTGTCCCATGTGTCAGCTCCCAACAGGGTCACGGATCTGCACAAGGAAACTCAGACCAACAGCTCCATCACCTTGAGCTGGACAGCTCCCATGGGCCCAGATCGTCCTTCCTACACCTACCGGGTCTCGTGGGTCATGGGGGGCATTATGGCCATTAACACTCAGGAAACCAGGGTCTCTAACACCTCGGATACGAGGATCACAGTGGAGCAGCTGGAAGCTGGGAGCTTGTACACCTTCACTGTCCAGGCGGAGAGGAATGGGGTCAGCAGTGACAACAGGACACTCACGGAAGCCACTGGTGAGACTCAGGCTGGCTCTAGACAGACCCAGTACTATGGAGATGTGGGAAGGAGAGGACTGGGGAGACTTTAGCGACCCCACCTAGTGTCACTGGACCTTGAGCTTGTAGGTCTGCTTCTAGGAGGAGTCTGTCCTCAGCAGCCAGGGATTTCTAATTACGAGGCTGTCTTTGGGGAGGAAGAGAGCCCCTGACCACCCAGCACCACCCCTCGGGAACCAACAAGTGCACACCTCGTCCCACTGTATTGGCTGGACCCAAAGGGACCCGCCTCTCAGCCTATACATGGCGGGCCCCAAGTGTGAGACGGGAACCAGGATTATGCCAGGACTAGGTTCACTGTGGGTAGACGGAACCTGCAACTTTTAGCCTTCGGCCATTTGGGCTAAGAAGACTGAGATCAACAGCTCTGTCTAGAAAGGAGTGTCCAGAAGTAAGGAAGGGCCCTGATCAAGCTGTTCCTTGGGAAGACAGTGTTGAGAAAGGTGATGGGTGGGACCCAGGCCTGTAGACTCAGGGCAGAGAGGCCGTGGGGGATCTTGGTCCCCACCTGGCCTCTTTCTGTGGTTCACACTTCCTAGGAAGTGGACTCGTCTGATGACTGAGCAATCAGGGGAGGTGAGCAGGCTCGGGATGGAGGGTCCGTGGCGATACAGCCCCTTGAGCTTCTGTCCCCATGTGTCAGCTCCCAACAGGGTCACGGATCTGCACAAGGAAACTCAGACCAACAGCTCCATCACCTTGAGCTGGACAGCTCCCATGGGCCCAGATCGTCCTTCCTACACCTACCGGGTCTCGTGGGTCATGGGGGGCATTATGGCCATTAACACTCAGGAAACCAGGGTCTCTAACACCTCGGATACGAGGATCACAGTGGAGCAGCTGGAAGCTGGGAGCTTGTACACCTTCACTGTCCAGGCGGAGAGGAATGGGGTCAGCAGTGACAACAGGACACTCACGGAAGCCACTGGTGAGACTCAGGCTGGCTCTAGACAGACCCAGTACTATGGAGATGTTGGAGGGAGAGGACTGGGGAGACTTTAGCGACCCCACCTAGTGTCACTGGACCTTGAGCTTGTAGGTCTGCTTCTAGGAGGAGTCTGTCCTCAGCAGCCAGGGATTTCTAATTACGAGGCTGTCTTTGGGGAGGAAGAGAGCCCCTGACCACCCAGCACCACCCCTCGGGAACCAACAAGTGCACACCTCGTCCCACTGTATTGGCTGGACCCAAAGGGACCCGCCTCTCAGCCTATACATGGCGGGCCCCAAGTGTGAGACGGGAACCAGGATTATGCCAGGACTAGGTTCACTGTGGGTAGACGGAACCTGCAACTTTTAGCCTTCGGCCATTTGGGCTAAGAAGACTGAGATCAACAGCTCTGTCTAGAAAGGAGTGTCCAGAAGTAAGGAAGGGCCCTGATCAAGCTGTTCCTTGGGAAGACAGTGTTGAGAAAGGTGATGGGTGGGACCCAGGCCTGTAGACTCAGGGCAGAGAGGCCGTGGGGGATCTTGGTCCCCACCTGGCCTCTTTTCTGTGGTTCACACTTCCTAGGAAGTGGACTCGTCTGATGACTGAGCAATCAGGGGAGGTGAGCAGGCTCGGGATGGAGGGTCCGTGGCGATACAGCCCCTTGAGCTTCTGTCCCCATGTGTCAGCTCCCAACAGGGTCACGGATCTGCACAAGGAAACTCAGACCAACAGCTCCATCACCTTGAGCTGGACAGCTCCCATGGGCCCAGATCGTCCTTCCTACACCTACCGGGTCTCGTGGGTCATGGGGGGCATTATGGCCATTAACACTCAGGAAACCAGGGTCTCTAACACCTCGGATACGAGGATCACAGTGGAGCAGCTGGAAGCTGGGAGCTTGTACACCTTCACTGTCCAGGCGGAGAGGAATGGGGTCAGCAGTGACAACAGGACACTCACGGAAGCCACTGGTGAGACTCAGGCTGGCTCTAGACAGACCCAGTACTATGGAGATGTTGGAGGGAGAGGACTGGGGAGACTTTAGCGACCCCACCTAGTGTCACTGGACCTTGAGCTTGTAGGTCTGCTTCTAGGAGGAGTCTGTCCTCAGCAGCCAGGGATTTCTAATTACGAGGCTGTCTTTGGGGAGGAAGAGAGCCCCTGACCACCCAGCACCACCCCTCGGGAACCAACAAGTGCACACCTCGTCCCACTGTATTGGCTGGACCCAAAGGGACCCGCCTCTCAGCCTATACATGGCGGGCCCCAAGTGTGAGACGGGAACCAGGATTATGCCAGGACTAGGTTCACTGTGGGTAGACGGAACCTGCAACTTTTAGCCTTCGGCCATTTGGGCTAAGAAGACTGAGATCAACAGCTCTGTCTAGAAAGGAGTGTCCAGAAGTAAGGAAGGGCCCTGATCAAGCTGTTCCTTGGGAAGACAGTGTTGAGAAAGGTGATGGGTGGGACCCAGGCCTGTAGACTCAGGGCAGAGAGGCCGTGGGGGATCTTGGTCCCCACCTGGCCTCTTTTCTGTGGTTCACACTTCCTAGGAAGTGGACTCGTCTGATGACTGAGCAATCAGGGGAGGTGAGCAGGCTCGGGATGGAGGGTCCGTGGCGATACAGCCCCTTGAGCTTCTGTCCCCATGTGTCAGCTCCCAACAGGGTCATGGATCTGCACAAGGAAACTCAGACCAACAGCTCCATCACCTTGAGCTGGACAGCTCCCATGGGCCCAGATCGTCCTTCCTACACCTACCGGGTCTCGTGGGTCATGGGGGGCATTATGGCCATTAACACTCAGGAAACCAGGGTCTCTAACACCTCGGATACGAGGATCACAGTGGAGCAGCTGGAAGCTGGGAGCTTGTACACCTTCACTGTCCAGGCGGAGAGGAATGGGGTCAGCAGTGACAACAGGACACTCACGGAAGCCACTGGTGAGACTCAGGCTGGCTCTAGACAGACCCAGTACTATGGAGATGTGGGAAGGAGAGGACTGGGGAGACTTTAGCGACCCCACCTAGTGTCACTGGACCTTGAGCTTGTAGGTCTGCTTCTAGGAGGAGTCTGTCCTCAGCAGCCAGGGATTTCTAATTACGAGGCTGTCTTTGGGGAGGAAGAGAGCCCCTGACCACCCAGCACCACCCCTCGGGAACCAACAAGTGCACACCTCGTCCCACTGTATTGGCTGGACCCAAAGGGACCCGCCTCTCAGCCTATACATGGCGGGCCCCAAGTGTGAGACGGGAACCAGGATTATGCCAGGACTAGGTTCACTGTGGGTAGACGGAACCTGCAACTTTTAGCCTTCGGCCATTTGGGCTAAGAAGACTGAGATCAACAGCTCTGTCTAGAAAGGAGTGTCCAGAAGTAAGGAAGGGCCCTGATCAAGCTGTTCCTTGGGAAGACAGTGTTGAGAAAGGTGATGGGTGGGACCCAGGCCTGTAGACTCAGGGCAGAGAGGCCGTGGGGGATCTTGGTCCCCACCTGGCCTCTTTTCTGTGGTTCACACTTCCTAGGAAGTGGACTCGTCTGATGACTGAGCAATCAGGGGAGGTGAGCAGGCTCGGGATGGAGGGTCCGTGGCGATACAGCCCCTTGAGCTTCTGTCCCCATGTGTCAGCTCCCAACAGGGTCACGGATCTGCACAAGGAAACTCAGACCAACAGCTCCATCACCTTGAGCTGGACAGCTCCCATGGGCCCAGATCGTCCTTCCTACACCTACCGGGTCTCGTGGGTCATGGGGGGCATTATGGCCATTAACACTCAGGAAACCAGGGTCTCTAACACCTCGGATACGAGGATCACAGTGGAGCAGCTGGAAGCTGGGAGCTTGTACACCTTCACTGTCCAGGCGGAGAGGAATGGGGTCAGCAGTGACAACAGGACACTCACGGAAGCCACTGGTGAGACTCAGGCTGGCTCTAGACAGACCCAGTACTATGGAGATGTGGGAAGGAGAGGACTGGGGAGACTTTAGCGACCCCACCTAGTGTCACTGGACCTTGAGCTTGTAGGTCTGCTTCTAGGAGGAGTCTGTCCTCAGCAGCCAGGGATTTCTAATTACGAGGCTGTCTTTGGGGAGGAAGAGAGCCCCTGACCACCCAGCACCACCCCTCGGGAACCAACAAGTGCACACCTCGTCCCACTGTATTGGCTGGACCCAAAGGGACCCGCCTCTCAGCCTATACATGGCGGGCCCCAAGTGTGAGACGGGAACCAGGATTATGCCAGGACTAGGTTCACTGTGGGTAGACGGAACCTGCAACTTTTAGCCTTCGGCCATTTGGGCTAAGAAGACTGAGATCAACAGCTCTGTCTAGAAAGGAGTGTCCAGAAGTAAGGAAGGGCCCTGATCAAGCTGTTCCTTGGGAAGACAGTGTTGAGAAAGGTGATGGGTGGGACCCAGGCCTGTAGACTCAGGGCAGAGAGGCCGTGGGGGATCTTGGTCCCCACCTGGCCTCTTTTCTGTGGTTCACACTTCCTAGGAAGTGGACTCGTCTGATGACTGAGCAATCAGGGGAGGTGAGCAGGCTCGGGATGGAGGGTCCGTGGCGATACAGCCCCTTGAGCTTCTGTCCCCATGTGTCAGCTCCCAACAGGGTCACGGATCTGCACAAGGAAACTCAGACCAACAGCTCCATCACCTTGAGCTGGACAGCTCCCATGGGCCCAGATCGTCCTTCCTACACCTACCGGGTCTCGTGGGTCATGGGGGGCATTATGGCCATTAACACTCAGGAAACCAGGGTCTCTAACACCTCGGATACGAGGATCACAGTGGAGCAGCTGGAAGCTGGGAGCTTGTACACCTTCACTGTCCAGGCGGAGAGGAATGGGGTCAGCAGTGACAACAGGACACTCACGGAAGCCACTGGTGAGACTCAGGCTGGCTCTAGACAGACCCAGTACTATGGAGATGTTGGAGGGAGAGGACTGGGGAGACTTTAGCGACCCCACCTAGTGTCACTGGACCTTGAGCTTGTAGGTCTGCTTCTAGGAGGAGTCTGTCCTCAGCAGCCAGGGATTTCTAATTACGAGGCTGTCTTTGGGGAGGAAGAGAGCCCCTGACCACCCAGCACCACCCCTCGGGAACCAACAAGTGCACACCTCGTCCCACTGTATTGGCTGGACCCAAGGGACCCGCCTCTCAGCCTATACATGGCGGGCCCCAAGTGTGAGACGGGAACCAGGATTATGCCAGGACTAGGTTCACTGTGGGTAGACGGAACCTGCAACTTTTAGCCTTCGGCCATTTGGGCTAAGAAGACTGAGATCAACAGCTCTGTCTAGAAAGGAGTGTCCAGAAGTAAGGAAGGGCCCTGATCAAGCTGTTCCTTGGGAAGACAGTGTTGAGAAAGGTGATGGGTGGGACCCAGGCCTGTAGACTCAGGGCAGAGAGGCCGTGGGGGATCTTGGTCCCCACCTGGCCTCTTTTCTGTGGTTCACACTTCCTAGGAAGTGGACTCGTCTGATGACTGAGCAATCAGGGGAGGTGAGCAGGCTCGGGATGGAGGGTCCGTGGCGATACAGCCCCTTGAGCTTCTGTCCCCATGTGTCAGCTCCCAACAGGGTCACGGATCTGCACAAGGAACTCAGACCAACAGCTCCATCACCTTGAGCTGGACAGCTCCCATGGGCCCAGATCGTCCTTCCTACACCTACGGGTCTCGTGGGTCATGGGGGGCATTATGGCCATTAACACTCAGGAAACCAGGGTCTCTAACACCTCGGATACGAGGATCACAGTGGAGCAGCTGGAAGCTGGGAGCTTGTACACCTTCACTGTCCAGGCGGAGAGGAATGGGGTCAGCAGTGACAACAGGACACTCACGGAAGCCACTGGTGAGACTCAGGCTGGCTCTAGACAGACCCAGTACTATGGAGATGTGGGAAGGAGAGGACTGGGGAGACTTTAGCGACCCCACCTAGTGTCACTGGACCTTGAGCTTGTAGGTCTGCTTCTAGGAGGAGTCTGTCCTCAGCAGCCAGGGATTTCTAATTACGAGGCTGTCTTTGGGGAGGAAGAGAGCCCCTGACCACCCAGCACCACCCCTCGGGAACCAACAAGTGCACACCTCGTCCCACTGTATTGGCTGGACCCAAAGGGACCCGCCTCTCAGCCTATACATGGCGGGCCCCAAGTGTGAGACGGGAACCAGGATTATGCCAGGACTAGGTTCACTGTGGGTAGACGGAACCTGCAACTTTTAGCCTTCGGCCATTTGGGCTAAGAAGACTGAGATCAACAGCTCTGTCTAGAAAGGAGTGTCCAGAAGTAAGGAAGGGCCCTGATCAAGCTGTTCCTTGGGAAGACAGTGTTGAGAAAGGTGATGGGTGGGACCCAGGCCTGTAGACTCAGGGCAGAGAGGCCGTGGGGGATCTTGGTCCCCACCTGGCCTCTTTTCTGTGGTTCACACTTCCTAGGAAGTGGACTCGTCTGATGACTGAGCAATCAGGGGAGGTGAGCAGGCTCGGGATGGAGGGTCCGTGGCGATACAGCCCCTTGAGCTTCTGTCCCCATGTGTCAGCTCCCAACAGGGTCACGGATCTGCACAAGGAAACTCAGACCAACAGCTCCATCACCTTGAGCTGGACAGCTCCCATGGGCCCAGATCGTCCTTCCTACACCTACCGGGTCTCGTGGGTCATGGGGGGCATTATGGCCATTAACACTCAGGAAACCAGGGTCTCTAACACCTCGGATACGAGGATCACAGTGGAGCAGCTGGAAGCTGGGAGCTTGTACACCTTCACTGTCCAGGCGGAGAGGAATGGGGTCAGCAGTGACAACAGGACACTCACGGAAGCCACTGGTGAGACTCAGGCTGGCTCTAGACAGACCCAGTACTATGGAGATGTGGGAAGGAGAGGACTGGGGAGACTTTAGCGACCCCACCTAGTGTCACTGGACCTTGAGCTTGTAGGTCTGCTTCTAGGAGGAGTCTGTCCTCAGCAGCCAGGGATTTCTAATTACGAGGCTGTCTTTGGGGAGGAAGAGAGCCCCTGACCACCCAGCACCACCCCTCGGGAACCAACAAAGGCAAAAGAGGAGAAGTGCACACCTCGTCCCACTGTATTGGCTGGACCCAAAGGGACCCGCCTCTCAGCCTATACATGGCGGGCCCCAAGTGTGAGACGGGAACCAGGATTATGCCAGGACTAGGTTCACTGTGGGTAGACGGAACCTGCAACTTTTAGCCTTCGGCCATTTGGGCTAAGAAGACTGAGATCAACAGCTCTGTCTAGAAAGGAGTGTCCAGAAGTAAGGAAGGGCCCTGATCAAGCTGTTCCTTGGGAAGACAGTGTTGAGAAAGGTGATGGGTGGGACCCAGGCCTGTAGACTCAGGGCAGAGAGGCCGTGGGGGATCTTGGTCCCCACCTGGCCTCTTTTCTGTGGTTCACACTTCCTAGGAAGTGGACTCGTCTGATGACTGAGCAATCAGGGGAGGTGAGCAGGCTCGGGATGGAGGGTCCGTGGCGATACAGCCCCTTGAGCTTCTGTCCCCATGTGTCAGCTCCCAACAGGGTCACGGATCTGCACAAGGAAACTCAGACCAACAGCTCCATCACCTTGAGCTGGACAGCTCCCATGGGCCCAGATCGTCCTTCCTACACCTACCGGGTCTCGTGGGTCATGGGGGGCATTATGGCCATTAACACTCAGGAAACCAGGGTCTCTAACACCTCGGATACGAGGATCACAGTGGAGCAGCTGGAAGCTGGGAGCTTGTACACCTTCACTGTCCAGGCGGAGAGGAATGGGGTCAGCAGTGACAACAGGACACTCACGGAAGCCACTGGTGAGACTCAGGCTGGCTCTAGACAGACCCAGTACTATGGAGATGTTGGAGGGAGAGGACTGGGGAGACTTTAGCGACCCCACCTAGTGTCACTGGACCTTGAGCTTGTAGGTCTGCTTCTAGGAGGAGTCTGTCCTCAGCAGCCAGGGATTTCTAATTACGAGGCTGTCTTTGGGGAGGAAGAGAGCCCCTGACCACCCAGCACCACCCCTCGGGAACCAACAAGTGCACACCTCGTCCCACTGTATTGGCTGGACCCAAAGGGACCCGCCTCTCAGCCTATACATGGCAGGCCCCAAGTGTGAGACGGGAACCAGGATTATGCCAGGACTAGGTTCACTGTGGGTAGACGGAACCTGCAACTTTTAGCCTTCGGCCATTTGGGCTAAGAAGACTGAGATCAACAGCTCTGTCTAGAAAGGAGTGTCCAGAAGTAAGGAAGGGCCCTGATCAAGCTGTTCCTTGGGAAGACAGTGTTGAGAAAGGTGATGGGTGGGACCCAGGCCTGTAGACTCAGGGCAGAGAGGCCGTGGGGGATCTTGGTCCCCACCTGGCCTCTTTTCTGTGGTTCACACTTCCTAGGAAGTGGACTCGTCTGATGACTGAGCAATCAGGGGAGGTGAGCAGGCTCGGGATGGAGGGTCCGTGGCGATACAGCCCCTTGAGCTTCTGTCCCCATGTGTCAGCTCCCAACAGGGTCACGGATCTGCACAAGGAAACTCAGACCAACAGCTCCATCACCTTGAGCTGGACAGCTCCCATGGGCCCAGATCGTCCTTCCTACACCTACCGGGTCTCGTGGGTCATGGAGGGCATTATGGCCATTAACACTCAGGAAACCAGGGTCTCTAACACCTCGGATACGAGGATCACAGTGGAGCAGCTGGAAGCTGGGAGCTTGTACACCTTCACTGTCCAGGCGGAGAGGAATGGGGTCAGCAGTGACAACAGGACACTCACGGAAGCCACTGGTGAGACTCAGGCTGGCTCTAGACAGACCCAGTACTATGGAGATGTTGGAGGGAGAGGACTGGGGAGACTTTAGCGACCCCACCTAGTGTCACTGGACCTTGAGCTTGTAGGTCTGCTTCTAGGAGGAGTCTGTCCTCAGCAGCCAGGGATTTCTAATTATGAGGCTGTCTTTGGGGAGGAAGAGAGCCCCTGACCACCCAGCACCCACCCCTCGGGAACCAACAAGTGCACACCTCGTCCCACTGTATTGGCTGGACCCAAAGGGACCCGCCTCTCAGCCTATACATGGCGGGCCCCAAGTGTGAGACGGGAACCAGGATTATGCCAGGACTAGGTTCACTGTGGGTAGACGGAACCTGCAACTTTTAGCCTTCGGCCATTTGGGCTAAGAAGCCTGAGATCAACAGCTCTGTCTAGAAAGGAGTGTCCAGAAGTAAGGAAGGGCCCTGATCAAGCTGTTCCTTGGGAAGACAGTGTTGAGAAAGGTGATGGGTGGGACCTAGGCCTGTAGACTCAGGGCAGAGAGGCCGTGGGGGATCTTGGTCCCCACCTGGCCTCTTTTCTGTGGTTCACACTTCCTAGGAAGTGGACTCGTCTGATGACTGAGCAATCAGGGGAGGTGAGCAGGCTCGGGATGGAGGGTCCGTGGCGATACAGCCCCTTGAGCTTCTGTCCCCATGTGTCAGCTCCCAACAGGGTCACGGATCTGCACAAGGAAACTCAGACCAACAGCTCCGTCACCCTGGGCTGGAACGTGCCGGATGGCACGTCCTCTCAGCACTACCTGTACGGGATCCAGTGGGAGGGTACCGGCCCATCTGGGAACAAAAACACCGCCAACACCAGCATCCTTGTGGACGGACTGCAGCCCGGGTCCTGGTACCAGTTTACCGTGTGGGTGGAGCTAAATGGAATCCGCAGCTCGGAGGTGACTTGCAACGGCAGCACGGGTGAGGGGCAGCCACCGCTCCAGTTCTTGGTTGGGGGGCAGGTCGGTTTGGAGAGCTGACGGGACAGTGGAGCAGACACTAGCGCTCATCTCCTTGGGTCTTGTGGAGCAGGAGATGAAGAAAGGACATCCCAGGTTCCGAGCTGGGACCATTCAGTGTCTAGGATCCCTTATGCAGACCATAAGACTTAGCAGCCAGGGCTGTGTAGGGAGCACAGGCATGTGGCCCCGGCCCTGGGGGGATTAGGGGTGTGGAATGTGGACACTCCAGCCCCCTGAGTCTTCTCCTGGCCCCCAGATGTGTCACAGTCTTGAAGGTGGGGCTCAGACCATCAGCTCCCTCACCCTGATCTGGGAGGTGCCCCTGGCCCTGGCCTTCAGGACGATGCGCGCTGGGTCCAGTGGACTGGAGAGAGAGACAGAACTGCGACCCGACACTCAGCTGACTTCAGTTTTACAGTGGAGGGACCCCAAACTGAGGCCTTGTACAAAATCTCTGTGTGGGCAGTAGGAATGCAGTGCCTTGCTCCGGATAGAGCCTCAGCAGCTCCGCAGAGGACAATCATCAGCGCCCGCTCTCTGTCTTGATGAGAGGTTAAGAAATGGCCAAGATGGCATCTCCTCTGGGTTCTGGGGTCCAGCCATTGTCTCTGTGTCCTCACCGTGCCAGGCCCAGTCCCTGAGTTGGTAGGAGTGTTGTGGCCATTCCTGGGGACAGGCCTTTCCATAGGTTGCCGCTGAGCTTAGGGCTGCAGATGTCCAACCCTCCCTAGGTCCCATGTCTAGGAAGTGTTCCTTGACAAGTCTGGCTGCACAGGGAGGCTGTGTTCTGGCTCTTGTGGACCAGGGATTGGGAACTCTGTCTCTCTGCTCCTTCTGCCAGTTCCCAATGTAGTGACAAGTCTCAGGATGCAGAACCAGACCAACAGCTCCATCACCTTGAGCTGGACAGCTCCCATGGGCCCAGATCATCCTTCCTACACCTACAGGGTCTCGTGGGTCATGGAGGGCATTATGGTCATTAACACTGAGGATACCAGGTTCTCTAACACCACCTCGGATACGAGGATCACACTGGAGCAGCTGGAAGCCGGGAGCTTGTACACCTTCACTGTCCAGGCGGAGAGGAATGGGGTCAGCAGTGACAACAGGACACTCACGGAAGCCACTGATGAGACTCAGGCTGGCTCTAGACAGACCCAGTACTATGGAGATGTGGGAAGGAGAGGACTGGGGAGACTTTAGCGACCCCACCTAGTGTCACTGGACCTTGAGCTTGTAGGTCTGCTTCTAGGAGGAGTCTGTCCTCAGCAGCCAGGGATTTCTAATTACGAGGCTGTCTTTGGGGAGGAAGAGAGCCCCTGACCACCCAGCACCACCCCTCGGGAACCAACAAAGGCAAAAGAGGAGAAGTGCACACCTCGTCCCACTGTATTGGCTGAACCCAAAGGGACCCGCCTCTCAGCCTATACATGGCGGGCCCCAAGTGTGAGACAGGAACCAGGATTATGCCAGGAACTATGTGGGTGGACGGAACCTGCAACTTTTAGTCTTCGGCCATTTGGGCTAAGAAGACTGAGATCAACAGCTCTGTCTGAAAGGAGTGTCCAGAGTAAGGAAGGACCCTGATCAAGCTGTTCCTTGGGAAGACAGTGTTGAGAAAGGTGATGGGTGGGACCCAGGCCTGTAGACTCAGGGCAGAGAGGCCGTGGGGGATCTTGGTCCCCACCTGGCCTCTTTTCTGTGGTTCACACTTCCTAGGAAGTGGACTCATCTGATGACTGAGCAATCAGGGGAGTTGAGCAGGCTCGGGATGGAGCGTCCTTGGCTATACAGCCCCTTGAGCTTCTGTCCCCATGTGTCAGCTCCCAACATGGTCATGGATCTGCACAAGGAAGCTCAGACCAGCAGCTCCATCAGCCTGCGGTGGAAGGTCCCCACAGACCCCCACTCTCAGGCCTACACATACTGGGTCCAGTGGGCCACTGGGGGACATCCCCAAGGAGACCATGTCCCCCGAGGACATCACACCAACCAGATAGGAGAGACCAGTCACACCTACTATGAGGTTCAGGCTTGGAACCCGGGACTCTGTACAACTTCAGTGTGTGGGCAGAGAGGAGCAATGTGGGCAATCCTGCACAGGGCCTCCTTGAATCCACATGTGAGATGGGCCCCCTTCTACCTGGTGGGGACCTAAGTCAGACCTGGGGACAGTGGGAGGTGAGTGGACTTCAAATCCCATTAGGTCATGGGGTCATGGCTTCATAAGCTGAAGTGATACAGAGCGTGCAGGGCTCATGGGAGTTGTAGTTTGAAGGGTCTGTTGTGTGTCCCTTTGGGGAGGACAGACTATGAGACATGAGGGAGGGATTTTGGTTCTGGGAAGGAAAGGATGGGCTAGTTCTCAGAGAATTGGCACCACAGGTGGGAAGTGGGGGGGTGGAAAACCCCCCCATGTGGCTCCTACTGACTCCTCCTGTCCTCTCCTCCCAGCCCCGAGCCCGGTCACCATCACCTCCTGCATGAGCACCTCTGGGGGTCACGGGGTCGTCTTGACCTGGTCCTGCCCCCAGGGAGGCTATGAGGCCTTTGAGTTGCAGGTGGGTGGACAGCAGGACTCTCAGAACAGGTCGTCCTGTGGGAAGAGGGTGTCTGTTTGGGGTCTCTGGCCAGCCCAGTCCTACTCAGCTACTGTCACGACCATCTGGGATGGAATGAGGGCCCCGTCTGCCTCTGTGACCTGCCCCACCGAGAACACAGGTGAGCAGATCCCCAATGGGATGGGAGCTACAGGGACCCCATCAGGCTCTGCTGGAAGCAGTCTACGTTACCTAAGGGGTCTTGTGTGTTTTTCTGTTTGCTTCGCTTTCTGCTTTCTTTCAAACAGCTTTGTTGGGACATAATTCACGTATCATCCAATGCACCCACTCAAAGTACACAGCTCAGGCTTCCAGAACGTCTGTGGTACTGTGCCACCCCCCACCCCATTTCCTTCACACGAAACACTTTCCTTACTCACCCAAGAAAGGTTGCCCCCTTAAGCCATCACCCCCTGATTTCCCCATTTCCCCAGCAACCTAGCCTAGGGAATCTCAAATTCACCTTTTGTCTCTGAATATTTGCCCGTTGAAGATAGTTCCTAAAAACACAGTCAAGCAATATGTGGTCTTCCGTGGCTGGCTTCTCTTACCTGGAAGAACGTTTCTAAGGTCCGTCTATGTTGTAGCACGTGTCGATGATCTGTTCCCTTCTTTTTGCCCAGTAATATTCCACTGTATGGAGAGACCACATTTTGTTTCTCCGTTTGTCTGGGGGTAGAACCCTTGGGTGGTTTCAACGTTTTGGCTGTTACGAGTATGTCTGCTATGAACATTCATGTATGTGATTCTGTATGGACGCATGTCTTCACTTCTCTTGGGTGTATACCCAGAGGACCCCTCATGGGATCAGATGGGCGACTCTATGTTTAATCCTTTGGAGCACTGTCCAAATTTTTTCCAAGGTGGTTACATCATTTTCCGCTCATCAATGGGGTGTTTGGGGAAGTTTGAGCCTCTTACTCTGGAAATCGCTGATGGTTTACCTTTGACCGTGGCCCTAGGCTTTGCTGCACTCTCTCAGTCTCTTCCTGTGAATCAGGACCTCTTATAAGATTGGGTCTGTGATCTGGGGAGAGACGGCAGGTTGGGGCAAGGCTAAGTGGATGCTAGTCACTCCTGGGCTTCTCTGGGCCCAACTGCTGGGGAGGGTGTCTTGCTTAGCAAGCAAGGGCTGTGGGGGACCAGGTCCATGAGGGGAATGGCCTCCCCACCAGGCTGTGTCAGCACCTACCAGGTCTGTTGACAGGTCCTAGTCGCTAAGACTATTGGGAAGCTGCAGCCTAGGGCCCCCGAGGCTGATGGAGGCAGGCTGCGAGCTGGAGTCTGTGCCAAGACCAGGTGTGCAAGGACAGCCCCCGGGAGATCTGTGCCCGTGAGAGCCCGGGACCCAGAACGTCAGCCCCACCATCGCGGGCAAACCCTTCTGTTAGCAAACAGAACCTTGGAGAAGACAAGCCTCCATTCTGGGGAGAACCTGGCATGCCAACAATGCCGGACAGTGGCTTCCCGACCTTGGCACTATTGGCTTTTGGGGATGGATCATTCTTTGTCCTGTGCATTATAGGGTGTCGAGCAGTACCCCGGCCTCCCCCTGCTGGACGCTAGTGTACCACCACTCCAGTTGTGACAAGCCTCAGTGTCTCCAGACATTGGTGATGTGCTCCCTGGGGGCAAAGCGCCCTCGCTGAGGACGATTAGCATAGGCCGAGGAGGGGCTGAGTCACTCTGGCAACGAGGCTGCCCAAGCAAATGATGTCTTTGGACAGGCTCCAGGAGAAGGCTGGGTGGGAGGTGGGGCTCTATCCAGAGGCTTTCTCCCTCTCCCTTGCTGCCCTCGCATCTGCCCTGCAGGCCCGCTGGTCACAGTCCAGGCCAGGATGGGGGCAGGAGAGACAGGGTGCTAGTAGATGAGGTCGACTCTAACAGGTCCCCACACCCCCTCCCCCAGGGGTCATCGTGGGAGCCATTGTCGGTGTCACCCTGTTTCTCGTCCTGGTGGGTCTGCTGATTTTCTTCCTGAAGAAGAGGTAGGATTCTGCATGGGGCTCACTGACCACCTGAAGGGGCGGGGGGCCAGGGAGAGTATAAGGGTCCCTGATTCTGGTCTGACCCCCTGGGCCTCCCACTGCAATGTCTTTTTTCCAGGCAGAAGAAGAGCCAGAGGGAACCAGCACCCAGGCGTCTGGTCTTCAGGTAAGCAGAAGGTGCTGGGGAACATCTGGAAGAATCGCTGTCAGGTCGAATCAAGGGGTGTTTGCTGGTCACCGGGGAGGTCAGAAGGTGGGCTCAGGGAACCCTCGCACACGGTGCCCTTTGCGCCAAGGATCACAAGCCTTCGTGCTTCCCATACCCCAGGCCGGAGGCTTTGGAGGCGGTCCCGGGTCCAGCTCTGGGACCTCATGCATCCAACAACACACTCACCGAACACCTCTTACATGTAGGCGCTCTTCTAGGGGCTGAGGGCACAGGGGATTAAACAAAGATTCCTGCCCTCATGGAATTTGCATTTGGGCACGAGAAGTCCTTAACTAACAAGATCCTAGTGCTTGTGACTCACACAACAGACAATAGGGCAAGAGGTGGGGATAGAAAGGGTAGAAGAATATTTTAGATCGGGCGTCGAAGTTAGAGGAGATTGTAGATGGGTGTCGAGGAAAACCTGGACTTAGAAGATGACTGAGAGGAAGTCATTGGTGCACAGACTCACGTGCGTGTCTTGGGAAAGGGCATTCCAGGCAGCAGGACCAGGAAGTGCAAAGGCCCATGGCAGGGGCCTACTGGCAGTGTTTCGAGAATGTTGGTCAGTCCTGAGACTGAGGAAGGTGGTGAAGAGGGTAGCGTAGGACATGAGGTCAGAGGGGTATCCGGTGGGACCAGATCAGCTAGGGCCTTGCAGATACAAGTGAGGCGTTTGATTTTACTCTGAGATAGGAGTTTTTGGAGGACTTTGAATAGACTCAGTGACCCAATCTAACTTATTTATAAGCAAAGGCGAGAGTTGAGAGACAGAGAAAGTGGTATGTAATAACCCAAACAAGAGACGATTGTCTTGGACCAGGAAATGGTCAGAGGTAGTCATATTCGAGATATAGTCTGAGCGTTTGAACAGCAGGTCTGGTTCAAGAATGGGCGTGTGGTGTGGGAGCCGGAGAGGGCTCGAGGGTGAGCCCAGCGAATTCAGCGCGAGCTGCAGGAAGATGGGGGTCGCCATTGCTTAAGAGGGAGTGACTCTGGGGGCAGGTTCAGGGGAGAGTATCAGCAGCTCGGCTGTGGACACGTTCAAGTTTGAGCTGTTTGGGCGACCCCACTCAGAGACGCCTCTGATGGGGCAGCTGGACGGACAGTTCAAGAGAAGCTTTGTGCAAGTGTTCTCATCGCTCTGACTGACTCTCTGTGTTAGAATGATCCCCAGGGACTGACAGAGGAGAGACGCGAAGCTGGGAGACCAGCCGAGACGGACTGGACGAAAAAGGAGGTGTGAACTGAGGCAGGGGCATGAGAGGCAGATGCATGGGGTGTGGGGAAAGGTGATGTCCGGTGCATCCCTTGCCGTAGAAGCTGTTCTGGCTGGCGTCCCACCCCTGGTCAAGGTGACTTCTCCCCACCTCCGTCTACAGCATCGGTGACAAGTCACGAGTCCAGGCAGTCACTGGGTCACAAGCCCGGCCCTCTCTCTACGTTGAGCATGTTACAACGTCCGTATCTGTGTCCTGATGTCCTCGTGGTAACCCTCCGGGATGTCAGGTGCAGGTTTCAGGAGGCGGGGGGCGGGGAGCACACCAATAGAAAGCTCAGGAGAGCGGCAGGAGGAACTAGTGTAGGATTTTGGAATCAGAAGTGTAGAGCTCAAAAGGGAAGCCTTGGGAGCGGACCAAGTCCTGTAAGAGTTTGGTGAGTGTGCAGTGAGAAGATGGGCTTGGAGACGGACCCTCAGGACCGTCCACCTTGTCTCGTGAATGCAGGAAGAGGGGCCCACGGAGGAGAGGGAGATGCAGCGGCCAGGGGCCTGGGGGTGGTGGCAGCAGGGGAGGGGGTCCAGGAGGAAGGGAGGAGGGGTGGGCAGGGCTACACGCTGCTGAGCCGGCTCCCCAAGGACCGCCTGAGAGGTGGCCTTTGGAATTAGAGAGCAGAGGCAAATGAGATTGCAGGACTCTGGGAGAAGATGTGCTTCCCCCGTGGAGCGGTGCTGCAGACCCTTGGAGACGGCCTTGGGGAAGTTCAAGCAGCACGGCTGTCTGAACACGCTCTGTTACTGTTTAGGTGCAATAAAGACAAAGGGTGGAGAGGTGACCCCCACGGAAAACACAGGCTGTGAGACTCCCGGATCCCAAGAGAGGGGACACGGGATAGCCCTCAGGGCTACACAGGGAAGCACCCAGCTCAACCGGGAAAGAGGGGGGCTGGGGGTAAGGTGGGCAAGAGCCTCGATCATGGTTTCTGTGGGAAGGAGTGGGCAACGGCAGGCCGACAGGCTCGGAGGGAATCGCTTTGCTGACCTCTGGGGCACAGGGGCTGCCCCCGGGGGCCGAGGGCAGGTGCTTTGTGGCCCAGAGCGTGAGACCCCATGGAGGAGGTGGTGTGTGTGTGGGTTGAACCACAGCTCAAGACATGGGACACACTGGCCCCCAGCCAGGGTCTCCAAACTGGGTCGAGACAGGGTTTCTAAAGCTGTCCTGCAGGGAGAGGAGCGGGAGGGGGCTGCAGCTGGAGCTCCATGAGTCAAAAGCCTTTTTGTTCATATAGACAAGAGATTACCAGCATTTACTAGCTAAAGGGAAAGAGGCAGAAATGCAGACGAGGAGGAGGGACTGATGCTGGAGAGGTTGGAGCGAATTGGAACCCGGGAGACGCAGAGTGGCCCGAAATGGGAGAAAAAGCACGTTTTTCCTTTTTATAATTAAAAATGGCTTTAATTGTGGTCAGTTACACATAACATAGCATTTACCGTCGTACCTGTCTCTGGGTGTCCAGTTCCGTGGCTGTAAGGACGTTCACGCTGTCGTGTAAACATCACCCCTGTCCGTACACGGAACTTTCCGTCTTGCAGAACTGAAACTCTGCCCCCACAAAATGCCCTCCCCCCTCCCCTGCCCCAGCGCCTAGCTGCACCATCCACCTTCTGTCTCTATGAATCCGACAGCTCTAGGGACCTCATCGAAGTGACTCATCAGTATCTGTCCTTCTGTGGCTGGCTTATCTCACTCAGCATCATGTTCTCCACACTCATCATGGTGTAGCCTCAGTCGGAATAACCTTTCTTTCTTTCTTTCTTTTTTAAAGATTTTATTTATTAATTTGAGACAGAGAGTGAGAGAGCACAAGCAGGGAAAACTGCAGAAGGAGGAGAAGCAGGTTCTCCGCTGAGCAGGGAGCCCGATGCGGGGCTCGATCCCGGGACCCCGGGATCATGACCTGAGCCCAGGGCAGACACTTAACCAACTGAGCCTTCCAGGGGCCCCCAGGATGTCCTTCCTTTTTAAGGCAGGACAATATTCCAGTGCACAGACCCCGTTTTGTCCATCCGTGTTCTGCCGATGAATGCAGTGTTGAGTGAGTGAGCGGGGAACGAAAGATAGTGGACTCAGGACCTCTTCTGCCTTTGTTCTTTGAATAATGTTGGTATGAACCTGGGTGCACACTTGTCCTTTCAAGACCCCACTTTCCGCTCGGGAGTGGGACTGTAAATCAAACACACATTTTGACCCAGCACGTCTCCTTCTGAGTATCCGTGTGCAGGAAACGGGACCACTCTCTTGACGAGGTATGTGGGTCCCCACGTTCCCTTCAGCCTTATGTGTGCTGGCAAGATTCGGAGACCCTGAGCAGCCACTGATGGGTGAGTGCATACAGAAAATGGATCGTACATGCAACGGAGTGTGATACGGCCCTAAAAAGGAAGGAAATCCTGACATTGGTGACACGGGGAGCAGATCCCGAGGACATGACACTAAGTGAGATAAGTCAGACAGAGAAAGAGAAATTCTGCATAACATCACTCATATTTGAAGTTTAAAAAAGCAAAACTGAGTTCATAGAAACTGAGACCAGAAGGTGATGGCCAGAGGCAGAGGAAGGGGGGCTGGCGAGTTGGGTGAGGGGGATCAGAAGGTGCAAACTTCCGGTTATAAGACGAACGGGTCCTGGGGATGCTAAGAAACACACAACAAGGGACACCTGGGTGGCTCAGTGGTTAAGTGTCTGCCTTCAGCTCAGGTCATGATCCCAGGGTCCTGGGATCGAGCCCCGCATCAGGCTCCCTGCTCAGTGGAAAGCCTGCTTCTCCCTCACCCATTCCCCCTGCTGTGTTCCCTCTCGCTATCAAATTTAAAAAAAGAAAGGAAGAAAGAAAGAAAGAAAGAAAGAAAGAAAGAAAGAAAGAAAGAACATAACAACGATTTAAAAAAAAGAGGGGGGCTTCTCTGTCTTCCCAAGAGCACAGGACTGGAGGAGCTTAAATTCTGCCCCTTTCCCACAGCTTCTCAGAGGACATCTGGGCAGAAGACTTTGCTGACCATGTCAGGAAAAATGAGAAGGACAGCAATTTTGGCTTTGTAGAGGAGTACCAGGTGGGTGGGAAGCAAGGGTGCGGAGCTGAGCCCCAATGTCCCCCGCCCAGCTCAGACCTCCTCACACCCTTTGGGCTGAAACTAAAGCAGGGCACCTGTTTTGTTTGCTGATGCAAACAGGAGCTTCTGTTTTTGCGTCCTCGAAATCTTACACTGTGATGGGCCCTTGGGTCAGTCCTGGAGGAGCACCTTTGCTTTCCTCTGAAAGGTTCCCCTTTCTCTCTCCTACCTCTCCAGCCCCCACTATCCTCCAAATCCTCCCAAGTGCTCTGCGGGGATGGGGGCATGCATGCTCTATTTTTGTGGGTGCTAGAGAATTCCAGGGCATGGGGGTGAGTGGGGTGGTGCTGAACGGGGTGCCTGCAGGGGAAGGTGGAGAGATTCCGATGCGCGCTCACCTCCCCTCTGCCTCTGCCTCCAGCAATTGGCTCTGGGGACCCACAGCCAGTCTCAAACAGTGGCCTTGGATCCTGAAAACAGCGCCAAGAACCGTTACAGAAACGTGTTCCCCTGTGAGTCTTCGGCCTCTGCTGATTTCATGACTTTGTCAACACCAGTCCCCCATCCCCTATCCCCTAGGGGACACCAAGCTCTTGCCCCTGAGAAGTGGGCACCCGGCCCCTCTTAGAGCTCCCAGTGCCTGTCTGCTGTCTGCGTGACTTCTGTCCCTGGGTCTCTCCCCCCACATGCCCCTCTCTGCTTCACTAACCTTGGCTTCTCCCCCCAGATGACTGGTCCCGTGTGCCCCTGAAAGCCATCAAGGAGGAGCCAGGCTCTGACTACATCAACGCCAGCTTCATACCTGTAAGGTGGTGGTCCGGAGCCAAGAGGGTGCTGGGCCTGGGTGACACTGAAATGGGAGGGACTGGAGCCTGTTTCCCTCCACCAGGGTCTCAAGAACCCCCAGGAGTTCATCGCAACCCAGGGCCCCCTACGCCAGACGGTGGGTGACTTCTGGCGCCTGGTGTGGGAGCAGCAGAGCCGCACCCTCGTCATGCTGACCAACTGTGTGGAATCCGGCCAAGTGAGAGCCCTGAGCTCCAACCCACCCCGCTGGCTCAGACAAAGATCCCACTGTCCACCCTGACCCAGACCTCGCTGAGTCCCTGCCATACGATGGCAGCCTCTTCCGGTCACCCCAGCGCATCCCTTGGTCCATATAACCCATTGACCTGGAGAAGGGAGGGGTCCCCCTGGCTGGGATGAATGGACCCCAGCTGTCCTGGGGTCTTACCTCCTCACCAGGCACTGAATGCAAGCACCCCAGTGTAGACGGGCAGCGGACGGGTTGTCTGGGGCCTCCTGTTCTCTGACCTCCCAGTTTGCCCCCAGGTGAAGTGTGAATGTTACTGGCCTCTTGACGCCAAGCCCTGCACACATGGGCACCTCCAAGTGACGCTGGAGGGCGAGGAGGTGCTGGAGAACTGGACAGTCCGAGACCTGACGCTCCAGCACGTGAGTCCGTGGTACCCAGCCAGCCCCATCCTGACGGTCCATTCCTCCCCGCACACCTGCTCTGCGCCTCTGAGCCCCTCCTGAAGCCGAGCCCTCTGTCACTCTCCCAGGGGACCACAGTGCCCAGGGACGCCCCCCCCAACTCTCTCCCTCCCCAACCCACCCTCCCTCTAGATGCAAGAGCAGAAAACGTTGCCTGTGCGACAGTTCCATTACGTGATGTGGCCAGACCATGGCGTCCCCCACTCCACAGACCCCTTGCTGGCCTTCCGGAAGGTGCTGCGGCAGTGGCTGGACCAGACCACGGAGGGAGGCCCCCCCATTGTGCACTGCAGGTGAGGACCCCCTCATGTGAGGGGGAGTCAGGAACCTGGGTCAGTGGGTCCTTGGGCATCTCTGCAGATGGGAGAGAGGAGACAAGGATGGAGGACACGGAGGCAGAAGCAAAGGGGCAGTGAGGTAGAGGGACAGGAGGTTGGGGTGACAGGACTGGAAGGCCAGGCAGAAAGGTCAAGGAAGGGAACGCAGTGGTGGGGACAAGGGAGGGAGGGGTGAAGAGCAGAAGGAGGGGTGAGCACCCAGCGGTTTTGAGAAGCATTTGGAACACCTCCGGCGTTGTCCAGGACCTCACCTGTCGCCATTCTCCTGATACTGAGCTTGAAGCCTCTAAGATGAGGTTCTGGGGGGAATCAAGGAGCATGCTCCAGAGGGGTGGACAGCCTCTGAAATGGGACTCTGGCTGCAGGGACAGCCTCGCTCTCCCTGGCCCGCAGGGCAACCTCATGACCAAAAGGGTTTCCTCCCTGCTGCAAAGCTGGGGAAGCCCAGTCAGAAAGCTGAAGTCTTGGGTTCAAGGCCGGTTCAAGGCCAAAGTGGCCAAACTGATGTCTGGGCTGGCACTCTTAAACTCTGCTGAAGTGTGTCCCAACACCTGCCCTGTCCCCGGAAAGCACCCCCTGGAGGTGCCCCCAGCAGGGGGTCAGCCCTCTCTCCCCTGAAGCACAGAGGGGCCTGGTACAGACTGGTCACAGGGATTAACTTGAACCTTAAAAAGGAATGAAGTACTGATTCATTCGAGGATGTGGAGGAATCTTGAAAACCTGATGGTGAGTGAGAGAAGCCAGACACAAAAGGTCCCACATCGTCTGATCCCACTTGCAGAAGATGTCCAGGATGGGAACCTCTCCAGAGCCAGAAGACAGCTCAATGCTTACCAGGGGCTGGGGACAGGGGAGCAGGGGGAGCGACTGCTTAATGGGCACAGGGTCTCCTTCTGGGGAGATGGAAGTGTCTGGGAACTAATTAGATCTGGCGGTTCCACAGCATTGTGAATGTCCTAAATGCCACTGAATTGTTTTCTTTTTTGTTGTTGTTGTTTGTTTGTTTGCTTTTTAATAATCAGCTTGGGAGTTCCTTTCCTTGAGTGTGAAATTCAGCTCTGTGGTTTATTGTCCAAATGACCCAGGACGGACAAGTGACCTCATGTCACTCCCCCTCCATTTCCCCATCCCTAAAATGGGTATGCGGGCAGCTCCAAACTCTCATGGCTGGGGGAAGTGTAAAGGGTATGTCAGGCACTTGAGGCAGGGCTGGCAGAGAGATGGAACTCCAGGCCTAATCACTCGCAGTGGCTTTTCACTCCACTCAATAACCCCCACTTACGCTGTATCCCCCCCAAGAACGCCATCTTGCCAAATAATACCCCAATCTTGGGTGCTCAAACACAGATCCCTCTGGTCAGCCAAGATTCCCCCTCCCTGTGGCCTGACCCCTTCTTGTTCCTGTCTAGTGCTGGCGTGGGCCGCACGGGTACCCTCATTGCCCTGGACGTCCTGCTGAGGCAGCTGGACCAGGATCAACGTGTGGGTCCCTTCAGCTATGTGCAGAAGATGAGGGAAAGCCGGCCTCTGATGGTGCAGACTGAGGTGATGGGGCTCCTGAGGGCATAAGGCCTGGGGCTTTGGGAGGGAGGAGGTCAAGGCTCACCTCCCTGCCCTGTGTCCCTCCCCAGGCCCAGTATGTCTTCCTGCACCACTGCATCCTACGATTTCTCCAGCAGTCAGGCCGAGTTCCAACAGACAACGTGGTTGCATATGAGAACCCGCTGTATGAGAATGTCTGAGCCTCAGGAGGGCTGAGATGCCAGACCAGCTAGACTCAAAGTCTGGATCCCCACTTCAGCCCAGGTTCCTGGAGTCCTGGGACAACACAAGGCTGGGGTCCCAGACTCTGGGGTCTTGCAGGGGGAGAAGAGGCCTGGCAGCCTAAACTGTTTCCATGGAGGATGAAGGACAGGTGGGAGCAGGTATCCTGGTTATCCAGGTATCCACGTATCCTGGACTTCCTCTGAGGAAGGACCAATGGGAGCTAGGATTTCCTTCTTCTTTGATGGAGGGGTAGACTGGGGGCTCAGGCTGCAGGGTCTTTGAGAAAGAAGATGGATTCTGAGGAAGGAAGAAATTAGAGTCTGGAATTCTAGTGACCCCAGGAGCAAGGGCAGGCAGGATCCACCCATGTTTTATTCCAGAAACCAAATCAGGCTCCTAGTATCTGAGATTTCCCTGCACCCCATTGCTTGTACGTATTTTCTCTTCTATCCCATGATTTATTAAATCACTATTCTCTCCAGAGACGCTTGCTAGAGTGGATTTCTGGGTCTGGGGTAGGAGAAGGGCTGGATTCCAGATGTTCAGGTCCTGAGGCTAATGTCCTGGGAGAGAAGCTAGAGGGACCCACAATTTGGCATCCCCCCAAAAAAGTGTTTGGATGGTCCAGTCTCTCAGAAAGGGTTGGAGGTCCACACTTGTGTCCAGGGTCTGGGCAGTGCGGATGCCATTTGCTGAAGCTAGGCTCATAGGGTCTTGCTTCCTGGGCCTGGTGCTGGGGAACCTAGAGGGTGGGGTGAGGTCTGGGGCGTATTCACTGGAGACTTTCCGGCTGGATATCTGACTACTTGGGTCTCCGGAGGGAGGCTCCAGGGTCCTTGGACTGGGTATCCTGGCGGGGGTGGGGGCCCAGGTGGGGAGAGGTGGCCCGGATGCCAGACAGCTGGATCAGAAAGCAGAAAATCCTCCGGGACCAGGATAAATATCCGTGGGCACCCTAGTGGTTCCTGGCTGGGGGCGGGACGAGGGGCGGGACGGGGCTCTCCCTGTACCCGGGACCTAACACGCACGCGCGCGCGCGCGCGCGCGCGCGCGCACACACACACACACACACACACACTCACGAGCCGGCTCCGCTCTGCCGCGCCCCCACCCCACCAAGCGGGGCGATCAGCACCGAGGACAGCGCCACCCGCCCGCGTGCGGGGGCGGGGTCCGGGAGGGGCAGGCGCCTAGGTGTCTCCTGCGAGGGTGCAGTCCAGCTGCCGGGCAGGTAGGAGTCTCTGGGAAGCCCGCCCTAAGCCCCCTCCTCATCCCCATCCCTAGAGAGACGGGGCGTGTGCGGGGGGGGGGGGGGGCGGGAGGGCACTGGGGAGGAACCGACCGAGGAAGTGGGAGGACTAGAGCTTGAAATGGAGACATCGGGATTTAGACAGGTGTGGAGACAAAGAGCAGAGGCAGGGTGGAACAGGCAGGCGGCGAGACTGGGAGACCCCTGGAGTCACAGACCAGACCACAGGCCGAGGACAAGAGACACAGACCAGGTTGCGGCGAGAGCCCGGTGGGGGAATGGACAGAAATAGGGAGTGGAGAGAGAGGTGCTGAGGCCGAGGCGGTCACGAGGCCAGGTGTGAAGACAGAGCTCGGGATGCGCGGGAGAGACAGCAGGCCGGGAAGGATGTGCGCCCCCACCCCACACCCCCTCCCAACCCCACCCCGGCGGTGGCACCAGGGAGCCCTCGGCCCTGGCGGGAGAGGGCGGGGAGCCCGAGTCACCGCCCGCAGGGCCAGATGTGCAGGGAGGAGCCAGCCGAGGGCGCGTGCCCCGACGCGCGAGGCCGCCCTCTCCCCACTCTCGCTCTGCGCGGGGTCAGGGGCTGGGGTCCTGACCCGGCGAGGAGCGAGCCTGCGGCGCCTGGACTCTGCATCTGTACGTCAGCCCCGCCTGTTATCTTGCCAACAGCCCGTTGCCAGGGCAACCCTCGTAGCTCCCAGCCGGCCCGAACCTGCCGCCCGTCGCTCGGGGCAACCCAGGGCCCCGGTTCCCACGCCCGCCTTGGCCCATTTCCGGTTCAGGCCTGCGGGGACGGGCACGGAAGGGATAGAAGTCGGAGGGATTCCTGCGGGGCCTTGGAGGGCGGGGGCGTCCCTGTGGGATGGACCTAGGTTCTGGAACCCACTCCTGGCGCGCGTCCTCCATCGCGGGGAGGCTGACACTACAACCCCCAGCATGCCTCGCGGCTGCTGGTTGTGTCCTATGTGGTCGGCCGCCCAGGGTGCCGATGGGAATTGGAGTTCTTCGTTGTTTGGAGGCTTCAGTGAACGCACGGGGTGGGCGTGGGGGCCTAGGGCTCTTGGGTGTCTCCGCAGAAAGGACCGCAAGACCCCGCCGTCATGTTCTCGGAGCCTCCAACCCCAGGGCCTCCAGCGCCCGACACGCCTCCTGACTCGAGTCGCATCGGCCCTGCCCCGGGTGAGCGAGCCTGGGGCCAGGGCGGAGGGAAAGCTCGACTGGGATTCCCAGGGGCGCGGTTTGGACAGGTGTACTCGGCGGGTGGGCGGGAATATCCCGGGGGCAAGGTAGTTGGAATCCTGGCCTTCACGTGAAGTGAAGTGGAAACGGAACAGGTTGACAGGAAATCTAGAACCAGATCAAAGAGTGTGGAATGGAGTGGGCTCTTGGGACGGTGAATTGGAAGGTCCACCTCTGTCTTCTTTTAAAGACAGGGAAACTGAGGCCGGGGGAGGGGCATGACTTCTACACCAGTCAGGGGTTGAGCAGAAACGGGGCTGGAGGGGAGGTGGAATTAACAGGCAAGACAGTCTGGATGGTGTCAGGCTAGAATAGCGCATCAGATCACGTTAAAGGTGAGAGCCGTGGGAAGGAGAACGGGGCGACAAAACGGAGTGGACATGGCCAGAGGGAAAACAAGGCCAGGATTCCAGCTTCCGCGTGTAATCTGGACTGAATCAGCCAGCTTGCCTCCTACGGCCTCAATGAGTGTTGTCTCCACGTCCTCTGCAGTACCCCCCTGGGCCCTGGCCGCAATCATTCTGGTCTCAGGCCTCCTCGTGTTCGGCTGCTGTTTCTGTGTCTACCGGAAGTGTTGTCGGAGGCGGTTGGGCAAGAAGAGCCAGGCCCAAGCCCAGGTCCACCTTCAGGAAGTGAAGGAGCTGGGCCGGAGTTACATAGACAAGGTGTGGCTTGGCCCAACCCCTCGGCCCTACCCCGTCCTGCACCGTTGGCCCAGCAGCCTCAGTCCCCGCTTTCTTCCCGCCCATGCCCACCTTACTGGCTCATCTCTGTGGGTGTTTAGCCCTGACCTGGACCCTGGGGATCTGGAGATAGGCTGGATTGAGTCCCTGTTCCTGAGAACCACTCTGGTGGGGAAGTCAGACCCTCACACAGACATTCACAACACAGGGTGGTATGTGCCCTGTGATGGGGGCACCCAGAGCATATGTGGGTACAGAGAAACCACCTGATAGCCTGGACAGTCCAAGGATGCTTCCCAGTAGAGATATCTTCTGTGCTGAGACCCAAGGAACACTCAGAGTTCGCCCAGGACAGAGAGGAGGACATTGTAGCTCAAGGTCTGGAATCCAGACCCTGAGGCATTTCACAGTAGCTGGGGCACAGATGGCAAATAGGCTGCCCTCCAGAGCGGGTGTCTGAGGATCTCAGTTATACACATGTCACGAGCACAACTGGGAACCATAGAAGATTCATGTGTAGCCGAGGAATAGGGTCACATGGGTGGTGGAATGAATCCTCTGGTCCCTCTCCCTCAAGCTGGCGACATCCAAAGACCACCTGCGTCAGACTCACCTCAGGTTCTTGTGGAAACACGAATTCTGGGTCTTGCCCCAGACCTATCGAATCAATCTGAAGTGAAGGCATTTTACCACATTTCTCAGGGGAATTCTGATTCGCGTTGAATTTTGAAAATGGCTGGCTTAGGTTAAGGAGAACTCTTGTTCTAGCTGAGAATGGCAAATACAGGGTAAAGGCACTATTACTCCTCCATGTTTTTCTGTGGTGAGAACACTAGTCAACATGTCAGTTTGGACAACAACCCCAGTACCTCCATTCGCATGTGAAATAAATCTTCTGCATCCTTCTTGTAGGCAACAAGGTGCTATGAGCACCTGCTTTTCTAGTCTAGGCATGACAAGCACACTACGTGTGTCACCCTGTCTGTTCTCTCCCACAGCAGACATCATTAATCAAATTTTGACTAAATACTGCCTTTTTGTTACTATGACTAGTGTTTGCCTGTGGCAGACATCACTAGTCAAACTCTGACTCTGCTTAGCCAGCAAGTGCTCAGGGATCAGTGAGTCTCCCTTGGTTTCTGGGTCAGGGGAAGAGTTCACCTGCCCTTGCTCCTGGCCCCCTAAGGTGCAGCCAGAAGTGGAGGAGCTGGAGCCAGCACCATCTGGGCCAGGGTCACAGGTGGCTGAGAAGCATGAGCTCGGACGACTGCAGTACTCACTGGATTATGATTTCCAGAGCGGCCAGGTGGGTGCGGAGGAGGAGGGTGGTGTGGAGGGGAGGGGAGGGTCCGAGGGTTCTAGCCCCTTTTTAGAGGAGGCTCCAAGAAGGAAGCTAAGACTAGAGTCCCCTTATCACCTTTCAGCTGCTGGTGGGCATCGTGCAAGCTGAGGGATTGGCAGCCTTGGACCTAGGGGGCTCCTCCGACCCCTACGTGCGGGTCTACCTGCTGCCAGACAAGCGGAGGCGGCATGAGACCAAGGTGCATCGGCAGACACTGAACCCACACTTTGGGGAGAACTTTGCCTTCAAGGTGAGCTCCTGGCCTCTGTGCCCCAGGCCTGGTAACCTGCCTCCCGTCCCTGGAACACTGGGGAGCGACCCCTTCAACTTTTTCTGGAGCCAGCCCACAGCTCAGGTAGCAGCTTCCAGCTCTGGGGACTATCACACCGGACCCTGGATTGTCCCCGTGGGGGTGCTGCTGACCTCTGGGCTGTTTCTTTGTGCCATTTGGGTTCCAGAGGCTTCCGCACAGCTGTTCCCCTGGACCCTTGCTGTCCGAGTCGTCGCCTTCTACCTGGATGTGCTGTGCCTCACTTCCCGTCTCTCTGACGTCCCACTCTCCGCCTTGTGCTCTCTTCCCTGTGGCCCCCTCATCTAGGTCCCCTACGTGGAACTGGGGGGCAGGGTACTGGTCATGGCGGTGTACGACTTTGATCGCTTCTCCCGCAACGATGCCATTGGGGAGGTGCGGGTCCCCATGAGCTCCGTGGACCTGGGACGGCCAGTGCTGGCCTGGCGCGAGCTGCAGGCTGCTCCGCGGGAGGAGGTGAGCATGCGTGGCCACGACCCCACGCTGGGCCCGCCCACCGCGCGCCCGGACCAATCAGATCACAGGCCTCTCGGACCGTCAGGGCTCCAGCCCTTGCAACTGCAGCGGAGGGCTGGTCCCGGCGGGTGCAGGGCTGTGGTCGTCCCTGGGCCACTCCATTCTAAGGCGGGGGGTGGGGAAGGAAGGTCCGAGAGGGAATGGATGTGAAGCTGGGGCTCTGTCTTTTAGCAGGAGAAACTCGGTGACATCTGCTTCTCCCTCCGCTACGTCCCCACGGCCGGGAAGCTCACGGTCATCGTCCTGGAGGCTAAGAACCTGAAGAAGATGGACGTGGGAGGACTCTCAGGTGTGTGGGGAGCAAGCAAATGGTGCGGCCGGGGGTGGAGAGGGAGGCTCTGGAGCAAAGCTTCTCGCAGTTTCTGGGTCCCGAGCGTCCCCGGTGGAGAGGGGCCCGGACTGCCGGGGAGGGTGTAGATTTGCTGTGGACACGGAGAGAGCCCTGAGGGGTACACAGGGTGTCTCTGTGCTCTTCCGAAGAAGCGCCTCCTGTATCCTCCTCAACATGAGCCCTGCACTGGCCAGTCGGGGCCTCTAAGACTCCTTTCTCCGCCCAGATCCGTACGTCAAGGTCCACCTGCTGCAGGGCGGCAAGAAGGTGCGGAAGAAGAAAACGACGATCAAGAAGAACACTCTGAACCCCTATTACAACGAGGCCTTCAGTTTCGAGGTGCCCTGTGACCAGGTGCAGGTGAGCTCAGACCTACCCGAAGCCCCGTCAGAGCAGCCCTCCCCCCAGGGTCCCAGGCCCTGAAAAGCCCCTGTTGCTAGCGGGAGGAAGAACCCATCGCATCTATTGGAAACCAGGTCCTGGGGCCCTGAGGTTGTGTTTCCAAAGTCAGTTTCCTCTTGTGAGGACCTGGGCGCCCCGCGCCCCAAGCAAGATCAGGATGTTCCGCCCCCAAGCAAGACCCGGGCTGTCCCGCTCAGGAGCTATGGGTACTAAGGGAAAGATTTCCCCACAACTCTTAAGGAAGAGGGCCCAGCCAGGACTCAGGCCTGACCCCTCCTCCCATTTCAGAGTCCTGACGGTTTGCCCTCCTTAGGAGGCTAGTCCCTAAGGAGGCCCCCAACAGTCCCTTACCAACGGGGTCCTGAGGGTTCATCTCCTTTGAAATCGGATCGCGGAGGAAGAAAGACTCCAGAGCATCCCTCTAACAGAGACTCTCTCCTCTGTCCACTCCCACCCCCGGCACCGTTGGAGTCCCCTGAGAGGCCTTAGCGCAGGGTGCTAACATGTCCCCCTAGACCTCTGGCTGCTAGGGAGAGGGTCTCTTTGGCAATGATACTCGATCCCCTCCGCGCCTTGCCTCCTTCTCCAACACTCCTGTCTCTCTTCCCCCTGCTCTTCCTGTCTCCAGAAGGTCCAGGTGGAGCTGACCGTGCTGGACTATGACAAGCTGGGCAAGAATGAGGCCATTGGGAGGGTGGCTGTCGGGGGAGAGGTGGGGGGAGCTGGCCTGCGGCACTGGGCAGACATGCTGGCCAACCCCCGGCGGCCCATTGCCCAGTGGCACTCGCTGCGGCCCCCTGACCGAGTGAGGCCACTGCCTGCCCCCTGATCCCCACCTCAAGCCCCTTGCCAAGACTGGACTCGGCCCCTGACCTCAGACTCCTGGCCAAAACCACACCCAGGCCCACCTTTAAGCTTTCTCTGACCCCTAACCACCCCCACCCCACCCCAACCCTTCCCATTCCTGCCTTCCCATCCCCCATTATGCCAATCATGGTGACTTGCCAGCTCTCCCACCAAGCACACACCCAGAAGCCCCAGGGACCCCTGGGGGAGGAGAGCAATCTGGCCTCCCCCAATCCCTGCTCCCACTCTCTGCTTTGACAATCAGTGACCCTGCCTTCTTCCCCCTTCGCTCCCAGCACCCCTCTTCCTGCACAGGATCACCTGCTCCTGTCCCTAGTCGGAATCCTGCACTGCTCCTGGGACCAAATAAATACTCAGCAACTTTGGTGACCTGACCTGGTGCTTACTGGTGGGGTGGGCAAGGTGGGGGTAGGGGGCAAGAGGGTGGGATCACCCAAGGGCAAGGATAGGGGTGCCCATCCTGGGGATACACTGAAGGAAACTGACCCACCCAACCCCCCATCCACGTGTTCACTTTTTCGTTCACATACCCCTCCGAACCTGGGTGTTTTCTTCTGAAAATATTGTGGTCGGAACAATACCTCCTGTATGTTTGCTGTGAAGAGTCTGTGAGAATCACTTACTCATGAGTTTAATCTGCTCCTGCATCCGTGACTTCCATAGATTTTCTTTTTTTTTTTTTTAAAGATTTTATTTATTTGTCAGAGAGAGAGGGAGAGAGAGCAAGCACAGGCAGACAGAATGGCAGGCAGAGGCAGAGGGAGAAGCAGGCTCCTGCTGAGCAAGGAGCCCGATGCGGGACTCGATCCCAGGACGCTGGAATCATGACCTGAGCCGAAGGCAGCTGCTTAACCAACTGAGCCACCCAGGCGTCCCTCCATAGATTTTCATACCCATATTTCCCTCCCTTCCCTTCTTTCTTCCATCATTCATCCATTCTACTTTCCCTGAGTTCTTCAGGGTGGCAGCTTCTGTTGGATGCTGGAACCCCAAGTTGATGCAGATCCAGAATTTCCCCCAAGTGACTTACTCTCATTGCAGAAACAAAGTAGATATGTAGAGTCTGGGAATGAGATCCCCAGAGAATGGGAGAAAGGACAGAGTAACGCAGGGAAAAGCCAATGGTTGCACCTCTTCCTTCCTTCAACAAATTTTGTCTTCTAATCTGTGTCTAGGAAAGACGATCATTTCATTGCTCCTCCCTCCTCTCATTCCAGACAGGATTTCAGGTGGGAGACAAAGGTCTTTGAAATTTGGCAAGAGAGCTCTCTGATCTGGAGGTTAACTGGAAAATGAGGCAAAAGGTTCCCCCATGTACTAAAGAAAGGGCAGAGCATTAACTTGCACTGAGCTTTCTGGTAGCCAATGGGAAAAGGGAAATCTGGTCAGTTACATCGATTGTAATGTCTATGTGATTTAACAAATTTCTTCAAAGGGATCCGTTCATTTCTCCTATGTGAGTGAGTGAGGGGACATTTTTATGAAAACATCATGAGGTATCACTGTTATTGCTATTTCTGCTACTCCTTCTAACAATGATCCTCACAACCACCTCATGAAGTAGACATGATCGTTATTCCCAGTGGACAAATAAGGAAACTGTGCTGAGAAGTAACATGACCTGGCTAGGATCGTATAGCCAGGAAATCCGTCTATAATTCCTGGGATCGAATTCTGTTCTGAGTTAGATGATGACACTGGGGCCCCTGATTCTGTGTCTCAACAGAGCAGACAAATGAGAAGAATAAAATCATTGCAAACAGTGGTCCATACTGGGCAGTAAGTAAGCTAGTGAGAGCTGAGATCATTTAGAAAGGGCGGTCAGGGACAGCTTGCCTAAAGAGGTGATGTTGAGCTACGCTTTGAAGGACAAGAAGGAACGAGGCTGTCTAAGATGAGCAGGAAACACAATGGAATATTATTCAGTCATAAAAAGGAAAGTTTATACTGATTCATGCTACAACATGATGAACCTTGAAAGCATGATTGTAAGTGAAAGAAGCCAGATGCAAAAGGCCACATATTGTATGATTTCATCTGTGCGAAATATACAGAATAGGCAAATCCATAGAGGGGAAAAAAAGCAGATCTGTGGTTTGCAAGACTAGAGAGAGAGAGAGAGAAATGGGGAGTGACTGATTAATGACTACAGGATTTCCTTAGGGAATGACAAGAAATTTCTGCAACCAGACAGTGGTGATGGTTGCCCAACATTGTCAATGTAGCAAATGTCATTAAACTTTATGTTGTGTGTATTTTACTACAATAAAAATAAGCAAAGATGAAGGGGAAGAGAGTTCCAGGCAGAAGGCACCCTAAGTTGCAGACTCGGTGTGTTCTCAAGAGAGCCAGGCGGCCAGTGAGTCCTGCAGGCTGTGCTGAAACCTCAGCTTCACTCCCCAGGGCCCACAGCTGTCCTCAGAAGGGGGATGGCCCCCTTCAGTCCATCACACTACTTACTGCCAGCCGTTACTATTCCCAATTTCCCAATTTACAGAGCTGAAAACTGAGGCCCAGAAAGAGTGACTGACTCATCTCAGGTTGCATAGCTGGAGGAGATGTTCACTCAAGTCCCTGCCCTTATAGACCTCAAAGACAGGTTAAGTCACCTGGTTGAGGTCTCTCAGCAAGCAGGTGAAGGCAAGACAGAATGCCAGGCTTATCTGACACCAAAAGCCACATTCTCCAGGATCCTGCCATCTGGTCTGAATATGAAGTGATGGGAGTCACAGGGTGTAGATTGCAGTGGCCATTCTTCTGGGAAGGCAGGAGATCCCCCCTGCTGGACTTGGACATTTCCAGGGGCAGTGGCAGGAGGTGGGGGGTGAGGGCGGAAGAGCAGAAATTGGAGGAACAGAGGGGACAACGCAAAGAATTCAGACGCAGAGGCCAGAGAGAACTTGGTGTGCCTCTCATGAATGTGCCCTTACCCACTTTCTGGAGCCCTGCTGCGTAGTCTGCCCATTTCCGTGGTGTAAATACTCACAATGTGGCTGATTTCAAGCCACCAATGTGATCACTGAATATGGAGTCAAGAGGAGATACCTATTAGTATGCTGTCATATAGTAATATAGTATTTCCCAGGGTCAGGATGAAGGTCCCCAAATTTAAGGCCAAGCTGATGACAAACTAAACCACCAGTCATCAAGATAAATAGTATTTTAATACAATAAGAATCAAAATTAACACACACACACACACAGATCCATGACGCATAAAATATAAAAATTTTAAAGATGGCGTCTGACCCTGCACTTGGACCACTCTGGTTCACCATAATCCTGGCCCTGATTCTCATAAAATTTTATTTAGAAAAATAGACAGTCAGTGGTAATAGTGTGCCAGTTTGACTTTTTAAACTATTGCGTTAAAATATTATTTTCTTCATTTGGGTACAACAATTGATGTAAAAAACCTTAAGACCATCAACAACAGGAAAGTATAGTAAAATAAGAAGTGATGAGTTTTGAGTGTATATTACTTTATTTTAATGTAATGCATTTCATTTAAATTTAATTTTAGTAATTAGTAAAACAATTTAATTTTTAGTAATGACTGTGCGTAACAACCAGGTCGCGAAATTACTGACACTTGAACAACCAGGGGCCAGTGTTAGCTAGCCCCAGCCCTTTGCTGCCTTTCCCGCCTTGGTGGTAGAACCACGGTATGAGGTGGGAAGGGGACCCAGAGGTCTAGGCGACGTCACTTTAATTTGAATTAATCAAGATTCTGTTCCTTTCTAGGTCGATTTGAGTCGACCCAGACTTCCCCATCCCAGAAAAGTGGATCGTCCAAGGCCCCGCCCCCAACCCCCAGCTCCGCCCCTTCGTCTCCTTCGCCGTCGTCATGACAACCGCGTCCACACGCCCTCCACTCCCGCGAGCGCTCCCATTGGCCAAAAGTTCGTAGCAGGCCGGTCCTCCTCGTTCCTATTGGTCAGTCTATCGCGCCTGTGCCAACCCGCGTACTCCCATTGGTTGACTGGTCGAAAAGGAAGGAGCTCTGGGCAGTTGTGTGTAGCGGGTGTAGAACAGCGGTGCAGCACGGAGCAGGGAGGGAGGGGGCGTCCCGGAGTCTTTGGAAAGACAGAGGTGAGGGAGTGTCCCAGGGAGGAGAGGGGCTGTGAGAGGGGCATGGATGGGCGACGCAGAAACGGTGGTTTGGGACTCCCAGGACGTCTGTTCTGCAGGGCGATGACCACACCGGCAGGCTCGGGCGCAGGCTTCGGCTCCGTGTCCTGGTGGGGCCTGTCCCCGGCGCTGGACCTGCAGGCTGAGAGTGAGTCCCCACCCAGGACCGCATCTGACCCACCCTGGCAGGCGGCGCGCTAACGTTCTCCGAGGCTCCAACGGTGGAGCCGCCCCTCACTGGGCTGCCCAAGTGGCCTCTGCGGACTACGATTCCCAGAATGCTTAGAGGCACAGCTCCCTTAGGAACCTAGGCCAGGAGTGCGAGTCTTGCTGGGAGTTGTAGTCCATCGTTCTGGGGAGGCTGCAGGGGGCGCTCTCCAGGCCACAGACCGCAGCCTGTGCCATCTTGCCAGGTCCTCCTGTGGACTCGGACTTGCCGGGCGATGCAGAGCCCAGGACCCCCGAGCTAGATGTACTGCTGCTGGGATCCGTGGATGGGCGGCACCTGCTTCGGACCCTGGCCCGGGCGGCGCTCTGGCCTCGCAGGAGGTTACATGTGAGCTGGGATAATGGGGTCGTTGGAGGGAGGAGGATGAAGATGAGATCCCAGATACCTGAGTCCTTGAAGGAGAAGGGAACTGGAGGCCTGGACTGCTAGGTCCAAGGGAGGTAGAAGCTGGGGACTCAAATTCCTGGGTTGTGGGCTTTTGGGTTCAAGTGGGACAAAGAGCCTAAAGACTGGGTGTCCTGAGTAGTGGTGGGGAGGAGGGTTCTGAGGGTCCATACTCCCCTGTTTGAAGGAAGGAGGCCAGTGTACAGAATGCCTGGACCCTGTGGAGGGAGGAGGCTGAGGTCTTCCATTCTTGGGTCTCCTGGGAGCCAGGGACACCGATCTCAGAATCATTTTGCTCTGTCTTTCCAGTTCTATGTGCTAGAGAATAATCTGGAAGCTGTGGCTCGACACATACTGATCTTCAGCCTAGCTTTGGAGGAACCTGAGAAGATGGGGTTGCAAGGTGAGTTGCAAAGCGTGGGATATTCTGGCCGCCAGCCTCTTCCCCGTGCCCACAGGGGTTCTGGCATTTCGATGGTCTGGTTAAACGTCCTGGTCATTGTTCCCACCTGTGCAAAAATATACTACCTCCTAGAGACGCTGAGAGAATTCCAGGAAAAAATCCACATAAATTCTCAGCCCCGTGCAGGACACAGGGTAACCATTCCAAATTTCCTGACACAGCAGAGGGCCAAAGGAGATCAAAGAACTTCTTAAGAGGTAGCGAGTCTCCAAGATATGGGGAAGGTTCGGAGGAGCTCAGTCCTTCGCAGAGCCTCCCCACGGGCCTCAGTGTCCTCAGTTAGAGGCACAAATCCCAGAGGGTCTGCCTTGAGGATACAGCCCTGGAAGGAAGAGGAGGATCTGGGCAGGGAGGCAGGGATGATGACTTCTCAGTGACAATGACTTTGGCTTAGCACCTTGAGGAGAGTCTGGACTGAGACAGTCTGTTCAAATTCTGGCTCTGCTTGCTGAGTGACCTGGGGCTAGTATCTGCCGCTTTCTGGGCCTACATTGTTTCTACATTGATAAAATGGAGATCCTAAAAGTTCTTTTCCCATAGAGTGCTTGTGAGGATTCAATTGGAAAAAAAAAACAAAAAACACGCAGCTCCTGGTTTATGCTATAGACTCAGTACCTCTTAGTGCTGATTATTGTTATCACGATTATGGGTGGTAGTTTTTCCTTAATATCCCAGAGCACTCAGGATACACCGCACACACTTCACAGTGCACCTTGTAAAAGCCTCTGAAGGAACTAGATCTGTCTAACTAAGGTTATATGGTTCTCTGTCTTTAAATAACTTTAAGATTCTCAAACCACTAAATGAAACAATTTACATATTGATAGAGATTCGTTGATACAGATGTATATGTTCACACAACTCAAGGTATATAGTTCTCTTGTAAGATTCCTGATTAAAATGGAACAATTTAACACTGTACTATTTTAGCACGCATAAATCTCCATTTCCACCCCGATCTATATATAACTTTTTCTTTTTTAAGGCAAGGAAAATTTGAACATGAAATTCAGGTTTGGGCTCATCTGCAGGGTGGGGAAGACTAGAAGGACGCCTAGATTAGGTTTAAGTTATTCTTTATGTTTGAGGGGTGGATGAGGAGTTGGCCAGTGTCCCTTATGCTCACATGACTATGACATCGTAAGATTACTATAAAGAGGGTATGCGTCACCCACACGGGTCCAGTTTCTGGCTTCCCTCCGCTGCTTCCCCCACTAATCCGTCCCTCTCTCCCCTCCCCCCCAGAGAGGAGCGAGACCTTCCTGGAGGTGTGGGGGAACGCGCTGCTGCGCCCCCAGGTGGCCGCCTTCGTGCGTGCCCAGGCCAAGCACCTGGTGCACCTGGTCCCAGAGCCCGACCGCCTGGCGGAGCAGCTGCCCTGGCTCAGCCTGGGCGCCCTCAAGGTGCCGTCACTGCCCAGGATCCGGATGGCCACGCGGAGACTGGAAATGGGCAGCCCCAAAGGGTTTTCCTTGATGGAGTTCGAGCGCTAGCTCCCCAGCTCCCAGTGTGGGGGGTGACTTGGGGGTGGTTTCTACTCGCTGAACTGCAGTTTCTTCATCTGAGAAATGGGAGAACAGTTCCCATGCCCGGGCACAGGAGGGAGGGTAGAGCGGGAGAAACGGCTCTCCCTGCAGCCCCCTCTCCCTCGCTCTCTCCCCACGCATGCCGGCGGTGCAGTTCCGCGAGCGCGACGCCCTGGAGGCTGTGTTCCGATTCTGGGCCGGCGGGGAGAAGGGGCCCGAGGCCTTCCCCATGAGCCGCCTCTGGGACTCCAGGCTGCGCCACTACCTGGGCTCCCGTTACGACGCCCGGCGCGGTGTCTGCGACTGGGACTTGCACATGAAGCTGCACGACCGCGGGGTGAGGGGCCTGGGAAGGGGGCTGGAGGCCCCATTTCTGGATGTGCAGGAGGTGGGGCTGAGAGGCTGTGAGCCCGGACTCCTGAGTCCGAGGGAGGAGGGGCCGGGGGCCCATATACCAGATTTGCTTCGACCTCTTGTTTGTTCGTCCTCCTACCCAGGCCCAAGTCATCCACACTCGCGAATTCCGGCGTTGGAGGGACACTGGTGTGGCCTTTGAGCTCAGAGACTCCAGCGCCTACCACATGCCAAACCGGACCCTTGCGTCAGGTCGCCTCCTGAGTCATGTGCGTGTCCACTCCCTACCCTGGCCAGTCCTTCTTTTCGGGGACACAGGAACTGGGGTCTCCAACATTGACCTCACTTGCCTCTTCTCTCCCTGCTTCCCCAGCACGGAGAGCGTGTCGCAGCGCGCGGGTATTGGGGGGACATCGCCACGGGGCCATTCGTGGCCTTTGGCATCGAAGCAGATGATGACAGCCTCCTGCGGACCAGCAATGGACAGCCAGTCAAGGTGTGTGACCGGAGGTGCTGGGGCTGGGGGACGTTCCGCTGTTCTGTACTTTCTCAACCCGGTCCGGAAATCCAAGCTAGCGCTGGGCATTCGGGGGAGGGGTGGGGTACTCTAGGCCTTGCCGGGTCACCCGGGGCTGCGCCTCTTCTCTCCCCAGACCGCCGGTGAGATCACGCAGCACAACGTGACAGAGCTGTTCCGAGAGGTGGCCGCCTGGGGGCGCCCGAGAACCGCCCAGGGAAACCCTGAGCAGGTGCACCAGGACGGGGATGGAAGCCCAGAGCGCGGTAAGCGTCCGAGTCAGCTCACCCCCCTGAAATGGGAGTGGGGTGGTAAAGGGGGCACATCATCCTCCGGGCAAGAGTGGGACCCGGACCCCCATCCCGGGCTTCAGGTATTTCATGTCCGAGCGCGTACCAATATGGTTTCCGGTGTCTGAACAAGTGATTTCCTGTTCCTGATACTGTCTTTTTCTTTCTCTGTATTTCTCTCTTTCCTAAATCCTGACACCATGTTATCATTCTGAATTCCAACATTAGTATTCTAATCCTACCTGCAGAAGTCTAAAAGACAGAGCATTCTAGCAAGGTGCTGGGTCCCAGCTCACCTTTGGAGCCCCATTCTGGTCATGCCTCCTTGTAACCATCCCCCAACCTGGCTCTTCCTCGGTGTCTGGATGCCCTGTATGGCCACGGGCCACCCACTCTTTGCCTCTCTTGAGTCTCAGCAGCCTACTCTGTAAAATGGGTCTGCTTGCTGGGCTGCTTGCCGGGCTGCCCTTCCCAGGATTTTCCAGGAATCCATCTACGAGAAAGGATGAGAAAGGGCTTCAGGACAGGCAAGGAGTATTTTCTCCAAGCTTCGTGGGTCGGCCTAACTCTGCCAGTTCTCCCCCAGCTGCTCCTGCTCCGGAATTCTTCACTGTGCGCTTCCTGCCTCTCGGCTCTGCCCAGACCCTTCACCACAAAAGCTGCTACAAGGAACGGTTCCAGCTGCTCTATGTGGCCTGTGGGTAAGAGAGAGGTTCCCAGACTTTGCTCCCCCAGCTCCTCCTCCTCACACCCAGGAATCCTGGCCCCCAGCCCCTCCTTAATCAGTGTCAGATCCCCCAGCCCCACTCCTCCCTCAGGACCTGGAAGTCTCAGCCTCGGCCCTCCCTTCCCTCTGCGCAGGATGGTGCATCTTCTTAGCCCAGATCTGGGGGCCACCGTGGCCCCTGGAGGACGCCTGGTGGTGGAATTAGCGCGGTGAGCCAGCGGAGGGCTGGGCAGGGAGCGTCCAGGCTGAGGGCTGGAAGCCAGGACCCCTAACGGCCCCCTTCCTGGTTTCAGATACCTGGTGGACCTGCGGCGGGAGCAGCTGCAGGGGTTTGCCAGCCGGGTCGGGGAGCTCGCTCGGGCGGCTGGGTTCACCCCACTGCCGCAGGCCAGGCCCTCGGAGACCTTCGCGCGCTTCCACAAGGCCCCAGACTCCGCTTGTGGCACTGACTCCGCTGTGGACTCCATGACTCCGCCCCCTGACGTCCCAACCCCGCCCCTTGAGGACCTGAGCCAGGCTCTGGAAGGCGGGACCCCACCCCCTGAGCCCCTCAAGCGGCCCCCAGAGTCTCCGGCTCTACCCACAGAGTCAGACCCCACAACCAGAGAGTCTGAGCCCTGTCCCCATCTCTGACTTGTAAAGTCAGGTCCTGGAATTTGAGCCCGCCTCTAGAACACTCAGTTCTGTTCTCAGCAGTCTCTATCAGCTCCAGAGGTGTTGCTGGCATTTCAAATTACCGTCCTGGGATTCTGTGTTCTGTTCCTACATTTCTAGATTGTTCTTTTAGAGTTACACGTTCTACTCTTGAGACACGCCTACAGAGATGGGCCCTGAGTCTCAGGCCCTCTGTGTGGTCTCCTTGTCCCCCGAGGTCCTGTTTTAACTGGGGATGGGGGAATTGCTCTCCAGGGCTGTTCAACACCCCCAGGGGCCCAGTAAAGAGAGTGGGGTCCTCTTCTTCATGTGCCCATGGTGCCTTTCCGGTCTTCAGTCTTGTCTCCAGGACTGGGAAACGGGATGAGCTAGACTGGTCAGGAGAGACCCAGTTCCTACTGAACCAGAGGTGGATTTCTCCTTACTGCTGTGGCCTGAGAGTCTGGGCCATACCTGGATCCTCAAATAAATCAACAAATTTTATTGAGTGGCTAACAAGTTTCGGATACAGAAACTGACCATAGCTCTTAGGAATATTGCAGTCCAATGTGGGGATGATGCTCAGACTCCTGGGTCTGAGGGAGGAGGAGCTGGGGGTCTGGACTCCTGGGTCTGAGGGAGGAGGGACTAGGGGCCTGGACTCCTGGGTCTGAGGAGGAGGGACTGGGGTCTGAACTCCTGGGTCTGAGGGAGGAGGGGGCTGGGGTCTGAACTCCTGAGTCTGAGGGAAGAGGGGCTGAGGGCCTGGACTCCTGGATCTGAGGGAAGAGGGGCTGGGGGTCTGGACTCCTGGGTCGAGAGGAGGGAGGGGGGGATTGGGGGCCTGGACTCCTGGGTCTGAGGGAGGAGAGGCTGGGGATCTGCACTCCTGGGTCTGAGGGAGGAGAGGCTGGGGGTCTGCACTGCTGGGTCTGAGCCCCCAGGCCACCAAGGTGGAAGGGTGATCCAGCTGGACAGCAGCCCACCCCACCTCTCACGCGCCCGGTTATCTCACATCCTGGGCAGGGGGAGGAGGTGGCAGCAGTATATTTAGTCTCAGTCCACGCCCCTTATCTCAGTGTCCTCAGTGAAGCTTGAGCAGCCCAGACGAGCGCAAAGTTCCGGGGGCCTTCAAGGTCATCCCGGGCGTGCCCTCACTGACCCTCCAAGCGCCCCTTGCCCCGTCTGTGCCTCCTGCAACCCCTGGCCCGAGTCTCAGCATGGCGGACGAGTGAGTGCAGCTTGGTAACTGGGACTCCCCGAGGCCCGAGGCGGTGGGGGGTGAGACTGCAAGGCTGGACACAGGGCCTGAGAAGGAAGGTGGGGACAGCATCCCTGGTGTCTGCAGGAGGGAAGAGTTTGGGAATCAGGGCTCCTAGGATCTTAGGACGGAGGAGCTGGTAGGCCTTCCTCTGGGGTCTCTTAGACTGGAGGGGACACAGGCCCACCATTAATCCCTTCTCCCGGTCTCTCCCTCCAGGAGCAGCGATGCGGTGAGAGCGGGCACTGGCGAGGGGCGACCGGCAGGGGAGGGCGCAGCAGGGTGGGGCCTGGGGCGGGAGGCTGCAACCCCAGGAGACGGCGGGGAGGGGGGAAGCGGGGGCCCGGCGGTGACGCGGCCGCGTTCCCCCAACCCCAGGCGGGGTGCCCGCCCCCAGCTCCGGCCCCAATCCGACGCCGGTCTTCTGCCAACTACCGCGCGTACGCCACGGAGCCGCACGCCAAGGTGAGGAGGGGGTTGTGCGGGTCGGGGTTCCCAGTCTGCAGAGGTGGTGGCACCTAGGCATGACCGCGGGACCGGAGCCTTAGACGGGGCGGGGCTTTGCCCGTGGGCGGTGCCTAGGAGCTCGCCGCTCTTTAAGGGCGGGGTTTTGCAGAGGGAGGGCTCGGATTGGTGAGACCTGCCTATGGGCGGAGTCCCGTTGTCCGTGGGAACTGCGATGCTTAGGGAATAGGGGGCAGTGCCTAACAGATCAGGGGCCAGGATTGGTGGGTGGGGCGAGGGGCGTGGCTTCCCGTAGAATTGGCCAGAGTTGGAGGCAGGCCCAAAGCCGGGCCAGGTGTGAGGGAGTGGCCGTGAGGCCCTCGGCCCACCGTCCGTCTTCCGTTCCCCGCCCTCACTGTTCCTGGCTCCATTCCACTCCCGCAGAAAAAGTCCAAGATCTCCGCCTCGAGGAAGCTGCAGCTGAAGGTGCCGGTGGGCCTGGAGCGGGTGCCTAGGTGTCCTCAGGGTGCTTGAGGGTTGGGGGTGTAGGGTCGGAGCCTTGGAACGATGAACCCTACCTTGAAGGGGGGGTGGCCCTGCGGGACAGCTGACCGGTCCTGCGCCTAGAGAGAGGGCTGTCCTGGCCAGGGCGGCTTCCCCGGTGCGGCGCGGCCCTCATCCGCTGTCCCGGGTGGGCTGCGGTCCTTGGCCTTCCCTCCGCAGACCCTGATGCTGCAGATTGCGAAGCAAGAGCTGGAGCGGGAGGCGGAGGAGCGGCGTGGAGAGAAGGGGCGCGCTCTGAGCACACGGTGCCAGCCCCTGGAATTGGCCGGGCTGAGCTTTGGGGAGCTGCAGGTACCGGCTCTCATCAGGGACCCCTGCCCAGCTGGGGATCCGAGGTTCCTAACGTCTGCTTTCGCATCCTTGGGGCTCATGGGTCTAGTCACTATACTCCACTTCTGCTGGGGACCTTGGGGTCCAGCCTCCCAATCCTTACCCTCAGGAGTTTAGAAATGTGGCCTGTGGCTGCCTAGGGTCTCAAAATCCGGAGGTTGATTTCTCCAGCTCCAATTCTGTCAGATTCTCAGGACTCCTGGCTCCTAGCACCCTTTCTTCGAGCTGCCCCAGAGTCCGCTTCAAACTGTGCCTCCAAGACCAGATCTCCAGACCCCAAACCCCTCCTCCTCTGGACTCAGGAGTCGGGGCCCCCCCACCACATATACCACAATTCCTTGACCAGGACTTGTGCCGACAACTCCACGCCCGCGTGGACAAAGTGGATGAAGAGAGATACGACGTGGAGGCAAAAGTCACAAAGAACATTGCAGAGGTGGGGGTCCCGGTCAGTCTTGGTCTCTTCAGGGCAGGGTCTCGTGTCATCCCCCTTGCAGCTGCCTTTGCAGACACCAGGAGACCCAGGACAGCTCTGTGGGCCTGGAAGGGACGGGGCAGAAGACTGAGTAGAGTGGCTAGGAAGGCTGGTCCAGGTGGAAGGGACAGAACGCGGAAGCCAGGAGATGGGAGACCGTGGAGCCCAACCATCAGGGGTTGATGCGTGAGCTCAGGTGTGGGTTGGGAATCGTGGGACGCCTGCAGCTGGACGGGGATGTGTCAGTGCCTTGCCGAGAGGAAACGGGGCGGATCGGGGAGGACTTACAGTTACTGATGAGGCCCGTGGATTTTTCCCCGAAGGCAGTGGGAGCTGAGCCTCCTTAGGCTTGGAGAGAGAGGAGGGAAATGTAGAGTGGACGCATGGGGCTGGGGGAGGTGGATGGGGGGGTGGTTTCCACCTCCCCTTATCGCTGCCCCCAGATCGCAGATCTGACCCAGAAGATCTTTGACCTTCGGGGCAAATTTAAGCGGCCCACCCTGCGGAGGGTGAGGATCTCCGCGGATGCCATGATGCAGGCCCTGCTGGGCACCAGGGCTAAGGAGACCTTAGACCTGCGGGCTCACCTCAAGCAGGTGAAGAAGGAGGACACAGAGAAGGTGAGTGTGGCTCGGGCCAGGAAAGGGGCTGCTCGGGGGAGAGGGTGTGGGGGACAACAGTCCTAGGGCCTCAGCTCAGGGCAGGTGGCACTTGGAGTTATGGGGAGAAGAATCTGGTAGAGGGTCCTCTGGCACCCCTCTAGGAGGGGCTAGAAGGGCGAGAGGAAGACAGAAGCTGGAAGAGGAAAGCCAGGAATTGTGTTAGGGAGGAAGGAAGTAGCAAGGAGTCGGGAAGTCCATGAGAGAGAAAAGTAGTGCACGGGGAAGGCCAGAAGGGGAAGATGAGCCCGGAGTCCTGCAGTGTGTGAGGAGGACGGGGTGTTCGTGGGGGCAAATTTGATGGGATTGCCTGGGGGACGAGACATGTTCAGAACCAGATCCCCAGGCAGACATCTGAAACCCCGTGGCCCAGCAGGCTGGAGGGTGGTCGGAGGATATTTGAGAGACTGTCGACCAGGGGGAGACCCTAACCCTTGACCACATTCCCCCAGGAGAACCGGGAGGTGGGAGACTGGCGGAAGAACATCGACGCGCTGAGCGGCATGGAGGGCCGCAAGAAAAAATTCGAAGGCTGAGACCGCCTGCCCCCTGCGCTAGCCCTGGAGGCATCCCGGAGTAATAAAGTTGCTCTCTAGGCTAGGAGCGGCTGCCTGTCTGCTGCCTGGGGGGTGAGGTGTGAGGAGGACGAGAAGACGGAGGGGAGGGCCCCCCAGAGCCAAACCACACCGCAGGAGCGGAGCTGGGCTGCAGAACGGGGAATTCTCGGGGTGCCCAGAGAGGCCGGACCAAGGCTCAAAGAGAGACACCCAGAGACACAGACAGAGCCAGAGACCCATGGAGTGGGGGGAAAGACAGAGATTCCTAGAAAGATGTGCAAAGAAAGGGACGCTGGAGAGGCACATGTGCATCGCAGGGCACAGAGACCACGGAGACAGACATGGGGACCCAAAGAGAAAGAATGGCAGAGATGTGGAGGAGGACGCCCCAGAAAGATCTAGAAAGATAGAGACACAGATCCAGAGCCAAGGAGACAGGGAAATGGGGTCACAGATAGAGACCTATAGACGGATACTGAGAGAGAGGCAGATTCACAGAGACCCCTGTGGAAATGCAGAGACAGAAATGTGCGGGGAGACCCGGAGAGTGAAAGACACAGAGGCGGAGAGATGCAGACAGAGCCTGAAAGCAACCCAGAGAGAACCCCCAGAAATAGACACAGAGTTGGCCGACTGTGAGAGAGAGACACGGAGAGGCAGGAGGGGTGGCCGGCTCCCCTAGAGTTCAAGGTCATGGCGTGGCAGGGAAACCGTGGGGTGAGGAATACGGAGAAACAGATCAGTGTCAGATGGAGGTGGGGGAGTGTGAGGTCGAGCGGGGCCTGACACCACACCCTCTCCCCTCCCCCGGTGCACACCTGCTTCCCCACTTTAGCGCCTGTTGTCACCAGGGTGGAATCCTGGTGACAGACAAAGGGGTGGGGGCAGGGAGGGGGGAGACAGAGAGACACAGAAACCAGAACCAGAGCCACATAAGAGAAAGCAGCCCCTGTACCCCTTTTGTCAACAAGTATTCTCCAAGGACCTATTGTGTGCTGAGCCCAGGGACCTCAAAGCATAGAGCACAGCCTGCTGTAGGAGGTTGGAGGTCACCTGACCCAGCCTGGGTTCAAGGCAGTGCTGATGGGGTGGAGGGGTCCCCAAGCAGCCAGGAGGTCTGGGATTCTGAATGTGAAGCCAGACTGGGGGCAGGGCAGCCCCTGAGCTGGGACTCGAGGTTGGAGAAAGGAATTCTCTGGCCCTCCCTCTCCCCTGGGGGGGCGGGGCCGAGCCTCCCCTATAAACCCCAGGGGTGCTTCAGCTCCGTCAGCAAGGCTCTGTCCCGCAGCTCCTGGACTCTGCAGACCCAGCCTTAGGTAACGGTCCTGGGGTCCCCAGGGACTTTGTCCTTGGGGGAGAGGACAGGAGGGGTGGGAGACATGAGGGGTGTGATGAGCTATGGGGATGGAGGGGCACAAGATGGAGGCTTGGGAATTCTGGGGAAGCTCGGGCTTTTAGGGGACTGAAGAGAGATTATTAGGATTTCAGAGTTCCAGAGTCTGGGGTTTCAAGATTGGGGTGTCCCAGAATGGGACACCCTCAGACCTAGCAGGTCTGAGATCTGATTCTGAGGGAATCTCAGAAAATGGGAGTATCTGGGCTTGGATGGTCTGGGGTTCAGGACAGGGAGTCTCAGACTCTGGGGGTTTGAGAAATGAGGTCTCTGGGTCAGAGGCCTTATGACTGGAGCTGTCAAAATTCGGGGCATTGTGAATACATCTTGGAGCTTGAGCATTCGGGTTTTGGGGTCTCAGGATATTGAGGCTTCAGAAAGTGTTGAGACCTAGGGCATCAAGAGCTGAGGATATCTGAGCCCAGAGTCTGGAGTCTCAAGAATTGGGGTCTCAGACTCTGGAGACATGGGGACTTGCTTGTCCCCAGAAACCAGGGGGATCACCAGTTGGGGTGTCAGGATCTGTGAATCTCAGGATTTGGGGTGCTCTTAAACCTGGGTACTGTGGGTCCCAGGGGATCTCAAAGATGGGGTGCTGTCTATGTAGGGCTCAGGATGAGGTCTGTGGACAACCCTCCTCCCCAGTCTGTGGGTGCTGTGGCAAGGAGGGGACAGGTGGGAAGATAACGGGGGGGGGGCGGGGTGCGAGAGGGAGTCGGTGTGACTAATTCTCCCAGGGGCCTCCCCCCTTGAATCCCTTCTTAGGAAATGTCCTCTGTTTCACCATGTACGACATCCCCCCTGAAATAGCCTTTGGGGGGTGGGGCAGCTATTGTCTTCAGGCCACGGTCCCTTCCCAAATACCTTCTCCTAATCCCCACTCAGATCAAGTTCCCATGGACATGTCATAAGACAAAAGAGGACAGCTGTGGTGGTGGAGGGGCTAAGCAGCAGCTTTTGGGCAGTGCCCCCCCCCACCTCCCAGAGCCCTTTCCCTGTCAGGGCCCCCAGCCCCTCCTCCCTCAGCCCGGGGAGTCCAGACTCCCAGTCCCTCCTCCCTCAGACCCGGGAGTCCAGACCCCTGGTCCCCTCCTCCCTCAGACCCGGGAGTCCAGACCCCCAGCCCCCTCCTCCCTCAGACCCAGGAGTCCAGGCCCCCAGCCCCCTCCTCCCTCAGACCCGGGAGTCCAGACCCCCAGCCCCTCCTCCCTCAGACCCAGGAGTCCAGGCCCCCAGCACCTCCTCCCTCAGACCCAGGAGTCCAGACCCCCAGCTCATCCTCCCTCAGACCCAGGAGTCCAGGCCCCCCCCCCCCCCCCCCCCCCCCCGCGCACCTCCTCCCTCAGACCCGGGAGTCCACACCCCCAGCCCCTCCTCCCTCAGACCAGGAGCCCAGGCCCCAGCCCCTCCTACCTCAGACCCGGGGGTCCAGCCCCCGCTCCTCCTCCACTGCGACTCCACCTCACTCGCGTGTTCTCTGTCCTCAGGTCACAGGATGTCGGACACCGAGGAGCAGGAATATGAGGAGTGAGTGGCACAGGCGGGAGGGCTGGGGGCGTGGAGACGTGGGACACTCTCCCACCTCCAACATGTGTAACCCGGCCTCTCGCCCTTTCTTCCCCACCCCTGCCCTCAGGGAGCAGCCCGAAGGTGAGTGGGGAGTGGGCGGGCTTCGGTGGCCTGGGGACACGCACGCGGGGGGGCGAGAGGACACCGGGGTCGCCCGCTGCCCCTCGCGCCCACCCTCCAGCGTGGCGGCGCCCCTCGCGTGCCCTCTCCGCACGGCCCGCGGCCCCACGGGGCTCCTGACCCGCCTTCTCTGCCCCGCCCCCTTTCCAGAAGAGGAGGCTGCGGAGGAGGAGGAGGAAGGTGAGGCCTGGCCCCCGCAGGTCTGCAGCCCGAGCAGCCCCGCGGGGCCGGGTGGGGTGAGGGGGGCGCTGGTCGGGGCGGGGCCGGCGGGCACTGGGCTCGCGACCGTCCCGGCTTCAGGTCCTTTAACAGCCTCTCCCCTCTCTTTCCTCTCTGCCCCCTACACCCCTGCGTGGCCGCTCCCCCTCGCTCCCCCATCCTCGCTTCTCCCCCTGCCTCCTCCTCCCCAGCCGCCGAGGAGCCGGAGCCAGTGGTAGAGCGAGGTGACCGCGGCTGCTTCGCTTCCCGAGACGGATTTCCTCGGGCCCTGACCCCTGCGAGGACCCCCTGCGCCCCCGTAACCCGCCCAGGCCCGGTCCTTTAAGCCCCGGAGAGCTCGCGCGCCCTCTGGTGTCCACGAAGGGAAATAGCCTCGCTGAGGCTTTAACCCTTTCCCTTCCTTCTTAAAGGGACCGACACCCAAGCCTTCTCCCCCAGACTGGAGGAATACTTGTGGAAGGGTTGGATGTTTGCGGACAGGCACCCCCGACCCTGTCATGTTCCCCCCCCCATATACATTCAAAGGTTGGGGCCCGAGATGCAGAAGGGGCTCTCCCTGAGAGTCTGGGTTCCTGTGTCCCCAGAGGGGTTGGGGCTGGCGACCCTCTGCAGGGCTAGGTGTAAATGGAGAAGTGCAGGAGCTCTGGGTATGTAGAAGGAGGAAGGCCTGGGGGGTTTGGACTCCTGGGATCCCAGAGAAGTGGGAGGGGGATCCCCACACCAGTTCTGAATGTATATCTGAAGCGTGTGACCCTCTTCCCTCTTTACGACCACCCTGATTTCCCTTCTCCCCTCTTCTCCCCCCACTCATGCGGCTTCCCCAGACCTGCTCCTGGGGGCTGTTGCTTGGAGGAGGGGCTCCCTCCTCTGGGTGTGTCAGCCCTACCCCCATGAACTCTTGCTAATCATGTCTTTGTATCTCCCCACTAGAAGAAGAGCGCCCCAAACCAAGGTGAGATACTGCAGGGCTGGGGGAGTCCCAATCCCATCCTCCTAAATATGTCCCCCACTCCCAGAGACAGGGCATGAGAAAGGCAGAAAAGGAGAGTGGGGCACTTGGAACAGGAAAGGACAGTGATTCCTTCTCTCCATGAATGGTCCGGAGAACGTTCCATGGCGTCTGGCAAGTCAGATCCCATCTGCTCTGTTGGTGAAACAGACCGGGATCCAGTGATGGTAGCACACATGCGGGCCCTATGTTTGCCCTCGGCAGTCATGGAAGGCTTCCCAGGGGAGGAGATTCCTGAATCACTAGCTGAAGAAGGTGGGAGGGTTATTGTAGAAGAGAAAGCTGAGGGGTACACGCCTGGGGCCGTGGCTGGATCTAGGCCACTTTTTGGGGGAAACAGATACAGACACAGGTCATTCTGATGATGAAGTTCCTAAACTAGGCAGATCTGTGGAGGCTCTGAGAGCTCGTGGGGGCAGAGGGTCCTGGAGGAAGAGAAACTGGGGCCAAAGCTTGGAGAAGCAGGGAGGCAGCAAGCTGAGCATGAGGAAGGAACCTAGAAGCAGACTTCTGTGGGCTGCCATGGGCAGTGGTGCCAGTTCCACTGTGGCCAGAGCGTAGAGTGTAAGAAGGGATGGGGTCGTGTGGGGTTTTGAGCAAAGAGGACTTTGGGTCAGATCTGAGAGAGAGAGCAAGGGGGATCAGGGAAAGCTTGTTAGAGGAGGGAAGGCCTCAGGGGATGCAGTATACCAGAGGAAGGGCATTGCAGGCAGAGGGAACAGGATATGCAAAGGTCCAGGGGTGCAAAGGCACATGCCATAGCCGGGGAACCATGAAATGTGTGTGTCTGTGAGGGAGGAGAGAAGTTGCTGGAGGAGTTGACTGTGGTCAGATGGAGAAGGGCTGTGAATGCTGGGTTGCTTGGGCTTTGTCTTAACAGTGAGCTCTGAGCTAAAGTCAGGAAGGGAGGTGAGCTGAAGGTGGACAGCCAGAGGCTGGGAGGCCAGGAGGAGGCTGGCTCATGAAGGTTCACAGGAGAGGGGCTGAGGCCTGAGCTGGGCAGGGGGCATGGGGTGGAAAGGGGAAACAGACTGGGGAGATGACTAGGCAAAGAGGCCAGGACTTGTCGTTGGGGCAAGGGGAGGGAGGAGGTGGGCATCACCTGCCTGGGGTTCCTGCTGAGAACCGGAGGGGCAGTGCAGCACCCCCCTCTGCCTCCATCTTGGGGAGGTTGATGAGCTCAGTGGAGGCATGGTGCATGAGAATGCGGAGATGTTCAGGAGACGCTGGTTAACCTGAGTCTGGGATCTCAGAGAGAGCCTGGGCTGGAGACAGAGAGAGAGATTCCTGTGAATAAATAAAAGGGTGAAACCCTTTAAAGGGCTCTCTGGGGACGAGGAGACAGAAGTGGGACAGCCAGCGGAGTAGGAAGCAAATCATCTGAAGGTGCTGTCTTAAAAAACACAGAGGCACCCAATACGAATTATGAATTTAATGCAAGCCACGCATGTAAATATATGTATTTTTACAAGTCTCACTTTAAAAAGTGAAACAGAACAGGAAAACAGGTAAAAGCAATCTTCGTTGAATTTTTTATTCAACCCATTAAATCGGAAATTTAATCATTTCAACAGGTAGACGATAGGAGACATTATTAGTGAAATATATTCCATTCTTCTGTTTGAACCAAGTGTTCGAAATCCAGTGTGTTTCTCAGACAGCCCAGGGAATGTCGATTCAGACCAGCCACCTGTCAGGTGCCCCAAACCACGCCGGGCCGTGGCTGCCACACTGGACAGGACAGCCAGTGGGGAGCTCCGTCAGGGAGCTCAGGCTGCTCAGTCTTTCCCCCTTCCCACCCGCCAGGCCTGTGGTCCCGCCACTGATCCCCCCGAAGATCCCAGAAGGGGAACGGGTGGACTTCGATGTAAGTAAGGGACCTCCAGTCCCCAGGTGCCTTTGTGCAAATTAGGAAGTGGTGCCCCTGGCTTCTCCCTCCTTTCCGAGCCTCCTAAATGGACCCAAGGGGCCCCCCTAGTGCCCCTGCTGGGAACATCGCCAACAGCAGCCCCTGGTCCCCTAAACGGCCCAAGTCGGTCTTTGCAGGGAGGGCCCCGTCTCGATGCGCCTCAGAGGGCGCACAGGTGGGTGCCCGGTCCCCCGCACTGCCTAGAAGTGACCCCCCCCCCCCCCCGCGTCCTGCAGGACATCCACCGGAAGCGCATGGAGAAAGATCTGCTGGAGCTGCAGACGCTCATCGACGTGCATTTTGAACAGCGGAAGAAAGAGGAAGAGGAGCTCATTGCGCTGAAAGAGCGCATTGTGAGTGGAGGGAGGCGGGGTTCCGCAGCATCCTCCCGACCCGGTGCCAGTGCCGTGCAGTCCTGCGTCTGGGAGTGCTTCCCGTCCAGTGCAGACCCTAGGCTGTCCAAGTCGGTGGCCACACTCAAACTAGCTCATCTCTGCTCTTGACCTCCTTGGGGACGGGGCGACCCTGCACCCCCTCATTCCTCTCCCTTCCCCCAGGAGCGGCGCCGGGCTGAGAGAGCTGAACAACAGCGCTTCCGAACCGAGAAGGAGCGTGAGCGTCAGGCCAAGCTGGCGGTGGGTGCCTCCCCTGTCCTTCGAGACCAAATGCTACTTCTTAAGCCGAATGCTCTATTTCCTGTTCACGATCTTTTCTGCAGTCCTGAGGAAGGCAGGACTTGCATTGTGTTATTCAAGTATCTTTCTGTTGGAAGGGACAGAAACCCCAACCCAAATTGAATTCAGCAGAAAGAGAATTTTATCGGCTTATATAACTAAAAAACAGTAGAGTGTGACTGGCTTCAGGTATGGCTGGATCAAGGAACTCAAATAAGATCACAAAGACCCAGCTTTTCTCTTCCTATCCCTGGTCCCATCTTTCTGTGGACTCTGGGGGTGATGAGGTCATCATGGGTTTGCTGGGATGCATGGGATGTTCCTGGTCTGAGCCCTGAAAATCCTGTATCCCATCAGTCCCAGGTGAACCAGATGGTTGGTCACCCAATTGGACACCCCATTCTCAGGGGAGTGACCACCAGCAAATCTGGCTTTCATTCCTCTTTTATCTGTCTTCTCCTTGATTCTGGGATAAGTTCAGATTGGTCACCTGTCCATTGTGGAGCAAATTGCTGGCTAGTTGTAGGAGGTTGGTGAAAATGCTCCTTTTGGCGTGGGCTTTGGAAACATGATCTGCCACTTGAATCACTTTAAAAGATTAGGAGTAGGGTGACATGGTAGGCATCCTACTGGTCTCCCAAAGATGTTCTTGTCCTAATTCCCAAAGTCTGTGCATATGGTACCCTGCATGGCGGAAGAGACTTTGCAGGTGGGATTAAGTTAAGGTGGGAGATAATTCTGGATTATCCAGATGGGCCTTGCGTTATCACAATGGTCCTTGGAAGAGGGAGGCTGTAGAGTCAGAGTCAGGGATGTTTGAAGATGCTGCTCTGCTAGCTTAGAAGACGGAGGAAGGGGCCAGGACCCAAAGGATGCAGGTGAGAAGTACGGGGCAAGAGAGTGACTTTTCCCCTAGACCCTCCACACTGTTCACTCCTTGATTACAGCCCAGAAGACCCATTTCAGACTTCTGACCTGCAGAGCTGTAAGGCAATAAACTTGTGCTTTTTTTTTTTTAAATTTAAGATTTTATTTATTTATTTGACAGACAGAGATCACAAGTAGGCAGAGAAGCAGGCAGAGAGAGAGAGGAGGAAGCAGGCTCCCTGCTGAGCAGAGAGCCCGATGCGGGGCTCGATCCCAGGACCCTGGGATCACGACCTGAGCCGAAGAAAGAGGCTTTAACCCACTGAGCCACCCAGGAGCCCCACGTGTGCTATTTTTTTAAAAAGATTTTTATTTATTTATTTGACAGAGAGCACAAGCAGAGGGAGAAGCAGGCAGAGGGGGAAGCAGACTCCCCACTAAGCAGAGAGCGGGACCTAGGGCTTGATCCCAGGACCCTGGGATCGGGACCTGAGCTGAAGGCAGATGCTCAACCGACTGAGCACCCCCCAGGCATCCCAAACTCATGCTGTTTTAAGCTATTAAATTTGCACGTTACAGCAGCGATAGGAAAGAAATTCAGACGGAGTGTGCTGGACGTGCCAGAAGCCGTCGTGCCCGCCTCACCAGCGCTTTCAGTGGGGGGGGGGGGGAGCTGGTCTGGACAAGCCACTCTTTCTGGAACATGGGGCTGCCTTCATTTGACATTCTAGAGCCCTATACTCAGGCTCAAGGCCATGGCCCCTTTAGTGTACTGAGTCCCCCATCCCCATCCCCAGTCACCCTCTTGTATCCTCTGAGACATCATTCTTGTCTCGTGAGAATAAAGGAGACAAAGGCCCAGAGAGGGGACTATCTGCACTGAGGGCACACAGCAAGCTCGGCACAGGCCATTCAGAATGGAGGAATACAGAAAGAAGCAGGAATATCCCTTCCCCACTGTAAAAGTTTTGCTTGGGGGATATTAAGGCCAGAGAGGAGAAGGGACTTGCGGGTGGTCACAGTCAGGCCTGGAAGGGCCCGGGGCAGTATGTCTGCATTTAGCCTGTTCTGGCATTGACTTTGTCTCGTGCATTGGGTCGATGGATCCCTGTGTCACTCAGACTCCTTCCCCACAGGGGCTGGGCCAGCCTTCGGGGTTAACTTCTTTCTTCCCTCAGGAGGAGAAGATGCGGAAGGAGGAGGAAGAGGCCAAGAAGCGGGCGGAGGACGACGCCAAAAAGAAGAAGGTTCTGTCCAACATGGGAGCCCATTTTGGGGGTTACTTGGTCAAGGTGAGTTCAGCCTGCTGGGACCTAAGGTCTGTGTTCCCAGGGAGGAGGCAACTGAGGGCCTAGACTCCTGGTTCCTGACGGAGGTGGGGGTTGGGAGCCCCAACTCCTGGGTCTGAGGGAGGAGGGGACTGGGAACCTGGACTCCCAGGTCTGAGAGAGTAGGGGCTGGGGGTCTGGACTCCTGGGTCTGAGGGAGGAGGGGCTGGGGGTCTGGACTCCTGGGTCTGGGAGGAGGGGCTGGGGGTCTGGACTCCCAGGTCTGAGGGAGTAGGGGTCTGGGGGTCTGGAATCCTGGGTCTGAGGGAGGAGGGGCTGGGAGGAGGGGTCTGGACTCCTGTGTGTAGTGACATGGTGGTGAGGAGCCCAGCCCTGGGTTCTGATCTATCCCACAGTTCAGCGTGTCCCCTTCCCTACCCTCAGGCAGAACAGAAGCGCGGTAAGCGCCAGACAGGACGGGAGATGAAACTGCGCATCCTTTCTGAGCGTAAAAAGCCTCTGAACATTGACCACATGGGAGAAGAGCAGCTCCGGTAGGTGGGATGGGGGGCTCAGGGTGGGAGGGGGCTGGTTGGAAGACGGCGAGATAAGGGGACCCCTACAAAGCTCTGGGAGGGTGGATCCCAGGTCTGAGCCCTGGTGCTGTGTGACTTTGGCAGGTGCGTCTCCCTCTCTGGGTGGATGCCCTGTTTTCTTCCCTGGGAGATGTCACTGATATAGGACCTACTTTTGTGGGTATCGTGAGCTGTAGAGTCTGGGAGGTGATATGGCGGGAAGCCAGACAAGATGGCTCACTAAAAGTTAAGAGATTATGTTGACCTATTGATGTGCCCTGGAAACTCAGAAAGGCCCCACCTTTACATGAATTAAAGTCATACATGCTGGTGAGAAATTTCCAGCCAAGTCTCTGCCCTGTGGGACTCTATCTACCCCTTTACCTCCCATTCACAGAACAGCCCACGTCTCGTGATAAGCCACCAGAGGGAAGGCTGCAGAGGGCTGTTCCTTCTGGGCCCTCAGCGGTAGCTTGATGTTCTCTGGTCTGGGCATGACTTACGAAGTCCAAAACCCCCACCTCCCCAGAAGCAGCACAGTGAGGGGGGCCGGAGCTCAGTGCCCACTCTGCCTCTTAGCCACTATGGGTCATAGGCACATTATGTAATTTCTCTGAGCCTCACTTTCCTCACTGGTAAAACAAGGCCAGGATAACGAAAGTCTACCTCATGCACCTGTGGAAGGTCAGTGAGGTGATGACGATTGATGATGATGGTGACGGTGATGATGATGATGGTGATGGTGGTGGTGATGGTGACGGTGATGATGATGATGGTGATGGTGGTGGTGATGGTGATGATGGTGATAATGATGATGGTGATGGTGGTGATGATAGTGATGGTGATGATGATGGTGGTGATGGTGGTGGTGATGATGATGATGATGGTGATGGTGGTGATGATGGTGACGGTGATGATGATGGTGGTGGTGATGGTGACGGTGATGATGGTGATGGTGGTGGTGATGGTGACGGTGATGATGGTGATGGTGGTGGTGATGGTGATGATGATGGTGATGGTGGTGATGATGGTGACGGTGATGATGATGGTGGTGGTGATGGTGACGGTGATGATGGTGATGGTGGTGGTGATGGTGACGGTGATGATGGTGATGGTGGTGATGATGATGACGGTGATGATGGTGGTGGTGATGGTGACGGTGATGATGATGATAGTGATGGTGGTGATGTTGGTGACGGTGATGGTGGTGATGGTGATGGTGGTGATGATGGTGACAGTGATGGTGATGGTGGTGATGGTGGTGATGGTGATGGTGGTGATGATGGTGACAGTGATGGTGGTGATGGTGATGGTGGTGATGGTGATGGTGGTGATGATGGTGACAGTGATGGTGATGGTGGTGATGGTGGTGATGGTGATGGTGGTGATGATGGTGACAGTGATGATGATGGTGGTGATGGTGATGGTGGTGATGGCAGTGGCTGCCACACTCATGCCCTCACAGTCAACCTTGTGATGCAAATACCATGATTATCCTCCTGTTAAAGATGAGGGACCTGAGGCACAGAGAGGTTAAGTAGCCTCTCCAGGGTGGCACAGCTGCAAGTGGACGAGCTGGGGTTTGAACCCCGGGAGGCCTGGGGCAGCAGCCCGTCCTTACCGCTGGTGTTACAGTGCCAGATGTCCACAAGCCAGCTCTCCAGGGGCAAAAAGTCCTGACGGTAGCATTTGCCCATTTCCGTGATGTAACTGCTCCCACCATGCAGATTTTAAACTATCAGTGTGAGGGGTCTGAGCGCCGGAAAAGATATGCAGGGTCAGGGTTGGCTCTCAAGGCGTTTGCATGGCTCCAGGACCTGCTTGGGAGAGGGAAGCAGGATCCTAGGGGAGGTTACTTGGTGAAGGTCACAAGTCAGAGAATGGCAAAGCTGGGATTTGAAGCTGGGCTTCCTGACTCCAAAGCCTGGGTCCTTAGCCATGACATCGTTCTCCCTTGGGGAAACAGGAATTTTGGATGTGGAGGCAGCGGGCAGGGACTTAAGAACCCTTTCCTTCCACTCACCTAGAATGTTTTGGCCTTGGATATTAACAAAATGGCAGTAGTGATGCCCACTGAGTCTCGCTGGGTGGCCTTGGGTGGTTCTGTCAGGGTCGGGGGTGCGGGCCGGCCCCTCCCTGACAGCCCTTCTGGCCCACCAGGGAGAAGGCCCAGGAACTGTCGGACTGGATCCACCAGCTGGAATCTGAGAAGTTTGACTTGATGGAGAAGCTGAAGCAGCAGAAGTACGAGGTGAGACCCATCTCCCAGGGAGGAAGGCGGCGCAGCATGGGGCTGGACGGAGGGCAGGGGCCGGTGGGTGCGTCCCCGCGCGGTCCTCCCAGCATATTCCTCTTTCCTGCACAGATCAACGTTCTGTATAACCGCATCAGCCATGCCCAGAAGTTGTAAGTGTGCCTCCCCAGACTGGGGTGTGTCTTTCCTTCCCTGGGGCCCCCCTGCTCTGTGCACCTGGTCCCTCGGCCCTCAGCCCCCTGCAGCGCTGAGGACAGCCCCTGCCCCAAGTGTCAAAGGCTGAGACACCATGCCCCGTAGCTTCTGTTTCTTGCTCTTCCTCCCCCGCTCCCCTCTCCCGCTCGCTGTTCATCTCTCCCGTCTCCCACTTTCTGTCTCTTTCACCCCAGCCTTGGCCCCTCTTCAGTGCTGCCCACTCCCATTTCCCATCCCTCCCTTCCCCCCAGCCCCTCCTCCTCAATATCCCTCAGCACCCGCAGGAACATCCTGAGTTCACCCCACAATGTCAGCTCCCGCAGGTGTGTGGGAGCCCCCGCACACCATCAGCCACCCCGTCCCTGTCACTGAACAGAGAGTGCATTTGCCCTGCCCCTTCCTCTGGGAGGCAGGGAGAGCGGGAATTGGGGGGCAGACTTCTGAGTTGAGGGCAGGACCCCTCTCAGAGGTTGAGGGAGCCCCTCCTTCCTGACGTTCTCTCCCTCTTCTCCTACAGCCGGAAGGGTGCCGGGAAGGGCCGCGTTGGAGGCCGCTGGAAGTGAGGGCCTGGGGCCATGTGCCCAGCGAGGCTCGGAGCCGCCGTTGGAGCGTGGGTCCCATCTGTGGTTGAAATAAATGCGCGCCCCGCAGCGCAGACACCTGCCCAGTTCTCTGGCTGTCATTCCCACCAGGCTCCGCGGTCACTCTGACCTCGAGCCTGGAGAACCCGCACAGTCCCCGCGGTGGTAGGTGACCTTGAACCCTGCACTGCAGAGAATGCCAGAGGGTACGTACGGCCCCTTTGGAAGCCAGTCTGGCAGTTCCTCAGAAAGCTAAGCGCCTGGTAACTCCCCTCCCAGGTGTTTGCCCGCCGCGAGGGAAAACATGTGTCTGGCCACATGTGCACTGGGCACCGACATGGGCAGTGGCGTTTCTCACAGTCCAGAGGTGGAAACGGCCCCAACATCCGCCAGCTGGGGGGTGGGTAGCAGGTGATAACCACGCGGGGGGAAAGGGGTGAGGTCTTGACACATGCCGCCGTGTCCATGACTCTCAAAACAATCATGGTGCTCGGTGAAAGGAGCCAGAATCAGAGGGCCACAGCCTGTGTGATTTCCCGCACGTGAATTGTCCTGAGGGGCAAAGCCATGGAGGCAGGAAGGAGACTGGCAGCTCCCAGGGGCTGGGGAGGGCACACGGGGGGCTGAAAATGCTTGAAACTGGTGGTGATGGTGACACACACAACCTTGGGAATATACAAGGCCACTCAACACTGTTGTTTTTTTTAAAGGTATTATTTATTTGAGAAAGAGAGCATGGAGGGGGCGAGGGTCAGAGGGAGAAGCAGGCTTCCCCCTGAGTAGGGAGCCGGATGCAGGGCTTGATCCCAGGACCTGGGATCATGGCCAGAGCCGAAGGCAAATGCCTAACCGACTGAGCCACCCAGGTGCTCCCCCGTACACTTTTTTTTTTATTGTATTTTTTTTAAAAATATTTTATTTATTTGGCAGACAGAGATCACAAGTAGGCAGAGAGGCAGGCAGAGGAAGAAGGGGAAGCAGGCTCCCTGCTGAGCAGAGCCCCTGACATGGGGCTCGATCCCAGGACCCTGAGATCATGACCTGAGCTGAAGGCAGTAGCTCAACCCACTGAGCCACCCAGGAGCCCCAAATTGTATTTTTTAAGTGATCTCCACGCCCATCCTGGGGCTCGAACTCACAATCCTGAGATCAAGAGTCTCATGCTCTTCTGACAGAGCCCGCCAGGTGCTCCGTGAACTGTACACTTTAAAGAGGCTTTATTTATTTTTTTTCTTTTTCAGTGTAAATTATATATGAATTTTAAAATGCAAGACCAGCACACACCAAACACCATGTCAAGTTGTTCACGGGAGGAGGCAACACTTTTGGTGACAAAGCAATGCCCACCACTTGCCGCTCTGCCTTTGGGACCTTCAGGAGGCGAGGACCTACCTGAGCATGTAGGTCTGGCTCCTGGGCCCGGAATCACAACAATCCGCAGCTTAGAGAAGGTCGCCAAGCCCTCCCATGAAGTTGAGACAGAAGGTCTGTCTTGTGGAGCCGTCCTGGCCCGGCTCCTTCATCCTGAGGCTGGGGCATCTGTCCCTGACGTAAGGTGCAGTGCTGAAGCTTTGTGTCCCCATATGTCGAAGTCCTATCCCCAGTGTGACAGGGTGTGGTGGTGGGGTCTCTGAGAGGTACACGAGCTTAGATGAGGACCCAGGATGGGATTAGTGTCCCGAGCACTCTCTCCGCCAGCTGAGGACACAGCAGGGAGGGGACCTTCGCAAGCCGGGAGGAGGGCTGTCTCCCGAACCCGACCACACAGGTGCGCCTCACCTCAGGCCTCCAGGCTCCACAACTGTGAGAAGTGAACCATTGTGGCTGAAGCACATTTGTTCTCTCCTCTTGAGTTGACCAGGACACTAAGATTGCTCCCCCAGCTCTGGTTCCAGATAGTAGGAAGGGGCAAAGCAGAAGGAGGAGACAGGCTCCCACCTCTGCTTCCCCCGCACCCCTAGGCAGAAGTTCATTATGTTGCAACCTCTAGTTGTTTGTTCTAGTGGCTTTGAAGCCCAGCCTGAAATCAGCGGTAGAAGGGGAAAACGAATCATGCGGGATAAGCAGGTCTGTCCCTGGTCCATTAGTGGAAATACTGTTTCTCCGTCCACTGCATCTGGCCACACTCCATTTGGCTTGCAATCAGCAGACTCGGGGGACTCTTGGAAGCTGACCAGCTGACTGGCTGTATCTGTTGGCTTGGGCTGCAGAAGCAGCGGCCTCACATCTGACTGGGTTTTGAAAATAGTCTTATTTAGTGTATGAGTTCGTGGGTTGGTTGGCAGCTGGTGCTGGGCTCAGCGGGGTGGTTCTTCTGGGCGCGGCTCATCCGGCCAGGGCTTGCTGGTGCAGCCACGGTCTTCCGGCTGCTCAGTGGGGCTGGTTGGTTTAGGGCAGCCCTGTTTGGGATGGCTGGGACCTCTCTCCATGTGGTCGTATGCTTCTCTTTCTAAGGAGGGACATCTAGGGTTTTCTTTCATACATTTCAGCCTAATCTCACGCTCCCAGAATTGTGTTTATCTTCCTCCGTCATCCTGTGAACGGCTCTTCGTGTTTTGGTAGCTTGATTTTGGGGCTTGGACCCCTTTAAAGAGACTTCATGGAGGCCCCGCCCAGCAGTGTTCATTCCCATTGGCTAGACCACCCCTCATTGCAAAGACAACTAGGTCTCTGGCTCACTCTTAAGCTAGCTGGGGCTCTCCCACTTCAGATAAAACCAGGCTTCTATTTTTGAGGATGGAAACACTAGCCGTGGGCAGGCAATTAGTCTGAGACTCACGCCCAGGTCTTGGTGGTCAGACTGGATTCTTGGGGTCTGACCAGCCCTATCTTTCAGAATTGGGTGTGCCTCCCACTGGTTTGGGATCTTATAAATGCATACCCAACTTCTCCCTTCCTAACAAATCCACAATGGAGAAGGTGCAGGGAATTATGATCATACCAATTCAGATAATTTTTCCACAGGAAAAAGAGGATTGTGTAGGAACAGAAATCATATGTTAACTTACGTGGCTCTACACATTGGGATAAAATCCCTCTTCTGTAATTACTTTGGCTCCTGATGCTACAGGTAAGCAGAGGAGTTTGAGGGCCCAGGGGATATGTTAGTGTGTCGACAGTCACTAGAAGGTCAGCTATGGCATGTCTTTGACGGTACATATCTCTTAAATTTAAAAAACTTTCCTTTAACAGTTTTAAAAGATCAGAAATCAGAATTGACCTATACTGTGCCTGGCCCTGTTTTCACACTGGACAAGGAGCAGACCTGATACTACACACCCCAAGAACCACCGGCGTCCCTCACCCCCAGTCCTTTTATATCTATGGCCAGCGTTCTCCAGGCCTCATGGGATTTGTAGTTTATTTCTTCCTACAGGCCCAAGGACTTGAGTGGGTGGGCTCCTCCAACATCCCTTGGCAAAAAAGGCTGTTGCCCCTGTCCAGATTTTACAGCCTTCCTGGGTTATTTTTCCCACTCTCTGATCTGATCTCAAAGTGCCTGCATGTCTCCTAGCCAGAATTCAGGTTCAGGACACTTAAAGTGAGGATTATTTCGGGCTTTAAAATGCTACGCGGGGGCGCCTGGGTGGCTCACTGGGTTAAGCCTCTGTCTTCGGCTGGGGTCATGATCTTGGGATCCTGGAATCGAGTCCCGCATCGGGCTCTCTGCTCAGCGGGTAGCCTGCTTCCTCCTCTCTCTCTGCCTGCCTCTCTATTTGCGATCTTTGTCAAATAAATAAATACTTAAAAAAAATCATAATAAAACGCTACGCGGAACGCCTGAGGACTACAAATCCCAGCATGGCTTGCGAGGAAATAGAGCCTGGACTACATTTCCCAGCGTACCCACGTCCAAGAGAGCAAGCAGGAGAGGGGTCGACGCCTGAAGGCTCGAGGGGCGCTATCATTGTGGACCCCGCCCCTTCGGCACCTTTACCGATGTGATCCAAGGGTTACCATGAGGGACTCTGGACTTCTCTTGCCCTTGGGCCTGGTTTTTCCGGTGCTTGGGGTTCTGCCTAGGACCCACCGCGCCTCCAGGGGCGGGCTGTGAGGACTACATTTCCCGGCGAGCGTTGGGGCTGCGGGCCGTAGGCCGTGACCTCTGCCCACTTTGTCTCCCATCATGACCTCAGTCACCCGGGGAGGCTGGGACTCGGGTTGTCCCGAAGGCTCTCTGGGTCGCGGGGCGCCCCGGCGTGTTCCGTGACCTCGGGTATCCCTCCATTCATGGGTCGCGTACTCTCGGGCCCCACTCTGGCGCCGGGAAGAAGCCACATGTCCCCCAAGGGCCCACAGTAAAGAGTCACGTGGGGAAATGGGCGTTATAGCTTTCCCGGCTCCCGGGCCCCGTGGGACCGAGCACTGCGTTTCCCGAGGCTCCCGCCCCGTCACCTGGGAGCCGGGAAGCGGCGGACTTCCCAGCGTGCCCCGGGGCGGAGCGAGGCCGGACGGTTGCCAGGAGCAACTTCCGCTTGCGGACTCCATTTCCCAGCGCGCCCCGCGGCGGCGTCCTGACGTCAACGCGCCGGGCGGAGGCAGACAGATCCTCCGGCGGCGCGGGGCCAGCGGCAGTTCCCGGCGGCCCCGGGCGGGCGGCGGCGGCGGCGGGGGCAGCTCCTCCTCGGGGCTCGGCGCTCGCTCGCTCGCTCACCGGGCGGGCGGGCGGCGCGATGTCCGGCGAGGACGGCCCGGGGGCGGGCCCGGGGGCGGCCGCGGCCGCGGCCCGGGAGCGGCGGCGGGAGCAGCTGCGGCAGTGGGGGGCGCGGGCGGGCGCCGAGCCGGGCCCCGGGGAGCGGCGCGCCCGCACCGTGCGCTTCGAGCGCGCCGCCGAGTTCCTGGCGGCCTGCGCCGGCGGCGACCTGGACGAGGCGCGCCTGATGCTGCGCGCGGCGGACCCCGGCCCCGGCGCCGAGCTCGACCCCGCCGCCCCGCCGCCCGCCCGCGCCGTGCTCGACTCCACCAACGCCGACGGCATCAGCGCCCTGCACCAGGTCAGCGCCCTGGGTCCGAGCCCCCTCGAGCGTGCCCCCAGCCTGAGTCGCGGTTGCCGCCCTGGTCTGCGCCCCCTCTCCCGCTCCACCCGCTGGAGCTCGCCGCCTCTAGTCTTGAGCCTCCTCAGCGGGCCGGGTCTTTGCCACCCTGCGCCGCCCACTCTCCGGACGCGAGCCCCTGCTGACAGCCTCGGTCTGGTCGGTGCCGCCGGCCCCGTGGTTGTCGCTGCGCGCCGCCTTCTCCCGACCCCGAGCGCGCTGTAGGAGTTTGGTGCCCCCCCCCCCCCGGCCCCCGTTGCCCCTTTCCAGGCAGGTACCACTGTCACCGAGCAGCAGGGTCCTCTCGCTCGGGCGCCCCCCGGGCTTCCTGCGCTGGTCCCTGGCCTGAGCCTCCGCCTTGGCTAGGCCCGGATCTTCTGTGCGGCAGCTCTCGGCTTCGTGCTCCTTCCCTGTTCCTTCCCAGCCTCGGACAGTGCCCTCTGAGTCTGGGGGAGGATGCTCTTTCTTGGGCCGCTTTCTGCTAGGCTTCGCTTCCTTGTCTGGGTCACCTCGTCCTGTTTCCACCCTGACGCCGACTGCACTTTCTTTCCGGAGGCTGTGCCACCTGTCTCCCACAGTAGGCCTAGTGTGGGGGATGTTTGTCCTTCTCCGGGCACCAAGTCGTCCTCACGCCCCTTCCCTTGGCTAGGCCTGTATCCTTGGCCTTTTTCTGGGGAACCTCAGAGCACCCACCTCTCTGTCCTCGGTCGTCTTGCTTTCCCTGCCCGATGCCTTCTCTTGGGGATTTGGGCGGCTTCTTTCCCATAGACTGTGATCTCTCTGGCTCTCGTCATGTCACCTCCGCAAGGCTTCTAGAACCCTGCTGGTCCTTTCCTCCACAAGCTGGCCCCCGTGCCTTTCCAGGACTCCCCGAGTGTTGCCTCCAGTGTATCTGTGGCCCAGAAGCAGGGCCGCCTTGTGCTCCAGGAGTCTCTCTGGTTCTGGGTGCATTTATCTGTTCCCCCACAGTGGGACCACTGGGGACAGGACTGGTCACGGAAGAGTCTCCGGCCCCTGTGTGATCCCTGAGACCGTCTTCTTCCCGGGCCAGTCCTCAGCCCTCTCCTCCGTGCCAGAACCCACAGGGTTCAGTAATGGATGGAGCCAGAGCAGACCCTGGGAAGGAAAGGTCGATGGGGGACGCAGGGATGTTGGAAGAAGCCCACTTCTCAGGTCTCCACAAAGAGGAGAGGAGCGGTTGAGGAGGAGCAGAACTGGCCCTAAGTTCTAACCTCTGTTGCTCAGCTTTGTGGCTTTGCTTTACTGTCCATTCTCTGCCTCAGTTTCCTCTCCCGTGCAGCAGGGCTAGCGGTGGGTCCCTCCCTGGCTGGGCTCTGGAGAAGGAGGGAGCTCGTATGTGTGGAAATCCCTTCAGGAAGTGGCGTAGGCGTTCAGCTGGGGAGTTGCTGCCGCCTGGTCTAAGTGCCAGGCCGCCCCCTTTTTCTCTTTCCCAACCCCCCAGGCCTGTCCCCTACAGAGTCCCTCGTGGTCTCTGGGAAATTTTCTTCCACCCAGAGAACAGTCCTGCTTCCCTAAGACCTTGTAAGTTCTCAGAGGACTTGGCAAGTCCAGGAGGAGGGCGTCAGGCTCCCGTGTCCCCCTTCGCCATCATCCATGCCTCGGCTCGCCTGGACTTTGCCTCAGGGGCTCTTGGTCCGGCTCTTCAGGCTGAACCCCCCTTCTGTGGCATCCCTGGGCCTGGACCCTTGCAAAAGGCCACTCTGAGCTTGCCTAGCAGGCTGCCTTCTCAGGTGAGATCTTTCTCCCACTCCAGGCAGGTACCTGGTAAACTCACTTTGTAGGAGGCCTGAAGGGTTAGGGCTTTGGAGGCTCAGAGAGGGGAAGTTCCCGCCTCAGGTCACATGGCCAGCAAGCAGGCGAGCTGGGGTTGGGTCAGGCCTGGGGTGGGGTGACCAGCTCATGGTGGTTTGCACGAGGCTGGTCTGGTTTTTGCAGTGAAAGTCCCAGGTCTTAGGCATGCCCTGTCCCGCGCTCCTGGGCCTCGTCTGGGTGAGTCCTGGGACTGTGATTTCTTTTCTGAATCCTCCCTGGAGTGGGTCCCGGGGCATCAGCCCCCGGCCCTGGTTGTGGCCTGGGAGTTCTCAGAGCAGGGTGCTTGCTTCAGGTGGGCTCGCTGACCACTTGAGAAGGCTCCTGTACTGTCCCCTCTCCGCAGAATCGCCTTGTGCGTTAGTGGCTGGCTCTGCCGTGTGGAGTAGGAGACTGGGAGCTGCAGTTCTTAGGTCTGAATAGGGAGGGTGGCAGCAGGGACTCTTGGGTCTGGGTGGGGGAGGGGCTTGGACTTCTGGGTCTAGGGGGGTGCGGGGGGGCTGTCATCTGGATTCTTGAATCCCTGGTGCCCAGGCCTCGGGCATCTTTCACATGGATTCCTGTGCCTGGCCAGGTCCTTGAAAGGGAAAGGCCCATCTCCCTCCTTAACACCCCCCCATCACCATGACAACCGAGTAGAAATAAACGGAGCCGAGTTCATCCCGTTCCCAGGGCACGTGTGGCCCCCCTTTCACGGCCTGAGTTTCCATGACTTCATGCTCTTGGCCCTCATGGCCTGCTCTCCCTTCTCCAGATGGGCGGTTTTGGAGAGGTGAGGGAGTTGGGGGGTTAATTTATCCTGAGAACTCAGGACTCCAGGCCCACCCCTTTCCTTGACCCAGCTCAGGTCCCAGCTCCCACCCCGTGTTTGCACGTGCCCTGGGCCGTAAATCCCTTCTCTGTCCCCACTTGCTGTGCCTGCTTGGGCCAGGGCTCTTGTCTCTCTGAGACTGATTTCTTCCTCCGCCGTGCAGAGCCCTGACAGCAGAAGATCAGGGAGGATCTTCCCAAGTGAGGACCTCTTGGAGCAGTGCTCCATGCGTAGTGGGTCCTCAGTGCGTGGGAGCTACGTCTGGGCTCACGCTCTGGGAACAGGCACACGCAGCCGTCTGTACCCCTTGAGGAGTCTTGTCCAGGACTCTCATTCTGCCCCACGTTCCCAGGGACTTGGTGACTTTACCATCCCCAGGGGCCTAGCCTCTCCCCTCAGGGTATAAGTCAGGGCCATGGTCAGTTCCTAGAGTGTATCTCCTGGGCCTGTGGGAGGAGGAGCTGGGGTCCTACACTCCTGGATTTGAGGGAGGGGAGAGCTGGGGGGCCTGGACTCCAGGGTCTGAGGGAGGAGGGGCTGGGGGGCCTGGACTCCAGGGTCTGAGGGAGGAGGGGCTGGGGGCCTGGACTCCTGGGTCTGATGGAGGAGGAGCTGGGGGACCAGGACTCCTGGGTCTGAGGGAGGAGGGGCTGGGGGGCCTGGACTCCAGGGTCTGAGGGAGGAGGGGCTGGGGGCCTGGACTCCTGGGTCTGAGGGAGAAGGGTTGTGGGCATGGACTCCTGGGTCTGATGGAGGAGGGGCTGTGGGCCTGGACTCCCCTGTCTGAGGGAGGAGGGGCTGGGGGTCTGGACTCCTGGTTCTGATAGAGGAGGCTGGGGGCCTGGACTGCTGGGTCAGGGAGGAGGGGTCCATTACCGGAAGCCCTGTCCTGTTGGTGGTGACTGGGGTACATTGTATCTGACAAAGCATCTTTCGGGATTTCTGCACCTGGAGGAAAGTCTCTCTTTATCTAGTTTGTGCTCACAGGGATTTGGGTGTCCTGCTGTCATGGTCCCTGCTGAGCTCCAGATGCCCAGATGACCTAACTTTGGGAAGCCAGGGGTGTCTTTGGGAGCTGGGTCGTTCCAGGGGTCGGGCTGGTGCCTTCCAGGCTCTGTCCCAGCGACACCAGGGTCTTTCCCTTGAGTGTCACAACTGCTTGTCCCCTGGATCTGTCTTGCGGCCCCTATGGGTGTCCTGCCTTGCTGGGCACACAGTGTGTGGGCCAGGCAGGGACTGACAGCTGTGCCTCTTGCGCCCCAGGCCTGCATCGACGAGAACCTGGAGGTGGTGCGCTTCCTGGTGGAGCAGGGGGCCACAGTGAACCAGGCGGACAACGAGGGCTGGACGCCCCTGCACGTGGCTGCCTCCTGTGGCTATCTGGACATCGCCAGGTGAGGCAGGGGAGGGAACGTGGGATCCCCTGGGGCCCGGAACTCAGCCCCTCAGCCCTGACCTTCCCACCCCGCCCCTGCCCCCAGGTACCTCCTGAGCCACGGGGCCAACATTGCCGCTGTCAACAGCGACGGGGACCTGCCCCTGGACTTGGCCGAGTCGGACGCCATGGAGGGGCTGCTGAAGGCGGAGATTGCCTTCCGAGGTGGGCCCCCGGGAGCGGACAGCCGGGGCTCCGCGGCCGGCCTCTGCTCGTCCCGGGATTGTCGGACTCTCTGTGCTTCCGCTTCCTTTCCTGGGCAGTGGGCGTGTGAGTGTGTCCCCAGCCTTGCTCGGGACATGGAGTGGCTGATCGTCTATGGTGCTTGTACCACCGCCGGGCACAGAATAAGAGCCCAGCGTGGTGACCCCAGTCGTCACCTCATCACTTGAGTAGGTGAGGAAGGTGAGATTGTCGGCTCGTGGGTTCAGTGCAGGGGTCTGGGGGATTGGTCATCTCATGCACAGGGTCAGTGCACCCTGGTGGTCTTTAATGTGGGGCCCAGGGCCTCCCAAAACTCTGCATATGGCTTCGTTCGTATTTCTAGAGAGAAGGTGTGTTGTTTCTAGCAAGTTCTCAGAGGGGCTTACGACTGAACGTGCTCCCCCCAGAGCAGCCGTCTGGGACCCGCTGACGTGTGGGGCGTGTGGGGAAGGCTGTGGCGTGATGGGTCTGGAAGGAGAGGACACGGGTGGGGGCCACTGGTCTGGGCACTGCTGTGAGCACAGGGCCTGGGCGGCTGGGGGCCACGTGACAGCTTCAGGGAGGCTGTTGTGCGGCAGGCACCGGGCCGTTGAAGGGGACGCCCAGGTCCCCGGCTGGGCTTGGGCAGGATGGCTGCCGGCCCCGTGGAGGTGGAGGTGGGTGCCCTGCTGTGCTTGGCGGGGGCGGGGGGCACATAGTGGGCAAAGCTGAGGCCGAGCCGAGCTTCCCTCCGCTCCTTGGCTTCTTGCTCTGAGATGCTTTGAGCTTGGAGAAAGGCCGGGGCAGCCTCGGGGTGCGCACGTGACCCTGACCGAGCTTTGCCGGGGCTCGGCCGCTCTGTAGAGCCGAGGTGTGAGGCCCGGGCGGCTCTCTGTGAAGGTGTGCCGTCCGCAGGTTCTCTGGTGCTTCCAGTGTGCTGCGTCTGTCAGCTGCCTCCTCTGGGGGCTTCAGTCACCCCACAGGAACCCCACAGGAACCCTCAGCCCACGGCCCCTGGCCCCGGGAGGCCTCTCAGCCCTCGGTGCCCGCGCGCGTGCCCATCGTGGGTGTCTCGTGCAGATGGAATCACGCGCTAGAGACCGATCGGCTTGTCACGTTTTGGCACATCTGTAGTCGCCCGGCCTCCCCCCCACAACTCTACGTAAATAGCTCCCCTTGCCCCGTTCCCGTTTTCTCCTTTCCCGGCTGCCTCCCTCTCTGCTCCCGGCCATCTCGAGAACGCGTTGCAGACTGTAACCCCGTCCTGCCCTGGGAGCCAGGGTCTCCTCCAACAAGGACATGGGATGTCACATTGTTACTCCTCTCTGGGTCTTGGGATCTTGAGGCTGTGCTGTTGCTTGTGGTCCCCTCCTGTTCAGGAGCCTCACGGGGCCGCACCCCGCCTGCCCTCGGTCCTCCCCTCGCCTTCCTCATGCGGCCTCGTGTCCGTGGTGTGTCCCGCGGCCGCGTTGGGCGGCGGCTTCTCCCGCAGATTCAGGTCTGCGTTTTGGGCAGGGACTTCCTCAGCGCGTCACTCCGGGAGACACGCGCTGTGTGTCTGCCTCGTCGTTGTGGACCTTAGCCTTGAACCCCACATGGGCCTTGGCCAGGTGGCTCCGGCGTGGAGGCAAGAAGTAGCGTGCGGGGGGTTCTTGGCCGCGGCCGCTGTGGGAGCCTGGCTCGGGCCGACGGGGCGTCCTACGGCTGCGGCACCCTGGCTACGTGCCCAGCCAAGTGTCCCTCGGCGGACAGACAGATAAGCAGTGTGTGGTGTGTGCATACGAGGGGGTAGCATTCAGCCTCCAAAAGGCAAGAGGTTCTGACACACTACAGCGTGAATGAGCCGCAGGGACGTTCTGCTCAGTGAGGTAAGTCAGACGCAGAAAGTACAAAGACCGGCTGGTTCTGCTTACCCGAGGAACGGGGCTAAAGCAGTCACGTCTGGAAACAAAGAGGAACAGTGGGTTCCAGGGGCTGGCGGAGGGGGAAATGGGGAGTTGCTGTTTAATGAGGACTGGGTTTCAGTTTCTCAGGTTGTAAAAGTGCGAACGTAATACCAACTGAATACGTAATACCACTTAATACCACTGAACTGCACGTTTAAAAAGGGGTTAAGATGGTAACTTTTGTGTGTGTTTTTACCACAGTTTTCAAAAAAAAAAAAAAGGTAATTTACGGGCGGTGTAACTGAAGTTCAGGAATTTTGCAGGCTTCAGGCAAGGGTTGATCCAGGGGTACACCGTCAAACCAGTCAGTGTACTGAACTCATTCTTAGACAGAGTCTCTCAGTGGGGTACGTGGCTCGGATTCGCACAGCTCAGCCTGATACTCCGGCTGAACCAGAACTAGACTTAACTCAGTTGTCTGAGCTGCCACTCTCGGTCTGAGCCAGCCCTGAGCCAGCCACTGGGGCGGTTATGGAGCCCTACCATGGGCGCAGTCTTGTTGGAGGTCACACAGGAAGGAGAGTAGATGCCGCAAGGCCAGCAGCAGCCCGCCATGCTGCACATGCTGCCCCCGGCCTGGCCACAGGGCAGGCCTCAGGGACCTGCGCAGACAGCACTCTCCAGACACTTTGCCCACAGGACTGGGCAGGAGGGGAGTATCTGGCAGGTCCACTCCTAAGCCACCTGACTGGCCCTCCCACCCTGGGATGAGAACCCTCGCCTAGTTGTTAGCAGGCGTGAGAGGTGGGCGTCTGCACCAAAGCAAGAATGGATAAATGAGTGACCTGTGAATGCACGGACTGAGCGGGCTGGCAAGCCTTCTCTGTGAGGAGCCACACAGGACGGATTGGAGGCTTCGTGGGGGGTCCTGTCATGCTGCCACTGTCCCCTGTGGCTGCTCCCCCATCACAGCAGGGGCGATATGTGACTGGTGGGCATGCCCGTGTTCCAATAAAGCTTTATTTATAAACACAGATGACTTCCACATTTGGCAAGGGTTAGTGACAGGGAGTAGATCTGTGGGCTGCGGGGAGGGAGGTACAGGGAATGACTGCTTCACGGGTACGAGGTTTCCTTTTGGGATGATGGGAAGGTTCTGGAAAAGGAATGGGGGTCGATGGTTGCACATTGTAAATCTAAATGCCACTGAGTAGCACAGTTAAAAGTAGCAAAATCGGCCCGTTTTATGTTACCTTTATCTTGCCGTGGCCACAACAAAACCAGTGAGACAGCGAACGGGTTTGCCAGCCCCGGTCAGGAGCTCCGTCAGTGAACAGGCAGACTTCAGCACAAAATTGCAGGGGATGTGTACGAACATGCGGAAGGCTGAAGGAAGGTCAGCAAGCCCCCAGCCCCGCCCCGCCCGTTCCCTGGCAGGTAAGGCCCACGGCCCTGTCAGAGGGCTGCGGGGGACTCCCCTGAAGGACTTGTGGCCGGGGACTGTCCCATAGCGCCCAGCACTCGCCCGCCTACCCCACCCTGGCTGGGCTTGCCGGTGGGCCTCACCGGGCACACATTCCTGGGGCGGCTGCCCACAGCTGAGTCCCTGTGAACCAAAGCCCAGACCCTGAGGCGCTGGGACAGGAGGTCGGGCCCGAGTGCCCAGGGGCCAGCAGGTGGCGCAGCCGGGCCACCAGGTCGCCTCTGCTTTCTGCCGCTGCTGGCGCGGGTTCTGGGATGCCGCGTGGAGACTTAGAGCAGGAGGTTTGCAAGGATGCGGAGGAAGGATAAAGCGATGCCTGTGCGGGAGCCCGTCCGCGGCGGTGGTCACCTCGGGGGCCACAGGTGTCTCTCTGTCGTATTTGAGTGTTTCAAACCCAAGTGGTGGGGCCGTGGCTGCTCTTTGCCGTGCTGTCCAGCAGAAAGCCAGTGTGAGCCGCAGGCGGAACAGATGTTTTAAGTAGGTGCAGTTAAAAAAGTAAAAAGAAACCGGTAAAATTAATTTTAATGATACGTTTTCTTGAAGGCCATATGTCTGAGACGTTATCATGTTAGCATTAATCAGTATAAAGAAAACTGCAGGGGCGCCTGGGGGCTCAGTTGGTTAAGTGTCCCAAGTCTCGGTGTCAGCTCAGGCCTTGATCTCGGGGTGGTGAGATCGGGCCCCATGGGCTCGTGCTGGGTGTGCAGCTGGCTTGAGATATTTTTCTCTCCCTTTCCCTCTGCCCCTCCGCCCGGCTCACGCTCACCTCACTCTTTCCAAAAAAAAGAAAAAAAAAATCTATTCATGGGTGTGCGTTGCACACTCTCCCCTGCCCCCCGCCAAAATCCCGCGCGTTCTTTACGTTCATGACACTTCCGAGCTCGGGCTAGTGTGGTTCCAGAGCTCCGGCGCTGCATGCGGCCCATGGCTGCGGAGCAGGACGGCCCGGCTCCGTGCGGTGCTTCGGAGAGCGTGAGAAGCCCCAGCTGGAAAAGCAGAGACGCCAACGGACTTGGGGGACAGATGGAATGTTCCCTGGGAGAGGGAAGGACCGTATCCGAGTCCTGTCTCGATGGGCTGCACCGCGCACACTGCGGATCTCGGGGACGGTCGGCGGACGCTGTTCCAGCCTCGACAAGGCTGCCTCTTTTGACCCCAAATCCACTGATGGGTGAAGTGGCCGCTCGCCTTCCGCATCCGTGAGTGCGGGACGGCTTTCCCGTGAAACCAGAGGAAAGGGTGAACCTGAGCGACAGAGAAGCCAGTTGGCCTCACTGCTTGTCCCAGGTGACGGCGCAGCTGCGAGCGGGAGCGGCTCCCAGGGAGGAAAGCAGCCGCTGCCTCGGTGACACGGACCCTTGGCTTGGCGCAGCCCGCTCACAGGCGGGGGAAGTGGTCGGGACAAAGTGCGTGGGGTGCAGGGCTAAGCATTTTACGGGCCGTGCTGGGGGAGTCGCATTTCATCAGACGGCAGGTTCGCTCTGTAAACTCCAGGCTTTATACTTAAAGATACCGGTAAAGGTAACACTTCGGTTGAAACGGGAGGAGGCCTGCGATCCCTGTTCTCCCCCCGCCAGCAGCGACCTGGAGACCTGGTGGGGAAGTCCAGGTCCTTCGCGTCCCAGCAGAGCAGACAGAGGGACAGGGCAGGGCCGCGGCCCTGTGCCTGCGGGAGCCCGAGGTGTGCGTCCCACCCGCTGCCCCTTCTCGTCCTCCCAGGTGTGGATGTGGAGGCAGCCAAACGGGCGGAGGAGGAGTTGCTGCTTCACGACACCAGGTGCTGGCTGAACGGGGGCGCCATGCCGGAGGCCCGGCACCCCCGCACGGGGGCCTCTGCCCTGCACGTGGCCGCCGCCAAGGGCTACATCGAAGTGATGAGGTGAGCTGGGCTGGCAGGGCGCTCCCTTTTCCCTGCTCCTTGCCTTGGGCCCATCCGTTCCTTCTCGCCCTTCCGCTTCCCTGTGGGCTTTGTAAGTTGGGGTGTAGGCTGAGTATTTCCCTGTACACACAGCCTTCGCTGTGTCCACAACTCCTGGCGTCCAGCCTCTTCGTTGTCATTCAGTTAAAACATTTTCCAGCTTGTAGTCTTTCCTCCATGACCCATGGATTATCTGGAAGTGTGTCGTCCATTTCGTGCAGATGCGTGGCATTTTCTGGTCAGTGTTTCGTTACCCCTTTCTGGGCTCGCCTGCGCTGTGGCCAGGCAGCGGGTCCTCTCTGACTGCAGACTTCTGAGGTCCTCTGAGGTTTGCGTGAGACAGCAGTAGGTGTGGGGTGCAGAGGAGCCACACTGTCAAGTACGGCGTTCTCCGTGGGCCGTTAGGCTGGCCTTGTAGTTGTACGGTTGAAATCCGTTATGTTCTTAGTGATTTTTTTTCTGTCTGCCTATTCTGCCAGTTACTAAAAAACATTTGTTTAGATTTTGTTTTTTTTTTTAAGATTTTACGAAATCTCCACATCCAGCGTGGGGCTCAGATTTGCAACCCCGAGATGAAGAGTTGCATGCTCTACAGTCGAGGCAGCCAGGCATCCCCTGAACTGTCCTACTGTGCTCGTGGATTTTGCTTGTCCCCATCATGGCTCCAGTGGGCTTTATTTCTGTATTTCAAAGCCGGGTTATCTGGCGCGTATGTGTTCACGCTGTGTGTACTCTACAGTGCGTGCTCCCTTGCTGCCGTCCTCCGCTGGCCCTCATCCGCGCGTGGCTGCCTCACCCTTTTCTGTCGGGGTCGTTGGTTCCAGCTCTTATCCTCAAACTTCCCCTTCTCTCTTTGTGATTTGTACTTTATTTTTAGTCTGAAAGTGGAGTAGAGACGAACCCCTCATCTCTGCTCACTTCCGTTTTGGACTTCAGGCAGGTCTTCTAGGGAGGCACTTAAGAGGACCCCTAGAAGCTCCAGGCTCGTGTCCTGGTGGCTCACCTGCTCTGAGGGTAGAATGCTTTGTCCTCCATACTTGCCGCAAAAGATCGGGTCTGATGCTCGTGGGCTGCCGTGGGCACCTGCCCATCTCAGAGCTAGTCCCTTTGGCGAGGGGGATGGGATACTGTACATGGCCGTGCCCCGGCACGTGCTCAGCCCTTCCCTCTTCTGCTCGTGTTTTCCACCTCTGAGTCTCAGGTGGCTGCTTCACCTCCTACCATAGCATCTGCATCCCAGACAGCATGAAGGAAGAAAGGGGGAGAGGAGCAAGTGTCCATTTCCCTTTAGAAGAGCAAGCCAGAAGGAACACACACACTTAAGGCTCACACCCCATTTGTCAGACCACTTGGCGTTTGCCTGGCATTACCCCATCCCAGTGACTCACCTGGCCACTCACAGCTGCTGGGGAGACTGGGACACTGCTCTGCAGCCAGGCGACAGTGTGTCCAGCCGGGAGTCGGCACTGTCGCGAGCAGGAGGAGAGGCCATATTTGGGGCAGCCTTGCTCTCTGAAATGCTTTGGATGCAGACATATTCTCTGAGTCTCATTTCGTTACTGCCCCTCGGAATGGCTCTGTTTACAGCTGGACCCATTGCATGTGTAGGACCACGTAACTGCCCGTCTCCTCCTTGGAGACGGACGGCAGGGTGGAGACATGCGGCGGACAGCTGTTTGGCGACTCACAGAGCACCTGCTGTGTGCCAGGCCGTCTTCTAGGGCTGGGGACCCACGGGCAAACGGGCCAGGTCTGGACCCATGTGTGGCCCCCAAACAGGTGACCAGCGAAGCAGGCCACATCAGAGGGCCTTGCGTGCGTGGAGGGCTGCCAGTTGCCACGCTGGGGACCTGGGGCTGGCTGACTCCAGGTTCATCGTACAAGGTTGAGCAGCCTCCCGGGGTGCTGGGAACACCCCCACCACGGTCATGACAGCTGGCCCTGTGTGGCCATTGCCCAGTGTTCCCAGGGGGCCAGCGCCATCCCTGGTTGACCACCTCTGGCCTAGAAGGATATAAACAGGGCAGTGGGGGAGTGAGCGTGTGAGCTGTGGCCTGGGTACAGCTGATGACTGACCACTTGGGACCCTCTACCCCGCCCCGGGACAGAGGGCCAAAGGGGCGTCCTCGGGGAAGTAGCAGGTGCCCAGTGCGGTAAGGAGAGTGAGCTCTGGGAAGGTGAATGTTGAGGTCAGTGGGGTACGTGGCGCTTTCATTCGGAACTCCTTGTGAAATAACACCCCCCATTGTCCTCCCGTGCGCTGGCTCTCTCCCACGGACTCGGCGCCTGGTGCCAGCTGTGTGCGCGGTGGCCCTGAGCGTAACCGTGCCTTCCGCACGTCCTGTGCTCTGAGATGCCGACGATCGCAGACTCACGGAAGCCAGGCTTCCTCAGCCTCCCCACTCATGGCGTTTGGATCAGATGAGCCTGTGCTGCGGGGCCGCCCTCCATGCTCTAGGGTGTTGGTAACATCCCAGGCACGCACGCCCAGGTTGGGACAACCAGCAGCATCTCCAGACACCGCCCAGTGTCCCTGGTGGCCAGTATCCCCGTGGCTGGGACCCGCCACCCTCTGCGGGCTGGTTCCTAGAGCAGTACCGCCCTGAGGCTGCTCCTTCTGGGGCCTCAGCCTTTTCAGCGGCTCTGGGGCTGTCTGTCCCACGATGGGGGCCGACGGTCGAGAGAGCAGCCCCCCTCCTGCAGGAGCGGTGTTTTGGAGGCTGCCTGCTGGCCGGCGGGGCAGCCCCACACATGGGCTCTCGGCCACGGGCCTGGGAACGGGTCAGTGCTGTCGTGGGCCATGCGCCGCCAGCCACGTGTCAGCCTTCGGTGTGGAAGCCCTATCTTGGTCCTTGACTCTCAGCCATCCTGGCCCCCAGGCTGCTCCTTCAGGCCGGCTATGACCCGGAGCTCCGGGATGGGGACGGCTGGACCCCCCTGCACGCGGCGGCCCACTGGGGTGTGGAGGATGCCTGCCGCCTGCTGGCAGAGCACGGTGGGGGCATGGACTCGCTGACCCACGCGGTGAGGGCCAGGCGGCTTGGGGGCGGGGGTGGGGCTGGGGGCTGGTGGGGGAGGGATTGTGGGGAGGACCCCCCTCACCTCCGCCCTCCTCCCCCTCCACCAGGGCCAGCGTCCCTGTGACCTGGCAGATGAAGAGGTGCTGAGTCTGTTGGAGGAGCTGGCCCGGAAGCAGGAGGACGTGAGTCTCAGGTGCCCTCTGTCTCTGCAGCCGGCTGAGTGAGGCCCCCCTGTTCTGCCCCAGCGGTGACCGGCAGGAAGAGGAGTCGTGGGGAGGGGATGGGGTCTGGGGCAGAGGCAGGGCCCCAGGCTCAGTCACACCTTGGGATAAGGATGAGGATTAACTGTCCCAGGCTCAGGGGACTGGCTGAGCCCAGCATTGTTGCTGGAATAATGCAGAGTAAAGGGATGAATGGCATGGCATCTTGGCTCTGAAGCCTGGCTCGGCCATGGATTTGCTGTGTGAGCTCAGGCTGGTTGCTGAACCCCTCTGGGCCTCCGTTTCCTCACCTTTGAAATGGGGATAATGGTGTGTGCAGCTTTATGAGGAGCTGTGTGGGGTTTATGCAATTCTATGAGGGGCGTGTACGTTACTGAACGAGAACGTTTGGTCTTTGCTCGGCAGATGGTAGCCGTGTGGGTGGCCAGCGGCCTCTCCTGGGGGCCGGGCCCTAGCCCAGAGCTTCCCGTGAGCGGCAGGTAGATGGACGCACATCCCTCTGTTGGAAGGCCGGCCGTGGTTCTGGCCTGGTGGGCGTGTGCACAGGTTGGGGGAACAGCATGTGCCAAGGCTGGGGGAGCGTGAGGCAGGGGGGCCCTGGGTTGGGGGCCCAGCCGAAGGGCCTTGACTGCCAGGCGGAGGAGTGGCGTGAGGCTGAGGGTGAAGATGAAGGGGCCACAGTGGGCTTTGTCGATGAGGCAGGGTCAGCCCTCGGTGAGGGGGAGCACAGGTCTGTGTGTGCCTCCAGCCTGGAGGGAGTGCTCCTGCACCGGGGGGTCGGCAGGCGCGGTGACTGGCTGTTCTAGGGGAGGAACCATTATGCAGAGGCTAGGCCGGTGCCCAGAGAGCCATAGAGACAGGGCTCCTGGGTCGGAGCACCAGGCCAGTGTCCTAGGCGAGCAGGGCTTCCTGGGAGGAAATAGCTTTTCTGGGGATGAGCCCAGAGGTGGCTGTGAGAGCTCGAGGGACCCAGACACCACACAGCCACCTGCACAACACCCCGATGAGCCCACAGACCCTCCACGCACACCCCTGGAGCGGAGCGCATCGTGTCTAGAGCATTCTCGAGCTCAGACAAGCAGAGCACTGCATGCTGGGCCTGGATACGGGGGCTGCGGGGCCTCCCAGCAGCCTGCTTTCTCCCCTCACAGCTGCGGAACCAGAAGGAGGCCTCCCAGAGCAGGAGCCAGGAGCCCCAGGTGCCTTCCAGCGGCAAACACCGAAGGTAGTAGGCGGGCGCCTGGGTGGGTGCGCTGGGGTCTTCTGGGGCTTGGAACCAACACCCTCCCCTTCCCAGCAGGAGCTCTGTGTGTCGTCTGAGCAGCCGAGAGAAGATCTCCCTCCAGGATCTGTCCAAAGAGCGCCGGCCTGGGGGTGCAGGGGGGCCCCCAATACAGGACGAGGATGAGGGAGAAGAAGGCCTCACAGGTGGGGGCTGGGGTCTGGGTTTCTGGATCTAGGAAGAGGGAGCTAGAACCTGGACTCCTGGGTCTGAGGGAGAAGGGGGTTATGGGCTTGACTTCTAGGTCTAAGGGAGGAGGGGGCTGGGGGGTCTGGACTCCTGGGTCTGAGGGAGGAGAGGCTGGGGTCTGGACTTCCTGGGTCTGAGGGAGGAGGGGGTTGTGGGCCTGGACTCCTGGGTCTGAGAGAGGAGGGGCTGGCGGTCTGGACTCCTGGGTCTGAGAGAGGAGGGGCTGGCGGTCTGGACTCCTGGGTCTGAGAGAGGAGGGGCTGGGGGTCTGGACTCCTGGGTCTGAGGGAGGAGAGGCTGGGGTCCGGACTTCCTGGGTCTGAGGGTGGAGGGGGTTGTGGGCCTGGACTCCTGGGTCTGAGAGAGGAGGGGCTGGGGGTCTGGACTCCTGGGTCTGAGAGAGGAGGGGCTGGGGGTCTGGACTCCTGAGTCTGAGAGAGGAGGGGCTGGGGGTCTGGACTCCAGGGTCTGAGGCGGGTACTGGGACTGGAGTCCTGGTCTGAGGGAGGAGGAGCTGGGGCTGAGAGACAGCTGGCATCTCCATTTTCCTGTGCCACAGGGCCACCCTCTCCAGAATCCAGAGCTCTCAATGGAGTGTCTTCCCCGTCACCCCCTGGCCCTCAGGGCCCCATGGTGAGTCTGGGTGCCCTAGAGGGTGATGCTAACTTGGGAGGGGCGGGGAGGGATGCCATGAACCCTGCAACCCTCTCTCAGGGTACGTAGGGTGAAGATTAGTGTCCAGAGTTCCCCCGACCACTGTCTGCTGCTTTCTGATGGCAGCCTCAGGGGCTGATGGGAGTTGTGGTTTGTGTGGCCCTTCTGGGGTGACACTTGAAGAATTGGGGAAGGATCCTCTGCGTAACGGAGACCTTTCTCCTTCCCAGCCCCCAGAGGAGGCCCCCTTCTCCAGGCGCTTTGGCCTCCAGAAGACCGGCAGCTCTGGGACCCTGGGGCCCACAGACAGGCAGGGGGCCGAGGGCACCGCTGGGGCTGGGCTGCAGCGCTCAGCTTCCTCCTCGCGGCTGGAAGGCAGCTCCGCTCAGGTGAGTGGGGTGAGGGCCGGGGGACCGAGCCCTGCCTAGTCAGGAGAATGTCCCCTCTGATCTTGGCCTCTCTCCACAGGCCAAGGAGCCCCGTCTGGCCAGAATTACGCCGACACCCTCCCGCAAGCTGCTGGAGCCCTCCGCCTTGTGAGTAGCAGCCTAGGGTCTGGGCTGTCGGGGTGGGAGGCAGGTCTGGGGTCCACCCTCGTCAGCACGACCCTCAGCAAGTCCCTTTGCTCTCTGAGGTCTCTGCCCGCCACTGCTCTGGGCCTCCGTTTTCCTCCAGTGCGTCAAGTAAAGCTCACCGTTAATCTTTCGAGGTCACAGTGACAGGACCTCCTGTTGCCTCTGGCTGTACCTCCTGCCCCCTTCCTTCCTGATGCAGACGCGCTCCTGCCCCAGGGCCTTGGCTCTGCAGCCCTTTCCTTCGCTCCAGAGTCCTTTAGCCTTCTGGCGTATCGTAGGACGTACACGAGTTTTTACGCTTTGTGTTTGTTCTGCATCTTTTAATGTTGGACTCTTGGGGGCAGAGGGACTTGGCTTCTGCTCACCGCTGCGTCTCCAGCACCTGCCACGTAACTGGAGTTTGAGTAAAATTTGCTGGATGCCTGAATTCACACAGGTTTGAGATCTCCAGGCGTCCTCCCTCGGCTAACCACTCTCCTCCCTTCAGGATTTCGGAGCCTGAATCCCCAGTGAAGCCCAGTGTCCCTGCAGCCTCCACAGCGCCCCCAGCCGACTCCCGGGACCGGCGGAGGTGAAGAGGCAGCGGGTGGGAAGCCCCTTTCTCCCTGCTGGGAAGAACTGCATGGCCTGGGCCTGGGTCCCCACGCCTCCGGCAGGCGCTCCCTAGGGGGGCGTTTGTCCCAGGGTTGGCTGTGAGTTAGAAGTTCCCTGAAGAGTGTCAGCCATGAGACGGGAACAGGGCTCAAAGGACCCTCCCTGAGGTTGGGACCTTTCACTCAGGTCCTACCAGATGCCTGTGCGGGATGAGGAGTCGGAATCCCAGCGGAAAGCTCGCTCTCGTCTCATGCGCCAGTCTCGGAGGTCCACACAGGTGGGGGCGTGGGCTGGGGCCTGGACTCCTGGGTCTGAGGGAGGAGGGGACTGGGGGTCTGGACTCCTGGGTCTGAGGGAGGAGGGGACTGGGGGTCTGGACTCCTGGGTCTGAGGGAGGAGGGGACTGGGGGCCTGGACTCTTGGGTCTGAGGGAGGAGGGGGCTGGGGTCCGGACTCCTGGGTCTGAAGGAGGAGGGGCTGAGCCCTCAGCTTGCAGATCCCTGACTGTTGCCGCTCTGCCAGGGTGTGACTCTGACTGATCTGAAGGAAGCGGAGAAGGTAGCAGGGAAGGCCCCAGAGCCAGAGAAGTCATGCCTGCAGAGCCTGGTGAGAGGGGTCGGGGAGCAGGCACGGGGTGGTGGAAGATGGCCTTGGCTTCTGACCTCCCTGGCCCTCTCCTCCAGGACCCATCTCGGCGACCCCGAGTCCCTGGGGTGGAGAACTCTGATGGCCCTGCCCCGAGAGGTGAGGTCTGCTCTCTGGGAGGTGGTCGTCGTGCTCTCTGGCCCTTCCAGCTCTCCTGCTGCAGTGTTTTCTGGGGGGTCGGGCTAAGGACCCTGACCCTGCAGGAAGGGAGGCCCCTCCACAGGTTTCTGGGCTGATTTCTGTCCGTCCCCCTAGCAGAGGCGCCTGACGGGCAGGGGCAGGGACCCCAGGCCGCCAAGGAGCATCGCAGAGTCGGCAAGGAGTGGAGGGGGCTTGCAGAGGTGAGGGGTGGGGCCTGGGTGGGCCTTGGAGGCAGGGTGGTGGGCCAGACTCCCCCACTGGCATCGGGTTGAACCCCACCTCCGCCCACAGGGGGAGGAGGCGGAGCCGGCCGACCGCAGCCCAGACTCCAGGTATAGGGTTGGCGGGGAAGGATGGGGCTGTCTGTAGGGCTGTGGAGAGCCCCGCTGACACCCGGACTGCCTCCGCCCCAGCACTTCAGAGGGCGGCCCGTCACCTCGCAGGCAGCGGGACCCCGAACCAGCCTCGGAAGAGCCCGACGGAGGCTTCAGGAAGGTTTGCAGACTCCCCTCCCCCAGTCGGCCTCCGTCCCTGTCGCCCCCTATCTGTGGCTCTGCCTGCCACATCCCTGCACCGCCACCCCACAGCCTAGGGGCTGGCAGGCCTGACCCTGTCCCTCCCCCCGGACCCCCCAGCTGTACTCAGAGCTGCGCAGCGAGAACGAGCGGCTTCGAGAGGCCCTGACGGAGACCACGCTGCGCCTGGCACAGCTCAAGGTGGAGCTGGAGCGTGCCACGCAGGTGCGGCCGCGGTCTGTGCTCCCCAGCATGCTGTGCGGCTCGGCACCCACTGCTGGGCAGGGAAGCCCGAGCGACAGAGCGAGGGGGGGACGGGGACGGGGTCAGGGTGGGGTGGATCCTTGGGGGCGGGCTGCGTGGTGAGGGATGGGGTCCTCCAGAGCCTGGGCAGCTGTCCCCCTCCTGGACTTCGTGGTTTGGACATTTGTCTTTCCTCTGTTCTCACCAGAGGCAGGAGCGCTTCGCAGAGAGACCGGCCCTCCTGGAGCTGGAGAGATTCGTGAGTAGGGGCTGCTGGAGTGGGGCCTGGTGTGGCCTCAGCCTTACGAACCACTGTGGGCCTGCAGAAGGCCACACTGACCCAACCTGGCCTTCTTAACTTTGCCCTTCCCAGCCTTAATGGCTGCTGGCCCTCCCCAACCCCCCGGGGCCTCATGCCTCCCGTTGGTTTCAGGAGCGCAGGGCCCTGGAGAGAAAGGCAGCCGAGCTCGAGGAGGAGCTGAAGGTGAGTACTAAGGGGGCACCGTGGGCAGTGGGTCCACTGACCTGGGCCCCCGGCTGACCACTCTCCACCCCTCCTCTCCCACAGGCCCTGTCCGACCTCCGGGCTGACAACCAGAGGCTCAAGGATGAGAACGCAGCCCTGATCCGTGTCATCAGCAAACTCTCTAAGTGACTCTGGAGAAGGACCTTCCCCCGTACCCGTATTTATCCAGCTGCTTCTGCCACACGCATCCCTTCCCCTGTGTGAGCACGAGTGACAGGGCTCCCAGGGGGTCTCTGAGAAGCCATAGCCTCCCTTCGGGGCCTCCAGACTGTGAGGGGAGTACAGAGTCCCCAGGAGCCAAGGGGGGGCCCCCGAGGCCAGGATGGAGGCGACAGGCCGAGCCAGGTAGGGGGACGTTGCTGAGGGGGGCTCGGGGCTGGAGGTGGGACCAGGGAGGAACCGAGGACCAGGAAGTGCCAGGACCAGTAGCCAGGACCAGAGTGGCCACCAGAGGTGCCCCTCTCACGTGTGATGCCACCCCAGTCACCCCTCCCGTTCCTGAACAGGGATCCGAAAGAGTGCCAAGAGTCCCGCCCGCCCGGGCCAGGCGGGGTGTATACAGGGTCCTTGTGCAATAGGGAGGGAGGTCTCTATTTTTTGCTGCCCCCTCCCCGCCCACTGTCAGGGGCAGGGGGAGAAGATATTTTCAAGACAAAGCACAGGCACCACAAATAAAAGTCGTGAAGTTGCCGCCCTGTGACTGTGTCCCTGGGGTGGGGGGGTGGGTGTGCAGTGCTTCCCTGTGCCTTTGTGCCTGTCCCTGGCCAGACCCCTTGAGTGCGGGGGTGGGGTGCCGGGGGTGCATGGGAAGGGCTTGCAGGGAGGGGGCCATCTCGAGCCACGGCCCCGAGCCAGGGCCGCTGTGGTAGCCGCAGGCGGGAATGCGCAGCCGGCCCAGAGGCCTGGGCTCACCAGTGCCCCCGCCACGAATGTGAGCCAGCCAGTGAATGTAGCACTGATCTTAGAAACCCGAGGATTTGGGCCTTTTTGGCTATTCGAATGGGATAGTAGGAGCTCTTCGTCCGGCCTGGTCACAGGTGGCCGGGCTGGGCACGAGGCTGGGGCGTTCTTTGATTCCTGGTCATGTTCTCCTTTCCGGACCCCGTCCTACCTCCTGGTGCTGTGGTAGCGAGGGAATGGGAAAGACCTGACGTGTGAGGAGAGGAGGGGTCGTGGGGGCGCAGGGGCCAAGGGGGCACGGGCGTCTGTGTGCCCACAGGATTGCGGACCGGCCGCTCTGGGTCAGCCCTCTGGAAAGCTGGCGGGGCAGATACTTCAGGTGTCAGGGAGGGAGCAGGGCGGGGTGTCAGGGAACAGCAGGGACCGAGTCTGTAGGGCGGCGGTGTACCTGAAATGTGGAAACAAGGAAGCAGCCTGTGTGGCCCGAGAGAGACAGGAGGGATGAGGTTGGAGGCGACGGCCAGCTATGTCGGGCTGGCCCCGGTGAGGTGGGACCTAGGCTTTAACAGGTCCCTTTGGCTGCTGCATTGACAGCAGTCTGGGGGATGACAGGGACAGAAAGGGGGAGCCCAGCTGCTATGATCTCAGCAAGAAGTGGGGGTGGCTGGAGATGGTGAGAGACCGTGAAACTCTGGGAATAGTGGAGGGGACAACAGCCTGCAGGTCCTGACAGGCAGATTGTGATAGGATAGGGCGTGGGTCTGCTTTGCTCCAACCCTGGATCTTGGATTTTATCTGGTGGGTTATGGGGGGAGGGCAACAGAGGGGAACAGAATCAGAACTCCTGCGTGCCCAGGGCTGGGTCTGAGCTCGTCTGATCTTGGAGGGCAGCCTGGGGGTCTTAGATAGAAGCTCACAGGAACTAGGTGTGTGTGGGGGGAGGCTTGGCAGTGGGCATCTTGGGGACACGGAAGTGATCACAGGTCGAGGAGGAAAGGGCTGTCTTCCTAAAGCTAGAGGGGCATCCAGTCTGAATAAGGATGGGATCCAGAGAAAACCTGTCCTAAACCAGCTGTGCTCACGGTCTGGACCATGGGAAAAGGAGCTGGCTGTCCCTGACAGTTGTCACCTCACAGAACAGTGGCCAGGAAGCCTGTGGCACATGCAGGAGTCAGGCCTCCTTTGTGGCTGGGCCCCCAGCAGTCGGTGGGAATGGAGGGGAGAGGGCGCTGGGAGAGGACAGGCTTCTCTGAAGTGGGTGTTTGAGCTGCAGCAGGGAGGCTGAGCCACTCACCAGGCAGCAGAGAGCACGCCTGAGCCCAGTGGCTGAGGGGTCCTGGGGGTGTTTGAGGAGGGCAGGGCCAGAGTGCAGGGGGCAGGGGGAGGGGAGGAGGTGGGGTAGGGACCAAACCTCTCAAGGCCTTAAACGTGAGGCGCTGGGGCTAAGGTGGTCTTGGGGAGCCAGGGAAGAAGACTGGGTGTTCAGAGCTCTCTCTGGACTAGAGGACTGGCTGGCAGGGGAAGAGGAAGCCTGAGAAAGAAACCAGAAAAGGTAGGGAGGGGGACCTGGGGCGAGGGGCAGGTTGCTGGGCCCCCTGGTGGCCGCGTAGAGAAGGGAAGCAGTTGACAATGCCTGGGAAGAGGACGCTGTTTATGGTCTGGGTGGCATCTCACCGTGCGCAGGGCACCCGAGTGTGGCCCCTTTCCCCCCACTCCTGGCCAGTCCGCTCACTCGGGAGACTCCACGGGGTTGGGGGAGGACCAGAGGCGGAACAGGTCTGGAGCCTTCGCCAGGGGTTGTCTTCCGTGGGTGGGGGCAGTCTGCAGAGTCCGTTCTCCCGCGGGGCTGCCTCGAAACTTCGAGCAGAGCAGCCGGGGATGGTCAGATAACCTCTGTTTCCAGGTTGCCTTCCACCTTCTTCTTCTGCTTCTCCATCACCGCTTCCAGCTCTGACACTTCCTCTTTGTCCTGGAGGGCGGGGTGGAAAGCAGAAGCCTGACCTCCCAGCCCTGGGCGCCCACCCAGGCCCCGGCAGGGGACAGCAGCGGCTCACCTCCAGCAGCGCGCGCTGCACGGTGACCTGGCTGTACACGCGGGCTCCCTCCTCCGGGCTCACGGCCCGCAGCTCCTCCTTCTGCAGCGAGAAGAGCTGCGCGCCAGTCAGCACGCCCAGCGCCTCCACGGTCCTGAGCAGAGCCGAGGGGGAGCGGTCAGCCCCCCACCCCCCGCCCCGTCCATCCCCGCTTCAGCTCCAGCATCCCTCCCCCCGCCCCGTCCCTGCACCTCCGGAGGAGGCGGGCCGCGTTCGCCCGGCTTTCCACGGAGGCAGGAGCTCCCTGGCCACGCCCACTAAGGCCCGGACAGCCGGGCCAGTCGGGCACCCAGACACACCCCATCTCAGGGTCCCCAGCCGGCCGCAGGCACTTACCCGGCTCTAAATCCCTTGGCCTGCAGCCAGGCGCGGACCTCCGCGGTGTCCGAGTGTGGGCTGAGCTGGGGCTCCAGGGCGCGGGGACCCGGGGCTGCGCGGCTGGGGCCGGAGCGGCCCTGGGCCAGGCGCGCCTGCAGCTCCTCATTGACACACAGCATCTGGGAGAATTTCTCTGCAGGAGGAAAACCGGGAGGGAGCGTGGATTCAGGACGAAGGGTCCCAGGGCCTGAGGGGAACAGATCTCCACCGTCCTCAGGATGGGTTGGGAATCTGGTTCCTCTTTTTGAGCCTTGGTCCCCAGACCGGAAAGCGAGGACAAGGACGGATCCCTGGAAGGGGTGCCCCCATCACTCACCCTTCTCTCTGGGGTCCAAGTTGAGGTTATCACAACTGTCCCAGTGGGGCCGAGACGGGGTAGGAGCTGGGGCCGGCGCTGGTGCGTGATGGGGAGTGCTAGCCTCCTAGAGAGGGGGTTAGAGCACTGAGTCCCAGCCCCTCCACCTTCTAGAGGTCAATTTCTGAGCCCCCCCCCCCCGCCAGTGCCCTTGGCACCTGATCCTCAGATCCCTCCTTCCCTTAAGCCCCGGGAGTCTGCCCTGGCTCACCAGGCTGCCGGAAGGGCTGTGGCTGCAGCTTCCCCGGGGTCGCTGGTGGGGTGTCAGGATATTATAGGGCACGTATCCTTCCTGCCCTTGCTGGTCCCGAACCTTCCACCACTTGCGCCTGTCATCCAGGACCTGAGGGGGGTAGGAGAGGAGGGCTCAGAGCCTGGGTCTGCAGCTAGGGCTGGGCCCCTGCAGTCCCCGGGGCCTCCACCCCCTCACCTCCAGCACGTCCTGCTGCTTGACCGACAGCTCGCTGCTGTTGCGGGCCTGGAAGTCGTAATTACACAGCACCCACTTTCCGTCCGGCTGCGGCTGCGGCTCAGCCTCCGGCTCTGGGTCTTGGTGACTGTGGAGCAGGAGCGTTGGGGATAAGGAGGTAGCCAGTCCCGCTGCTCGGGCAATAGGGTACCGGTGTGAGCTGGGGTTAGAGCCAAGCAGGGGTAGGGCAGGGGCCAGGTTAATACTGTTAATAGAGACTTGAAATGAGAACATCTTGAATGCATTTTGCTCCTTCTGTACCTGGCTCCCAGCTTGAAAGCACATGATAGGAGTACTGACATCACCTCCATCCGACAGATGAGAACAGTAAGGCTCAGAGAAAATCACTTGCTCCCCAGCACACGGCTAAAAACAGCTGCTGTTTATTGAGCACCTACAGTGCACTGGGTTCAGGCTTAGGAGGAGCCATAGTTAACAACACAGTGGTTACTGTTCGTTGACTTCTAGAGCAAACTCGGTGCCAGCCCTGGTCAGAGACTTCGCGTGTATCGGCTCATCTGGTTTTTGACCCAGACCCCGCTATAACCCTGACCTTGGACTCCCCTCTCCACTCCCACCCTTTCCTCCTCCACTCCCGACCCTATTATTTTCTATTTTACAGATGAGGAAGTGGAAGAACAGAGAGAAAGAGGCACGATGGTGTCAAGTCACAGAGCAAGAAAGAGGCATTGGCCAGACTGAGGGAGACCCAGGCAGGCTGGCCCCAGAGTCCGTGTCCTGAGTAATTCTGGCCCATGGTGCGGGCGGCTGGGGGTGAGCCTGAGCTACCGGGGCAGCTCTGACTGGCTTGCCTATAGTACCTCCTAGATTTCTAACTCCTCCAAGAAGGGATTATTATTCTCGTTTTCTCTGAACTGGAGGCTCAGAGAAGGGAAGTCAAAAGCTGGGGGTGTGGGGTGTCTGGGTGGCTTAGTCGGCTAAGCGTCTGTTTAGCTCAGGTCATGGTCCCAGGGTCCTCAGATCCAGATCCGCATGGGGCTCCCTGCTCAGCAAGGAGCCCGCTTCTCCCTCTCCCTACCACTCTTCCTGCTTGTGCACGCTCTGTCAAATAAATAAATAAAATCTTAAAAAAAAAAAGCTGGGGTGTCAAGCCCAAGATTCCAAAGCACAGGGAATGGGTGAAGTTCTGCGAGACTGGGCAGCTGGCGGGGACGGGACAAGATGTTGGCTCTGATCCCCCAGGAAGAGGGACCCCGGCCCGGATCAGGCCTACCTGTGCAAAGGAGAGGGGGGGTCTTCAGGGCCGGCGCCCCCTGTGTGGGGCTGGCAGCTCCCAGCGCGCTGTCCTTGCTGAGACCCTGCCGGGCCCCCTCCAGACCCCCCTTCTGCTCCTGCAGCTCCGCTGGTCGTCCTCTTATCCCACGAAGCTTCCCTCGCATCCATCCTCAACTTGCTCAAGGGCCCTAGAGTCCTGGCTTCTCCATGCCCCTTCTTGCCCCCACTGCTTTTTGGAGTCATGGACTCAGACCCCCAGCTCTTTCTTCCCCCAGAGATTGGGAGTCCAGGTCTCAGACCTTAATTTCCCCAACCTTCTAACCTTTGCAGGCTCTCCGCCTGACACTCGGCAGGAACGGAGACAACTGCTTTCCACAGGCCTAAAGTGTGGGTCTGGCCTCCCCGTGGCTGCCTCTTTCAGGGGCTCAGAAATACTACCACTTCCTAACTTCCCCAGAAACATGCCCCATGACTCGTGAAGGCCCAGGTCTTCTCTGGGTCTCCAAGGTCCCATGCACCAGACTTGAGCTCTTCTTCAAAACTCAAATGCCCAATCCCCCAGTCTCTTCCCTCTGACACCTGGGGTGCTGTCTTCTTAGAGACCCAGACAGGGAGCTTCCCTGACCCCTGGGAAACCAAACTGCCATCTCCCAGCCTCTCAGACTTGACCCACTCCCAGCCCCCTCCTCCCTCAGACCCTGCAGTCTGGGCCTCCTCCCTTGGACCCCTTAGTCTGGGCCCTGCCCCCTCCCCCTCCCTTCTCCCCCCTCTCCCAGCCCTGGTCTTCCCTCCTCACCACCTCACCCACCTGTGACAAGCCAGAGAGAGGGAAGGAAAGACAAAAAAGGAGTGGAGTTAGTGCCTGGAACCCCCAGGATGCACCCCTCCTCAACCCCACCTGTTTCGCCTTGGGGGGGGTGGCAGGACGCTCACCCATTGACAGCGACCTGGGGCGCACTTTGCTGCGGGAGAGAGAAGAGGAGAGGAGAGCAGCAGCTCAGGCAGGGCCACACTAACGCACCCAGCCCCACTGTGCCCCTGGGGGGAGTGCGAGGCTCTCCAGGGAGCCTTACCTGCTGGCGCTGCCGCTCGTGCTGCAGCTGTTTCTCCACTGGGTCCTCCCAGGCGCGGCCATGAGGGTCGGTCGCGGGGGGCTCCCAGCCGCTGGAGAACTCAGGGCTGTACGGGGATCCCTCCTCTGGGGGCAGCTCCAACCTGCGGCCATGGGGCTGAAGGCTCAGTGACCCTAGTCTGGGCCCGAGCCCTATGATTAACCTCAGGTTTTCCCCAGCCTGCACCCTGGGCGCGAGCGCCGCTCCTCGAATCTCGCGGCCCTACACCCGTGCTCCAACCACTCCCCCGTCCGACATCGACTGTGCTCGTAAATACACCGATTTCGTTCGAATGCCGCGGTGAGCCTCGGAATCTCCCCGATTCTGCACACGTCCCACCCCCTCCACTCAGTCCGGCTCTACTCTCACCCCTGCCCCCCCAGACTCGCTGCCTCCCAGCGCAGACGGCATCCCTTTCCCAAACCTACAGGTCCCACCCCTCTCCGCGGAGGCCGGCCTTTCCCGTTGGATTGGAGCTGGGGTTCATGCTGCGACCCCCGCCCCGCAGACTGTCTGCCCCTCCCACCCCGTGGGCTCCCGCCATTTGTCCCAGCTTCTGCAGCAGCCTCGGTCCTACGCGCCAGCTGAGCCCCGCGGCAACCCTTCCCCGCCTCACCCGGGGCGGGTCCACGAGTCCCCCAGCGACGTCCAGAGCGCACTCTCACGTGGGGTGAGGTGGTCCCGCAACAGTGCCACGGCCTCGGACGTCAGGCGCGGCCGCCGCACTTCACTTGCGAATCGGGGGCCGCCCGACGAGTCCACGACCTGCCCGGGGTGCAGGAGCGAGCGGCTCACTCCACCCCCAGCCCCACACAAAGGCGCGCCCTTCCCCGCCGCAGGGCCGGCAGCGCCGCGGCTCTCACCAGTTGCAGCGGCCCGAACAGGAAGTGCAGCAGCTCCGAGGACGAGGGGCTGGCGATGTTGCCGCGCAGCCGGGCCTGCGGGGCGCGGGAGGAGCCGGGGTTAGCCCTGGCGCGGGTGGGTTCGCCATCCCTTGCCCCGCGACGGCGGGGGCGCACGCGTTCTCACCAGCAGGCTGAAGGCGTACTTGATTTTCTGAAGCACGTCGGTGTACTCGGCCTCGGAGGGGGGCTTGGCCCGCAGCGTCAGGAGACCCTCTACGGGGAGGGGAGGCAGGTGCGGGGACACAGAGACAGCACCGGTCAGAGATCCCCGGGCAAGGGGAGTCACCCCCCGGCGGGGGTGGGGGGGTGCGTGGGGAAACCCTAGGCCGAGGGAAGAGGTTTGGGAGTGACTGGAGGCTCAGGATCCCGCTTGGGGGCGCCCCTCACCCCCAGCCGCCCGGCGCCGCGTCCGGCGGCTGCGCTCCCGGTGCTCCAACACGCGGGCAGCCTCCGCAGACTTCTGCAGCCTCGACACGAAACTCTCCACGTCGTCGAACACATGGTTCAGGATGTCCTGGGGGACAGAGCCGGAGACACGGGGGACTCAGGGATGTGGAGTCCTGGCCGCTCATCACCCCAAAGCCATCAGGCCCAGAGCCTGGACATCCTCCCGGGGCGGGTCACGCCCTCTGCTGCCAGGCCCTGTCCCCATATTCCAGTCACCGTCGGCCACTCCCCCAGGAGTCTGACACGCCCACCTGCCCCCAACAAAGCCCCACTCCTAGGAGCTGGGACTCACTCCCCACAGCGGGTCCCGCCTCCAGGCCCCCGGCCCACCCCACTCACCACGTCCCGCTCCGCCTGCAGACTGGCCAGCTCCGGACCTCGGGGGCCCAGATCCGGGGAGGCCGGGTCAGGGCTGCCTGCGGTCCCGGCCGGGCCGGGCCTCTGCGACTCTTCCGCTTCGGGGATGGGCTCCGCCTGGGAGCGCCCCCGGCCGGCGCTCACCGTGCTGATGACGGCTCGGACGGACGGGCGGCGCTGCAGGGGAGGGGTCTCGGCCACTGGCGAGGGGCGGCGCTGCAGCTCCTCTTGCGTGGCCCTGCGGAGGGACGGGGGAAGCAGCCTGGGTCCATGGGGGAGGATAGGGCAGGGGACGAAGTCGGGCCTAAAACTGAGACACTGGTCAGCTGAGCCAAACCTGGGGCAGGGAGAAATCGGAGGTGAGGGGAAGGGGAACGCCTCTCCAGAGGGAAACTGAAGCCGGAGGGAGGAGAAACCGAGGACCATAATTAGAATAAGTCGTTTTGGAGAGCGGGTACACTTGTCTGGATGCGACGGGGGGGGGGGGGGGGGGGGGGGGGCTTGAACCAGGCTTTGACTCCAAAACTTGTGCTGTGCCAGGCTAGGGGGATCTGCTCATTTGTCGGAGGGAGATCAAGGCCAGGGGGAGGGGGAGACCAAGGAGGGGGTAGGGGTAGAAGAGAGCGGAGGGGGGAGGCCAAAGGGGGGCATGGGGGGAGGACCGAGGCGGCGGGGGGGGGGGAGGACCGAGGCGGCGGGGGGGGGGGGGAGGACCGAGGCGGCGGGGGGGGGGGGGAGGACCGAGGCGGGGGGGGGGGGGAGGACCGAGGCGGGGGGGGGGGGAGGACCGAGGCGGGGGGGGGGGAGGACCGAGGCGGGGGGGAGGCCGAGGGGGGGGGGGAGGACCGAGGCGGGGGGGGGAGGACCGAGGCGGGGGGGGGGAGGACCGAGGCGGGGGGGGGGGGGAAGCTGGCCTCCCAGAGACCCCACCGTCCTCTCTTCTCCCCCGGCTTCCAGCCCAGCACCCTCACCTGAGCGCCGCGGGCCTGCGCTCCCCGCGGCCCGTCTGGTAGTCTTGCAGAGCCCCCTGGATGTCCTCGCGGATCAGCTCCGCCTGCCAATCGTGCTGTCAGGCCAGGTCCCCACCCCGCCTACCGCGTGCCTCGGCATCGGCCGCGAGGATGGGGTCCCCGGCTGGGCGCCAGACGCCCTCCAGTCAGCTGTCCCACGCAGCGCCCCACGTACGCCCACGTTCTGAACACTCGCCCGCTCTGCACCTCTGCCTCGGCCCTAGGCCTCTCGCCAAGCCCGGAGGCCGGTCCCGCTGTTACCTCAGGTGCCCCTAGACCATACCCGCCTCCAGGTCCCGCCACTCCCAGACCCTCTCCCCCACGTGCTGTCATGCTCTGTCCCAGACGCTCGGCTCCATGTCCTCACGTTCTACGGTGAACCGGTCCAGCTGTCCTCAAAACCCGCTCCCTCTCAGAACTTCTTTACAGGCCACGCCCCCTCTACTGGCCCCGCCCCAGGCCCCACCCCCCTTGCGCACCAGCCCCACCCTCGGAATCCACAGGGTCCACAGGGTCCACAGGGTCCCTTCCCGGTCCCAGCGGCCTGGCTCCTCCCAACCCGGCCCGCTCACCCCGAGACGCAGGCCCTGGAAGAAGTGCACGTCAGGGTGTGTGCGCTCGGGCTCCTGGCACACGAGCAGCAGCAGCGAGCGGCTCCGGCCGGGCGGCAGCACCGCGTCGCAGCGCACGATGGCACCCAGCGCGTACAACTCCAGCTCCTCCTGCGGGCCGGGTCGGCGGGTAAACTGAGGCCCAGAGCCGCGGGGACTCAATGGGGACAGCAGTGCCCGTGGGTACAGCGACACCGCCCAGGCAGCCGCGCGGGGTTGGGGGGTTCCGGACGGTGGCCCCGCTGTGCGGGGGATTTCCAGATAGCACCCCAGTTTAATAGAGGAACTAAGGATGCTCAAAAGAGGAGCGGAGATCTCCCAAAGTTCCGGGAGGAAGGACATGCAAGGGACAGGATTCACACTCAGAAGTTCGGGGGTCAAGTCTCTGGGCCTACCCCCGCTGGGGCCAGCCACTTCTGCTACCCACGTTTCCCCTGGCACCTTGGAGATGGGGTCAAGCAGCGTGACGTGGTCTGGAGACACGCGCAGCAGCATCTCTTGGGCCCAGATGCGGCCCTGGCTGTCCATGACGGCCAGCTTCCGTGAGGCGTCTTCCACTGTGTGCACGCCATCCTCCTCCCCCAGGCAGAACGTCACCAGGTGCTGGCACGGGTGCAGAGAAAGCAGGGAGTCCCAGGAGGACGCCGGGGTGGGGGGCTCCTATCAGCCTTCCCTCCCGAGACTAAACACCATTCCTGAAAGCCTTCCCCATCTCGGGCTCTAACGATGGGGCCCCTCCTCCCAGGGTCCTGAGTTTTGCTTTCATCTGAGCCACCAGCACCTGAGTCCAGCCTCCCCGCACACTGGAGGCTCCTTGAAGGCACTGGTTCTGTCTAGTCCCTCTAAGCTCCTCTGCCTCCGGTAGAGCACCCGGCACACTTGGTCTGAGCCGTCCTCACACAGGTGTACCTAACGTTTGTCCCCATGGCCTGACTGTCCAGCACAGACTCAAGTGGAAGGGACTTCCTCTGCCCAACGCCCACTTCTGAGGTGGGGGTGGGGGCAGGAACAGCCTATCTTGCAAATGAGCAAACTCAGTTTCCCGGCTGCCTTCTGCTTTCAACACCGCCATCTTCCCAGGCCTGCCTGCCTTTCCTCCCACAAGCCTCCCAGGGGCGACGCAGACGCCAAACTCACATTGACTAGATACTGGGAAACGTCAGCCATAACCACAGTGGAGTACCGCTTCCTCTGCTCTGTGGGGGAGAGGAGAATGAACCCAGGAAACTCAGTGCCTCCTCCCTCAGACCCAGCAATCCAGGTCCCCAACCCCTCCTCCCTCAGATCAGGGATCCAGGTCCCCAACCCCTCCTCCCTCAGACCCAGCAGTCCAGGCCCCCAGCCCCTCCTCCCTCAGATCAGGGATCCAGGTCCCCAACCCCTCCTCCCTCAGACCCAGCAGTCCAGGCCCCCAGCCCCTCCTCCCTCAGATCAGGGATCCAGGTCCCCAACCCCTCCTCCCTCAGACCCAGCAGTCCAGGCCCCCAGCCCCTCCTCCCTCAGATCAGGGATCCAGGTCCCCAACCCCTCCTCCCTCAGACCCAGCAGTCCAGGCCCCCAGCCCCTCCTCCCTCAGACCTGCTTTCAGCCGGGGGATTTCTTGTTCCCAAACTCACCATAGATTGACTTGGCACTTGGTTTGGGGGCAGCTTCTGGGCTGGTTAAGGAAAAAAAGAGAGAGAGGGCCCATGGGAATTGGGAGAGCATGGGTGCTTTGAATGCCAAGCAGAGCAGCAAAGACTTCCCTGTGAGGGCAGTGGGCAACCATGGAGGCAGGGGAGGCAGGGCCAGAGCTGGACGTTCACACAGGTAAGGCAGTGTGGTAGCAGGTGGTGGTGGAGAGTGTGGTCTCAGCTGTCGCAAAGAACTGGCTTGGGCTCCCCTGTCCATACTGCCTTGCCATAAGACCCTGGACAGGAGACCTAATCTCTCCTACCTCAGTTTCCCTTTCTGTGAGATAGGGGTTAGTAATCTGTTAGCTGCCGTCTGGTAGAGCGCTTGGTGGACACACGGAAAGTTGAGAGGGTTCAAAGCCTCAATAACTTAACTTTCAGTGCCATGATACAAAGGGTAGCAAACAGCAGATGCTCAATAAAGGGGGGGTTTACAACAGCATTAACATTTGGGGTAGACAGATACTTATCTTCCCCTCCTACTCCCATGGGCCTGGCTCTTCCCAGCTGAATACTTCTCTGTCTCCTGCTCTGGCCTGCCCTTCTAGGTCACCTTCTCCAAGAAGAATTCCACAGATATGACAGAGACTCAGGGTTCGGGTGGGATCAGGGATGAGGGACAAAAAACACACACTTTCAGTCAAACCTCTGCTCCCTATCCTGCTCCTACCAGTCAGATCTCTGCACAATTTGGTTACCTCTGTGCTGGAGAACTCACTACCTTATATCTCCCATACAGCTATTCCCATGGGCCTCTCTTTGTTCTTCTCACTGCTCACTCCAAGAGACTTGAACTTTATTAGAAACAGCCCAGGGGCTCCTGGGTGGTTAAGCATCGGACTTTTGGTTTTGGCACCAGTCATGATCTCAGGGTCATGAGATCGAGCCCCACATGGGGCTCCCCGCTCAGTGTGGAGTCTGCTGAAGACACTCTCTCTTCTGCCCCTTCCCCCATGCAATTTCTCTCTGAAATTAATAAGTCTTAAAAAACAAACAATGAAAACAAACAACAATGCCCAGATTTGTCTGCAAAGCATCAATATTTAACAAGCTAACCACGGCAACAGTGGCTCCCAGGAGTGGAGCACCTGCTCTCAGTCAGAGTCTGCTAATCTTTTACCTTCATTATCCTGTCAAGCTCTGTTTCCCAGAGGAGCTCACACTCAGACTCAGGCTTGGTGGCCAGGGTCCCCCCCTGCTGAGTGTTAGTTGGGCAGGGAAGGGGGAGCACAGGCCTCCTTCTCAGTGTCCACACCGGGAATGCTGCGAATGCCCCCTGAGGGTGCGGGGAAGAGGGTGGCGGAAGGGGCTGGGCAGCCCAGGGGTAGAACCACTTACCCTGTGGTGGTGCTCATGGTGAGAATGGGGAGCTCCTGCCACCTAGAGGTGCCCTGGGAACCAGCAGAGAGTGAGGGCTTGACCTGGCCAACTGTACCAAGGATTTTTTCCCCCAGCCCCTCCTCCCTCAGGCCCAGGAGTCCAGAACCCCCAGTTTCCCCTCCCTCAGACCTGGGAGTTCAGAACCCCCAGTCCCTCCTCCCTCAGACCTGGGAGTCTAGAACCCCCAGCCCCTCCTCCCTCAGACCCAGGAGTCCAGGCCTCCAGCCCTTCCTCCTCCACACTTTGTACTCTGCCCCCCAAATCTCTCAGGGATCCATGCATTTGGCTCCCTAATCTATGTGTACCCCATTTTGCTTCCTCTTTCCAGGGATCCTGTCTCTAGCCTAATCTCAGGGGCCCAGGAGTTCCAGCTCAGAGCTTCTGGACCCTAAGAACCAAAGGGTCTTGTCTCCAAGTCCCCTCAGAGAGCCATTCAGCCAGTTCCTCAGCCACTGTGACCTCAGGCTGTCGGGTCCATCTCCCGGCCCTCACCTCCTCAGGACTCACGGATTTAGGTCCACCAGCCTTCCTGGTATGTGGACCCAGGTGTCCTAGCCCCCTGCTCCTGATCCCCAGGAGTCCCGACATCTAGCCCCTCCTGGCGGGGGCCCCCTACTCACCTGCCACTGGAGAGGCCCTGCTCTCTGCTGTTCCAGGGTTCCAAATGCCTGCCCCGTCCTTCCTGCTCCCCGCCAGGCCCGCCCGCCTCCGCATACCAGCGCACTCACCGGGCACAGCCCCACCTCCCTGGCCCCTGGGCGGGGCTGGCACAGACACCGGGTTGGGGTGGGGGGGGGACTGGAATGGCCTGCGGGGAGCCAGGAGCTGTGACGGTGTCTGTCATAACACTAGCTCAAGGACAGCAAGCCGTCGGGTGTCATGCTCGGCCAGAGACGCAGAACCTACGTCTCAGAAAGCCTCTTCCACTTGCCCTTATACCTCTGGGAGGTCAGAGGTTTGAGTTGCACCTGTTTGCAGTTCGAGAGGGGGTCATCAGTGTGGGAGGGTGGCATTTGAACCCGGGGCTGCCTTTCTGTCTCCAAGACCGGTGTCTGTCCCGGCCCGGTGCGCACCTCCTGTCCATGGTTCCTGCCTCTTCTTCTGGAAACTAGCGCCCCCCCGCCCCGCCCAGGAACCCCTCTAATCATGGCAACTAAGACTCAGCGCCCCACCTGGCTCCAAGTACTTCTCAAACGCTAACGAGCTCCTCAGGCTTGAAATCTGCTTTCCAGAACTTCCTCAGTGCCACGGTCCTTGCCGACCACGTTATCCACGACATTTCTTCCCCAAATCCCTTGAGGTGAGGTTGGGGGTCTCCACTTCACAGATGAAGAAACTGATTCCCACACGGGCCCTACACTTGCAGGGAGTGGGTGAGAACAGAGCTGGGAGAGCAGGACGGGCGGGCATGCCCCTTTCAGCCTATCACTTTATCAAGGATCCCCACCTGGGGATCATTCCTGGCGTCCTCCAGGCTCACACCTGAACTTGGAGAGCCTCCCACCTGGCCCCTGCTCCCTTCCTCCCCTCCTTCTCCTGTCAAAGCAGGGAGCCCGAAGAAACCTAGCTCAGCTCACACCACTCCTTGCTGCTGTTCCCTCAGGGGCTCCCCGTTTCTCTGCAAGGCCTGACCTCCTCTGGGCCTCCATGCCTCCTTTCCAGCACACTGCGTCCTTGCTGCTCCTTGAACACTGAGAGCCCGCCCTGCCTCAGGGCCTTTGCACTCGCTGTGCCCTCTGCATGGAATGCTTATTCCCCCGTACCCTCCTATTCCTCATGGTCTCTCCCTGCTCCCTAATTAATTTCTCGCCAAATCGTTCCCTACCTTTTAACATACTGTGTTACCTGATCGTTTCGGTTATTTTATGTTTCCCTGTTAGAATGTAAGCTTCAGGAGGACACAGACTCCTCTGTGTTCGGCCCTGCGCTCTATGTGCCGCACACTGTAAGGGCTGAAGAGACATCTGCGTCCGCATGCATTATGCTCCACTGTTTGCTTCAGTGCGTGGAGCCCACAGGCTCTGCAGAGTGAGGCCGGAAACCAGAGAAAGCACCCCTTTGTCCTGGGCTGGGGGCATGAAAGAACAGAGGTAACGAGAGACCATCGTGTGGGGCAGGGTGATGGCAGGGAGCCCAGGTGGGTGTGGGTTCAGGTCCTGACTTAATCCCTATGCAGGGGTGCTTCCGTCTTCTGAGCACACTGTGTGTGTGTGTGTGTGTGTACGCGTATGTACGTCTCATCCTCACAACATCCTGTGAAACGGGTTCCATTCCCTTTTACATGCGAGGAGGAGACACACACACATTGAGGAATTTGTCGCAATCACACGGCTCGTCCATGGTGGGGAAGCTGGAACCCAGGCCATGCAACTCCGACCCTGCGTCCTGTGGCCACCTCGTGACTCTGCCCTTTCTAGCTGTGTGACCCTAGGTAAATCGCTTAACCGCTCTGTGCCCCAGGCCCCCACCTGGAATGTGGGATGGCAACATTAGGAGGATTAAATGAGGTCACGGACAGCTCTCGGCGCCGTCCCGGCCAAAGAGGAGATGGTAGGTTGAGTATTCGCCACAGCAGAGATGGTGGCCTTTCTTTCCGGATCTGCTGTGATGGGATGCAAAGGGGCCTGCGGAAGCCCAGAGGAGGCTGCTAAGAGGTCAGGGCAGGCTTCCTGGAGGAGGAGGGGCAGCCGGAGCTGAACCTGAAGGGCCAGTTTGGCAGCTGGAGGTTGAGGGAGGAGTGTTGCAGGCCTTGGAACTGCCTGAGCCCGGGAGGGGAGGGCGGGCTGGCCAGTGGGTGTGCTCTCCCAGGAGCTGCAGGGAGAGACCCAGGGTCCTGCTCCGCTGTCTGCAACAGCTGTCATTCTGGCTTCCTGTCACGTTCATGCCACAAGTACTTTCTGCACTTGGCCCGGCCAGGGTTGGGGTCTGCAGAGAGGAGCAGACCCCTTAACTCTGACAGGCAGCTAGGGCTGGGGTTGGTGCCCACTGGCATGGAAGACCGAGGCTCAGAGTGCAGAGGCCACTAACCCAAGGTCACAGTAGCCCTGGGCTAGGGGACAAAATGCAGATCTGACCAGAGACCAGGCCCTTTCTTCATGTGCAAATGGAGAAAACTATCCTCAAATAGGCATTCGGTGGGAGTCAGGAGCCAGGACTCCCAGGTCTGAGGGAGGAGGGGGCTGGGGTCTAGACTCCTGGGTCTGAGGGACGAGGGACTGGGCGTCTAGACTCCTGGGTCTGAGGGAGGAGGGGACTGGGAGGTTTTGGACTCCTGGGTCTGAGGGAGGAAGGTTCTGGGAGCCTGGACTCCTGGGTCTGAGGGAGGAGGAGCTGGGGGTCTGGACTCCTGGGTCTGAGGGAGGAGGGCAGGTCAGGGACAGGTGCCCCAGTCCCCGCCTCCAGGTGCTCCGAAGGCTGAAGCAGCCGGTGAGATGGTGAGACCGAAACCAGAGCCTCCACCCTAGTTCGGGGCCCAGGGCTCCTTCCTCCTTCTGTGGCCACAAACGCGGCCCTCCCTTTCTTCAAAACATAGCGAGTGGCTCCCAGATACCAGCGGAGCTCCCAGCCCAGCACAGTCTGACTCAGTGAGTCCGGGGCAGAGGCAGCGAACCCCGGTCTTAGAGACTCACCATGGGAACAGCCACCTGAGAACCCTTTCCAACCCCTTGTCTGCCCACAGAGTCAGTGCCTTTCATTAAGTGAGCTCTAGGACTCTGTGGGTGTGTTTGCTTCTGTCCCTAAACTGGGATAGCTTTGTCACTGGGGACTAGATTGCTCATTGTCTGGGTTGGGGGCACCGAGGCAGCACACAGAATTCCCCACAGGGGCTTGATCCGCTGAGATCCCCTGGGTGTCATGTCTACAACCACCCCATCTCTTTCCTCCTGCTCCTCTCCCAACACACACGCCTGTCCCCACTCCCCAGCCGTTGGGTTTGCTGATGAACTCCTAGGATGGGACTCGGGGGTGGGCGGGCATAGTCACAAGAAATAGGTATGGCAGGTTTTTGGCAGATATAAGTAAGGTGGGGCTGGGTCTCCGAGAGATGTGTGTATTTACATGTGCGTCAATGAACTTAATCATTCAATGAATGGTTCCTGAGACCCAATCTGTGTCCCACTCTTTGCGCTCAAGAAGAGTCTAACTGGATGTCCAGTTAAGTGCTGACTGGACAGGGTTCTGAAGGATGAATAGGAGTTTCCCAAGGACAATGTGGCAAGGGATGACACTAAGCTTGAGAGTGGTATAAGCAAAGTCCCAAAGTCATGCAGTAGCAAAGACTTACGCACCTACTTTGTGCCAAGCATTGCTGAGTGCTGGACGGACGAAAGCCCTGCCCTGTGTTATTGTCACCCTCATGGGTGTGGTGGGAGACAGAAGGTAAACAGGGAGGCACATACATGAGGAAGACTTTTGGATTGTGCTAAGTGCCGTGGAACCTAGAACACAGGTGAAGAGATGGAGTGAATGGGGGCAGGCAGGTGCGGTCGCTTTGTGGGGGGCGCAGTCAGGGCGGGCCTCCATGAGGAGGTGGCATCTGAGCTTTGACCTGGATTTCGAGAATGAGTCAGGAATGCAGAGAAGGTTCCAGGCAGAGGGAATACCTTGGGAGGCTGGCAGGTGAAGTCTGTCAGGGTGTGTTTGGCCAGAGCACAGGAGACCCAGACACTTGGCTACCAGGACCATTAAGGTGACAACTACGAAATAGCGCCAACAAGAGGTGGCCAAAGTCCAATGCGGATGGGGTCGTCCCAGGCGGCGCAGACTCGGGGCTGCCCTCAATGGGCGGTGGTGGCGTCTGCTCAGGCAGTGCAGAAGCCCAGAGGAAGGGTGAGGTGTTTCCCCCGCAGATCCTGGAATGGGCCCGCCCCAGACCAGCGCTGCGGCCCAGGGAGGGTGGGTCTGGGAAGCCTTTGGGGCTGGCGGGGGAGGAGAGTGGGGGAGGGAGCCTGGCGGCGGGGCTGTTTGTTCTCTGGGAGGGATGGCGGGTGGGTCAGTCTCCTGAAACTGGGGAAGCCTGGACCCTAGGCTGGCAGGATTGGGCTGGGCCCCAGGGTGGGGGGGAGGGGCAGCGACTGGAAGGGGCTCCAGCGGACTTGGGTTTAGGTTCTGGGTTGGAGCAGGTGACTCTCAGTTTATTCGGAGCTCTTCCTCTAAAACAAGCATAAATCCTAGTACCTGCTGTAGGGCCAGTAGGAGATGAGGTGTGGGAAGGAACGAACAGTGCTTAGAATGGCTCTAGGTGCAGCCTCCATGGAAAATAGCCAGAGCAATGGACCAAGAGCTCCATGACCCAGCGACACGCAGGAACAAGGGATAGCTCTGCACGCAGCTCTGCCTTCCAGGGCCCCCAGGTCCCAGCTTCTAGGGATGTCTGCTTATCAGACATCCATGCATCCATCCAACCAATGTTTATTAAGCATCTACTCTACACCAGACACTGTTCTGGGGACCAGGGAACTCAGCCCCAAACCTGCCCTTGTGGAGTTTATATTCTGGTGGAAAAGAAATTAAAAAAAAGTAAACTGTTTTTTTTTTTTTTAAAGATTTTATTTATTTATTTGTCATAGAGAAGGAGCGAGAGTGAGCACAGGCAGACAGAGTGGCAGGGAGAGGGAGAAGCAGGCTCGCTGCCAAGCAAGGAGCCCGATGTGGGACTCGATCCCAGGACGCTGGGATCATGACCTGAGCCGAAGGCAGCTGCTTAACGAACTGAGCCACCCAGGCGTCCCTTTTCTTTTTTTTTCTTTTTTTTTTTTTTTTTAAAGATTTTATTTATTTATTTGACAGACAGAGATCACAAGTAGGCAGAGAGGCAGGCAGAGAGAGGAGAAAGCAGGCTCCCCGCTGAGCAGAGAGCCCGATGTGGGGCTCGATCCCAGGACCCTGGGATCATGACCTGAGCCGAAGGCAGAGGCTTTAACCCACTGAGCCACCCAGGCGCCCCAAAAAAGTAAACTGTTTAGAACGTCCAATGGCAACAGTGCCGCGGAGGGTCCAGAAGGTGTTTGAGGGGGTTCTACTGAAAAGCCATAATGTGGTTGGGATGATACTGAGTGAAGACCTGGAGGGAGTTAGGTGGGGGATACCTGGGGAAGGATCTCCAGGCAGGGGCAACAGCCAGTGCAAAGGTCCTGTGGCTCATGAGATCTTCACAGCATATTCACAGCAAGGCCAGCATATCTGCCGCACAGTGGCTGAGGGCAGAGGGGTGGAACATGAAATCAGAGAGATTATGAGAGCAGATCGTGGGTTCCCAGGGTCACTATAAGCATCAGAGAGAATGAGAAGACTATAGAAGTATTTTGGTCAAGTTTTTTTTTAATTGACATAAATTAATCTTAGAGTGAATAATGCAGTAGCATTTAGTACGTTTTCATTGTGCCACCACCCACCTGCATCTAGTTCTGAAGCACTTTGCAGCCCAAAATAAAGCCCTGAACCTATTAGCAGCTACTCCCCATTCCTCCGTCTCTGAACCCCTGGAAAACATTAATTTGCTCTTTGTACCTGCGGATTGGCCAATCTGGACATTTCATATAAATACAACCATACACTACATGATCTCACGGTGGGTTTGAGGTTCATATATGTATTGTTCAAGTGCTGGAATAATTTCAGACTTACAGAAAAGCTGCAAAATAATACATAGAACTCCCTATACTACACCCAGAATCCCCAGAGCTTAACAATGAACATACACGTGCTTATCATTTCTATCTCCCTGTCTCTTTCTCTCTCACACACATTTTTTCCCTGAACAATTTAAGAGTCACTTCCAGACCTAATATTCTTATGCCCCTAAAAATTTTTATTTTTTTAAAATATTTTATTTATCTATTTGTCAGGGGGGAGCACACAAAGGGGGAACAGCAGAGTGAGAGAGAGAAGCAGATTTTCCACTGAGCAGGGAGACAGATGATGCAGGACTCGATCCCAGGTCCCTGAGGTCACAACCTGAGCTGAAGGCAGACACTTACCTGACTGAGCCACCCAGGCGCCCCACCCCTGAAGACTTTAAATGTATTTTCTAAAAGAGCAGATAGATGGAGATTGAGACAGAATGATTGAGGGCCATAAGCCCCTGATGGGGAGAGCAGAGGGTTTTGTGGGAGAGGTCTCTCAGCACCCGGGACAGCACCAACGCTTATCAAGAATTCACCAACACAGACTATGATAAAGAGGAGCGTAGCCTACCTGGAGAGAGTTTCTAAACCCCGTGGGTGTGCCTGGGAATCAAGTGGGAGGTCCTCAGAGAGGAAGGAATTTGCACACATTGTTTCCTGTGTAATAGCTACATTAGCAGCCAGCAAGTTCTGGCACTTAATCTGTGTTAGGTCCTTCTTGTGAATGACTTTATATCAACCTTCCAGACTCTATAATGAGCTGGCAAACTACAGCCCATTGCTCCTTTTTGTAAATAAAGTTTTATTAGAACACATCCACTCTCATTTGTGTGCATCTTGTCTCTGGCGGCTTTCCTGCTCTAATGGCAGGATAGTTGCTGTAGGGACCGTAAGGCCATCAAGGACGAAATTATTTACTATCCTGTCCTTTGCAGAAAACCCCCTTGAGGTAGATGATAGAAGGGGAAAAAGGCTCAGAGAGGAAGGGCTTTACTCAAAATCGAGAGAACCGATGTCTGAACACAGAGTGCTCCTCTTCCCCCTCCCCTCTCAGACCTCCTTCTCCTCCTTAAGTACAGTACAAGACACATGACATAGAATTTACTATCTTAACCATTTTCAACTGTATGGTTCAGTGGCATTAAGCACATTCACGCTGTTGTGCAACCATCACCACTATCCACGTCCAGAACTCTTTCTGCAAACCTGACATTCTGTACCCACTACACCCTAACTCCCCACTTCCCCCCACCTGCCAGCCCCTTGCACCCACCATTCTACTTTCTGTCTCTAGGATTTTGTCTCCTCCAGGGACCTCAAACAAGCGGAATCATACGGCATTTGCATTTTTGTGACTGGCTTATGTCACGTGGCTTAACATCTTCATGCAGTGAGAAAAGGCACATGAACAAGGAAGTGAAAAACAGTGAAATCACCCATTTCTTTGCCTGGCAGAGACCCGGTGCCGAATATTATAGTTTTTTTTTCCCCTAAAAGTATGCACTGTAGTATAGACACTTAAAAAGAGAGAGAGAGAGAGAGAGACGGAGAATGAATCAGCCCATCTCTCCCCACCCCGTATTGGCGGTTAAGGAAGAAGTCATGTATGTTCTTAAACATTTGGGCCTGATAAAGCTGCAGACAGAGTCTGTCTGGAACCACATACAGAGGAATTAATTTTACTGTTAGTATCGGAGGGACCATGATTCTGCCTTGTTGCCAGCGTGTAGTTCAATGTCTGGGACACAGTGGGTGCTCATGACATAGTTGTTGAAAGGAGTGTGGAAGTTGGAATAGTAGAGAGTAGACCCCTCTTCTATGGATAGGCATTGAGCTTAATTTTATTTGCTTCTGGCAATTTGAGGAATATTTTCCTAAGTGTCTTTCTTTCTGAATGACTACTCCCTTAGCATAAATTCTTACAAGGGGAATATATGCATGGATGTTAAAAAAAAAAAAAACTATTTATTTGACAAACACACAGAGGAACAGCAACAGAGGGAACACAGCAAGGGGAGTGGGAGAGGGAGAAGCAGGCTTCCTGCTGAGCAGGAAGCCCGACGTGGGACTCAATCCCAGAACCCTGGGATCATGACCCAAGCCAAAGGCAGATGCTCAACAACTGAGCCCCCCAGGTGCCCCCATGCACCAATGTTTTTTTTTTTTTAAAGATTTTATTTATTTATTTGACAGGGACAGATCACAAGTAGGCAGAGAGGCAGGCAGAGAGAGAGAGAGAGAGGGAAGCAGGCTCCCTGCTGAGCAGAGCGCCCGATGCGGGACTCGACCCCAGGACCCTGATATCATGACCTGAGCCGAAGGCAGCGGCTTAACCCACTGAGCCACCCAGGCGCCCCGCACAAATGGTTTTGACATGAATTGCTGAATGGCCTTTTAGGAGGCTTCCACCGGCGAGTAGGAGTCCCCACGTCACCACATCCTTGCCAACAGAGGCTGTTAGCATTGTTTTGACCTTGCCAATCTGATAGGCGAAAATACCATCTCATAATTACCCTAATGAGCATTTCTTTGATTCCTAGGAAGGCTGAATAGTTTCATGTGTGTGTTGACATCACTTCTTTGCAAATAGCCCATCATACCATTTGCCTATGCTCCCTTCTCTTGTTAGAGATTTGTAAGAGCTCTTTACGTATTAAGGATACTATCTCTTTGCCATTTGGTGGGTAAGAGGAGCCAGAAATTGAGAGAAGTGAAGCCACTGCTCAACACACACGTAAGAGGTAGAACAGGAATTTGAAACAAGATGTGTGTAGATCAACGTTTGCGGTTCATTACCTGCCTTCATGGCACCTTCCCCTTTCCCAGGCCTTGCTCCCTCCATGGCCAGAAGCCCTGAGTTCCCACAGTCTCCGAAAGGGGAGAGGCCTCTTGCCAAACCCAGTCACCTTTGCTACATCCCTAACAGCAAACCTGTTCTTTGGTTTGTTGTGTCAGTTAAATACTTGGCACATACATTGGAACTCACTAAATAGCAGCTGGTATTATTGCTTATTTTTTCTTTAAAATTTTCCCTTCAGTCACATCTCTTGCCAGCCGCCTCCCCATTCAAGCCAACCTCCTACCATCCCAAACACGTGTCCCTCCCCAAGCAACTTGCATCCTGATGCCTAGCCTTCGAATATGCTGTTACATCTGTCTAGTTGTCTCTCTCCACTCGGTCCACTTAAAGAACTCCTACTCATCCTTCAAAACCCTATTTGTGTTTCCCTTCCTCTGGGAAACTTTTCCTCACTCCTAGGCTGAGACTCCAATCACAGATCCTGGACCCAGTGATGTTGTGTTCCCTTTGGGTGCCCTGTGTCTGGGAGGGCACACAGAGCTCACAGTTATCACAGCATTACAGAGATAAGCAATATCTAAGAGAAAAAAAAAATTAGCTCCAAACTGCAAAAGCTCAGACCCAAAGTGAATAATTTCATTCTGTCTACAAAATGTCACATCAAATTTATTGTCCAATCCAATTCGAAAACCTCTTGGGCATCTGGAAATAATTTATCAAGGCGATATTTCTCACCTCATAAGAATTCTCAAATATGACTGTTGATTGCAGACAAAGCAGACTGATTCATAAATCAAGAGTTAGTTGTAGTCAAAAGATATCCAGAACAAAATTGGAGAAAATTTTCAGTTCTTTTGAGTCACCTTTGTTGCAGGATAATTTACATGCAACAAAAGTCACTATTTTTAAGTGAAAATGCTGATAACATGTTACAAATAAATGTATGCGGTCATGCATATAACTATCAGTAGGATTACAAGAGAGACATTTCCAAAACCCAAAGAAGTTCCCTTTCTGGCAATCACTTCCTCCTCCCCCTCTGCCCCTGGCAACCACGGATCTTCCTTCCTTCACTACCGGCTTGCCTTTCCTAGAACCATGCCATGTAACTGGACTCATACGTCATGCAGTCTTCTGCGACTGGCTTCTTTCACGCAGAACGATACTTTTGTAGCGCATCTCGCTGTCAGATTGCCAGCATTTTTTTTTTTTTTAAATAATAACCCATTGTACGCATTTAGAATATTTTATCCAGGAGTCCTGGCCTCCATCTCCTCCTCTCTCTCGGACCCAGCAGTTAAGACACCTAAACCCTCCTCCCTCACACCCGGGAGTCCAGGCCCCAGCCCCACAAACCCTCCTCCCTCAGACCCGGGAGTCCAGGCCCCAGCCCCACAACCCCTCCTCCCTCAGACCCGGGAGTCCAGGTCCCCAGCCCCACAACCCCTCCTCCCTCAGACCCGGGAGTCCAGGCCCCCAGCCCCACAACCCCTCCTCCCTCAGACCCGGGAGTCCAGGCCCCCAGCCCCAGCCCCTCCTCCCTCAGATTCTAGAGTCTTTGCCCTGATCTCCCTCAGGACCCCAGGGGTTTGGGAAAGCCCCAGGCCAGTAGGTCCCGGCCCGGAGCCTCGAAATTCTCAAATTCTCTCATCGCCCACGAGGAAGGTGCTAGTGGTGAACACGCACTTTAGGTGTGAAGAGGCTGATATATGGGAAAGGTACACAGAGGAGCGCAGCATGCGAGCGGCAGCGCGGGGCGCGGCGGAAGCAGCAGGACCCTAACTCTGCCTCTGGTGGAACAGCCGCGCAGGCTACAGTACCGCGAACGTGACGTCATGGAACAGTGCGCAGGCTCGCCCCTCATGCCCCGCCCCCAGGCCGCGGCCACGCCCACGACCCCGGAACCTCCCATTCCTGGCTGCAGCGGCGCCGGGGCCTATCCTCATAGGCCCCGCTCCGGGCAGGCCCGCCCCTTGAAGCCCCGCCCACAGCACCCCGCCCCTTTCCGGAAGCTCGGGGCAGAGCAGAGCTTGCCCTTCTCCACGTGGGTCGCCGGCTGCCCGCTCCTCTCCTCCGAAAGACCCTGCGGGGGGCTCGGCGTCGGACCCTAGCTCCTGCCCGGCATGAACCGCTACCTCCTGCCGCTGTCCGTGCTGGGCACGGCGGTGGGTGGCGCGGTGCTGCTCCGGTGAGTGCGCGCCCCTGGTGGGCGGGTGGGTGGCCGCCAGGTGGGGACGGGCCGGGGACAGGTGGCCTGAGGGTCGCCGGCCTAGGACCGGTGCAGACAGTGCGGCGGGGCAAACCTAGGGCGGGCCTCGAGGGCAGGTCACGGCCCAAGGTCACCCCGAGGAAAGGGGCGGGCCCGGGCCCTGGAAACCTTCTGGTCATCGATTATTGAGTCCATCCTGCAGACAGGCATTGGGGGACCCCATGCGTCACCCAGGGCCCCCTAAGCTCTCGTTACCCGCAATCAGAGACGCAAACCGGATTGTCCAGCTCGGTGAACAAAGCGGTTGTACTGCATGGGATACACACGGAGTTCTTATCTTTTCTAGGCTAACGCACTTAAAAAAAAACCCACAGAAAACCCGGCTCCCGAATATTCTAGAGCAGCACTGTTTGGTAGAACTTTCTCGGCGGATGGAAGTGTGTCTGGGTGGTGCCGTCCATGATGATCGCCATCACACGTGGCTACTGAGCGCTCCCAGTTTGGCTGTGTTAGGCTTACAGTTAGCAATATGGTCCTTACGCACCTGTGAAGAGCGTGCAGCTCCTGTGTTCTTACCACCAACAAAAAAAGAATTAGCAGTATATAATTTTATTACACTTACACAATACAAGAGATTAGCTGGGAGGCCCGAAAGTAATTGGAATTTTTTTTTTTAAAGATTTTTTATTTATTTATTTGACAGAGAGAGATCACAAGTAGACGGAGAGGCAGGCAGAGAGAGAGAGAGGGAAGCAGGCTTCCTGCTGAGCAGAGAGCCCGACTCGGGACTTGATCCCAGGACCCTGAGATCATGACCTGAGCCGAAGGCAGCGGCTTAACCCACTGAGCCACCCAGGCGCCCCTGGAATTTTTTTTAATATAAAGATTTTGTTTATTTATTTGACTGACAGAGATCACAAGTAGGCAGAGAGGCAGGCAGAGGGAGGAGGAAGCAGGCTCCCCGCTGAGCAGGGAGCTGGATGTGGGGCTCGAACCCAGGACCCCGAGATCATGACCCGGGCTGAAGGCAGAGGCTTAACTCACTGAGCCACCCAGGTGCTCCAAGTAATTGGAATATTTAAATACTTTTTTTTTTTTTAATCAAGGGCATGAAGCATAGACTGTAAATCTCTTTGAATAAATTACCTTTGGGTTTATTTGCCTGCGCTGTGATGAGGCTTCACGGTGAACTTGTTGCTTCTGACCCGATAACGTCATTTTCGTGTCGCTGGCCCATCTCTTGTGATTTATAATTCATGACACTGCAGCTCTGGGATGGTAACTGGGTGTTTTTGAAAGTTCTAGAAGATGGAGATGATTCTTTTTTAAATGGAAATAATTTCCCCTTGTGATAAAATTCATCACCTGCTGTTTTTTTATTCATACTCTTGTCTTTCAGTTGTGATGAAGCTAAAAATAGTAACAATACTAAAGGGATAGCATGGGATGGGCAGAATGAACGTTAGCAGAATGCCCTGGGGAAAAAGGATGGCTATTTCTTTTTAATAAACTTAAAGAATTAGCCCCAGGAGGGTGGTGGTTTCCGTGCTGTGCTCTTCTGTTGTAGGCTGGTGGCACTGTCTGCCTGGCCCAGCCCCTATCAGTGACATTCGGCCCCTATCAGTGACATTCGCTTGTTTCCAGTATTTGGCCTCTGGGGAATGTGGGTAGAGGGTAAGAGCCTTGAAAAGATGTGCATGTCTTTATGCTCAGAACCTGTGAAGGTCTTCCCTTGCCTGTCATAGGGGACTCTGCCAGTGCCACTGAGTTAAGGACCCTGAGATGGGAAGGTGATCCTGGATTGTCCAGGTGGGGGCCCAGTGCGGTCACAGTGGTCCTTCAGAGTCAGGACCTGAAGATGCTGTGCTGACTTCTGGAGACAGAGGAGGAGGGGCTGTGAGCCAGGGAGTGTGGGCACCTCTAGGAGCTGGAAAAGGCATGTGACCCACCTCTCCCTAGAGCCTCCAGGAGGAGCACAGCCCTGCCAACACCTGTTCTTCTCCCGGTGAGACCCGTCTTGGGCTGCAGCCTGCAGACCCGTAGATTTACCTGTGCAAGGTTTTAACCAGCCGAGCCTGTGGTCACTTGTTAGAGCAGCCATAGGAAACCAGTCCAGTGGGTCTTTGCAAAGTAGTGATGGTCCCGTGCGGAGCCTCCCCACACCCAGCCATGTGGAGCCTTTGCCTGCAACACCACATGGGCCCCCACAGAGTTAGGAGATGTCCTTCCTGTCTTTGCACTGCGGGAACATGAGCGCCCAAAATTGTAACAGTCAGGGTGCACACGTGGACCAAAGTGACCTCCTTGCTTACCTACAGAGACTACGTTGCAGGCGGGGCCTGTCCCAGCAAGGCCACCATTCTCGGGAAGACCGTCATTGTGACTGGCGCCAACACGGGCATCGGGAAGCAGACAGCCATGGAGCTGGCCAGGAGAGGTGAAGTCCCAGGGGGCACCTGGTCTTGCGGTGTGTGGTCTGGGGTGGAGGGCTTGCATTCCCAGGGGGTGGTAAGGTCGTTTGATGGTTTTGGTAACAAATGACAGAGACCAGACTCCCGCCGGCTTAAGCCAGAAGGGCTGGTGTCCCTGACAGGCAGGGGAGACGGTGGGTCGGTGGGTCTCAGAGAAGGCTGTGGCCACCCAGTGGTTGCCGGTGCTGGTTTTTCTCTCTGCACTGGCCGTGGGCTTCTGTACTGTAGCTGACTTAGTGCTCATGGCTTGGCTGGGGCCTGGCTCAGAATCGGGTTTCAGGCCCTTCTAGGCTTACCGGTCAGGCGTTCTATAAGGCCCCTCGATCTGGGTGTGTTCACTGTTTTTGTCCTGGTCAGACTGGAGTTATGGAGGACGTCCACGGAGGAGGAGTGATCGCTTTCGAAGTTAGAGTTAGTGGATTTCCTGTCGGATCATCCTCCAGAAAAGAAGTCAAGGATTTAGGTTTGAGCAACCAGACCTGCTCTTGGCTGGAGTGGGAAGGCTGTGGCAGGGCAGCTGGGAGGGCTGGGGGAGATCGGAAACTTCTTTGGGCTTGATGGGTTTCGGGAGCCCGGGGAACGGGTCCCGATGGGCCAGCCTAGAGCTGCCCATCTCCCTCGGAGGTCAGGTGGGAGGGGGCTGTGATGGGTGGCACCCTGCCTCCCCCACCACATGGCGTTTCCCCGAGGAGGGGGCATGTAGTCCTCCCAGGAGAGGCTGAGCAGTGACATTGGGTGGACACCCCCACTGGATCTGGAGGGCTGGGCCCCAACAGAGGCTGGACAGATCTGGGGTCCACTGAGTTCCCTTGTGGACCATGTGAGGGGAGGCAGCTGGGCCCGGTGGGGAGCGAGCCATGGGGATCCACGTGGATCCACACAGATCCACGCCATCCGCCTCATGGCTGCCTGTCCTCCTCCAGTCCCTGCTTCTTCTCACTTCTCTAATTTTTAAAGTTATTATTATTATTATTATTTTAATTTGACAGACAGAGATCACAAGTAGGCAGAGAGGCAGGCAGAGAGAGAGAGAGGAGGAAGCAGGCTCCCCGCAGAGCAGAGAGCCTGATGTGGGGCTCGATCCCAGGACCCTGGGATCATGACCTGAGCCGAAGGCAGAGGCTTTAACCCACTGAGCCACCCATGCGCCCCTAACGTTATTTTTTTGTGGCTGTACAGAAATTCAGTCCACACGTCACACAATTCCCCCGTGGTGGTTAGTATATTCCTGGAGTTGTGTGAACGTTGCCAGTCAGTTTCGCCAGAATGACAGCTCGTCCTTTCAGTGGTCATCCCCATTCCCACTCCTCCCAGGGAGCCATCCTGCCTCCTGTCAATCAGCCTGTTCTGGGTATTTCTTATCAGCGGAATCATCGGCTGCGTTGGCTTTCGTGACTGGCTGCTCCCAGCGAGCACGTTCGTGAGGTCCGTCTACGTGGTAGCGCATGTCATGATCATTTCCGTGGCCAAGTAGGTTCGACGGTCTGGATGGACGCCTTGTGCCTCTCTGCTCAGCCGCTGGTGGACATTTGGGTGGTGTCCGTCTTTTGCTGCTGTAAACGGTGCCTGTGTTTTCATGTGTGTTGGGTGTCTGTACCTGGGAGAGGATCTAAAAACTAATTTTTTCCTGCCCTGGGCTTGCAGGAGGCAACGTCATTCTGGCCTGTCGAGATATGGAGAAGTGTGAGGCGGCGGCAAAGGACATTCGCGGGGAGACCCTTAATCACCGCGTCAGGGCCCGGCACTTGGACTTGGCCTCCCTCAAGTCCATCCGAGAGTTTGCCGCGAAGATCACTGAAGGTAGGAGGGACGACGCCGGCCTTGGGGGGTGAGGTCCTGGGTGGCCACAAGTCCCATGGTGTGGCGCTGGTGTTTTCGGACAGGTGCACGTCTCTACGGGTGAAGGTTGTACATTTTTATAGCTCCTTCCATTGTCACGTGGAAACATTTTACATTTCAACCGTTGCCTAAATTGGAAGAGTAATATTTCTGGGTATGCGAGCACTGTGTGGAAGTTTATTATCTGCGTCCGCCAGTACAGTTCTCGGCACCCAGTCGTGCCCGTTAGTTTACGCGTTACCTGCGGCTGCTTTAGTCCGGCGGCAGCAAAGGCCCTGTGGCCTGCAAAGCCAACAATTCGTAGTCTGGGCCCTTACAGGGCAAGTCTGCTCTGTGGGACTCCCGCTCTGCAGGAAGACGAGCTCCGTGGGCATCGGAGCCGACAAGACGCAGAGGCCCGGGTGCGGTCAGGTGTGCGGGGAGCTGGCGGGTGGGTTAGCTGGCTGGAGACGGCGGAAATGCTGACTGAGCCGGCGGTTCCTGTGGCTTCCGGCCCTTGAGGGTCTGCTGGGTGTCTCTTTCCGCAGGTGCAGGGATTCCGCCGCGTTTCCCACACTCCGCCTCCCTGACTCACTCATTTCGCTCCCCACCGGATGTTCTCAGAACTGGTTCATGTCTTTATGTTTTCAAACAGGAGTACCATTTTACGGGATTAAACATTCAGAAAGGACAAACGGGGGTGCAGCCGGCACCTCCCTGTCTCCGGCTACCGCTGCCTTCCTCAGCGGCGCTTGGGGTCCTCGCGTGACCTTCTGGAGACAGTCTGTGCATTTATAAAGCAGGCAGGTGTAGAGACCACCCTGTGGCTTTTGTCCTTTTTACAGAGGGGTTTCATGAGCGGAGGGGGAAGGAGCAGAGGGAGGGATGGAACCCTGCGCCCAGTGCAGCCCAACCCGGGGCTCGATCTCATGACCCTGAGATCACGACCTGAGCTGAAACCAAGAGTCAGACACTTAACAGACTGAGCCGCCCAGGCCCCTCCCTTCGCTTTTTTATATAATCAGAGGCCATCAAACGTGAGGAGCTGTGCTGCTTTTTCTCCCTCATTGGGCCTAGCAGTGCACGTGTTACCTGTTTTTACAGAGGGGAAACCGAGTCACAGAGAAGCTGTGTGACTCGGCCAGGGTTGTATAGCTGCCCAGGGTAGAGCCTGGGGCTCCAGGGTGGGAGCTCCCAAGGGCTGTGCTGGCCCTTCCAACAGCCAGGCAGAGGCCGTTGCGTCGGTGCTCGATAACTAGTTTGTTGTCTCCACGGATCCTGGAAAGCACTTCCTGAGTGTGTGGGTTCCCCTGTGTCCCTCTGAAGGTGCGTTGGGGTCCTGACCCCCAGGACCTCAGCACGAGACCTGATCTGCAGAGGGTCTGTGTGGAGGTGGTTAAGCCTGGTGTCCTCATACAGAGGGGAGGTGAGCACGCAGACAGGTCCAAGGGAAGAGACTGGGAGTTGAGTCACCTGGGAGCCCAGGAGAGAGCCTAGCGCAGATTCTCCCCTGTGGCCGTCGGTCCTCAGAAGGAAACAGCCCTGAGATGCACGGACCGCGGGCTTCCCACCTGCAGGGCCGGCACACAGTACGTTCAAGCGGCCCATTGTGTGGCGCTTTCTCAGAGCGGCCTCTCTAGCCGATACGGGAGGAAGGTGCTAGGTCTGGAATCGGGTGCAGCACTGGCTGCTCAGCGAGCTGGGCCCACGAGTAACCCTCAGTCCGATGCCCGAGGCCCCTGTGGGTGTGGCTTCTTTCCCTCTCCAGGAGAGACCTCCAGGCCTTAGGTGGGCGTGTATCTGTCTCTGGGGCTGCTGTGGCCAAGTGCAGCAAATGAGTAGCTTGAGATGAGCACCCGTTCTCTTCAGGGTTGTGGAGGCAAGTCTGAGATCAGGGCGTCAGCTGGGCGGCCCTGTTCCCGAGACCGGAGAAGGCCCTCTGCCTCTTCCCGCCTCTGGCGGTGGTTGCCGGTCCCCGGCGATGCTCAGCTGGTTGCCGTGTTGCTGCAGTCTCTGCCTCTGTCTCCCTGGGGGGTCTTGGTCTGTGTCCTCCCAGGGTAGGGCCCATGCTGTGACCTTCTCTTAACCTGATGACTTTCTGCAAAGACTCTTTCCAAACACGGGTTGCATTCACAGGCTCCAGGTGGACGTGAATGTTCCAGGCACTGTTCAGCCCAGTGCTGGGGGCACTGTCCCCACGGCTGCGCTGGCTCTCCGCGCAGGCCCAGATGCTGACGGCGTCCGCCCTCACCCCTGTCTTCCAGAGGAGAAGCAGGTGCACGTTCTGGTCAACAATGCAGCCGTGATGCGGTGCCCGCACTGGACCACGGAGGACGGCTTCGAGATGCAGTTTGGCGTTAACTACTTGGGTGAGGGCCCGGGCTGAGGGCTGCGTGGCGTGTCGCGGACCTGGGTGCGAGCGGCGTCTCCGGCGGGCTGGACTCGGGCTCCAAGGCTCCCCTTCGTTGCTGGATGCTCTGTCAGTCCTTCGGATCCTCTGCCCATCTCTTGGCCATGTGACCCTTTGTCCTCCAGTCTGCCTGTCCATCAGTCACTCATTCTGTCCACCCACTGTCACCCTGGATGTGACTGGAGTTCTGTTAGTAAGGGAAAGGGGGTAGATACTGGGTGGGCGCCAGTCACTGGATTAGGGCCCACCTAGCGACCTCATTTTCACTTGTGAAGACCCTTCTCCAAATAAGGCCCGTGCCGAGGCCCTGGAGGTCGTAACACACGTTGCTATCATTCGGGTCCTATTGGCTGGGATGCAGTCACATGACCTGACGTTGCTGCAAGGGAGTCTGGGAAATGTAGTCTTTCACTGGGCAGTCCCGTGCACAGCCCGCAGTTCTGTTGCTGAGGGCGGCGCGGGAGGTGGTCCGTCCCCTCGGGGTTCTTCTAGGGCCTGATGCCTGCGGCTGGGTCCCTCTTTGCTCTGGGCCCATCCTGGGCACTACAGGGTGTCCAGCAGCGTCCCTGGCCGCCTCCCACCAGATGCCAGGAGCACCCCCTTCTCTCTCTGGAGTTAGGATGACTGGAACCTCTAACCTTGCCAGATGTCCCGTGGGGGAGAGAACTGGCCCCTGTCGAGAGCCCTGGGCTACTGGGAGGGTCAAAGAAGGTACCATTGTCAGTACGATCCTATGTACCAGCTAAGAATTCAGTGAAAACGGTCTTCGTTGTCCTTCCTCTAGGTCACTTTCTCTTGACAAACTTGCTGCTGGATAGACTGAAAGCCTCAGCCCCTTCACGGATCATCAACCTCTCGTCCTTGGCCCACATCGCAGGACACGTAGACTTTGACGACTTGAACTGGGAGAAGAGGAAGTATGACACCAGAGCGGCTTATTGCCAGAGTAAGCTGGCCATCATCCTCTTTACCAAGGAGCTGAGCCGGCGGCTGCAGGGTACGTGCATGGCGAGCCTCACAGGCCTTCCTCCTGCTCTAGCTCTAGGCCTGGAATGTCCTGCTGCAACCCTGGGCCCAGGGGAGGTCAAGCCTTGGTCCCGGAACAGAGCAGGCAGATGTGTGACACACATACCCCTGGTTCTCTGGTGCCTGAGGCAGACATGACTAATCGATTGTGGCCTTCTGTGTTCATCCCACTGGGCATCTAGGCCATTGGTGCTCTAGGCTAGTGGTGCTCAACCACGGCAGTGTCTGAAGATGGCTGTGGCCGTCGCTTCAGGGAGTGGAGGTGGGGCGGGTGTTGCCGCTGGCATCTAGCCGCCTGGCATCCTTCCATGCACAGGATAAACATGACGGGACCTCAGCGTCCACAGAGCTGAAGCTGAAGCCTGCCCTTTGCCCCGCTCCTTGGAGAGCATCCGTGGGCCAGCAACATCAGCTCAGCTGGGAGCCTGTCCTGACTGCAGCACCTCAGACCCCATCCCCGACCCATTGCTTCAGGTTCCCTAAGGTGGGTGGAGCCCAGCCGTTTGGGCATCTCAAGTCCTCCGGGTGATTTTTTACGTACGCTCAGGTTTGGGAGGCTCTGCTCTGGGCAGTCGTGCAACAGAGCAGCTTTGCAAGATGAAACCACCGGATGTGGAAGTGTCAGAGCAAGAGGGGTGGTGTGGGGTCAAGGGTAGGACCCAGCACAGTATGGGGTAACCCTAGAGCTGAGGGTGGGCCATGTCAGGCTTCCAGGTGGGGCATGAACCTGGCGTCTGCCATCGTCCCTCCTCTTCCTTCTCTCCCCAGGCACGGGTGTGACTGTCAACGCTGTGCACCCCGGTGTGGCCAGGACCAAGCTGGGCAGGCACACGGGCATGCATAGCTCCGCCTTCTCCAGCTTCACGCTCGGTAAGCCACCTCCTGGCCTGGGCTCCCTGAGCGGAACCCCTGCCCTCATAGCCTGGGGCCTGGGCTCTCTTCAGGGGATTAGTCAGGGTTCCGCCAAGAAATAGAACCAAGAGGATTATATAGATGCTTGGAGAGATTTGTCATGCGGGGCTGGTTTGTGCATTCAGGGAGGCTGTGACGACCCGTGATCTGCCGTCTGCAGGCCGGAGGCCCGGGAGAACTGGTGCTGTAGTCCCAGTCCAAACCCGAAGGCCTGCCGACCAGGGGAGTGATGGCATAAGTCCCAGCCCGAAGGCCAGGAGCAGTATCTGAGGGCAGGAGACGGGTGTTCCAGCTCACGCAGAGAGAGGGGGAATTCGTTCTGTTCGTACCCTCAGCTAATAGCGTGGTGGCTGCCCAGTCGGCGCGGGCGGGTCTTTACGCAGTCTGCCGATTCCAGTGCTGATCTCTCCCGGTCACATCCTCATGGACACGCCCAGAAACAGGGCTTTACCGGCTTTCTGGGCATCCCTTAGTTCAGTCAAGTTGACACAAAATTAACCGCACACTCCAGAGACCGTGTCGGTGGCTTGGCTCTGCCCCCTCCCCTGTGTCTTCCCGGGTCCCGAGAACGAGTCACTTCTACCCGTGTATCCAGCCTGCTGGCCTCAGAATCGGCCCAGAAAACAGGCTGCATCCTGTTTGATGAAACAGACCGAGTCTCAGAGAAGGAGACCAGGGAGTTGACTCCTGCTTGTGCATAGGGGGACGCTGGCTTCACCCCAAACTAGCTGTGCCACCCAGGGAAGCCACTTCACCTCTGGGGCCTCAGTTTCCCTCCTTACAAAGTGAGGGCCGTAATAGTGTCCTCCTACAGTTGTTGGGAGGTTGAGATGGGCCTTAATAGGGCCAGCACAGGGCCTGACTAACTTTAAGGTGAGTAAATACTTAGAACTTTAGAGCTAGTATTTGTAATCCTGAAAATCATTTATGGGGTGGGTGCCAGATTTCAAGGATCTTAAGCTGAGGCTGGCCCCAGAGACATTTAATAAATAAAAGTTATTTTTAAAGCAAAATGGGGTAGGGTAAGGACTCAGAGCTGATTGAGGAGGGAGAGCTTCCATTTGCTTGGGGAAAAGACAGGGAGGCTTCCTGGGGGAGGCAGCTTTTGGGCCGGTCTCTGCATCTGGAGGGATTTGGCTGGGCAGTGCCAGGGAAGGGAGCTCCTGGTGGAGGGAATCTTGGGAGGCACAGGCCTGGAGGAGGGCTGTATGGGACTGCAGTCCCACATCTGGCCTGTGGGCCCCGGGCAACCCCAGGGATGGGGGGGGGGGGGGCTTTTCCTGTCCTCCCTGAGCGTGTGTGGACTGAATGCTCCGTGGGCTGATTGCAGGGCCCGTCTTCTGGTTGCTGGTCAAGAGCCCCGAGCTGGCAGCCCAGCCCAGCACGTACCTGGCTGTGGCGGAGGAACTGGAGGGTGTTTCTGGGAAGTACTTCGACGGACTCAAAGAGAAGGCTCCCGCCCCTGAAGCTGAGGATGAGGAGACAGCACAGAGACTTTGGGCTGAAAGTGCCCGCCTGGTGGGCTTGGAGGTGCCCCGTGCTTCCTCTGTGAGGGGGCAGCCCCTCCCCAAGTAGCCTCGTGGAGCCTGTGGAAACTACGCGGGAGGCTGAGTACCAGGATGGAGCAGCAGGACCAGCCAAGGCTGGCCGCTCTGTCTGCAGCACCCTCTGGGTGCCGGCGCTGGCTGGGTGAGCCCCGGGGCCGCTGCTGTCATGCTCTCAGCCCCCTCTAGGTGGCAGTGTTGGCCAAGGAACGCTGACGTCCCTGCCCATGTCACCGTCCGGATGGCAGTGCCGGTGGCCTGAGCCTCAAGGCCGCTGCGCTCATGCCTTGCAGCACCTTCTGGGCGGCAGTACTGGCCACGGAACGCTGACCGCCATGCCTAGTCACCCTCTAAGTGGCGCTGTTGGCTGCTTGAGCTCGAGACCGCTGCTGTCGTACCCCCAGCACCCTCTAGGCGGCAGTGTTGCTTGAGGAATGCTTACCGCCGTGCCCACGTCACCTCTCCTGGCACTTTTGGCTGTGTGAGCCTGGAGACCACCGCTGTCACGCTGGTACTGCCCTCAAGGTGGCAGTGCCCGGGGAACGCTGGCTGCCATGTCCACACCACCCTGTAGGGGTCACTAGCGGCCCTTTTCTCTTCTCAGGCGCAGTGGACGGGACTGCAGATGTGCACCTGGCACAGTGGCCAGCTGGTGCGGCGCGCCCTGTAGCCCGCAGGGGCGTGGGGCCTTCAGACACCTGCCTTGAGTGGGTAACTGGGAACTGCAGTGGGAGGCGTCTGCTCCGTCTGCCGTGGCCATGTCAGGAGAGCCAGTGGTGGCCACTGTGCAGAACCGTATGACCGCTGGGGAGGGTGTCGGACAGCCACGGTCAAGTTCGTGGCTCCCTGTGGGACCTCGGGCGCGTCTCTGAACCGCGGTTTCTCCCCCGGCGCATGTGCAGAACAACCTGACCACCTCGCCGGAGCGAGTGTTGATGACAGTTCTCGCCTGGCTGGGGGAATGGAGCCGTTCGCTGCTGAATGTTCCCTTGCACGTGCCGTACCCTGGCCGAGCCGCCGGGGACAGCCCTGAGGACAGGCCTTGTGACGCCAGTCCTGCTCGGGACAGCGAGAGCGGAAGACCCACCAGCTGCGTGGCTTCGGTGACAGAATCCAGGCTGGCACTCCGCCCCCGCACAAAATTGGAGGAGGGGACGCACCAGAAAGTTCAGTAATCAGTATACACATATTTTAACAAATTGTAACATTTGAGATACTTGTGGAGGCCAGGGATGCTGCTCCACACCCTTCGCTACCCAGAACAGCGGCCCATGCCCGGCTGCAAATGCCGATGGTGCCGAGGGAGGGGAGTGCTGAGGGCGGAATTAGACGGCTCAGGGCTGTGTAAATACGGTTCATTTTCTTTGATGAACGCACTCGGGTAGGCACCTTCCAGCATGGACCCCAGAGGTCCCCACCTGCCCCTGTCCACACCCTCCAGCTACTCACTTCTAGGGTGGAGAACAGAGTAAAGCTGGCGGAATGTCCGGTTCTGGGGTTTGGTTGCTGACGGGCGTCTACCGAGAGCAGGTGCTTGCTGGCTCTCGCCCTGCCTCCCTGCAACGGAGCCATGAGCCGCCAGGAGCTGGACAGCCAGAGAGGAACTGAGGCCTCCGTCCAGCAGTGTAGGAGAAGGTGTGAGTGCCAGGAGGTGGAATCCCGGGAGGGCACCCCGGGAGCCCGTCCACCCCAGGGATACATAACACACCACACATGCGTCATGCGTACACAGATCACACGCATGTGCATAACCTTATAGAACATGCGCATTTCTTACTGCGGCATTGGAGAAACCAAGCTTGAGGAATCCTTCTACCGGTAGTACCATAGTCGGAGGGTAACCTGGAAACCCCTGGTTCTCTAAACACAGGTACAGGATTCGCCTGGATGTGAAGGTATTTGCTAACCTAGCCGAAATACAATGATCAAGGTCAAGAAAACAATCATGGTACTAATATCTGATACTGATCTATAGACACTGGGATTTTTTCAGTGACAACATCTTTTATAGCAAAAACACTAACAAAATTCTTCTCTGACCCAGGATCCAATCCAGAATCTACGTTCTGCTAGTTGGCACATCTCCTTAACCGGCTTTGGACAGAAACGGTCTTTCTCTCTCATTAGCTGGGCCCTTCTGAGAGGTCCTGGCCAGGAATTTCATAGAAAGTGCTCCAGTCAGGGTTGTCTGTGATTTCCTCATCATTAAACTCAGGCTATGTGTTGTCAGGAGGAATACCACAGGAGCAATGCTGTCTTCTTCGTGGTGCCTTCCATCAGGAGACAGATGTTGTCTTTGCCCCATCATCAGTGCCGTTGTGATGACACCTTCCAACTGGCAGAGACACATGGCCAAAGGGCCCAGAGCCCTGCTGCCTGGACACCCCCCTCCCTGCACCTCCACATGCGCACCAGCCCAGGAGCTCCTGCATGGACATCCTGCTCCCGTTGTCTACAGTTTGGTGGGTCTCTCAGTCAGGGTCCCTTGTCTTTGCAAATCTGGTGAGCGGGCCGTGGATGGGATTCGAGCAAGACCAACCAGACCCTCTCCTTGAATTTGGATCTTGATGAGGCTGACACCAAGACCAGTCGTGTGTTCCAGAGATGTCTGTCGGCTCCTGGTCCCCGCACCCTGGCTGTGGTCTATCTGACCATAAACTGGGGGGCTTGAATGATAGGCACTTACTCTCTAAGAGTTCCGGACGTCCGAAGTCCAGAATGGGTCTTGGGGTCAACATCAAGGTGTCAGCCGGAGCTGTGTTCCTTCCAGAGGCTCAAGGGGAGAATTTGCTTCCTGCCTTGTCCAGCGTCTAGGCGGCCCCCACATTCCTCACCTCCTGACCCTTCCTCTGTCCTCAGGGCCAGCTGTGGTGGCCACGTCCTCACACTGCCGTCTTTCTGGCTCTCCTTCTGCCCTCCTTTTAAGGAAGATCCCCAGGTGATTCAGGATCACCTCTGTCCTTTATGTCAGCTAGTAAGCAACCGAATTCCATCTGCCACCTTAACCCTTCATTGCCATGCAAAGTAATGGTTTCTGGGGATGAGGGTATGGACTCTCTGGGCAGCCAGTGTTCTGCCTGCTATACCGTCCTCTTCAAAACCGGCTTCTTTAGCTTTTCTCAGGGCTGTGAGCTTCCTGGGACACTTCCTCAATTCCCTTCTGCTTTTAAGCAGAACCCACATCACAGGTGTCACTTTTAAGCAAGTCAAGTGAAGGGGCACCTGGGTGGCTCAGTGGGTTAAGCCGCTGCCTTCGGCTCAGGTCATGATCCCAGGTCCTGGGTTCGAGCCCCACATCGGGCTTTCTGCTCAGCAGGGAGCCTGCTTCCTCCTCTCTCTCTGCCTGCCTCTCTGCCTACTTGTGATTTCTCTCTGTCAAATAAATAAATAAAATCTTTAAAAAAAAAAAAAAAAAAGCAAGTCAAGTGAAATGAGTGAATGTTACCACGAACTCCCCCTTCTTGCTCTTTAGGACCTGGGCTGGCGTCTGTTGGCTCAGTCGGGAGAGCGTATGACTCTTGATCTCGGGGTTGCGAGTTCGAGCCCCATGGTAGGTGTGTTGACTTAAAAACAAGACCCGACCAAGCCCTGGGGTCAGGAGCAAGGAGAGTGGGAACTGGTCTGATTCAGAAGCCCACATTCGTGTGGGAGACAAACGCGGGTGGAAGGAGTGTGAAGCCCAGCCCACAGGGGCGGCCGTCCCCACAGGGACCCATCTCTTGCGTAGACAAGTGCAACGTGGCTTGGGGTTGATTCTGGCCACAAACCCTCACAACCAACATCTGCTTCCCCTCTGGAGCGAGAAGCCCCGGACCGCAAACGGTGACTCACAAACCACTAACCCCTGCTTCGTCTCAAGGTTTTGAGGTGGCTCACAGCCCTGCAGAAAGTCCCCAGAGATGACAGAGGATAAGAACAGGCCTAAAAGAAAACCACCCAAACCCACGGAAGCCCAGAGAGAGCTCTGTGATCAGATAATAAGCAGACTGAGGAACCGAATGTGAACGGATGATGGTTCGGGGGTGCTTTGCTTTGCTTTGTTTTGTTTTCCCAAGAAGGAACCTGAGGTGGCGTCAAACCCTTCAGACTGCTCTCTGGACTTTGGGAATTCTGCCAGGATGGGGGTGCTGCCTGTGTCTGCTGTGCTGGGACACACACGGGGTGTAAGCGGTGCTGATGGTCACCCCAGGCGTAAGCAAGAAGGAACGCTGTCCCAGCGGTGGGAGCCCAGCGGAAAGGTGGGCCTTGTGTTCGGTCCTCCTGCCGGACTGACCCTCTGACCCGGGTCAGCTTCATCCCCGGGCCGAGTCTCTAGCCAGTCCAAGCGTGAACCCCTACGAGGGCCATCCAAGTCTGAACCCTCGGCACCGGGGAGTGTGAGCCCGTTTGGAAGGAGTTGCTTTGCAGATAAAATTAAATGCAGGATCCCGAGATGAGACCATCCTAGATTATCCCCAGGGTGGGGGGCTCCCCTAAATCCAGCGACAAGGGTCCTTCTAAGAGAAGGAAGAGGAGGTGACACAGAGTGGAGTGGGGAAGGCCGCATGGAGACAGGGCAGAGACGGGAATGATGCGGCCTCACACCAAGGAACGGTGGGGACCCCCAGAAGCTGTCGAAGGCAGCAGGGACAGACTCCCTTCGAGGCTTGGGGTTGCACGGCCCTCCTGACACCTTCAGCTTGGATGTCTGGCCTCGGGAACTGAGAGTAAATGTATGTTTTTCAAGCCGGCACGTCGGTGAGCATCGTCACAACAGCCAGAGGAAATTGACACAGTCTCCTTGGGGGTCCCAGGATGCTTGCCAGAGCCAGTGTGGACCCCGTGCTTGTTTTCTGTTCGGTGGGAGAGAGAAGGGCTTCTCTTTCTTTTGTCTACTGGGGTTTATCTCAAAACCCATAAAAGCCCCTGAGGGAATGCCAAGAAGTACTGGACGAGTAGCAGGTCCCCCAACACCAGTGCTGTTAGCATTCAGGGCTGGCTGACCCTGGCTGTGGGCCAGGGTGTCCTGGGCACAGTGCATGCTGAAAGGCACTGCTGCTCTCCACCTGCTGGTGCCGGCAGTGTCCCCACCCCAAATCGCCAAGTACCCCTGGGAAGGAAGTCACCTTCCGTTGAGAACCCCTTGCACAGACCCGTGTGGTCCCCTCTCTGGGCCATGAACATGAGCAGCCACAGGTGGATGACCATGGAACTAACCGTCAGCCCCAGAGCATCACGGCTGCTTCCTGTCATCTGTGCTACTGGGAGGACTGGGTGGGGGGGCTGGAGGGCAGGTGCCGGGGGACCGAATGGCTTCTGAAGTCGACAGATCCTCATGGAAACCATGCAAATGGCAGTGAGTGGTCTGTTCTGATGGCGACACGAGCCTTAGGAACACAGGGCCCAGCTCAGAGTCGCAGTTTCCGTTGAAGATGTGACACGACATCCAGAGTCCTCTAGAGCGGAGGGGGACGGGATCTGCAGGCAGATCCCACTGATGTCAGGCCAGGGGCTCAGGGTGGCGGCAGCAGAGCTTCACAGGAAATGAAATCTGAGATCTGGGATTGGGTCATTTGTGGGGACAGACCTGAAAATCTTGAACCCCCATCTCCCCTGGGGTGCCCTTGTGAGAAGAGACCAGGACCTCCTCATTGGTCACAGTTCCTTCATAAGCAGGTGTCTCCTGGGGTGATACTCCTTCACCCCATAACCTCCCTTTCGTTGCCTGTGGCAGATCCCAGCTCATGCTCCATGAATTGTAGGGTCTGGCTCATGTGTTTTCCAGGAACCGGGAGAGCACTGCAAGGGGATCTCGAGGGTGTTAGATGGGGTGGACCACGAGACAAATTGGGAGGAATCCAGGGATGTGGGGTCACTCACCTATGATGAAGGCTTTAGATAGTATATTGGGCTTTCTGAGTAGCGGAAGACGATGGCTGTTGCGTGACTTTGGCTCTCCCCCATAACGTCTAGAGACAGCAGTATCAGTACTCCCGTTCTGATGATGTATTATGGTTAAGTAGGGGAATGACCTTGCTTGCAGGAGGAAAGATCAGTGTCTGGGTGAGTCACATCAGGTGTGCGGCATAGTCTCAAATGGTTCAGGGAGGAAAAGGCTTCTTTGTGTTGCATTTACATACTCTTCCCTAAGTTCGTTTCAAAATAAATAGATGGAAAAGAAAAACAATGCAGAATTACAAAACAGCACAAAACCACGTCTCCGCGGGAGGAGACAGAGACTGGCTGCCCTTCCAGACAATGCCAAGCAAAACAGAACGGGAAAACCTCACCAATTTCCAGTGAGCAAGCTCTCATGCTCTCTCTCTCTCAACATTTTATTTTATTTGACAGATAGAGAGAGACAGTGAGAGAGGGAACACTAGCAGAGGCAGAGATGGAAGCAGGCTTCCCGCTAAGCAGGGAGCCCAATGCGGGGCTGGATCCCAGGACCCTGGGATCATGACCTGAGCCCAAGGCAGACATTTAACGACTGAGCCACCCAGGAGCCCCACTCTCACACTTTCAATGTTTTTTATATTTGAATTGGGCTCCCTGCTCAGCGGGGAGCCTGCTTCTCTTTCCCTCTGCTGCTCCCCCTGCTCCCGTTCTCTCAGTTGCTCTGTCTCAAATAAATAAAATCTTAAAAAAAAAAAAGTACTTGTGGATGATTTTATCATGTGGATGTATCACAGAGATGCCACGGGGATGGTTTGAGGGAAGCCATGCGAAAGACAGAGGTGGGTGCTGTTGGCATCCCTACTGTGGGTGAAGGCCAGCAGCAGTAAGAGAAAGTTGTGCAAACGGCAAAAAGAGCATTCGGACAGATCCGGGCAGCGACGGCAGAGCCGACCGCGGTCTGTGAGAGACTGAAAAACAGGGGGAGGCCCCTTTTTTCAAGAAGAAAGGACCAACAAAACAAAACAACAAAAACCACAAAAAACCAAGGACATAACCTTCCTCCCTACTCTCCGCCTCCCGGCAAGAGCCAGCGCGTAAAAAGCTACACTTCACCACAGTCACAGCAGAGAGCACACTTGTACTAGAAATCTCTACGACGGTTCCCACGGGCGTTACCTCAGAACACCTGCCCCGGGAGCCTCGCCAACCATCCGATCACCTGCCCCGTTTACAGAAATACGCAGGTGCAAGCATTGTTGGTCAGACACTGCCATCCAAGTAAACCAGAACACGGGAATCCCCAAACCCAGCGGACACACACCCAGGAGCAGAACTGGGAGGTCGCATGGTAACCCTGCGCACATTTTGAACAACTCCTGACTGTGCTCCTCTCACGGTCACCAGCGTACTTGCAACAGCCCAAAGCCGGGAGCCACCCGGGGTCCATCAGAGATGACTGGGCAAAGGAAATGTGGAATGTTATTCGGCCCTCACACCCGCTAGGCAACGCTCAGCCGCGAAAAGCACGGTGCCGAGCGAAATAAGCCCGTCGCGAAGACACGTTCTGTGTTGGTTTCACAGCCACGATGTTTCTGAAGAAGCCGGATTCACAGAGCGAGGAAATAGCACGGCACTTACCAGGGGCCGCGGGTGACCGTCGGGGAGATCGAGTGCTGGCACTGGGGCCGTCAGCGGGCATTAGTGTCTCCGGCCAGAACTCGGGAACGCCAGGGAGCCTCTGGGGAAGGCGCAGAGACGGCTGCTCTACCCACCAGACTGGCAGAGTAGCCTCGCGATGCCTGGGGAGGTCGGAACACGTGAAAGCAGTTACAACTAACTACAATCAAGAACTCGATTCTACCTGTTGAAAACACGGGAAGGAACATTGTTCCTGTAGCTTAGAGCTTTTTTTTTTTTTTTTTTTTTTTTTAGTTTTTTTACCCTTAAAAATTTTTTTTTCAGTGTTCCAAGATTCACTGTTTATGCACCACACCCAGTGCTCCACGCAATATGTGCCCTCCTGAATACCCACCACCAGGCTCTCCCAACACCCCCCTGCTCCTCCCCTCTAAAACCCTCAGTTTGTTTCTCAGAGTCCACAGGCTGTCATGGTTCATCTTCCCCTCCGATTTCTCCCAACTCCCTTCTCCTCTCCATCTCCTAATGTCCCCCATGTTATTCCTTATGCTCCACAAATAAGTGAAACCATATGATAATTGACTCTCTCTGCTTGACTTATTTCACTCAGCATAATCTCTTCCGGTCCCGTCCATGTCAATGCAATGGTGGGTATTCATCCTTTCTGATGGAGGCATCATACTCCATAGTGTATATGGACCACATCTTCCTTATCCATTCGTCCGTTGAAGGGCATCTTGGTTCTTTCCACAGTTTGGCGACCGTGGCCATTGCTCCTATAAACATTGGGGTACAGATGGCCCTTCTTTTCACTCCATCTGTATCTTTGGGGTAAATACCCAGCAGTGCAATTGCAGGGTCATAGGGTAACTCTATTTCTAGTTTTTTTTTTTAAAGGTTTATTTATTTATTTGACAGACAGAGATCACAAGGAGGCAGAGAGGCAGGCATAGAGAGGAAGGGAAGCAGGCTCCCCGCTGAGCAGAGAGCCCGATGCGGTGCTCGATCCCAGGACACTGGGATCATGACCCGAGCTGAAGGCAGAGGCTTCAACCCACTGAGCCACCCAGGTGCCCCTCTATTTTTAATTTCTTAAGGAATCTCCACACTTGCATTCCCACTAACAGTGTTGGAGAGGGTGTGGAGAAAGGGGAACCCGCTTAGAGCATTTCTTTAGAAAACTTCAAATTTCTTTCTCTGTCTCTTTAAGGTGTGTGTCAACATTTTTAGAAGGTAAGTAAGCCTCTTGCCAGCTCTGTGACCCGGGACTTTCTTTCTCGAGGACCAGGAATGTAAAGGTGAAGGGAGGTGGCATTCCTATCTCCCACCTTCGGAAGGAGGGCAGGAGCTCAACTCCATGTTGCCAAGCTGCCTCCAAACATAAAGCCGGGAGGGGTCTGATTTTCCTTGGCCTCAAACCAGTCTGCTGACGCGTGTGGTCTCCCCGGTCACCAGGTAAATTTAGGATGACCTCTGTGGGACACATGGTGCTGTCAGGTCCTCCTGCTTGAGGACTAATTATCTGGAGACACTGGATGCGAGGAGCTGACTCTGTTTGACTTTGACAGGGCAGGACTGTTTCCTGTCTTCACCATCTCATTGGCAGATCGTGTCCTGATGCACATCCTGTCCTCGCTTGAATATTTATTCAATAATAAAACTGTTCTTTCTCCTCTTCCTTTGTGGAGAAGTTTTCTGGGTTGGGAGATTTTTGTTTAATGATGATGGAGTCAACACTTGAGGGAAGATAAGGGTTTTATATTTCTGTTTCACAACCTTACTGTGTCAGGTTCAGAAAACTTCCATCTCCCCTCTCTCTGTCTCCTGTTTTCTCTCTCTCTCCCATACATACACACCAACTACCCTCAATTTTTGTGTCAGGGGGCAGGGGGCTCCCTATTGACCTTTGCACTCCCATCCCTAATGTGGAGTGAAGGTGCAGAGCTGTGATACACCTAGGGACAGTCTTTGCATTCACCGTCACCATCCCTGATACACACCATGCAGGACTTCTCCAGGGCAGAATCTCCCTGATGATATCTCCCCAAATACAGATCCGGACCCAGCAGTTTCCATCCTTGGAACATAGCCTGGGAATATACATGCACGTGTGCAACAGGATCTGTAAAAGAAAGCCGGTTGCATTTGTAAAAGCATGTTGGTTGATTTCTTTAATATGGAAAAATGATGAACAATCTAAAAGCCACCAATCTGAGTCATCACAAGCAAGTTATGGTACCTCCAAAGAAAGGGACATCTTATAGCTGTTAGCAAGCATGAAAGCCATTTTGCTGGTCCTGGTTTTTAGCATGTTGTCTGGGGGAGACATTTAATGGGGACATAGTGACATGTAGGTGGATGGGACCTACATGCCTGGACACCTGGCCGTGGGAGCACCACGGCACCTAGTAGAAGGATAGTAGAAGGAGAGGGGAGACACAGTGCCTTAACAGCAGGCACTGTTTTCCCCGAGTGGCCAGGGAACCACCATTAACACAAGCATCCAAGAGATGGCTGGAAATGAGAGTCCAACCAATGGGGTCCTCTGGAGCTGGAAATTCAGGAGCAGGGTGCTCTCCTTAGAGGTGAGACACAACATGCTGGGAGGGGATGAGCTACCCAGGCGAGAGAGTGGCAAGAGGTGTGTAGGTTGGGGGCCAACTCTGGTGGATCTGATAGGAACTGGGTGAGGATGAGGAGGTGGAGAAAGCCTGTCTTTTCCAGCAAGCTTCAGTCCCTGTAGAGAAGGGCAGGGAGATGAAGAGGGAAAAATGGCTGCTTGTGGCCCCTTCCTCCATCTTCAGAGCCACAAATGGCCAGTTGAGTTCTTCTCCCACTGCCTCACTGACATTTTTTTTTTTTTGACTCCCACTTCTACATTTAAAAACACTTGTGATTTGGGGCACCTGGGTGGCTCAGTGGGTTAAAGCCTCTGCCTTCGGCTCAGGTCATGATCCCAGAGTCCTGGGATTGAGCCCCACATCAGGCTCTCTGCTTGGCAAGGAGTCTGCTTCCCCCCCTCTCTCTGCCTGCCTCTCTGCCTGCTTGTGATCTCTGTCTCACTTGTGATCTCTGTCTGTGGAATAAATAAAAAAAATCTTTATCCACTGTATATTTTTTCCTGTTTTGTCGAAGATTAATTGACCATAGAGTTGAGGGTCCATATCTGGGCTCTCTACACTGTTCCACTGGTCTATGCATCTGTTTTTTTTTTTTTTTAAGATTTTATTTATTTGTCAGAAAGCAAGCGAGCACAGGCAGACAGAATGGCAGGCAGAGGCAGAGGGAGAAGCACGCTCCCCACCGAGCAAGGAGCCTGATGTGGGACTCGATCCCAGGATGCTGGGATCATGACCTGAGCTGAAGGCAGCTGCTTAACAAACTGAGCAGCCCAGGTGTCCCTATGCATCTGTTTTTATGCCAGTACCATGCTGTCTTGGTGATCACAGCTTTGTAGTAAAGCTTGAAATCAGGTAACGTGATGCCCCCAGTTTTATTTTTGTTTTTCAACATTTCCTTAGCAATTCGGGGTCTCTTCTGGTTCCATACAAATTTTAGGATTATTTGCTCCAGCTCTTTGAAAAATACCGGTGGAATTTTGATTGGAATGGCATTACAAGTATAGATTGCTCTAGGCAATATAGACATTTTAACAATGTTTATTCTTCCGATCCAAGAGCATGGAATGGTCTTCCATCTTTTTGTGTCTTCTTCAATTTCTTTCATGAGTGTTCTGTAGTTCTTTGAGTACAGTTCCTTTACCCCTTTGGTTAGGTTTATTCCCAGGTATCTTATGGTGCTTGGTGCTATAGTAAATGGAATCAATTCTCTAATTTCCCTTTCTGTATTTTCATTGTTAGTGAATAAGAAAGCCACTGATTTCTGTACATTGACTTTGTATCCTGCCACATTACTGAATTGCTGTATGAGTTCTAGTAGCTTGGGGGTGGAGTCTTTTGGGTTTTCCATATAAAGAATCATGTCATCTGCGAAGAGAGAGAGTTTGACTTCTTCATTGCCAATTTGGATACCTTTTCTTTCTCTTTGTTGTCTGATTGCTGTTGCTAGGACTTCTAATACTATGTTGAACAAGAGTGGTGAGAGTGGGCATCCTTGTCGTGTTCCTGTTCTCAACGGGAAGGCTGCAAGCTTTTTCCCATTGAGGATGATATTTGCTGTGGGTTGTTCATAGATAGATTTGATGAAGTTCAGGAATGTTCCCTCTATCCCTATACTTTGAAGCGTTTTAATCAGGAACGGATGCTGGATTTTGTCAAATGCTTTTTCTGCATCAAATGAGAGGACCATGTGGTTCTTCTCTCTTCTTTTATTGATTTGTTCTATCACATTGATTGATTTGCGAATGTTGAACCATCCTTGTAGCCCAGGGATGAATCCCACCTGGTCATGGTGGATAATCTTTTTAATGTGCTGTTGGATCCTGTTTGCTAAGATCTTGTTTAGAATCTTAGCATCCATATTCATCAGTGATATTGGTCTGAAATTCTCCCTTCTGGTAGGGTCTTTGCCTGGTTTGGGGATCAGGGTAATGTAGGCTCCATAGAAAGAGTCTGGAAGTTTTCCTTCTGCTTCAATTTTTTGAAACAGCTTCAGAAGAATAGGTGTTATTTCTTCTTTGAAAGTTTGGTAGAATTCCCCAGGGAATCCATCAGGTCCTGGGCTATTGTTTTTTGGGAGGTTTTTGATCACTGCTTCAATCTCGTTACTAGATATCGGTCTATTCTGGTTGTCAATTTCTTCCTGCTTTAATTTTGGGAGTTTATAGTTTTCCAGGAATGCATCCATTTCATCTAGGTTGCTTAGCTTATTGGCATATAACTGTTGATAATAACTTCTGATGATTGTTTCTACTTCCTTGGTGTTAGTTGTGATCTCTCCCTTTTCATTCATAATTTTATTAATTTGGGCTTTTTCTCTTTTCTTTTGGATTAGTGTGGCCAATGGTTTATCGATCTTATTGATTCTTTCAAAAAATCATCTTCTAGTTTCATTGATATGTTCTACTGTATCTCTGGTTTCTACCTCATTGATCTCTGCTCTAATCTTGATGATTTCCCTTCTTATGTGTGGAGTTGGTTTGATTTGTTGTTGATTCTCCAGTTCTTTAAGGTGTAGAGACAGCTGGTGTATTCTGGATTTTTCAATTTTTTTTGAGGGAGGATTGGATGGCTATGTATTTCCCCATTAGGACCACCTTTGCTGTATCCCATAGGTTTTGGACCGAAGTGTCTTCATTTTCATTGGTTTCAATAAATGGTGCTGGGAAAACTGGACTGCTATATGCAGAAGAATGAAACTCGACCATTCTCTTACACCGTACACAAAGATAAACTCAAAATGGATAAAAGACCTCAATGTGAGACAGGAATCCATCAGAATCCTAGAGGAGAACATAAGCAGTAACCTCTTTGATATCAGCCACAGCAACTTCTTTCAAGATATGTCTCCAAAGGCAAAGGAAACAAAAGCAAAAATGAACTTTTGGGACTTCATCAAGATCAAAAGCTTCTGCACAGCAAAGGAAACAGTCAACAAAACAAAGTGGCAACCCACGGAATGGGAGAAGATATTTGCAAATGACAGTACAGACAAAAGATTGATATCCAGGATCTATAAAGAACTCCTCAAACTCAACACACACAAAACAGACAATCATATCAAAAAATGGGCAGAAGATATGAACAGACACTTCTCCAATGAAGACATACAAATGGCTATCAGACACATGAAAAAATGTTCATCATCACTAGCCATCAGGGAGATTCAAATCAAAACCACATTGAGATATCACCTTACACCAGTTAGAATGGCCAAAATTAGCAAGACAGGAAATAACATGTGTTGGAGGGGATGTGGAAAAAGGGGAACCCTCTTACACTGTTGGTGGGAATGCAAGTTGGTGCAGCCTCTTTGGAGAACAGTGTGGAGATTCCTCGAGAAATTAAAAAGAGAGGGGTGCCTGGGTAGCTCAGTGGGTTAAAGCGTCTGCCTTCAGCTCAGGTCATGATCCCAGGGTCCTGGGATCGAGCCCGCATCGGGCTCTCTGCTCAGTGCAGAGTCTGCTTCTCTCACTCTCTCTCTCTCTCTGCCTGCCTCTCTGCCTACTTGCATTCTCTGTAAAATAAATAAATAAATAAAATCTTAAAAAAAAAAGAAATTAAAAAGAGAGCTTCCCTATGATCCTGCCATTGCACTCCTGGGTATTTGCCCCAAAGATACAGATGGAGTAAAAAGAAGGGCCATCTGTACCCCAATGTTTATAGCAGCAATGGCCACGGTCGCCAAACTGTGGAAAGAACCAAGATGCCCTTCAACGGATGAATGGATAAGGAAGATGTGGTCCATATACACTATCGAGTATGATGCCTCCATCAGAAAGGATGAATCCCCACCTTTTGTAGCAACATGGACAGGACTGGAAGAGATTATGCTGAGTGAAATAAGTCAAGCAGAGAAAGTCAATTATCATATGGTTTTACTTATTTGTGGAGCATAACAAATAGCATGGAGGACAAGGGGAGATGGAGAGGAGAAGGGAGTTGGGGGAAATTGGAAGGGGGGATGAACCATGAGAGACTATGGACTCTGAAAAAACAATCTGAGGGTTTTGAAGGGGCAGGGTGTGGGAGGTTGGGGGATCCAGGTGGTGGATATTGGAGAGGGCACGGATTGCATGGAGCACTGGGTGTGGTGCAAAAATAATGAATACTGTTACGCTGAAAAAAGAAAAAATTAAAAAAAATAAAACCTTAAAAAAAACACTTGTGATTCATTCAGTTTGTCTGGATAATCCAGGATCACCTACTTATTTTGAGATCATCTGACTAAGGGAGTTGCAAAGATGGCAGAGGAATAGGGGACTCCATTTCAACTGGTCCCCTGAATTGAGCTAGGTATCTACCAGACCATTCTGAACACCCACAAAATCAGCCTGAGATGTAAGAAAATAGATCTGGATCTACACAAACAGAATATCTCCAGTGGCTGGTTTTGAGATACGAAGCAGGGAGCCATGATTCTAAGGATAGATATCAGAAGATAAATGGAAGGAGGAGGGAGCCTCTGGGATCCTGTGCCACCAGAGTGCAAAAGTCTCCCACTCTGGGGAGGGAGCACAGACTTGCAGACTGGTAGGAGTGGGGAAAGGACTTCAGGGAAGCCTCCGAGACTGAAACCTGGAGAACTGGGGATAGCTTCTAGTTTTAGAAGCACAAAGGGCAGAGATGTGGCTGGACCTGGGAGCGAGGGCTGGGAGTGCTGTCATGGGGTGCACACACCAGGACATGTGCTTTTTAGCAGCACAGACAGAAACAGGGACAGTGTGGCCTGGGGAGCTCAGTGAAGAGCCGACTGTGATCTCTCTGTTCTGAGACAGAGGTTTGCATATGGTCACTTCTGCTCTGATTCTGGGGGGAGACATGGAAAGCTGCCAGGGAAAGACACCAGAGAACAAAAGCCCCCCAAACCGGTTTTCACTGAGCCCATCCCCCCACAGGGGACAAGAGAACTCTGCCCAAACAGGGTTGCCTGAGTAACAGTGTGGCAGGACCCTCCACCAGAAGACAGGCTGGAAGAGCAAGAGGCCTGAAGTCCCTATAAAACACGTGTATCTTGCTTGGGTTGTGGTCAATAATCTGGACTCTGTACATTCCCTCAGCCACCTCTCACCAGAATGACTAAGGGGAACCCCCAACATAAGAAAGATTCAGAGACTGTGACCTCTGCCACAGAACTAATGGATACGGATATAAGAAAGATGTCAGAAATAGACTTCAGGGTTACAGTTATGCAGACAATAGCTAGGATGGAGAAAACCATTAAGGGCAACATTCTCTAACGGCAGAAATGAGAGCTGATCTGGAAGAACGTAAAAATGCTATCAATGAGATCCAATCTAATCTAGATACTGTAAGAGCTAGGTAAACAAGGCAGGAGAACAAATTAGTGATCCAGAAGACAAATTGATAGAAAAAAAGGATCAGGAGGAGGCCTGGAACGAACAGCTTAGAATGCATGAAAACAGAATTAGAGAAATAAATGACGTGTAAGACGTTCCAGTGTCACTGTTACTGGGATCTCTGAGGGGGTGGAGAGAGAGCTAGAGGATATATTTGAGCAAATCATAGCAGAGAACTTCCCTAGTCCGGGGAATGAAACAAGCATTCGTGTCCTAGAGGCAGAGAGGAGCCCTCCCAAGCTCAAGGAGAACAGACCAATGCCCCAGCATTGTAATAGTAAAACTCACAAATCTTAGTAAACAGTAAATAGTAATAGTTACACTCACAAATCTTAGAACCAAGGAAACCATCTTAAGGACAGTCAGGGGGAAGAGATTCCTTATGTACAGAGGGAGGAACATCAGAATAACATCAGACCTGTCCATAGAGACCTGGCAAGCCAGAAAAGGCTGACAAGACATATTCAGGTACCAAATGAGAAGAATATGCAGCCAAGAATTCTTTATCTGACAAGGCTGTCATTCAGAATGGATGGAGAGATAAGGAGCTTCCAGGACTGGCAGAAATGGAAAGAATAAGTGGCCACCAAGCTATCCCTGCAAGAAATATTAAGGGGGGTTTGTATTAAAGGAGAAAGACCCCAAGGGTGATATGGACCAGAAATTTACAGAGACTATGTATAGAAACAAGGACCTCACAGTCAACATGACAATAAAATCATATCTTTCAATAATCACTCTTAACATGAACAGCCTAAACGCTCCCATAAAACAGCACAGGGTTGCAGATTGGATAAAAAGCAGGACCCATCCAAATGCTGTCTACAAGGGACTCATTTTGAACCTAAAGGTACATCCAGACTGAAAGTGAAGGGATGGAGAAGCATCTTTCATGACAACGGACCTCAAAACAAAGCTGGGGTAGCAATTCTCATATCAGACAAATTAGATTTTAAGCTAAAGACTGTAGTCAGAGATACAGAAGGACACATAATATAGGGTCTATCGAACAAAAAGATCAATTTAACAATTGTAAATATCTGTGCCCCCAACGTGGGAGCAGCCAACTACATAAGCCAACTGTCAACGAAAATAAAGAGTCATATTGATAATAATATGTCAATTGTAGGAGACCATGCCACTCTCAGCAACAGACAGAGCATCTAAGCAGAAAAGCAACAAAGAAATGAGAGCTTTGAATGAGACACTGGACCAGAAGGACCTCGTAGATATATACAGAACATTCCATCCTAAAACAACAGAATACTCATTCTTCTCCAGAGCACATGGAACTTTCTCCAGAACAGACCATATACCAGGTCACAAAGCAGGTCCCAACTGATACCAAAAGACTGAAATTATTCCCTGCATATTCTCAGACCATAGTGCTTTGAAACTGGAACTCAATCAGAAGAAAAAGTTTGGAGGAAATTCAAACACTTGGAAGCTAAAGACCATCCTGCTCAAGAATGTTTGAGTCAACCAGGAAATCAAAGAAGAAAATTCATGGAAACCAAAGAGAACAAAAACACGGGTCCAAAATGTATGGGATACAGCAAAGGCGGTCCCAAGGGGGGAATACATAGCCATTCAAGCCTCACTCAAAAAAATGGAAAAATCCTGAAAACACAAACTATGTATTTTTAAAGATTTTATTTGTTTATTTGAGAGAGAGTGTACCAGCTGTGGGAGGGAGGGGCAGAGGGAGAGGCAGGGAGCCCGATGTGGGACTCGATCCCAGGACCCTGAGAGATCATGACCTGAGCTGAAGGAAGTCGCCTAATTGACTGAGCCAGCCAGGCACCCCACAAACTATATTTATACCTTAAAGAACTGGAGAATCAACAACAAATTAAGCCTAACCTATGCATGCCTTCCTCATGCATAGGTTAGGCTTAATTTGCTGTTAAGATTAAGATTAGAGCAGCGATCAATGAATTAGAACCAGAAATAAAGTAGAATGCATAAATGAAAATAGAAGTTGGTTCTTTGAAAGAATTAATAAAATCGATAAATCACTGACCAGACTTACCCAAAAGAAAAGAGAAAGGACACAAATTAATAAAATCACAATGAATTCTGGAACACTGAAAAGAAATTAAAAAAATAAATAAAAATTTTAAAAATTATGAATGAAAGAGGGGAGATCATGACTAACACCAAGGAAAAAGAAACAATAATCAGAAATTATTAACAGCTATATGCCAATAAGCTAAGAAACCTAGAAGAAATGGATGCATTCCTGGAAATACACTATACACGACCAAGACTGAAACAGGAAGAAATTGACAACCTGAAAAGACCAATAACCAGTAACGAGATTGAAGCAATGATCAAAAACCTCCTAGAAAATGAGAGTCCAGGACCTGATGGATTCCCTGAAGAATTCTACTGAACATTCAAAGAAGAAATAATACCTATTTTGCTGAAGCTGTTTCAAAAAATAGAAACAGAAGGAAAGCTTCCGGTCTCTTTCTATGAAGCCAGCATTACACTGATCCCCAAACCAGGCAAAGAGCCATCAAAAAGGAGAATTTCAGATCAATATCACTGAGGAATATGGATGCTAAGATTCTCAACAAGATCCTAGCTAATAGGGTCCAACAGTACATTAAAAGGATTATCCACCATGACCAGGTGGGATTCATCCCTGGGTTACAAGGATGGTTCAACATTCACAAATCAATCAATGTGACATAACAAATCAATAAGAGAAGAGAGAAGAACCACATGGTCCTCCCAACTGATGCAGAAAAAGCATTTGACAAAATACAGCATCCGTTCCTGATTAAAACTCTTCAGAGTTTAGGGACAGAGGGAACATTCCTTAACTTCATAAAATTCATCTATGAAAAACCCACAGTGAATATCATTCTCCATGGGGAAAACCTGATAGCCACCTTCCCTTTGAGATGAGGAACACCACAAGGAGGCCCACTCTCACCACTGTTGTTCAACATAGTACTTGGAAGTCCTAGCAACAGCAATCAGACAACAAAGAGAAATAAAAAGTATTCAAATTGGCAAAGAAGAAGTCAAACTCTGTCTATATTTTATGTGGAAAACCCAAAAGTCTCCATCCCCAAACTACTAGAACTCATACAGCAATTCAGTAATGTGGCAGGATACAAAATCAAGGCACAGAAATCAGTTGCTTTCTAATACACTAACAATGAAACTGTAGAAAAGGAAATTAGAGAATCGATTCCATTTACAATAGCACAAAAAACCATAAAACACCTTGGAACAAACCTAACCAAGGAGGTAAAGGATCTGTACTCCAGGAACCACAGAACACTCATGAAAGCAACTGAAGAAGACATAAAAAGATGGAAAAACATTCCATGCTCATGGACTGGAAGAATAAACATTGTTAAAATGTCTACGCTGCCCAGAGCGGTCTATATTTTCAACGCCATCCTGATCAAAATACCATCCACTCAGACACCTAATACACATCTCAGCAGGGATCTTACCTGACAGATCTCAAAACCTCCTCCTTGTACTTATCTTCCCATCTCCGTAGGTGCTATCTGTTCTCTCCAATGACCAGGTCACTGAGAATGGTATTTGATGTTCCTCTTCGGCTCCCAGTGCCTACATACTCCGTCACCCGGTCTCAAATCTCATCATTTCTGTCCTCAAAAGCTCAAGTCCATTTCCTTCTTCCACCATGACCACGTTGTTAGGACACAACCACAACCACACGACTCTTTCTCACCTCGGACTTCGGTTATGTTGTTCCCTCTGCCTGGAGGCAGTTCTCCTGGCGCTACAGAGATCTGGGTGTTTCTTCTCTCTCAGGGCTCATCCCCTAAAGAAACCTTTTCTTATAATGCAGTGTAAATGGTTTCATCCTAGAATTTATCTCTATGTGTAACACTACTTCTATATATTGGTTCCCAAGCACAGATTCTGTTGTTGGGTATGTTTACTATGGTTTCCCAAACATCCAAGAACTTGCTTCATGTAGGGAAGGCACACAAGAAATGTTTATCAAATGGGTAAATTAATCCAACAAGAGCTCAATGATAGATTTTATTGTTTACTAATTCCTAGACCCACCTGCTCCTGAAAACGGATACCTTTCCATGGCGATCGGGATCTTGGCCATTGTTGTCTTACTTCTCCTCTCCCTCTTCTTCCTCTTTTTTTGATGCTGGCATTGGGTCAAACGTGGTATGCCCTGAAGGTGGGAGGGTGATTGCTGACTCTCCACGGGGAATATTGATGGTGAGACCAAGAATGAAGTGTAAGAGGTAGGAAAATTTGGACTCCCTTCATAGGAAACCTGACTTATTTTTCAGACCTGCCCTAATGCTTCCTTCCCCTTTCTCTCAGCTCCAGCCCAGTCATGGACTTCCAGGAAGAAAATCAATGTAAGGGGGAATGAGAAGGAGGGGCAGCTAGGGTGGGGGAAGGATGTTTTCAGGGAAGATAGAAGGCATCCTGGATGAAGCAGAGAAGGTGGGGGAATGTCCTACTGGATGTGATGCCATTGCGCTTCCCTATTTCACTTAGCCATCCCTGAGATGTTGATTACAGGACTTGATAATCTGCAGGTTCTCTCTGGAGGCTTAACCCCACATTCTTCCTTGGAGGTGATGTCTTGGAGGACATCCAGCCTGAGAAGGACAGACAGATGGACATGCAGGTGAGTCTCTCCTTAACCAACTGAGCCACCCAGGCATCCCAGGTGAGTCTCTCCTTAACTACATCCTCTCTCCTGCCCTAACACAGATGCTCTCTTAGTCATGCTCTCCTAGTCCATCAACTTCTGCTGTGTAAGCTGCTGAGTCAGTGATACTGCAGCAGCCCTGGCAAACTGTGCACCATCTGCCAAAGACTAGGATGCTGGGCAGCCCTGGGTCTTGGATGTGTGGGGAGGTCTGGGGACCCTCTTGCCCTGCTGCAGGAGAAGGAATGGGTACAGCGAACATGGAGGGCCATTTGGCAGTGAGTAAATTGAAGACACACCTAACTCAAGATCTGGCAATTTCTTGTTGAATACCTTTTTTTAAAAATTATGTTACATTAGTCACCGCACGGTACATCATTAGTTTCTGATGTAGCATTCCATATCCATTGTTTGTGTGTAACACCCAGCGGACAGATATTTTAAAGATATTCTCACTTATACAGTTTCCTCAAAAAGTTGAAAATAGAGCTACCCTATGATCCACAAATTGTAGTACTGGGTATTTACCCCAAAGATACAGATGTAGTGATCCGAAGGGGCACGTGCACCCCAATGTTTATAGCAGTGATGTCCACAGTAGCCAAATGATGGAAAGAGCCCAGATGTCCATCAACAGATGAATGGATAAAGAAGATGTGAGATCTCTCTCTCTATATATATCAATATATCTATAGATCTATAGACGTATAGATCTATAGATATATCGATATATCTTCTTTATCCATTCATCTGTTGATATATATATTGATAGATCTATAGATCTGTCGATATATATATATATATATATTTTTTTTTTTTGCCATTTGCTACAACGTGGATGGAACTAGAGGCTGTTATGCTAAGCGAAATAAGTCAATCAGAGAAAGACAATTATCATATGATCTTAACATATGAGGAATTTGAGAAATAAGACAGGGGATCATAGGAGGAGGGAGAGAATAATGAAACAAGATGAAACCAGAGAGGGAGACAAACCATAAGAGACTCTTAACCTCAGGAAGTAAACTGAGGGTTGCTGGAGCGGAGGTGGGTGGGAGGGATGGGGTGGCCGGGTGATGGGTAGGGTATGTGCTATGGCGAGTGCTGTAAATTGTGTAAGACTGATGATTCACAGACCTCTACCCCTCAAACAAATGATACATTATGTGTTAATAAAAAATAAAAAAATAAAGATTCCCACATATGTCCAGAAGGGTACCTGTAGAGTGATATTTAGCTCAGTATTGTTTATAGTGGAGCTATTTGAGCATAATCGGGCTGTCCGCTATTGGGACAGTGGGAAGATCAACGTGTTGAGACAAGCAACTGTCCTGGAGACATATGAATGGTCCAGAAATGCTGAGCGTGCAATGGAAAAAGGAATGACTTCCACAGCATTAAACAGTTTACAACACGATATGCAGTTTGCAAGATACAAAATAAAGGTTTTTTTTTTTAAAGATTTTATTTATTTGTTTGACAGACAGAGATCACAAGTAGGCAGAGAGGCAGGCAGAGAGAGACGGGGAAGCAGGCTCCCTGCTGAGCAGAGAGCCCGATGTGGGGCTCGATCCCAGGACCCCAGGATCATGACCTGAGCTGAAGGCAGAGGCTTTAACCCACTGAGCCATCCAGGTGCCCCCAAAATAAAGTTTTGCAGAGATGAATGCATTTGCATGGACTATCTCAGAGCTTCTCCTTGGAGGTGGAGAATTGCAATGAGAACCTCAGGGCAGAGACAAATCACGGAAGAGAGGGATGGCCTCGATACAGGTGTGCATGTGCTAGGCCAGAAGAAGTCGATTACTCAGCTCCCAGCACCCACGCTCCAACTAGAAAAATACATTTTCTTCCAAGTTCAAGTTTTCCTGTTTGAATGGGACTAAGGCTGCCGCACCTGTTTCTTAGCCTTGGGTGAGGATCAAACAAAATAGTGCCTGAAAAGTGAGTAAGTAGGATTTCAAAGAGATATTTGCACTCCCAGTGTATCTCAGTCTCAGAACCTCCTGAATGATCCAACCCAGTGGTTCTAGACTGGCCATGAGCCTCCCAGAAGCACAGGACAGCCTGCTCCCACTCCAGCAGTCACCTGGTTCCAGATGTCAACAGAGCCGAGGTTGGGACACCCTGATCTGACCCCTAACATTTCTCCAGTCTCAGCTTTATGGTCCTTGATTCCAGCCACACTAACCACTTCCCACCTACATGAAAATGCCAAGCTCTTCACCTCTCCAGGCTTTGGGTCCTGCTGAACCTGCTGGTCTTCCATGAATATTTCTTATGAGCAGATATCATCTCAAATGTCCGCCCCCCCCCCCCCCAAGGAAAGCTCCATGAAACTGTTCTGCTAAGGAGGTCCATCAGGTAACAGCCCATCTCAGTGCCTGACCGGCTTGGGCTGGTGACAGAAGATAAAGGAGCTTCTGTGAGCTTGTGTGCAAGTCATTCTACTGAGGGGATGGCTCCAGCCTGATGAGCCTCATGTGGGAAAAGCCAGGCTGATGAGGGAAGTGGGGAGAGGCTGCTGCGTCCTAATCACATTCTGTGTCTCCGCTCCAGCCCCTGCGGCTTCCCTCCTGGGCTACCGAGCTCTGGACGGGCTGAAGGACCATGGCCGCACCCCTGTCTGCCCTTCTCTGTCTTGGTGAGTCCTGAGGGTTGGTCTGGGAAATGCTGAGGGATAGGCAGTGGGCTATGAGACTAAGAATGTTAAAAAAATTGCATCAGAAAAGAATTTCAGGGCAATGGGTGACCTGTGAGGGCCCCTTCATTGGTGGGTTGGGAAAACTGGGACCCAGGGAGGTGGTGTTTGTCTGTTACTTCATTCTAGTCTCTTGCTGGGTGGGTCAGGTAATAAACAGGTCTTCCGGTTTTGGCTGAAAATTTGTCTCTGTATACCAGTCTTCAAATTTTATTTATCTATCTATACATTCATTCATTAATTCATTCATTTATATTTTTAATGTGGACTTGGTGACATCAGGACTAGATTACAGATTTGCCAGCAAACCTCACGGCACAGGAACAAATAACCATGCCATTTGCAACAATTTGGGTGAGCCCCGAGGCCATGACGCCAAGTGGCATAAGCCAGATGCAGAAAGAAAATACCACACAGTCTCGCTTACATGCAGAATCTAGAAAGGTTGGACTCATGAAGGTAGAGAGCAGACTGGTGGTTGCCAGAGTCTGGGGCTGCTGCAGGTGGGAAACGGGAGGTAGGGGGACAGAGAACAACCTTCTGGTTGTAAGATGAGTAAGTTCTGGGGATCTAATGCACAGAAGAGTGATTAAGGCAACAATACTGTAGAAACTTGCTGACAGAGTAGATCTTATGCATTTTCACCAAAACAAACCAAACCAAACCAAAAATCAAAACAACCTATGTGATCCCGGTGGTGGGTATTCAGGAGGGCACGGACTGCAGGGAGCGCTGGGTGTTACACGCAGACAATGAATCATGGAACCGTGCATCAAAAGCTAATGACGTACTGTATGACTAACATAACACAATACAAAATAAATAAAAACAAAACAAAAAATAAAAATCAAAAATCAAAACAACCTATGGGAGGCGGGGGACGGGTTAATTAGCTTGATTGTGTTGATCACCTGACAGTGTGCATATCCGTCAGATCACGACGTTGCTCACCCTGGATATACGGCTTCTCTTTGTCAACGGCGCCTCAGCAAGTCTGCGGGAAGAGTCTCTCCTAGCGGGGTTGGTGGTAGGATCCTGTGTGCTTATACCAGCCCCCGCGAGGCCGGTCATGTGCCCAGTTCCCTCATTTATTCAGAAGAGCCTTATTGCTAAAAGGACAGAGGCTCAAGGGGCCAAGCAGGAAGGAACAGCTGTGCGATGGGGATAAGGAAACATGCCATGAGCACAGACCACCTGTCAGTCATTCATTAACACACTCATTGGCACATACTGTGGGCTTGAGCTCACTCCATGCTTCTTAGCAGACATTTAATTCCCAGAATGGCCTGATGAGGTAGGGCCCTATTCATGTTCCCATTTCACAGACAAGGAAGCTGAGGTCCAGAGGGATTAAGGAACTTCTTCAAGGTAACGCATCTAGGGCTCAAATAAACTCAAGAGTTTTGTGCCAAGTTCACATTCTTTATGACCAAAGTATGTCACTGGTGTTTGTACGCTTACCAGCTGCAGGATGGGGGATAGGATACTGTTTCCATAGTCTGATCTATAAAAGGGGCTAATAATGGTCCCTAACCAGTAGGGCTGTGGTGAGTCAGAGTCCATCCAGAAAGTGCTCAGAAGGGCACAGGGAGTATGTCCAGTCACGTTAGAAAGCTGGATGGAAACCCATGAGAGGACCACGAGGGGTTGTGTTGGGAAGTGGACAAAGATGTGGGTCGAGCTTGGGTACAGGGAGCAGAACCTGGTGTAAACAAGAGGTTCAGAGGGGGCTGGAGACAAGTGTGAGTCAGCAATGATCCAGGTTCAGCCCCATCCCAGCTGTGTGAACTGAGAGAAACTGCTCAGCCTCTCTGTTCAGTTTCCTTACGTTTATCGTGGAGGCAAGAAGCACACATGTGAGCATGTCTGCATGTGGGTAAGGATAAGAGTTACCGGGTAACATACAGCATGGTCAGTGAAATCTAATTTCACATAAACAAGAAATAATTTTGTAAGCTTAGTATATCCCATTAAATCTCATGGGTCATACTATGCAAACAAAATTTCATTGCTTATCTGAAATTTATATTTAAGTGGGAGTCTTATGTTTTTATATCCTAAATCTGACAACCCTAGCAAGACTTAAAGCAGGTAATGCTAACCAACTTGGCAAAAAGTTAAAAAAAAAAAGCCAGCTTGAGAGAAAAAAGGCAGTTGTTCAACCTAGAGAAGGTAGAAGACAGAATGGGAGAAAGTCACCTCCAGGGGAGAAGATGGAATTTATCGATTATGCAGTTTGATAGGTGTGTACGATGACATGGGAAGGCTATTTGAAACTGTGGAAAGAATTAGACACAGGGTCAAGGAAAACTATGTGTCACTAAACCAGACAAATACTGATTCTAGGGACAATAAATAGGAAAAATATACAGGTATAATACTACACTCCTCAGGTGTGAATATTTGCACAGTCATAATAATGTAATTACAGAATATTGGTTTACTTTTTTATAAGAGAAAGCATTTATTAATTTTTTGTAAAGATTTTATTTATTTGAGAGAGAGAGAGGGAGAGCATGAGAAGGTAGGGAGGGTCAGAGGGAGAAGCAGACTCCCTGCTGAGCAGGGGGCAGGATGTGCGATTTGATCCTGGGACTTGGAGACCATGACCTGAGCTGAAGACAGTCGCTTAATCTACTGAGCCACCCAGGTGCCCCAGAATATTGATTTAGACAAAAGGTTAAAACAGTGGGAAATCCATGATTAACAACACAGCGGTGATCTCTAGACATGATACAATGTAACAGATCCCATCTAGATCTTATGTACAGCACGGAGATCTCTTTTTAAAAAGATTTTATTTGAGTGGGAGAGAGAGAGAGAATGAATGGGGGAGCATCAGGCAGAGGGAGAAGCAGGCTCCCCACTGAGCAAGGAGCCCAACTTGGGGCTCAATCCCAGGACCCCAGGATCATGATTTGAGCTGAAGGCAGATGCGTAACCAACTGAGCCACCCAGGCACCCCCTACAGCATGGGGATTATAGCCAATAACACCTTCTTGCAGAATATCCTAAATGTTCACACCACAAAAAAAGAAATGGTAATTATGTGACAGGATGGAGATGTTAGCTAATTAGCTAATATTAGCTAATTATGTAATAATAATTGGTTAATATTAGCTAATGCTGTGAAAGAAATAATTTTGTGATATATAAATATCAAATCAACACACACACCTTGAATTTACACAACATTGTACATCAATTATATATTGATAAAGCTAGGATAAAAAAGAGACTACATCCTGGACACAGCCCCCTTTTCAGAGAGGAGATAATTCTCTTTAGAGTTGTCCAAAGTGTGTGCATGGGGAGGGGTGTAAGGAATTCCTGGATGGCTTTGTTTGTTTGTTTGTTTGTGTTATGTTAGTCACCATCATTAGTTTTAGCACATCATTAGTTTTTAAGTATATATTTTTCTTAAATTTTATTTATTTATTTATTTGACAGAGACATAGCGAGAGAGGGAACACAAGGAGGGGGAGTGGGAGAGGGAGAAGCCTGCTCCCTGCTGAGCAGAGAGCACGATGTGGGGCTTGATCCCAGGACCCTGGGATCAGGACCTGAGCTGCAAGCAGACGCTTAATGACTGAGCCACCCAGGTGCCTTTAAATGTATGTTTTTTTAAATCTCATTTTAAAAAATTTTATTTTATATTTTCAGTGTTCCAAGATCCATTGTTTAGGCACCACACTCAGTGCTCCATGCAATATGTGCCCTTATTATTTTTTTGAAAGATTTTACTTATTTATTTGACACAGAGGGAGAGAGATCACAAGTAGGCAGAGAGGCAGGGAGAGAGGGGGAAGCAGGCTCTCTGCTGAGCAGAGAGCCCAATGTGGGGCTCGATCCCAGGACCTTGAGATCATGACCTGAGACGAAGGCAGAGGCTTTAACCCACTGAGCCACCCAGGCGCCCCTATATGCCCTCCTTAATACCCACCACCAGGGGGTATTCCCAATTCCCAACCCCTTCCCTCCAAAGCCCTCAGTTTGTTTCTCAGAGTCCACAGTCTCTCATGGTTTGTCTCCCCCTCTGATTCCCCCCAACTCACTTCTCTTCTCCTTCTCCTAATGTCCTCCATGCTATTTGTTATGCTCCACAAATAAGTGAAACCATATGATAACTGACTCTCTCTGCTGGACTTATTTCACTCAGCATAATCTCTTCCAGTCCCGTCCATGTTGCTATAAAAGTTGGGTATTCATCCTCTCTGATGATCTGATGGCTGATTGGCGACCGTGGCCATTGCTGCTATAAACATTGGGGTACAGACGGCCCTTCTTTTCACTCCAGGAGTGCAAATGCAGGGTCATAGGGAAGCTCTATTTTTAATTTCTTGAGGAATCTCCACACTGTTCTCCAAAGAGGCTGCACCAACTTGCATTCCCACCAACAGTGTAAGAGGGTTCCCCTTTCTCCACATCCCCTCCAACACATGTTGTTTCCTGTCCTGGTACTTTTGGCCATTCTAACTGGTGTAAGGTGGTATCTCAATGTGGTTTTGACTTGAATCTCCCTGATGGCTAATGATGATGAACATTTTTTCATGTGTCTGTTTGTTCTTCCCATTTTTGGATATGATTATCTGTTTTGTGTGTGTTGAGTTTGAGGAGTTCTTTATAGGTCTTGGATATCAGGCCTTTTCTGTAGTGTCATTTGCAAATATTTTCTCCCATTCCCTGGGTTGCCTCTTTGTTTTGTTGACTGTTTCCTTTGCTGTGCAGGAGCTTTTCATCTTGATGAAGTCCCAAAATTTTCGCTTTTCTTTCCTTTGCCTTTGGAGACATGCCTTGAAAGAAGTTGCTGTGGCCGATGTTAAAGAATTTACTGCCTATGTTCTCTAGGATTTTGATGGATTCCTTTAAAAAAAAAAAGATTATTTATTTATTTATTTGAGAGAGAGAGATCATGAGTGAGAGCGCAGAAGCAGGCAGAACAGCAGAGGGAGAGGGAGAAGCAGACTCCCCACTGAGCAGGATGTGGGACTCAATCCCAGGATCCTGGGATCATGACCTGAGCTGAAGGCAGATGCTTAATGACTGAGCCACCCAGGTGCCCCAGTGGATTCCTGTCTCACACTGAAGTCTTTCATCCATTTGGAGTTTATCGTTGCATATGGTGTAAGAGAATGGTCGAGTTTCATTCTTCTATATATAGCTCTCCAATACTCCTAGCACCATTTATTGAAGAGACTGTTTTTTTTCCATTGGCCATTCTTTCCTGCTTTGTCGAAGATTAATTGACCATTGAGTTGAGGGTCCATATCTGGGCTCTCTACTCTGTTCCACTGGTCTGTGTGTCTGTATTTGTGCCTGAACCATGCTGTCTAGGTGATCACAGCTTTGTAATAAAGCTTGAAATCAGGCAACATGATGCCCCCAGTTTTGTTTTTCTTTTTCAACATTTCCTTGGCGATTTGGGGTCTCTTCTGGTTCCATGCAAATTTTAGGATTGTTTGCTCCAGCATTTTGAAAAATGTTTCTGTCTTTTAAAAAACTGTGGTAAAATAATAAACAGCATAAAATTTATCATTCGTGACAGTACATTCACAAGGCGCACAGCCATCCTCTCTGCCTCATTCCAGGACACTGTCACCACTCCAGAAAGAAACCATACCCCTGACAATCAGCTCTCCTTCCTGCTTCCCCAGCCCCCGGCAACCACTAATCTCTCTGTGTGCATGTAGACTGACCTAGTGAGCAGGGTTCAGATACATAGAATTGTACAATATGCAGCCTTCTATGGCTGGCTGCCTCTGGTGCCTCAATTATGTGAGTGTGTGTCCTTAGAAAAGTGAAGATGAGAGAAAGTTACTGCCTGCAGAAGTGTCGTCACCCACCTTGCATTGAGAAGTGTGGGCTCGGAAGGTCCTAGCCTTTGGTGGTTTTCTTCTCTGCTCAGGGCTGTGTCTGGGGCAGGTGGTGGAAGCTCAGCATGGTGAGTCCTTCCCGTGGAGTTCCGGGTCCCTCCTCTGGGCTCTGCCTGCACAAGGCCTGGGAGGGTGGGAGGAGTGGGGGGGCCCCGGGAGGAAGGTCTGTTTGAAAGCAGCCCTCCACCAGGCTCCACTTCCCTTCCAGGCCTGCTGCCCAAGCCCTCCCTCCAGGCCCTGCCTAGCTCCCTAGTGCCGCTGAGGACGCCAGTTACTATCCGTTGCCAGGGGCCTCCAGACGTGGACCTGTACCGCCTGGAGAAGCTGAGGTCCGACCACTACCAGGATCAGTCCGTCCTCTTCATCCCGTCCATGGAGGAACGTTTCGCAGGGTGCTACCGCTGCTCCTACCAGAATGGGAGCCTCTGGTCTCCCCCCAGTGACCGGCTGGAGCTGGTCGCTACAGGTACCTGGAGGGGTGTGGGGGGCAGCTGCACCTATGGCCTGGGGGCTCCAGGAGGGTGAGGAGGGGGATGACTCAGAGAATCCCGAGACCCAGGGGGCTGGGGTTGGTGGGGATCGAAGTGCTAGCTACTTTCTTGGGGGGTGCAGTGAGCAGATGCAAGTGCTAGGTCAGTGCAATTCCTTCCTGCCTGCCTGCCTGCCTTTCTTCATTCTCTCTCTCTCTCTCTTTCTTTCTTTTGGAATTTTATGTATTTATTTGACAGAAACACAGCAAGAGAGGGAATGCAAGCAGACATAGAGGGAGTGGGAGAAGCAGGTTTCCGGCTGAGCAGGGAGCCTGATGTGGGTGGGGCTGGATCCCAGGACGCTGGGATCATGACCTGAGCTGAAGGCAGGCGCTTAACCAACTGAGCCACCCAGGAACTCCAATGCAGGATCTTTCTAAAACAATCCACCCACACTGAACAAAGTATCACACTTTTAAGTCAAGACAGAACGTGGCAGGGCCCTTTCAAGCCTTACCTGAGCCCCATGCCAAAGGCAACATATATACGCTCTATCCACATTCCAATGCCTTCTTTTTTACTTTTTTTTTTTTTAAAGATTTTATCTATTTGACAGAGAGAGAGAGAGAGAGAGAGAGCGAGCTCACAAATAAGCAGAGAGGCAGGCAGAGAGAGAGGGGGAAAGCAGGTTTCTCCACTGAGCAGAGCCTGACATGGGGCTTGATCCCAGGACCCTGAGACCATGACCCAAGCCGAAGGCAGAGGCTTAACCCACTGAGCCACCCAGGCGCCCTCTTTTTTTACTTTTTGACGGAATAAAATGTTCTCGGCTTGTGCTTTTATTTCTAATGCATTTTCAAGTGGTTATTTTCCGGAGAGATTTTTTTTTTTAAATTTTATTTTTTAAAAACATATATTTTTATCCCCAGGGGTACAGGTCTGCGAATCGCCAGGTTTACACACCTCACAGCACTCACCATAGCACATACCCTCCCCAATATCCATAACCCCCCCCCCCTCCCAATCCCCCTCCCCCCATCAACCCTCAGTTTGTTTTGTGAGATTAAGAGTCACTTATGGTTTGTCTCCCTCCCAATCCCATCTTGTTTCATTTACTCTTCTCCTACCGGAGAGATTTTGAAAATATCATTGATGAGTTTGTTTCCCTAAGGCCAGGAGAGTAAAAAGATAATGAATTCTTTAAAAATTTTTTTTGTATGAATCAAATATTTAAACTTCAAATAATTTATGAATTTGAATAGCCTAGTTTAAAGTTTTTCAATTTTTTCAACTATGTTAATAGTGTGGAAAGAATTAACCATAAAAATGCATGAAAGCATTTTGAGCCTTTTGCCTCTCCATGAGTCACAGCTGGAGTGTTTTTGTTTACAATCTTGGTTATTTTGTTCAGTGTGAATTATTTGAATTAATTTTGGTTTAAAAACTGCACTACAGCAGTTTGCTATTTTGTTACTACCGTCGTAGTTTGGGAGCTCCCTATGTATTAAGCAACTGTGCTACGTTGCTTCATTCAGTCATTCTCATTTTCTTTTTCTAAATTTAAATTCAATTAACCAACATGTAGTACCTCATTAGTTCTTGACATAGTGTTCAACGATTCATTTTTACAGTAAAGAACACTGGGGCACAGTTAGAAGGGTGGATTTCTCTCCAGGATCACACAGCCCCTAAGGGACAGAATGAGGATTTGAGCCCAGGCACCGTGACAGGATCCTGGTTATGCTCCCTTAACCCTTTTGTGAGCTGGGGGCAAGGCAAGTGGGTTCTCTAAGGATGGATATACCTGGAAAGTTCCCTAGCTCTTAGGAGGTGGGGGGACCTGCCCACCCCCGTGGCCAACATGCTGGCCATGGTCTTTAACATCAGAGCTCTCTTTTCTCCCAGGAGTTTATCTCAACAGGCCCTCGATCTCAGCCCAGCCCAGTCCAGCTGTGTCCCCAGGAGGGGAAGTCACTCTCCAGTGTCGAAGCCAATTCAGTTTTGACCAATTTGCTCTGTACAAGGAAGGGGACGCTGGGCCCCAGAAGGGATCTGAGAAGCAGTACGGGGCTGACTTCCCCATCACCGCAGTGACTGCTGCCCACAGTGGGACCTACCGATGCTACAGCTTTTCCAGCAAGCTGCCATACCTGTGGTCGGCCCCCAGCGACCCCCTGGAGCTTGTGGTCACAGGTGCGGGCGGGAGCTGCAGACCAAACCTTCCTTCTTCAGCTCTTGCACACTCTGCTGAAGTTTCAGGGGAGGGCCAGCACGTGTGAAGGAGGTGGGAAGCCAGGAGAGGCATGAAGCTTTGGAGGGTATATTAGTTGTCACAATTCACCACTAATCTAGAGGCTTAAAAAACCATAAATGTATTATTACCTTCCATTTCTGGAGGTCAGGCACCAAATGGGTCTCCCTGGGACAAAACAAAGGTGTCAGCTGGGTTACGTTCCTTCTGGAGGGCCAGGGGGGAATCTGTCCTGTACTTTCCCCTGATTTTAGAAGTACCTGTACCCCTTGGCTCCCATGGTCCCTTCCTTTATCACAGAAGCCAGCAACATAGCATCGTCAGTCTCTCTGTCTCCCTGCCTCCTGCTTCCATGTTTAAGGACCCTGTGATGACACTGTGCCCACCTGGAAAATCCAGGCGCCCACCCGACACCCTCCCATTTACCATGTAAGACGCCATATCCACAGGGCCTGGGGATTGGGACATGAGCATGTTTGTGAGGCTGTTACTTTATCTACTGCAGAGTATATAGAAATAGAAAAGAAATAAGAAAAAATAATTCCTAATACCAGTGATAATGCCTTTTGTCTTGTCTAGATTTGAAACAAACAAACACACAGCAGCGAAGAACTTATGGAAATTACTTTGAAAAATGCCACTATAATAGGAAGGAAACTTTGACTCTCTTTACATGCAAACATACTCTGTCTTTCTTATTTGCAATAGTCTAAGTACGAGGCCTCTCCACGCAACGCTCGCTGCTAAATCCTTTACAGCAACTGATGTGATTTAAAAACAATTATTGATGTTTTCTGTTCACCACAGTTTTACTGCTATGTTCCTTCACAAGTATTGAAGCAACCGAATTATTTAAAGTTCATTTTATTTTTTTTTAAAGGTTAATTTACTTGAGAGAGAGAGAGAGTGAGCATACTGGGAGGGGCAGAGGGAGAGGGGAGAGAAAGTTTAGCAGACTCCATGCTGGGCTCAGAGCCTGATGTGGGATGGTCTGATGCCACCATGACTTGAACTGAAACCAAGAGTCAGATGCTCAACCCATGGCACCGTCCAGGGGCCCCAAAGTTTATTTATTTATTTTTTATAATCTCTAAACCCATCATGGGGCTCAAACTCCTGACCCTGAGATCAAGAGTGGCATACTCTTCCTAGGGAGTCAGTGAGGCGCCCCAATGACTTATTTATTGAAAATGCCTCAATAGGGGCCCCTGGGTGGCTCCGTTCTTTAACTATCAGACTCTTGGTTTTGGCTCTGGTCATGATCTCAGGGTCATGAGATGGAGCCCTGCATGGGGCTCTGTGTTCAACATGGAGTCTGCCTGATATTCTTCCCCCCCTCCACTCCCTCCCACTTTGCACTCCCTACCCTGCTTATGTACTCTCTAAAATTAAAAATGAATATTAAAAAACCAAAATGGCACATATTGCATGGAGCACTGGCTGTGGTGCATACACAATGAATCTTGGAACACTGGAAAAATAAAGTAAAATTTAAAAAATGAAATGCCCCAGTACACAAAAGACTAATGACCCTATCCATCTCCCAGCAAAGGGAAAAGTCTTATCCTTTTGGTCTACAGTGGATTCATATAGTACAGGGTAACATGAAAATGTACTTGTATTCAGACTTATTTTTGTAGTGAGGTCATTATACACTAGAAATGGCCTTCCATTCTGTTTTATTCAGGTATGGTTTCTAGACCTATAAGGTTACCCACTTTACGTGTCCATGGTACTCAGTGAGTTCACAGCGTTGTGCAACCATCACCACAACCCAGTCGGCCCATCTCCATCACCTCTGCAGGACCTCTGGCACCTGTTTGCTGTCATTTTCTGTTCAACCACAAATGACTTCCTATCTCTATCAGTTTGCCTCTTTGAGGGAACTGCATATATATGGAGTCCTAGAACACGGGGTCTTTCGTGACTGGCTTCTCTCAGTCAGCCTCACGCTTTTGAGCTGTGTTTGCACTGTAGCCACTATCAGTCTTTCATTCTTACAGCATGCCTCTTTCAAAAGAGGACAACATAGTTCATAAAGAAACCGTGGTGCAGACACACAACGGACTATTATGCAGCCCCAAAGAGGAAGGCAATCCTGCCATGTGCTACAGTACAGATGAACCTGGAGAACGTCACACTACGTGAAATAAAGCAGCCCCAAAAGGCCATATATCATCTGATTCCACTCCCGGGAGGCATTTGAAAGTCATCCAAGCCATAGAGGCAGAGAGTAGAAGGGAATTACCAAAGGCTGATGGAGGGAAAAAGTGGAGTTAGTACTGTTTAATGGGCATAGAATTCCAGGTCTGCAGATGAAAAAGTTCTGAGATTTCTTGCACAACAATGTGAATGCACTTAATACTATTGAACTGTGCACTTAAAATGAATGTTAAAGATGGTACATATAATGTACATTTAAAAATAACATGAGGGGCGCCTGGGTGGCTCGGTGGGTTAGGCCGCTGCCTTCGGCTCGGGTCATGATCTCAGGGTCCTGGGATCAAGCCCCGCATCGGGCTCTCTGCTCAGCGGGGAGCCTGCTTCCTCCTCTCTCTCTGCCTGCCTCTCTGCCTGCTTGTGATCTCTGTCTGTCGAATAAATAAATAAATAAAAGAAAAAAAATAACATGAAAATTTAAAAGGACACATTTTTCTGCTGCAATACTCAGAGGCATTTTCTTGTAAATCCTGCTGTCTTTGCCCAACTCATGCTTCCTACATCTCTGAAGCCTGTCCCTGATCTGACAAGGGAGCACATCTGCATGTAGAACTGATTTGCTCCATATACTGGTCCCTCTGTGTCTACCTTTATCCCCTTTAATTTAAAAAATCAATTAATTGAGATATAATTGACATGCAACATTGTATAAGATGTAGCACATGTTGATTTGATACATTTATGTGTTGCAACATATCACCACTGGAGCATTAGCTAATACCTCCAACCTGTCACATAATTGCCATTGCTTTTTTTTGTGGTGAGGACACCACAGATCTTGTCTCTTAGCAACTAAATCTGGAATATAGTGCGGTTGACTGTATGCTGTGCATTAATCTCCAGGACTTATTTGCATCTACTGGTTGCAAGTTTGCATACCTTTGCCTCTTTAGAATGTTTGCAGAACGATGGCAAGAGGAACCCCTTTACAGCAGGCTGTTAAAATCAGATGATTTTGCTCAAAGCCCATAGCACTCGCTTCTCTCGTCTCACCAAGCCCCTTCTCTACCTGTCTGCTCACCTGACCTGCTGCTCTGCCCTCATCCACTCTGCCTTAGAACCATCAGCATCCCCCCTTAAATTGAAGACTAACTGACATATGGTGTATTAGTTTCAGGTGTACAACATAGTGATTTGATATTTATATACACTGTGCAATGGTCACCGTGGATAAGTCTAGTTACCGTCTGTGACCATACAAAGTGGTTACAATATTACTGACTACATCCCGTCTTGCTTTTCCTTGTATACTCAGGCTCACTGTGTCCTCAGGGACCTTGCACCTGCTGGGAGGCTTTCTCCAGATCTCATGGCTCAACCCACTGCTTCCTTCAACTTCTATCAAAGGTCCCATTCTTGCCTCTCTGATGCTATCTGCCATCTTCTCTGCCCAATTTTTCTCCATGGCATCCACACCTGTGCATACATTGTTCTGACTTATGGTGTTTGTCACCTGTCTGCCCCCTGCATCCTGGAAGGTAAGCTCCAGAAAGACAGACATTTGTGTCCGTTTTCTTTTCTGCTGTATCCCCAGCACAGACAGTAGCTCCTGGCGTGTAATAGGAGCTGAACAGACAGTCTCCTGTTTGAGTTGTACAATGCAGTGGTTTTTAGTAAATTTAGAGTTCTGTGGTCACCACCACAGTCCAGTTTTAGGATATCTCCACCACCATATCTCATCCTTCCTGCCAGCATGCAGCCCCTCCCTCCCCCTACCTCCAGCCCAAGGAAACCACTAATCTTCCAGCCTTTATAGATTTGTCTTTTTTTGGGTCCCTGCTCAATTACTGTTTCTTTCATTGAACGTATTTCAAAAGTGTCTCTGTTGTGGTTGTGCTCTGCTGGGGACTTGAAACTCACTCTCTCTATGGTATCTTTTCCTTTATACACACACTTATTACACACACACACGTGATATGTATATATAGTAATTAGAGCAAACAGGCTTAGAGAGCATCCAACACCGCATTGTTGTCCCTGGGACATGCCTAATGAGTTAGAAGTACACAGTGCTGTTAGAACCTCGAAAGGCAGGCAGTTTGGGAACACCTCTCTGAGCAGCCAATGTTTGACCTTGCTCTTAGGGTAGAGTAAGAGCAGTGGGACGGGCTGCAGGTGTGTGGGATTGTATGAGCAAATGTCCTGGGGTGAAAGGAGGTTGGCAGGTTGATGTAGCTACAAAGCTAGGGTGGTGGGGTTGGAAAGGGGCTGTGTTCTGTGACACAGGCATCACCCTTTCTCCCTACATGTATCCCATGGTTTCTGTCTTCTCATCTGCTTCCCAGGACTTAAGAGCCAGTTTTGCTCCTTGGGACAAAGTCAGGTGCACATCACAGAGGTCCAGAAAAAGGGACAGAACTGAAGTTCAAAGAGCAGGGAGGGCAGCTACAGAGATGGTCATTTTTAATTAGTCTCAGAATGTGCTTGGTGTGCTATTTAACACCCAGGACCATCCAGTGATGTGAGCTTCTTTGTATTCATCTTCTAGGTGAGGAAACTGGGTCGCAGAATGCTTTTTTGTTTGCTCAGGACCCATAGCTAACAGAGCACAGAACTCTCTCTCTTTCTGATTTCCCAGGGACTTCTGTGACTCCCGCCTTGTTACCCACGGAACCACCTTCCTCTGTGACAGGTAAATTCTGCAGGATTTATCCCAGTGTCTGGGGTATAGACCCACAGAACCCTTCTTTTCTTTCTCCCCTTTATCTAGATTTTTCTATTTAATTCCCTTGTCTCTTTCACAAATTTGATTTAAAAAATCACTTATTTGTGTGTGTAAAGAATGTGGGTATAATAATATTAGATAGACATTACTGCGCTGCCCTATATCTCCACTTCTCTCCAGCCTTAGGGGGATGATTTATAATGTCTAATGTGGAAAAGAATAATCCGAGTGGCTTATAAAATAATAGATTCCTGGACGCTAGTTTTGAGTCTCTGATTCCATTGGCCATGGTTCTCAAACATTACGGGGCCTGAGAATCACCTGGAGGTGACCCAGGCTTCTGGATATCACCAGTTCCTGATTCAGAAGGTCTGGGGTGGGGTCTAGTTATGTTCTTTTTTTTTGTTGTTGTTGTTGAAAATATTTTATTTATTTATTTGAGAGAGAAAGACTGAGAGAGAGAGAGCATGCACAGGTAGGGAGAGCAGCAGGCAGGAGGAGAAACAGACTCCCTACTGAGCAAGGAGCCTAATGCTGGGCTTGGTCCCAGGACCCTGAGATCATGACCTGAGGCAAAGGCAGATGCTTAACTGACTGAGACAACAGGCGCCCCCAGTTATGTTCATTTCTAACAAGTTTCCAGGTGACACTGAGGCTGCTGCTCTGGGATGTCACTTCGAGAAGGACTGCCCTAAATTTTGTATGGCCATCATATTCTCATCCTCAAAGCATCTTACTTGATTCTGGTGTATCGCATACCAGCCTGTGCCTTAAGAAGTTGTGCATCAGTCTGTGACCTTGCCAACACTTCCTGTGTCGCAGGGTAGACCCAAAGCGTGAGGAACAGAAGCATGTTGAAAAGAGCCAAGTCGGACAAGAATGTGCTGACATGTGTGGTGGAAGGCAGTATGGAGGCTGTCTTGCCAAACGAGGCCCAATGCACGTGTGTATGTCTGCACACACGTGTGTGTGTGTGTGTGTGTGTGTGTGTGTGTGTATTTCTGATTGGAATTTTAAAACTTTTAATTGTGAGAGGTAGGTTCACAAGAATTTGCAAAGGCAATGCAGAAGAATTCCGTATACCCTTTGCCTAGATTTCCCCAACGGCTATGTCTTGCATAATTACAGAACAACATAAAACCAGGGACCTGACATTGACACGGTATTTGTACTTAGCTCTATGGTGATTTATCACAATTTATCACATGTGTAGATCCGTGTAACTGCCACGGCTCTCAAGATACAGAACTCTAAACCCCACAAAGATATCCCTCCCGCTACCCCTTTATGATTATATTTACCCTCTCCCCTCCCACTATTTCTACCCCCTGCAAGTACTAATTTGTTCTATTGAATTTCATCATTTTGACAATGTTATATATACATGGAAAGGTTCACCTATCATGGAATGTTTTGGGATTGACTTTTCTCACTCAGCACAATGCCCTTGAGATGCATCCAAGTTATTGTGTGTTATCAACAATGTGTTCCTTTTTATGACTGCATAGTATTCCATGGTAGACAGATACTTCCTCATGTTTAATCTAAATTCAAATAAAAATTTATGTATTATTATTTTTTTTGAGAGAGAGAGCAAGAGTATGCAGATGTGAGGTGGGGAGTGGCAGAGAGAGAGAGAGAGAGAGAGAGAGAGAGAGAGAGAGAGAATATCTTAAGCAAGCACCACAGTCAGTGCAGAGCCCCATGTAGGGCTTCACCTCAGAACCATGAGAGCATCACCTGAGCAGAAGCCAAGAGTTGGATGCTTAATGGACTGAGCCATCCAGGTGCCCCTCAAACAACAATTTATTAATGAGGCTCACAGGAAGAGAAATAACATAGAGCAAATGATATCTAAGTTCTCACTTTACTACAGATTCCTAAGCACAAGCTAGGCTTTGATGAGCTGGTTCCATCACAGAAAGGTCCACCAAGATTGTCCCCATCCTTAATAGGAGCTACATATTTATAGGTTGAGGGGTTTTAGGAAATGTTTTGGTGCCCATGTAACTAGGGGGGTCCCTGGTTAAGAAAATGGCCTTAGTAGGGAGGGGATTCTCTTGTGTTCAGAGGCTGGTTACCAAGAACTGAGCTTGCACACATCTCCTGGTCCACTACTTACTTTTTAAACTGAGATAAGTCACATGCCATGAAATTCATCATAGCCAGCAGAATGGCAGTAACAGTAATGAATAATAATAATAATACACAACTAGAGGGGTTGTTGAGAATGTGGAGAAACTGGAGCCCTCACGCATTGCTGGTGGGATTGAAACATAGGATCATTGCTGTGGAAAAATGGTTCAGCATTTCCTCAAAAGAATTATTCTGTGACTGTATCAAAATTGCCATAGGACCCAGCTATTCCATTGTAGCTATGTGCTCCCCCACAAAATGAACAAATCAAAAAATGTATGTTTATACAAAAACAGGTACATAAATGTTCATAGCAACATTATCCACAGTAGCCCCAAAGAGGAAATAATGTTGGTCCATCAGTGGATGAATGGATCCATTTCTTTTTTTTTTTTAAGATTTTATTTATTTATTTGACAGACAGAGATCACAAGTAGGCAGAGAGGCAGGCAGAGAGAGAGAGGGAAGCAGGCTCCCTGCTGAGCAGAGAACCCGATGTGGGGCTCGATCCCAGGATCCTGAGATCATGATCTGAGCTGAAGGCAGAGACTTAACCCACTCAGCCACCCAGGCACCTCAAATGGATCCATTTCTTATTCAGCCACTGGGGTACAGAAGACATGTTTTACAGCAACTCTGCATGTTTCTCTCCTCAGTTTTATGCAGTGTGTGTCAAAGAAAGGGGTTCTGGGAACCCTAGATTTCTTAGAAGGGGTATGCAGAGTAGGGGATCACTGGGAAGACTGACCTTATCCACTTTCTTATTATCTTCTTGCTTAGAATTCCCAGAAGCCTCCAGGAAACGGAGCATCTCACTCGTCAACAAAAGCTCTACAATCAGTGAGTAACCAAGAGCTCAGAACCCAGCAGAAAAGAGTATGAGGCTAGGGTTTTCTCTCATCATCTAAGGCTGTAGGCTTTAAGTCCCCTTCAGGAGATCACTTGACTCTTCCAAGGAAAGTCCTTGGTTTGAGGATCAAGGATGGGATAGAGGTGGGTTCTGAGCATGGGGAGACATGTGCATTCTTGGAAATGTGGCCATTTCAAAGATGGCAGAGCCAAGGCTTTGATGGGAGGACCATTGCTCATTCCTATACAGTGTCTTCTGACTTTGCTCTAATCCACGTGCATAACCTTAGTCCCCTATTGTCCACTGCCTCTTCTTATCACTGCAGTCCCATCCTCATACTGTAATTCTCTTTCCCCTCACTTTTCCTGGAAAAATTATCCACTTCCCTCAAGACAGAAACCTTAAAAGATTCCCTGAGTATAGGTCTGATATCTCCACTGGGTCCACCTGACTCTAGCTCTCTGTTTGATTCCTGATGCCAGCAAGTTCCTTCTAAGACCCCGAAGAGATTCTTCATCATCTTCTGTTCAAAATCCTTCTAGGTTCCCCATCACTCTTAGGATTATAGCCCAGGATTCTCAGCTTGATGTTTAATACTTTTGGATCCAATGCCCTTAGATCAGCCACTGTCGATCCCTCCAGTCTTGTTTTCATTCCTCATGAAAATCTCAGCCACAGGGGCGCCTGGGTGGCTCAGTGGGTTAAGCCGCTACCTTCGGCTCAGGTCACGATCTCAGGGTCCTGGGATCGAGTCCCGCATAGGGCTCTCTGCTCAGCAGGGAGCCTGCTTCTCTCTCTCTCTCTCTGCCTGCCTCTCTGTCTACTTGTGATCTCTCTCTGTCAAATAAATAAAATCTTAAAAAAAAAAAATCTCAGCCACACAGAGTCAGATGAAGCTCTCCTGAGTCCCTGGCATCTCCTCACTCTGCATCCAAGCCACTTGGTCTGCTTTTCCTTCTCTTTCCTCATAGCCTCAGTCCCTCAAGAAAGCCTTTTCTGACACTGGGTTGTATAGTTTCCTCTGTCTTATGGACTATCTATTATAGCAATTTTCACAGTATATTAAAACACGTACCGTTCTGATGCGTATGGCTGAGCACTTGAGCTCTAGTAGCACTAGAGCTACTGCGTGTGGGGTGCTTATCATATGCAAGCAGTGTGCTTTATGCTGTTATTACTGTTATTGGTTTAAATTTCACATTAACCTGTGATGCATTATAATTATTTTCATTGGACAGATGGGAAAACTGGCCCATAGGTATTAAGTCTATTGACAGGGGCCCCACATCTAATTAGTAATGAATCTGGGGTTCAAATCTAGACAGCCTCACTCTGTAGTTGTCTTTCTTCTTCTTCTTTTTAAAAAAGATTTAATTTATTTAACAGAGAGAGAGAGAGAGAGAGAGATAGATCACAAGTAGGCAGAGAGGCAGGCAGAGAGAGAAAGGAGGAAGCAGGCTCCCTGCTGAGCAGAGCGCCTGATGCGGGGCTCGATCCCAGGACCCTGAGACCATGACCTGAGCCGAAAGCAGAGGCTTTAACCCACTGAGCCACCCAGGCGGCCCTCATGTTCTTCTTATAGCCATGGAATTCTGCCTCAAATGTCCATGCATTCAGGAAAGGGGCAGGAACAGGGCTAGGGGAGATGGTCTCATCTCTTTAAACTTTCACTTTTTGATTCCCAGAGTCTTCTAGGACTATCACCATCTCTGCAAAGAGGCCAGAGTCTCCAGCTGGTGAGTAAGTGGTCTTCTCTGGACCCTCTTCATTCCCACCCCTGTGTCTTCCCCTAAATTTGACTGCTTTCCTTGTACAGAAGTTACAGCTCTATGGACTTGGGTCCTGGTTCATAAAATATTAAGGGGAGGGTAAATATCAGGACTTGGAACTCAGAATTGGGCAACGAGATCAGGTGGGAAGGTTGAGATAAATTTAGACAGCCCAACTCTGTAGTTCATGCTCTTATAGTCATGAGATTCTGCCTCAAAAGTGCATGCATTCAGGAAAGGGGCAGGAACAGGGCTACAGGAGATGGTCTTTCCCCCTTAAACTTTCCTTTTTGATTCCCAGAGTCTTCTAGGACTATCAGTATCTTTCCAAAGAGGCCAGAGTCTCCAACTGGTGAGTAAGTGGTCTTCTCTGGACCCTCTTCATTCCCACCCCTGTGTCTTCCCCTAAATTTGACTGCTTTCCTTGTACAGAAGCTACAGCTCTATGGACTTGGGTTCTGGTTCATAAAATATTAAGGGGAGGGTAAATATCAGGACTTGGAACTCAGAATTGGGCAACGAGATCAGGTGGGAAGGTTGAGATAAATTTAGACAGCCCAACTCTGTAGTTCATGCTCTTATAGTCATGGGATTCTGCCTCAAAAGTGCATGCATTCAGGAAAGGGGCAGGAACAGGGCTATGGGAGATGGTCTTTTCCCCTTAAACTTTCCTTTTTGATTCCCAGAGTCTTCTAGGACTATCACCATCTCTGCAAAGAGGCCAGAGTCTCCAACTGGTGAGTAAGTGGTCTTCTCTGGACCCTCTTCATTCCCACCCCTGTGTCTTCCCCTAAAGCTGACTGCTTTCCCTGTACAGAAGCCACAGCTCTATGGTCTTGGGTCCTGGTTTATAAATATTAAGGGGAAGGTAAATATTATACTTAAAACTCAGAATTGGGCAGTAAGTTCAGGTGGGAAAGCTGAGATTTTTAAAGAATAAGGGAAAGGTAAATTCCATCTCTTTCCACCTCGTATAACAGTTTCTTATTGCTGTAATTAGCCGAATGGCCAGGTCTCTGTGTGTGTGGAGGGGTTGCATCAGAGGTCTATGAAGGGGGTGTATGGAAGAAATTCTATCTAGAGAATTGGGCTTATCTAGCCCTGACCCTTGGTGAGGAGGGGAGGAACCCTCTAGGAAGGAGACTGACATTCTAGGTAGCAGAGAATAGAATCTCAGGTGAGGGATATGGGTATGAGAAACCCAAGATGTGTCTTGAAGTGGATCCTGGAGATAGGCTTTCATCACCCCCTCCTGTCTCTCTTCATTCCTCCAGGTCTTGCCCAGCAACACTACACCAAGGGCAATCTGGTCCGGATATGCATTGGGGTTGTGATTCTAATACTCCTGGTGGGGCTTCTGGCAGAAGATTGGCACAGCAGGAAGAAACCCCTGCCATACAGGGTCAGACCTATCCGCAGGCCACTCCCACCCCTCCCACAGACCCAGAGACAACACAGTCATCAGGATGGGGGTCGACCAGGTGGCCATAACCATGGGCGCCACAATTAGAACTCCAAGGCTTGGTTGTAGCTATGAGATAAGGGATGTAAAACCATGTGTGGAGTGTATGGAATGTAGGAGCAAGAGGACAGGGGTTAGGACTATGGAGAAGGAGGACCCTGGGGCCTCTCCTTGGTGTCCCATCAAGGACCTGTTGAGCCAGTGTCTATTTGGCTTTCATCCAAGGACTCCTCTCATTTGGGATGGGAAGTATCTAGTGGATGCCAGTGTCTCCTCACTCACATCTTGCACATTGTGGATCTTGTAGCACCCTAACTGGACCATCATAATGACCCCTTCAACCTTCCCTAATTCATGTTCGTTATTGATTTTTGTATCACCAAGTCTCATAGCTGACCCCATTCTATGCTCTGCATAAAACTCTCCCACGCTTCCTGTTGGCCTCTGTGTTTTCTCTGGGTAGCCATAGCTTAGCTGGTTAATTCAGACTCATACTTATTTCCTGAGCCTATCAGCCCAGCCTCTCTCCTAACCAGAAATATTGGGTTAAATGTGTGAGTACTCAGGGCTTTCCCCACTACACCTCCTCACCCCGAGGACACCCTTCTCCTACTCCTTGATCCCAGATGCCATTTCCTCAGACATAGGCTTTGGTTTCATCAATTTATAGCCATATCCTCCTCTTATCTTGCTCCATAGTTAATAACCACACTCACAGAATCTCTAACTCACAGGTGAAATGGCCAGACTCTCCATCCCTAAACTGATGCATGCAGGCTACTCAATTTCTTTTTCCCTAAAGGGGGCAATCTCAGGGCATTTTGCACCCAAGGGATATCTGTCAGTGCCTGGAGGGAGATGCTGGTACTTAGTGGGTAGAGGGTAGAGATGCTAACACTATGAATGCACAGAACAGTCTCCCTCAAGAGTATGTTCTCTTGAGAAGCACTTAAGAATTATCTGGACCCAAGTGTCAATGGCACAGAGACTGAGAAACCCTTGGTAGAAGACCTTGAGATTCTTTCCTAGCTTTAAAAAATTGTGTGCCCCTATTTCTTCTTTTAACAACCCCACTTACTCCCACTGAAGGCAGCCACCACCCCTCAGACCCCGAGAATGAAGATGCTAGGAAAGACCTATATCCAGCTGAACAAGAGGCCTTAAGAGAAACAGAAGGAAACTTGTAGGAAAATCCAGGAGCCCACACTGTATGCAGGGACATCACTGAGATGATGACACACAAGCACATTAAACAGAGGTATGAATGGGATGTCTGGATATGTGGCATATTTCGTGAGAATCATGAAACAATGGACCCCAGTGAAGAAATAGGGGAAAGTAGGATGATTGGAAGAAAAATTTTAAAAATAGTCCTTAATAAAAAGAAAGTGATTCTTACAGTTGTTGCCTTAAGAACATTTGGGATTCTGTCACAGAAAATAAGGGGAACTCTACAAGGAAGAACATACCATGAAGTAGATACCATGAAGTCATATTTTCTATAAGGTTGGAATCTGTTCAACAGAGCAAAGACATGATCATTTAAGGACTTCCCTGAAGCATTTAAGAATGCTACAATATATTGTAGGATTGGTAAGAGAACTATTCTACAAGGAAGACCTACCAGACAGCTATCCACCGAGGCAAAGGAATGCCAGAACTGGGCAGTGACTGGCAGGGTGAACAGACCAACATGATCACAAACATTTCTGTCCCCATTTTGTTTCCGGGTTAGGTTCTCCCCAAATAAAGGATCTTCTAGGTTTGGTCAGAATCTATTAAACAACCCCCTTCACGAATGCTTTCACACCTTTATTCCTCTTGATAAACTCAAGATGTAGGCATTCTATCCACAACAGGGGTAAACCATCTGTGTATGTTTCATGGAAGCCAAAAGTCACAACCAAGGCTATGGTCATATCTGGTCCAGCACCTAACATCACTGAGAAGGCTCAGAGGAAGTTCATCATCACCCTTATGATCCCAAACTTTACTGGCGAATGAATAGCTCCAGGGGATTCAGAAAATGAAGTCATGTGAAGAAGGTCGGTTAGTGGTTGGATCTTGATTATCACTCTCAATGGTCAGTTGTGGGTCATGTTCTTGGATTTCTTTCAGCAGCTTCTGGATTTGAGGATCAGATTTATCTATCTTCAACCTGGAGTTACAATGAGGCAAAAAGGTTTCTTGTTGCTTCAAGAAGATTCATTCCAAATGTTCAAGTGCCTGCAAGTCTCATGGTTTAGTGCAGGGGCAGACTTTACGGGTTACTATGTGCTGCAAAGTAGGGTTCCATATTGATTCGGTAGGGAAAGAGACAATACCAGGTTAATGTTGTAGTGCTTCATGGTCTCAGGTGATCCTCATATCATGCTTGGAGAGACTGATAGATCTGTGAAGTAGTCCTAACACCTACCTACTCCACAGCTCACTTTGGCAACTTCTCTTTGGTAGGCCCAGGATGAAACACACAGACTTGAACCAAGTCAGACTGGACTTTAGTTCCCATTGGCTACGTGATACTAGCTGACCAACACCTTTTATCTGACCTGTGCTAATAGCAGCTTTATTTGTATGATTCATCTTTTGGTAACCATATTGATCTGTGTGACATGGCAATAGGGAACGGGGTGAGGGGGAAGCAAGAGGGAATAATTAAAGCAAAAATATGTAGAGGGAGGAAGCAAGATGGCAGAGGAGTAGGGTGACCCCATTTCAACTGGTCCCCTGAACTTAGCTGGATATCTATCAAACCATTTTGAACACCTGTGAAATCAGCCTGAGATGTTAAGAATATATATCTGGATCTCTACAAGCAGAAAAGCAACTGATTTGGGCAAGGTAGGATGTGCGGAGTCCTGAATCTGTGAGGAGACATCAGAAGACAAACAGAAGGGGAGGGAGCCACCATAAGCTGGCACCTGGAAAGTGATCTAACGCTGGACCACCAAATCAGAACCCTTAGAAACATGCTCTAGTAAGGGACACCCCTCCCTGAAGGCGGCTTTGGAAATGAAAAGGCAGTATTCTAGGTAGGACATGGTGGTGTCAGGTTATGAGGGACCACAGAGCAAAAGGAGATTCTCAAAATGGTAGAGGGCCCAAGCCTTGGAGCCAGGAAACAGGTTTCAGTCAGCAAGCCTAGGAAGGGACTCTCAGCTCAGATCGCCAGAAACTGAACTGGGAGGGTCAATTTCTGCTCTTTTTTTGAACAGCCTAAAAAAATCTGGAACCTGTGCCTTCAACTGGGCAAAAACTCAGCATGGTAGTGGCTGGGAAAGGGCTTTAGGGCAGAATCCAGACCTGATTCCGGAACTTTAGGTACACACATGAGTCTACAGCCCTTTGTGGTTTTAAGAGCACAAAGGGTACAGATACTCCCGGGACCCTGCAAACACTTCTGAGAGAGTAGCTGTGGGTGTGTGACGTGGGAGGCTGCAGTTTTCAGAGGCACAAGCATGGTTTCACTTACGTGTGGGACATAAGGAAGATCATGGAGGACACTAGGAGAAGGAAGGGAAAATGAAGGGGGGGAAATCAGAGGGGCAGATGAACCATGAGAGACTACGGACCCCAGGAATCAAACTGAGGGCTTTGGAGAGGGATGGGTGAGGCCCGTGATGGGTATTAAGAAGGGCATGGATTGCAAGGAGCACTGGGTGTTGTACGCAATGAATCTTGGAACACTGCATCAAAAACTAATGACATACTGTATGGTGACTGACATTAAAAAAAAAAAAAAAGAAGTGGAGACTGCTTGTCCTGGAGAGTTTATTAGAGGGCGGACTGAATTTTCTGCTCTGGGCCAGAGCTTTGGCTGTGGCCATTTTTGCTCTGATCCCCTCAAGAGGTGCAGAAAGCCTCCAGGGAAAAAAAGAGGCACAGAAGACTGGTTTCCATTGAGCTCACCCCCCTGACGGGGGTGGAGTCTCTCTGCCCAGGCAGGGATACCTCAGAAACAGTGCGGCAGGAGACAGGCTGGAAGAACAGGTAGATGACAATACTTTGGATCCTATAAGACTGTAAAATCCCAATGCCAGGGGATAAATGTGCATTGAACTCCAAGTGTGGCCTAATGCCTGGTTCATTTTTCAGATATAATTCTCCTTTTCTTTTTTTTTCTCCTTTTCTCATGACATTTCCCCCTGCTGTATTTTTCTTTATACCTTCTCCTCATTTTAACTAGATGTCTATTATACCAACTCATTTTTCATGGTCACTTTTTGAACTTGTATTTTTATGCACCTATATTTTTTATAGTTATATGCTTTATTTTAGCCTGTGTTTCACTCTACTCAGTTTTTCCTTTTTATATATACAAGTTTTACTTTCCTAGTAATTTTGGGGCATAGTGTCCTCTAACACACAGATCAAAATACAACCAGGAACAACTAAAGCACCCTGCTTTGTCTACATGGAGAGATTGTAGCCCCCTTACTCCTCCCCCCTTTTTTCAAGTCTATTTTTATTTAAAAATTTTTAAATTTTTTCAACTTTAAAATTTTACTCTTGGGTTTCATTTTGGCTTTGTATTTTCGGTGGTGGTGTCTGACCACTCTGGATTTTGCTAGGGTGCATCTGGCTTGGGTCATGGTTGACATTTTGGACTGTGTCCCTTTGCTCCACCAGCCCTTGACAGAATGATTAGAAAGAGGAACTCTCAACAAAGAACCAGAGACAATGGCCTCTGCCACAGAACCAGTGGATATAAGCAGGAGGTCAGACATAGACTTCAGGAAAGCAATCATGAAGTCAATATCCAGGTTTGAAAAAAGCATTAGTGATAATATAGAATCTCTAAGGGCGGAAATGAGATCTAATCAGGCCAAACTTAAGAAAGCTATGAATGAGATGCAGTCTAAACTGTATACTCCAACGGACAGGGTGAATGAGGCAGAAGAATGAATTAGTGATCTAGAACGCAAGCTGATAGAAAGGAAGGAAGCTGAAGAAGATAGGGATAGAAATTAATAAAATTATGAATGAAAAGGGAGAGATCACAACTAACACCAAGGAAGCAGAAACAATCATCAGAAGTTATCAACAGTTATATGCCAATAAGCTAAGCAAATTAGATGAAATGGATGCATTCCTGGAAAACTATAAACTCCCAAAATTGAACCAGGAAGAAATTGACAACCTGAATAGACCAATATCTAGTAGCGAGATCGAAGCAGTGATCAAAAACCTCCCAAAAAAACAAGAGCCCAGGACCTGATGGATTCCCTGGAATTCTACCAAACTTTCAAAGAAGAAATAACACCTATTCTTCTGAAGCTGTTTCAAAAAAATTGAAGCAGAAGGAAAATTTCCAGACTCTTTCTATGAAGCCAGCATTACCTTGATCCCCAAACCAGGCAAAGACCCTACCAAAAAGGAGAATTTCAGACCAATATCACTGATGAATATGGATGCTAAGATTCTCAACGAGATCCTAGCAAACAGGATCCAACAGCACATTAAAAAGATTGGGGGAAATTGGAAGGGGAGGTGAACCATGAAACACTATGGACTCTGAAAAACAATCTGATGGTTTTGAAGGAGCAGGGGATGGGAGGTTAGGGGAACCAGGTGGTGGGTATTAGAGAGGGCACAGATTGCAAGGAGCACTGGGTGTGGTGCAAAAACAAGGAATACTGTTATGCTGAAAATAAAAAAAAAATAAATAAAATTAAAAAAAAAAAAAGATTATCCACCGTGACCAGGTGGGATTCATTCCTGAGCTACAAGGATGGTTCAACATTTGCAAACCAATCAATGTGATAGAACAAATTAATAAGAGAAGAGAGAAGAACCACATGGTCCTCTCAATTGATGCAGAAAAAGCATTTGACAAAATCCAGCATCCATTCCTGATTAAAACACTTCAAAGTATAGGGATAGAGGGAACATTCCTGAACTTCATCAAATCTATCTATGAAAGACCCACAGCAAATATCATCCTCAATGGGAAAAAGCTTGCAGCCTTCCCACTGAGAACAGGAACACGACAAAGATGCCCACTCTCACCAGTCTTGTTCAACATAGTATTAGAAGTCCTAGCAATAGCAATCAGACAACAAAGAGAAAGAAAAGGTATCCAAATTGGCAATGAAGAAGTCAAACTCTCTCTCTTCGCAGATGACATGATTCTTTATATGGAAAACCCTAAAGACTCCACCCCCAAACTACTAGAACTCATACAACAATTCAGCAACATGGCAGGATACAAAGTCAATGTACAGAAATCAGTGGCTTTCTTATACACTAACAATGAAAATACAGAAAGGGAAATTAGAGAATCTATTCCATTTACTATAGCACCAAGAACCATAAGATACCTGGGAATAAACCTAACCAAAGAGGTAAAGGATCTGTACTCGAGGAACTACAGAACACTCATGAAAGAAACTGAAGAAGACACAAAAAGATGGAAGACCATTCCATGCTCTTGGATCAGAAGAATAAAGATGGTTAAAATGTCTATATTGCCTAGAGCAATCTATACTTTTAATGCCATTCCAATCAAAATTCCACCGGTATTCTTCAAAGAGCTGGAGCAAATAATCCTAAAATTTGTATGGAACCAGAAGAGACCCCGAATCGCTAAGGAAATGTTGAAAAACAAAAATAAAACTGGGGGCATCACGTTACCTGATTTCAAGCTTTACTACAAAGCTGTGATCCCCAAAACAGCATGGTACTGGCATAAAAACAGACACATAGACCAGTGGAACAGAGTAGAGAGCCCAGATATGGACCCTCAACTCTATGGTCAGTTAATCTTCGACAAAACAGGAAAAAATATACAGTGGAAAAAAGACAGTCTCTTCAATAAATGGTGCTGGGAAAACTGGGCAGCTATATGTAGAAGAATGAAACTCGACCATTCTCTTACACCGTACACAAAGATAAACTCAAAATGGATAAAAGACCTTAACGTGAGACAGGAATCCATCAGAATCCTAGAGGAGAACATAGGCAGTAACCTCTTTGATATCAGCCACAGCAACTTCTTTCAAGATATGTCTCCAAAGGCAAAGGAAACAAAAGCAAAAATGAACTTTTGGGACTTCATCAAGATCAAAAGCTTCTGCACAGCAAAGGAAACAGTCAAGAAAACAAAGAGGCAACCCACAGAATGGGAGAAGATATTTGCAAATGACAGTACAGACAGAGGTTGATATCCAGGATCTATAAAGAACTCCTCAAACTCAGCACACACAAAACAGATAATCATATCAAAAAATGGGCAGAAGATATGAACAGACACTTCTCCAATGAAGACATACAAATGGCTATCAGACACATGAAAAAATGTTCATCATCACTAGCCATCAGGGAGATTCAAATTAAAACCACATTGAGATACCACCTTACACCAGTTAGAATGGCCAAAATTAGCAAGACAGGAAACAACATGTGTTGGAGGGGATGTGGAGAAAGGGGAACCCTCTTACACTGTTGGTGGGAATGCAAGTTGGTGCAGCCTCTTTGGAGAACAGTGTGGAGATTCCTCAAGAAATTAAAAATAGAACTTCCCTATGACCCTGCAATTGCACTACTGGGTATTGACCCCAAAGATACAGATGTAGTGAAAAGAAGGGCCATCTGTACTCCAATGTTTATAGCAGCAATGGCCACGGTTGCCAAACTGTGGAAAGAACCAAGATGCCCTTCAACGGATGAATGGATAAGGAAGATGTGGTCCATATACACTATGGAGTATGATGCCTCCATCAGAAAGGATGAATACCCAACTTTTGTAGCAACATGGACGGGACTGGAAGAGATGATGTTGAGTGAAAGAAGTCAAGCAGAGAGAGTCAATTATCATATGGTTTCACTTATTTGTGGAGCATAACAAATAACTTGGAGGACAAGGGGAGTTAGGAGAAGGGAGTTGGGGGAAATTGGAAGGGGATGTGAACCATGAGAGACTGTGGACTCTGAAAAACAATCTGAAGGTTTTGAAGGGGCAGGGGGTGGGAGGTTGGGGGGACCAGGTGGTGGGTATTAGAGAGGGTATGGATTGCATGGAGCACTGGGTGTGGTGGAAAAACAATGAATACTGTTACGCTGAAAAGAAATAAAAAATTAAAAAAAATAAAAAAGAAATTTAAAAAAATAAATAAAAATTTTTAAAAAAAGGAAGAAAAAAAAAAAAAAAAGAAATGGCGCAAGCCACACCCGCACATACAAATGTGCTACTCTATGAACGGGGTGTGATGGCAGGGCTCTTGGTCACCAAGCAAGAGAAAATGACTCTGGTTAACTTAAAAGAGCATCTCAGAAGGATATGGGGTAGCTGATAAAGTCAAAGAACTAAAAACCACATTCTGACTCCAGTTCTCCAAGCGGGTCCAGGATCTGTGATTCGGGAAGAAGCCCCCTACTCCTGATCACTCGTCTTGAGATTCAAGGACTCAAGGAAGAATATCTAAAGAAACAGCTCCTGTGTTATCTCTGTGAGGTCTTTACAGCTGGATTAAAACTTGCTGATGTGGAAGTGACAGGGCTAGCTCACCAGAATGAGCTAAAAACAAAGTTGAGTCTACACATTTCTTTTGATAGCAAGCTACCCTGTTGCATATACATATAATCTGTTTCTTTTACATAATTACAATTTCAAGCCACCGGTTGTCTACATGGCATCTGAGAATTTAAACAAGTTTGTGCGAGATGAAGGAGAGTTGTGGGGTTCTCTGTTCCCATGGTAGAAGCAGACAACACAGCTCAGGGGCAGCTTGCTTTGATGACCAACAGAGGACACGGACTCCTTTCATTCCGAAGCAGACTCACTCCAGAGAACAAGCTTCTAAGGCGGACTGACTGCCAGACCTCTGTCACCAACATGGCCCCAGCACCAGCTTTTTCAGAACACTGCAGGACAGCTACAGCTTGGTATTTCTAACATGACAATGGCCAGCCACCATCACCCTCTGTCACTTAGAGAAGCCCCCAGTTCAGCTTCTTAGCTTCCGACTGGGTTTGGGTCTCGTCCTTTGACTCGTTTTACTGGCCAAAGCAACAGAAGGGACCGACGGGAGAATTATCAGGTGACCAAACATCAGCGGATGAAAATGAGATGTTAGCTGTAGTTGCCTACAACAAACTCCCGTGGTTTGTGCCCCCCTACAAACCTACCATCCTGGAGGAAACACCGTGAGCAGCAGAAGAATCATACCTGAGTGTCCGTAGGGAGGAACGCTGAAGTTTCAAGGTGTCACACAGCATCTTTACTCCGCTATACCCCAAGGAATTCTGGCCCAGGTCCAGAGTGACCAGGCTCTGATTGCTGCCAAGGGCAGAGGAGAGGACTTCAGAGCAGAAAGGGGTAATGGCACATCCCCACAACCTATAGGGGAGACACAAAATTAGTTGATTCAACCGATGTGAGCTGATACTGTCCTATGTGACAGACACACTCCTGGGTGTTGCAGATGCAACAAGGAACAACAGAAGTCTCCTTCCTCTGTTCTCATGTACTAATAGGAAACAGATGAATGTAGTGTGTCATATCCAACAAGGTTATGAAGAGCAAAGGGAGAGGCTGGGGGGCACTCACTACAACAGTTGAGGAAGACCTGAGTGTTGAAGAGAATGAACCATAGAGAGACATGGAGTAGGAGCTCCCCAGGCAGATAAATAGCTTGTGCAAAGGCCCTGAGGTTGTGTCAGATTATTGTGTAAAACAATGTCAAGGTAGCCAGCTTGAGAGTGAGCCAGGGAGAGCTGAATGAGAGGAGGTCACAGACAAAAGGGAGCCATCTCACAGAAAGTCCTTAGGCCCTTGTAAATTGCAGGTTTTACTTGGAATGAGATGAGGAACCACTGAGGGTTTTGAGCAGAAACAGGACAGGGGCTACACCTTAGAGGTTATTCCTAGTACCTGGTTGAAAACCGCAGGGGAACAGAGAAGGCAGAATACAGACTAGATGGAAGGCTTTACAACCATCTAGATACTACCAGGATGTAGAGGGGGTAGGAGATCAGATTCTAGATTTCTAGAAGATGGCAGCAGGAGTTTAAAAAGGTTTGGGTTTGGTATTTGAAAGAAAAAAAGAATAAAGGATTTTGTTCTGAGCAAATAATGTTGCACAAATGTTCAAGGGTTTGTGTATATATGAGTGTGAGCACGCACACACACGCACATGCACATGCACACACACATGAGAATAGGTCATGTGTTTAAGCACTCCCCAGGATTTTGAAGAGGTTAAATCTAACACCTTCTTCTAGGCACACCGAATAACACGCAAACATATTTCATTATCATAGCCAACAGTGGATGCATCCAACTCCATTTCCTAGAACACATAACTGTGCTTACACCATCCAGAAGTCAAGGCTCACCGGACACTTCCCTATACCCCTATACCAGTAGGACGAGTGGTTAAGAGAGGCCCCTCCCAGTCATCGTTAGCATCACTGTCCTCCTCGGGGGCACCTGCCCTGAATTGTAACAACCAGAGGTTTTACTTGTGGAGATCCCGACTGGACGGGTCTGAGGTACAGCCTGGGTGTTGGGATTCTCAAAGGCACAAGCATTTCGACTATGTGGCAGAGGTTGGACGCCAGGACTCACCTTGTCTTGTGGTGCTGTGGAGGCCAGAAAACCGCTACCTTCTGGGAGTCCCTCACAGGTCAGTTTCCAGATTTGAGTGTATCTGAGTGATGATACCTAAGTCACGTAGGATTGTGAGACAGAACTGAGGGGAAGCCATTTATCTGCTCACGGACGGGACATTTGCTGCGGTATCGAGTTCCTACCCTGGGGAGGCTGGGTGTTGGGGCAGCCACTCCTTGATGCCATAAGTGTTGCATCCTTAACATGGTCCACAGGTGGCCTTTGGATGACCTAGACTAGAAACTCTTCCTTTAACCGTTCCAGTGAATTTTCTCCCCCAGCTTTTCTGACATATACTTGACAAATAAAAATTGTATGCATTTAAGGTGTATAGTATAATGATTTAATATATGTACACACTGAAATGATCACCACATCAAGCTAATTAACATACCTGTCAGCTCACAGAGTCACCATTTTTTGTGTGAGGACAACTTGTTTACTGAGAGCAATGTTTTATTGCTGAAAAGTAGAAGTTTCTGGAGACTTTCTTTAATCTTTATGGAGATATAATGGACATAAACCATTGTGTAAGTTTAAGGTGTGAAATGTGCTGATTTGGTACATTTATGTCTTGCCAGATGATGGCCTCTGTAGTGTTAGCTAACACCTCCATCCCAACATAATTTCTTCTTTTGGTGAGGAAATTTAAGATCTATTCTTATAAACAGACTCTTAACTACAAGGGAACAAACCAATGGTCAGCAGAGGGTAGGTGGGTGGAGGAAGGAAGGAGGACACCTGTCCTGATGAGCCTTGGGTGTTGTGCGGAAGCGTTGAATCTCTATATTGTGTAACTAAAACTAATAATACTGTGTTAAGGACACTGGAAAGAAAAAAAAATCTGTTCTTTTAGCAACTTTCAAGCATAGAACACAGTATTATTAGGTATAATCTCCACACTATGTGTTAGATCTCCAGAACACGTTCATCTTCTAACTGAAAGTCTTCATCCTTTGAACCCCCCACCCCCATTTCCTCCTGCCCTTTGACCCCTGATAACCACCACGCTACTCTATCTCTATGAGCTCAGCTCTTCACGAGTCCACACAGAAGTGGTGTCATACAGTACTTGTCTTTGCCTTTTCCTTCTTAGCATGATACTCTCAAGTTTCATCCATGCTATCTCAAATGGCAGGATTTCCTTCCTTCTCATAGCTAATATTACATTGTATGTATATATCTCACATCTTCTTTATTCCATCATCTGTTGGTGACAACTTACATTGTTTCCTCTCTTGGCCATTGTGAAAAATGCTGCAATAAACATGAGAACGTGGATATCTGTTTGAGATCTCGTTTCATTTCCTTTGGGTACATATCCAGAAGAGGGATTGCCGGATCACAGGATACTTCTATTTTTAGCTTTAGAAGCTCCATACGGCTTCCAGAGTGGCCACACTGGCTTTCGTTCCCACCAGCGGGTACACAAGGATTCCCTATTCTCCATGTCCTCCCCACTGCTTGTTATCTCTGTTCTTTTTACTAATAGCCGTCCTGAAAGGTATCAAGTGAGAGCTCATGTGGCTTCGATTTCCATTTCCCTGATGATTAGCGATGCCGAACTATTGTTCATGTCCCTGTTGGCCATTTGTTGGTCTGATTTGGGAAAAAAGGTCTCTTCATGTCCTTTGCTCATCATTTTTTAAATTTTTTTTGCTATTGCATTGTATAAGTTCCTTTTCTATTTTAGATATTAACCCCTTATCAGACCTATGTTTTCCAAATATTTTTCTGTAGGTTGTCTTTTCATTTTGTTGATGGTTTCCTTGAGTAGACAGAAGATTTTTAATTTGAGGAAGTCCCACTTATTTATTTTTGCTTCGGGCATCATATCCAAAAAATCATCGCCAAGATGAATGTGAAAGAGCTTATGTCCTATGTTTCCTTTTAGGAATTTGAAAGTATTAGGTTTTTAAGTCTTTGATCCATTCTGAGTTAATTTTTGTGGATGGTGTCAGTTTCATTCTTTTGCATGTGGATGTCCAGCTTTTTTTCAACCCTATTCATTAAAGAGATTATCCCTTCCCCATTGAGTATTCTCCGTGCCCTTGTCAAAGACTAGTTGACTGTGTGTGTGGGGTTTATTTCTGGGCTCTCTATTCTGTTCTTTCAGTTTATGTATCTGTTTTTATGCCAGGACCATGCTATTTTGATACTATGGTTTCATAATACAGTTTGAAATCAGAAAGTGTGTGATGCCTCCACTTCGTTCTTTGTCAGAATTGATTTAGCTGTTTGGAGGCTTTTGCAGTTGTCTACAAATTTGGGGATTTAAAAAAATGTGAAAATTGCTATCCTATTGGATTTTCAAAATACTCAACCAGATTTGTTCCAGTCTCTTGTATTTGAGCTGGAGATTTGCTACACTAACATATTTTAGAGACAGATTAAAGTTAAAAATAAACATAACTTACCATAGACATTTGAGGTTACAGGTTGGCTTCTTCAAAGCCTCACACAGGAACTTGAGTCCAGTAAATCCTATGTGATTCAGCCCCAGATCCAAGTGTGTAAGGCTTGAATTCTGCTGGAGAACTGTTGACAGATAATTGCAGCCGCTGCTGGTTATGCTACAGTACCAAAGCCTAGAAATCAATCACATGAAGAGAAAATAAACTTGAGTCCTCCGTGAGGAGATGTACCCAAACCAGGCTCATTGACTTCAAGCCACAGGTTTCAGGCAAGCTTGCAGACATTGAGACGTGGAAATGAAATCATGGGTGGAGTTAGAATTGCTACATAAGTGATTATATGGGCCCCACTCACCCGCCTCCACTCCATGCACCCACATCTGTCTACACCCTGATCCCTGGTCCGTGTGAGTGTTTGATGTTGTGTATGATAGGGAGGCGTGGTTAAGGATCGGAGGTAGGGAGGTTATCTGGGTGAGCCAATGTAATCACAAGGATCCTTACAAGAAGGGGCAGGAAAGTCAAAGTCAGCCTGGGGAGAGGTGATGAGACAGAGAGAAGGACACTGAAGACACGATGTTGCTGGCTTTGGGCATGGGGGAAGGAACCATGAGCCAAGGGATGCAGCCATCTCTAGAAGCTGGACAAAGCCGGGAAGCGGATTCTTCCCTGGAGACCTTAGAAGGAACACAGCCCTGTGGACACCTTGATTCTAGCTCAGGGAAACCCATTTTGGACTCCCGGCTTCCAGAACTTTAAGACAATAAATTTAAGTTGTTTTAAGTCTTAACCTTAAGACAATTGGTTACAGAAGGAGTTAGGAAACTAAGTGGTATTTATCATTTCTACTGTAACTATGGGACAGAATATCCATCTTGCCTTGACTTGCAAATTCTGTTAGTGGAAGGGACCAATTCTACGTCCCAAATCCAGTTACTAGATAGGCCGTATGTAGAAGTGGAGGGCACCAGTTCTCCTCAGGACAAGTCTGGCCCTAGAGCCTGGATATCCATGAGTCAGCTACACAAGATAGCAGCACAACTTCTTAACCATTAAAACATTTTTTTTTTTTTTGCCTTTCCCTGGTTTACTATTACTATAGCAGAAAACCAGAGATGGCTGGAATTATCACTGGCTACTTTCCTAGACAGATTAATGTCCCTCTGAGATGTCTGTGCTCTAATCCCCACGCGTTACATGGCAGGCGAGACTGAGACCAAGGGTCTTGCCTGGTGAGTTATCCTGGACTGTAGAGAGGGGCTGAGTCTAATCCTAGGAGTCCTTCCTCACTGAAGTGCAGAGAGGCTCAATGTGTGGGCTTGACCCACCACAGCTGGCTTTGAAGGTGGAGGAAAGGGCCATGAACCAAGGAGCAAGGTGGCCATTAGGGGATGAGGCCAGCTCTCCATTTGCAGGGACCCCTGTCCCAGAGCCACAAAGAAGCAGATTCTGCCAACAGCCCGAATGAGCAAGGAACACAGAAATGAACACAGCCTTGTGCATACTGAAAGGAGGCAAACAGTGTTGAGCTGATAAGCTGGTGGTGATTTGTTATAGCAGTAACAGGACACCAACTTGGCTGCCTTTTTGTTTCAGTGAACCTCACTAAGCGATGGTATCAGCCTTGGCTCCCACAAGGGCCCCCTGTCACGTGGCCAGAGCCCAGGGAAAAACAGTGATATATCCAGGGATGTGGGCCCACAGGCAGCCTTTGAGATAAGCCGTGATACAGCCCCTTGGCTTGGACATTTGTACATTTATAGAAACTCCCAGAACTATGGGGTAACAGAGGAAGGCCCAAGCAAGTTCTGGCAACTTAGTGAAGTGGGGACACAGCTCACAAAACAGAACTGAGCTCCAGAAAGAAGAGGTCTTGACCTGTAGCTCCTACCTCCACAGGGTGCAAATACGATGACATTTAATGCCCACGTCTTAGCTTTCTCACTGAAGACTGGACAGACAGACACTTATTTCATAAGGCTGGGGGGCAAATGAAAGAAATCTCTGGCAAGACCTTGGCAAAGCGCCCAGCACATATTAATTAATTCAGGAGCCTGATAAATGTTGGCCATGACTTATTTTTCTGTTTAGATGATTTGAGGGTAATTACATGTAACATAACTTGAAGACAGAGCTAGTGCGTGGGTGGCATCTTTTTTTTTTCTTAAAGATTCAATTTATTTATTTGACAGAGAGATGGAGAGATCGCACAAGTAGGCAGAGAGGCAGGCAGAGAGAGGGGGAAGCAGGCTCCCCGCTGAGCAGAGAGCCCTATGCGGGGCTCGATTCCAGGACCCTGAGATCATGACCTGAGCCGAAGGCAGAGACTTAACCCCTGAGCCACCCAGGTGCCTCAGCATCTTATTTCTTATGGAAATTTATGTTATTTCAGTGTTTGGGGGATGAGACAGTGGGAGTAAAAGCCCCTCTTTCCACCTCTCTCCAACCACGAGCTGAATGCTCCACAGAACTTTGAGTGACTGAGTAGTTTTTGGATACTTGGGTGCCTTAAGGCATATCCTAGATCAAAACTAGTTTATAGGAAATGCTGCCAGCTGCGGTCCGAAGCGATCTTGTCGACGGCAAGAACACTGGAGATGCTGACACTGAATAGAATCTGAGTAGAAATAGTCACTGCAGCTCCGTTCCTTTCTCAAAACCTGTCCTGTGACTTCAGTGTTAACAAGAGGATTTTAACGAGCTAGTTGGCCAGTAAGTCCACAGTCAGCTGCGGGTGGAGTTTATGTTATGTGGTCCTAAAAACAGGCATAAGGGGCGCCTGGGGCTCAGTCGGTTAAGCATCTGCCTTCGGCTCAGGTCATGATCCTAGAGTCCTTGGATCAAGTCCTGTATCGGGCTCCTCACTGAGCAGGGAGCCTGCTTCCCCCTCTGCCTGCCACTCCCCACGCTTGGGAGCACCCTCTCAGACAAATAAATAAAATCTTAAAAAAGTGCATTAAAAAAACCTGGTTCCATACCTGGAAACCAGTCACCTCCCCCAAATCCCTATGGAATATTGACTCTACATCTTATACTTTTTTCCTAACACCCTCTTGTCAGGTCCACCAGATCTGACTGCCAGCATCGTACCTGGGCCACTCAGAGGGACTATTAAATGCCTGTACCTGCGCTCTTTGAATCCAGCATGCACGCGCGCACACATAGCACGGACTTACACCAGCCCCTGCAGCTGGCAGTCCGGGTAACTCAAGCCTTCACACAGCAGCTTTACTCCACCGTCTCCCAGGGCATTCTTGGCCAAGCACAGGTGCGTCAGCCTCTGGTTGACGATCAAGGCAGAGGACAGCTCCTTGCAACATGCTTCTGTAAGGTGACAGTCTTCCAGCCTGCTAAAGTGTCACACGAGTGGTCAGAGAGGGAGGATATTTCCAAAGTCCCATTTTCTTGGCTGTCCCCAAAGCCTCGAGTCCCCAGCTACCATCCTTCTCATGACCCCTCTTCTTCTCCTCTCACCATGTGTTTGAGGCTCAGTCTTGAAGGACCAGGAGTCAGAGAAGGATGGGATGCATGAGCCACCTGCCTGGGACCTGAAGTGGGAACCGGGTGTCCACCTCAGGAGGAGGTCCCCTACGGGTGGCCCTGTACACCCAGTACTACCATTGCTCTTCTCTAGGTGGCTGCAGACCTAAAATGGAGATGCTCCATAGGAAGAGACGGTACTCACGACAGCCTCTGCAGGAAGCACTTTGGGTGTCTCAGACTCGTGCACAACAACTTGGCGCTCTCTTCCAGGAGCTCAATTCCTGTGAGGTTTAGGCATGTGAGGGACTGGCTGATCCTGAGGGAGCAGGAGAGATGGGCCCACTGCTGGGGGACGGCCGAACAAGACACCAACCTGCCAGAGAAATGGGAACAGGTCATTCTTAAGAACCAAACATTGGAGGATGGTCTCCACTCCCGCCCCTCGTTCCCCATTATGTCAGGTCCTGGACTAGAGGATGCGGAGTGTGGTCCCCGGCCCAGCGGCATCTGCATCACCTGGCGGGCCGTCAGAAATGCAAATCAGAAACTCTGGGTGCAGAATCCACCGGCTTCGGTTTTGGGGTGTCCTATATCACCTGGAAGACTCCTGGGCCACACCCTCAGACGATGGTTCAGAGGATCTGAGTCAGAGCCAAGAATTTGGGTTTTAACAAGTTCCTAAGCCATACAGCTGCCACTAGCGTGGAGACCACATGTGGAGAACTACTCTAGACATCCGGTCAGCTAAGCATTTCAGCCAGCAAGGGACCTACACTCTATCCGGAGAGAGCATTCTTACCATGGAGAATGGAATTCCGTTGGGACATTATGTGTATCATGGTCTTTGAGTGAGGTTTCTAAAAAAATAGTAAAACATCCCAGATCTACCATTTACTGTACATGCAAATGTGGCCAAGTTACATAACTTCATCAAACTTCATTTCCATCTTTAAATTGGAAATAAGTCATGCCCTCATGCTGAGCGTTCGTTAAAGTTGATAATTCGCCTGAAGTCTGAAGTGCACTGTGTACCCTATAACTAAACGTAAGTAAAAGTCAACAGAACACTTCCTTTTCTTAGAGCCTAACCTATTATAGAGGAACCGAAGTTAACCTGGGCCATTGGAACATAAAGTAGAATTTTTTTTTTCCCAAAGTAGATTGTTTAATGGCTTCCCATAAAGTAAAACAATTTTTTAAAATTTAATTTTTTCAGTGTTCCAAGATTCATTGTTGATGCACCACACCCAGCACTCCACGCAATGAAACAAATTTTTCTGGAATCTCCTCCATCCGTTTTGGGGCACCCATTTATTCCTCGAGAAGCAAGTTAATACCCCAAGTGTTCAAACTGCACACTTTCTTTTCCTGGTGAATCCTCACAGGAAAAAGAAGGGAACGTCATTATCAACGGTCAATTTGGCAACAGCTACTATCAATAATGTAACAGTGAGCATATATGTGCTTAGACTCAGTCTTAGTCCTCAAATCCATGAGAGATGCGCATTCCCCATCCTGCAGATGGGGTAAGACCTGGCTGAATAGCCCTAGATCGTAACAGTAGAGGCAGAACCACAATCAGAGACCAACAGATCACCTTGAACTGTGTTCCTATTACGACTCAAGTGTGGCCCAGTGAGGATCAAGGGCACCCCAGGATGAGTGATGGAAACCCTCACCAGAGCAATCAGGTGGAGAACATCCCAAAGGGAGATCTCTCAACCCAGAGGACTACCAAGAAAGGAAAAACCTGGTGCTGTCAATGCATCCTTGCCTGGACAGATGAATCTGGACAGAATCTGGTATTCTGAACCTTGACATCGGAGAAACATAAACCACAAACATATTCTCTCTGATTGAGGGTGGTATCCAGTTCCAGAGTGTTTTGTTGGACTACTACGGATGGTTGTCCAGGTTGTTCAGTGATCAGCACAAGTGGAAACTAAACTCCAGCCCACTTTCTGTTGTGAGGCACGTGCCCGGAGTAGCACCGCTTTGAACCAGAATAAGGGATTTCCCCCCAATTTATACAGAGTTGCTCTACAGTCTTGTGGCATCTCTGTGCACATGCAAGGGGTTCTCAGGGAGAATGGGGTGTACCTGAGGTATTGCAGGTTACACCGTGGGTGTGTCAGGATCTCACACAATACGGGCAGCATATCACTCTGGTCATTTCCTTGAAGGGTCAGATGCGTGAGAGTCTCATGACCACAAAAAACGACACAGAAGTTCCGATAGGTGTCCGCTGGGAAAGTATTTTTGAGGCTAGAGAAATGACAAGAAAGGTGAAATCTTGCATTTCTACATACATGGGAACAAAGGGCCACAATAGGTTTAAACACTGGGAACTTTGTTCCTATTTTTCACCTCCAGTGAGGTGTGGTCAAGAAACTGTATATATGAAGGTACACAACTTAATATTTTGATATACTCCTACCTTGTGAAATCATCACCACAAACAAGCTAGTGAATATACCTCTCAGTTCACGTAGTCACCATTTTCTCTCTTTTTTTCTGTGGCAAGAACACTGGAGATCAGGTCTCTTAGCAAGTTTCAAGTATACCTTGCAGTTTTGTTAACTGTTGTCACATTGGTGAGGTTACGTCCCCAGAACTCACCCATTTTGCACTAACTGAAACTTTGTACAGCTTGACGAACATCTAATTTTAGGAACTCCCGGAAGCCCCTGTTTCTTTAGTCCTCTCAGACTTCTGCAAAAGGGAAGTTGGTCCTCAACAGTTGTTTTGGAGGAAAGCTGTTCTGTGGCTTTTTGAAAGAGATAAGGGGGGCGCCTGGGTGGCTCAGTGGATTAAGCCGCTGCCTTCGGCTCGGGTCATGATCTCAGGGTCCTGGGATCGAGTCCCACATCGGGCTCTCTGCTCAGCAAGAAGCCTGCTTCCCTCTCTCTCTCTCTCTGCCTGCCTCTCCGTCTACTTGTGATCTCTCTCTGTCAAATAAATAAAATCTTTAAAAAAAAAAAAGAGATAAGGGTAGTAGCTTGTTCCTCTCAAGTGTTACCATGGGAATGTTTCAGGAACACTGTGTCCTGCTCAACATCTCACGTGTAGAATCAGGATCGCATGGCTGGCGCGACCCTAAGTGAGCAGAAGAGACTCTTTTTTCTCTATGTTGACAAAGAAACCTGTGAATGAGGATGCCTTCACTTGGAGAATGTCTTGCTGGTACCAGAGCCCACTTTGCAGACTAACTCATGTTTGCTCTCCTTCCCTAAACCTCCCCCCACAACCTGCCCATGTGTAAGCTTCCAGACTTTCCCAGCACACGAGCTGCAAGGGGGTGCCCACAGGAAGACTCTGAGGTGTTGTCACAGGCAGACAGGACCACACTCTATTCTGACTACGAGTATTTAACTTGTGTAATTACTTTTTTCTGGTGCTTCTGAGCCCCCCTTATTTCTTCCCAACTTCATTCAGCTTCTAGATTTTTGGATCAGATTCAGACATATACCCAGCCCAGGTCACAGGTCTGTCTCAGCACACTGATACCATCACTCCAACAATGCTCCCAGGCATGGGTGATTTTGCATCCCCTAGGGACACCTGGCAATGTCTGGAGACATTTTAGGTCATCACAGTTGGAGGCGGGGGTGTGGGTGCCATCGGCGTCTGGAAGATAGAGGCCAGGGCTGCTGCTAAAATCCTATGATGCACAGGAAAGCCCAACCCCACTGTCTGCAGAGGTTGAGAAATTCTGTTCTATGCACAGCCCTATGGTTGTCTAATGGGACTGAAGCTGCCCCCAGGATCTGGATGGTCGTCATGGAGTTTCGTGGACATCCAAATCATATTTCACATTGTGTTAAAATCACCTGGGGCTGGGGAGAAGGGACCACAGGGAATTATTGTTTAACGGGGGACAGAGTTTCAGTTTTTCAAGATGAAGCGTCCTGGAGATGAATGGTGGTGGTTGTCGCATACTTACACATTTAAAAATCCATCACAGTGAAGTCGAGAATGGTTAAGATGATAAGTTTTATGTTATACCACAATAAAAAAATTGGAAAAAGTTACTTCATACGATTCAGTAGACAAGTGTAAGGTATGGACGGTCTCAATTCCTCATGTCTTGAGTACCCAGTTGGACTTTGGGAAAGGGATTCAAATATTACTCCAATGTGAAAAATGTAAGGAACCTGGTTATGCCCTAGGGGTTTTAACCGGGGTTAGTGTCTACTTACACTACTTTCTGAAGATTATGGGGAGCGGAGTCTATTTTTTCACAAAGCAGCTTCACGGATGAGGTACTGAGGAAGCTCTGACTGATGTCTAGAAACACCAGACTCTTGTTTGAGTCAAACACAGAAAGAAGATCCATCCAGAAAGGAAGAACATACTGATCATTCCGGAACCTGTTGGGAAGAGGCAAAGGAGGGAATTTACCGAATACTGCCGGAGAGAAAACGACCACCGGTCCCTCATTGTGAAGCTATTTAGGGAGGGCTGCTCCCAGTATATACTCCAATAAACAGGCAGAGCTCTAAAGTCAGATGGTTGAATCACTTAGCATCACTGTCAGACAAGTCATCACCTGAGACAGGTCACTGGAGAAAGAACTCAAGCTTGCTTGCCTTTTTTTTTCTTTTTTAGATTTTTTTTTTAAAAGATTTTTTATTTATTTATTTGACAGAGAGAAATCACAAGTAGGCAGAGAGGCAGGCAGAGAGAGAGGAGGAAGCAGGCTCCCTGCTGAGCAGAAAGCCCAATGTGGGGCTTGAACCCAGGACCTGGGATCATGACCTGAGCCGAAGGCAGCGGCTTAACCCACTGAGCCACCCAGGCGCCCCTTTTTTTAGATTTTTTATTTGAGAGAGAGAGTGCGAGTGAACAAGCAGGAGCGGGGGGGGGGGGTAGGGGTGGGGCATAGGGAGAGGGACAGACTTCCTGGATGGAGCCCGACTCTGGCTCCATCCCAGGACCCCAAGATCATGACCTGAGCCGAAGTCAGATGCTTAACTGACTGAGCCACTTTACCCAGAACTCAAACTTCTTGCACAATAATCTAACAGAGGTTTAGAATAAACCAAAAGTCTAAGATCATTGATACAAAATTAAAAACAATATACACCATTGATTAAAAAAAGAGCGATATGCGTGTCAGAGATCTGAATGTCAGATGGTGTATCCATATGCATGATATTCTCAATCTAATTTACAACTGTATTTGTAACCTAAAATGTCCATAAAAACTTGAGAAGATGTAATCACAGACTTAAGAGAATGTTTATTTTGTTCTGTGGTTGCTTCTGGGTGTAGGGTTGGTGTAGGTGATATGATTTCTTTATCCTTTTCAGTATTGCTTTAATTTTCTATTAATGTATGGGATCTTTGCAATCAGAAAAATATTGATTTTCAGGAAAACAGTACAAACACTTGAAGCCATGATGTGTCAGAAAGTTGAAACGTTTTAGTTATTGATGGGGAAATACTATGGGACCTAAGTGTAATCGAATATTTGGAGGTTTTTGTGGAGAAAATTGAAGGTACGAGTGTGCAAGGAATAAGACTAACCAGCACATAAATATACTAAGAGAGAAAAGTGTAAATGAAAGTTGAAGCTGGAATTTAAACTCCTATATGCTAGGAACCTTGAGTAATTTTAGAATTAGTCATTTAAAAATACTACTTTGAAGTAGGTCCAGTGCTTACCTGAAGATAACGGAAAGGAAGCCCAGAAAGCATCTAACTCGCCCCACATCATCACAGTAACAGAGCCGTAACAGAGAGAGAGCTCAAAGTCAAATAGTAAGACCCAGCACCTTCGTTGACTCCTACCATCTTCCATTCCTCAGCCTATAACTGGGCTTGGCTGCTTTCAAATCAAGGCGGCCAGTTTCCAGGGAATAAACATTTATCTGAATAATTAACCTCTTATTTTCCACTCTCCCTCAAGCCTGGTGAGGCTGGTCACTCATGTCACCCTATCTTCTGAAGGACAATTGTCCTTTTTTCCTAGAGAAGGGCAAGGCTACACAAGACCGTGTTTTGGGGGATACCCTTCCAAAGGCACTAATGGGAGAGTAAATTTGAGTCAACGTGAGTATCTTCCTAAGATTCAAAAGAGCTTAGAGAAGAAATAAGTGGTTTCTAAAGGCAAGAAGCTCCATTAGTAGACTTGACGGAATAGCAAGTCCTACACAAAGTAGACATTCTGTGGTTTGAAATAGGGGAAGAGAGAAGCCAGATAGAACTTAGGTTCTGTCAGCTGTAGCATGCCTGGCTGATTTAGGTTGAGGTTTTACCTTTGGTTTTATTAGTGGTGCTTGCCTCGATGAAAGATATATTTAAAATTAATGTCCTCATTGCAGAACTTGAAGCAACATGAGGAGGACAACAAGCCTTTAGAAACCTAGTTTGTGACTTTCAAAGAGCATGGTCTATATGCTCTGGGGAAAGACATGGGGCTGTGTAGGGTTAGTGCAATGGTCTTATCAAGGGAAGATAATCAAGCTGTTGTGTAGAACTTGGGCTTGTCCCCACTGTGCTACTGGAGGAAGTGGTCTGACTGAAGGCAGCCTGTGATTTAAGCGCCCCGGAGTTACAGACCAGCAATGCTATGGACCTGCTGTGATGAGCAGGAAAGAAGGGAAAGTGGCAAAAGGCACCCGAAAAGAACGTTCATGGAAAGCATCCATTTGCGTTTCAGATCAGAATGATTGTAATCACACCTAAAGACATCCATTGCCTTCTTCTCAGATGGGGGCTCCAAGAACCAAGCAGTCCAGCTGTGGTTAATTACCTGCAGGGTTCATGTTGGCTCTATTGTTGGTTTTAACTAAACCAAGGTTAAGAAGAAAAAAGAGGGTCCTCAAAAAATTAAAAATAGAGCTACCCTGTGACCCAGCAATTATACTACTGGGTATTTATCCCAAAGATATATATGTGAAAAGAAGGGCCGTATGTACTCCAATCTTCATAGCAGCAATGTCCACAATAGCCAAACTGTGGAAGAGCCAAGATGCCCTTCAACAGATGAATGGGTAAAGAAGGTGTGGTCCATATATACAATGGACTATCACTCAGCCATTGGAAAAGATGAATACCCAACTTTTGTATCAAAAGGGGGACTGGAGGAGATTATGCTGAGTGAAATAAGTCAAGCAGAGAGAGTCAATTGTCATATGGTTTCACTTACTTGTGGAGCATAAGGAATAACACAGAGGACATTAGGAGAAGGAAGGGAGATATGAAATAGGGGGTGAGAATCAGAAGGGGAGACATATCATGAGAGACTATGGACTCTGAGGGTTTCAGAGGGGAGGGGGGTGGCTGGGTGAGCCTGGTGGTGGGTATTAAGGAGGGCACGGATTGCAGGAGCACTGGGTGTTATATGCAAACAATGAATCATGGAACGTTACATCAAAAACTAATGACATAGGGGTGCCTGGGTGGCTCAGTGGGTTAAGCCGCTGCCTTCGGCTCAGGTCATGATCCCAGGGTCCTGGGATCGAGTCCCGCATCGGGCTCGATGCTCAGTGGGGAGCCTGCTTCCCTTCCTCTCTCTCTGCCTGCCTCTCTGCCTACTTGTGATCTCTGTCAAATAAATAAATGAAATCTTTAAAAAGATTTCAAAAAAAAAAAACCACTAATGACATACTGTATGGTGACTAACATAACATAATAAAAAAATAAATACTATTTTGACTTGGGATCTTGGATGAGATAGGAGGCTATTCATGCAATCTCATTTGCATTCAAAGCAGCTCTTTGATGACCCTCCTGCAGAAGAAAGATTTAGGTAAACCAGCATGTAGGCCTGTATAAACACTTGGATGAGAGAAGAAACAAAGTCAGGACACAGACGAAGGGAAACACCAGTTCAAAGGAATGCACGCATCTCTATGTTTATCACAGCATTATCTCCAAAAGCGAAGTTAGAGAAGCTGCCCAAGTGACCTCTGACGGATAAAGATGTAGTATATATAATCAATGGAATATTACTCAGGCATTAAAAAGAACGAAAGCCTGCCTTCTGCCAAGGCATGACTGCGGCTACAGTGTGTAACAGGAAGCCACCTGTGCCAGTCAGAGAAGGACAAATATCACAGGATTTCACTCATATGTGGAATTTGAGAAACAGAACAAATGGGCAATGGTGGGGGGGGAAGAAGAGGAAGACACAAAGCGAAAACAGACTCTCCACTAAAAAGAGCAAACTGATGGTTACCAGCAGGGGGGTGGTAGGAGATGTGTAAAACGGATGATGGCGATTGAGAGTACAGTCATCATGATGAGCACCGAGTGTTGTGTAGACCTGCTGAGTCACTATATTGTATCGGGGTAACTAGTATGACACTGTATGTTAGCTGGACTGGAATTACAATAAAGAACTTAACCAATGGGGTCTGTGAGTGCCGGTGATCTTCAAGGTGGAGAAATGTTCCAGCCCAGCCGTCAGGGTCCTGACGCTCCCTGAGGTGACTCGAGTTCACGACTCTCTGCTACATGGGGAAGGAGTGGGAGGGCAAGTGAAGGGGATGTGTAAAACAGACGCCTCCACCAGGAAAGCAAGGGGGGGGGGCGTTTGATTCTGGCCCCGTGAATATGCACGAGGATTTCAGATACTGCATTTCTGATGACAACCTAGGGTTGAGGAAGAGGCAGGCTGATAAGGTAAGTATCAGTATGTGTCTGGTGGGCCCTACACAGGACCATGAGCAGTGAGCTTGGATTGTGATGGGGGAGGGGCACTTCATAAACCAGCAGGCTGGAGTTCTAATCCCACTCAAACACCCTTTAATGAAACCAGGATCTTCACCTCAACAGGAAAGATTGCAAGTAGCCACCAGGGGATAAATCGTATTTGGAAATGCCGTAAGAGCTCGGCTGATGTTACCTGAGGCTGCATCAAGAATAACAACGTCTCATGACTGCCTGGAGTCATCTCATTGTGTCAGTTGCGTTAGGTGACGTGCCCATGATCGTGGGTGGGGGAAAGCTTTCAGAACCTCGTTGAATCAGCCTCTGACTGTCCACCTTTAATGCCTTTCCATCTGTCATGCTAAACAGGACAACCCCATACAGAGGGGCAACCTAGACAACCAACACGAGGACTGAAGTGAGGTCGAGCCATGTGCAAACATTGCTCAGCTGGAGACAAAAGGACACAGGTCTCAAAACAAGGTCTGGTTCAAAGTCCCCATCCTTAATCTGAGCACCGTACTCCGCACCTTGAAGGGCAAGCTGGCAGAAGAAGTTCTGGTAAGAAGAAAATTCTGACCCTAAGCCACAGGGAGGACACTCTGCCCTGCTGCTACTGGAGTGGGGCATGAGGCAGAAACCTGGGCACTACCAGGGTGAATAGGGCAGGTTCTTACCCATCAGCCTGAGCCTCTGATCCCCATGCGGTATCGTTCTCCAGGAACGTCCCCTTTGCCACCCGCAGCCACATTTTCTGCAAGCGGTCACAATGCTTGAGGCAGAACGATGCGTGCACCAGGTCCGAGGTATCTTCCAAATGCAGGGACACTTCTGTGACCTGGGCCATGGCCTCCTTCACAAGCTGCTCCTCCTGGGATTCGTAGAGACAATACAAGGTCTCCTTCGTGTCTGTCACCGAGGAGAAGGGTCTGTGTTCAGGGGACCGCACTGTGGATTCCAGTAGCTCCCGCTTGAACTCAGTGGACACCGGGCAGCCAAAGGTGGTCCCCAGCTCCCTGGCCCTCTTTTCATTGGCGAGGCCGAACAGGAAGCGCCCCACGGGGGCCAGGTGGGGATTCTTGAGGCCTTCTTCCTTGGAGAGCAGCCTCTGCACACCCCCAGCGTGCCAGACGGGGTTCCCTGCATCTTGGCGGCCCTCGCTCCCCAGGACGCAGAGCGCAGCAGCCAGGAAGTGCTGGACGCTCAGGTGGATGAAGCGGTAGCAGCCCCCAGTGTCTCTGTCCTTCTGGAGGATGCCCCGGTCCAGGAAAGGGCGCAGGTCAGACTCGTGCACGCCCAGCCTGCGCAGGTCGAGTCCATCGAACGCTGAGGTCTGCGCCCATGTGCCCTCGGCGGCCAGCAGGCACAGGGCTTGCAGGGCAGCCGCGAGGTGCAGACCCGGGCCTTGGCCCCGCGCAGGCGCAAACCGGCTGCAGAGGAAGTGCAGCAGCAGGGACGTGGCGGTCTGGCAGGTGGGCCGGGGGTCCGCGCCCTCGGCCATCTGCAGCCTCAGGCAGGTGCACGCCATCCAGCACACAGCGGGCGCCGCGCCCATGCGGAACAGCGCCGCGTTGCTTCTCATCAGCTGGAAAGCGCGCAGCGCCTGAGCCTCCTCTCCCAAGTGTCGCAGGAAATACACCCTCCTGTCGCGCTCGGAGAGCCCCTCCATCTCCACCAAGAGCGGCTGCTGCACCAGGAGCCGCAGTTCCCTCAGGGCCTCGGGCCGCGTGGTGACCAGCAGATTGGCCGTGGGGAAGAGCTTTCTCTTCAGCAGGCTGCCCAGGAGGACCTGCGCAGGCCTCCGCGTCCTCCAGTCGCCCCCCAGGTCGTGCGCCAGCACGCCCGTGCCCCAGGGTACGCGCAGCTCCTCGAAAGCGTCAATGACCAGCAGGAGCTTGTGCGCCTGGGCCAGGACCTGCGGAAGGGCGTGCTGCAGGTCTGGGGCGCTCTCGGCCAGCAGCTCTGCGAAGGAGCAAGTCCCCTTGCGGCTGAGCACCTTGCCGCTGAGACAGAAGGCAACGGGGCGGGTCTGCGCTAGGCTGTCCTGCGTCCAGTCCAGCATGCACTTCTTGGCCAGAGTGGTCTTCCCCACGCCCGCCGGACCGTGCAGCACCACCGTGTGCGGAAATGGCCCTCCGAGCATTTTAGGATTACAGAATGGAATCTGTGTCTCATATCTTTGGGTGACCATGTGAATGTTCTCACTGGCTCCAGGCCAAAAGTTCTTCCAGATTTGCTGGACCTTCTCTTTCAAAACGCTTCTGTATTTATCCTGTTTACCTTTAGTGATTGGAGGTAGGGGATAGGAAGGACATAGCTGGTTATTCATTAGGAAAAAAAAGATACTTTGTGTTAGGTAGGAAAAAAACAAAACAAAACAAAAAACGGCCTGACACCAGGCTCGTCCAGGAAGACAGGATACAGACCTGGATTTTCTCCTTCCAAAACTTCCTTTGCCGCTTCTGGGTTTGGGACATCTTCTCCCTGTACTTGAGTAAGTGCTGCAAAATACAAATTAAAAATGAGCTTGACACAAAGACACGTGAATTTCTTTTACCAGAAATACAGTGTTAAAGTGGATCCAAGGAGCACAGAATCTAATCTCTGTCCATATCATGTGCTGGGAGGTGCAAAGGCCGGGTTTATAGAGAGGAACAGAGCAAATGACCTTCTAAACCAAGTTTCCTGCCTGTCCTCTCTAGACCCATAACAAGAAATATTTTTTCGAGTTGCTCCGTCAAAACTCAATGCGATCCATTGAAGCTACTCGTGCATCTTTCCCGCTGGTCTAGACCACACACCAGGGCATCAGGAGACAGACCTCCATACAGCCCAACCCAGTACAGCTGCTCCGTTGTCTGAGTAAGCAATGATGTCATGCCTGTGTAGAATGCCAGACGGCTCCTGAGAATCTGCCCAAGGTAAGTGAAAATGCGCGTATGTCAAGACTAGCCCACCAAGGTTCATAGCAGCATGATGCAACGCAGCCAGAAAGTAGAAAAAATCCAGATATCCATCCATCCATCAACGAATGGACAATCAAGTGTGGCATAGCCACACCATGGAGTATCATTCTGTAATAAAAAGGGATGGCAAGTCAGTGACATACTCAACAATGGGGACAAACCTCAAAAACATTATGGTAAGTGATGAAAGACAGACAGGAAAGACCATGTGTCCAGAAAAGCCAAATCTAGAGAGACACAATAACATAATGGTTGCCCGGAGCTGGCGGACAGAGACTAGGGAGTGACCACGTGTGGACACAAGGGAACTTTCTGGGGGTGATGTCCATGTTGTAAAATTGGATAGTGGTGATGGTTGGGAAATTCTGTAGGTTTACTGAAAGTTAGTAGTAGCACATTTGAATGAAATTTATGGATACGCAGATTGTACTTTACCAGAGCCATTAACAAACAATACTACCCAGCTGACTTTAGTCACTCAGTGATGTTAAGGGACCAGAGTGCTGGATGAATATACAGCACATCTCAACTTTCTCATCTGGGAGTTGAGTTTCCTAAAGTCTGAGCAACTGAAATTGAAAAATTGAAGAGAAACTCCATACAGTACACTAATTTTCTGTGAACTGAAGAAATTCAGTTCTTTCCAAGGGTCCTTTTCCTGCTTTGTTCCTAAGTGAGGGAGGAAGGCATTTTCTGTGAGACTATTGGGGATTATAAACCATGGAGGAAAGGAGGTGGGGGGAGATGGAGCTCACAAAAGGAGGGTGCAGAGGACAGAACAGGATGCGGTAGTTGTGGCTTGGCTCGCTCCAACACTGACCAACTGGTTCCTTTCCTTCTGCACATTGTTGGGTTTCTTCCAAGTTTGCACATTTTGGTTCTGGAGTCCTGGTGAACCCTGAGAAAAGAGGGGCCATTATAGGCTTCTCTATTGAGACTTCTGCCTGGGGAGAGGGGTGGGACTTCAAGAAGACTTATGTTTGACAACTGTGTCTCATACATAAACCCAGATGACATAAAAAGGACCTTAACATGCTATGGGAGAGAAGATTGAAGTGTGTCAGGCCACAATCTTGGGCTTATGTGCCTTTTCTGGCTTCCTATGTGGTTGAGAACACACAGTGACTGTCTCATGGGAGGGCGTTGTATGCACAACCATCTCCAAAGACCCAAGGAGCCGTAAGATTGAAGAAAAAGGCTGACCAGTCCAGCCTGACAACAAATGGTTATTTAAAGATTTTATTTATTTGATAGAGAAAGAGCACAAGTAGGGGAGCAGCAGGCAGAGGGAAAGGGAGAGACACAAACTCCCCACTGAGTAGGAAGCCTGACATGGGGCTCTATTCCAGGACCCTGAGCTAAAGGAAGACACTTTTCTGAGCCACGCAGGTGGCCCCAAGAAATGGTTTAATAAGGGGACAGAAGTATGTATTCGGTAGCTGTAAGACAAGCTGATCTCCACGACCCTGCCTCCATAGCCCTAGAGGCTGGGAGTGCTAGTGGGGGGTCTACCGGAGGAGAGTAAGAATGGGTGTGCGCCACAGTCCTAGCTCTAGAGCAGGTCAAGGACATTATGCCCTGAGGGTATATGCAGGGGTTAGTTAAACAAAAGGAAAGACTGTGACTGTGGTGGGGGTGGTGTTCAAGAAGGCTGCGTGTCCTAGAGTGCTCATCATGGTGGATTTGTCCCAGAAGGCTCCAGTCAAGTTCACGCAGTGAGAGAAATGAACATGTGTGCACCCTTGCTCTGTCTTGAGGCCATCACAAAGCTTTCATGGATTAACTCTCTGGTTCCTGATGAGGTAGATAAAACCAAACTGTCCTGGGAGGGGATGTAGGAAGATGGTGGAGTCCTGATGGGAGAGGGAGTACTATAAGCTCAACACTGGATAAAGAAGTGGTGAGTCTGGGAGAGTTCTGAAGAGATTCCCAGGAGGTAGTTGGCTGCGGGCATCTAAAGTTCAGGGGAAATGCTGGTGTAAATACAGCCTTTGCAAAGGCATCAGAACATAAATAGCCAGTAAGATTCCAAGGGATATCAACCAGGACCAGGATGCTGAGTGAGGAAATGGCCAGCCAGTCATTCCTTTTGAAGATGAGGCAGAAGAACAAGAATTCTGAAAGAACGGAAGAAAAAATAATCCTCAACAAGCCACAGAGCAAAGGCAACAAGGTCATAAAAGCCAAGAGCAGGATTCTGAATAAAGAATTCTGCATGCTTTTAGTCTGAACACTTACTGGGAGGAATACCTACTTGGCAGTATTGCCAAGTGTAAGATCTGATGGACCACCAGTCTCCTTCTGACATTTGGTTAGGTCATCATTGTAGAACCCTTTGGCACTTGTGTATTGATAGAAGAAGTCAGGACATCTAGGTTGAGATTATCAATGGTTGTGCCTTTGCTCTTCAAACCACACTCCCATTTACTATTGCCTTGAGCCCAAGTCTTATCACTAAGGATACTGGTGATTTGGGATATGGAGAGGGGAGAAAGTTCATAATCACTAACTCAAAAATCCTTTTCGCTGGGGTTAGCAAACTTAATTTTCTAGTTCCTGCAAAGGGCCAGACAGTAAATATTTCCTGCTTTTCAGGCCACACCACTCATCTCTGACCTTGTAGGGCAAAAGCTGTCATAGGTAACATATGAGCAAATAAGCATGCCACATGCAAAGAAAACTTCATTTATGAATACTGAAGTTTGAGTTTCCTATGATTTTCATAGGCTGTAAGGCAGTCTTTTGATCCTCCCAACCATTTAAAAATAGAAGAACAGTTCTTAGCTTGTGGGAAGGTCAAAAGTACTGGCAGGCTGGACCTGGTCTGGGAGTCTGGTTGGCCAGCCCTTGCTGTAGGTCATGCTAAAATCCAGCCTGTCCAGATTCCAAGGAAAGCTCTCTCCTTCCTGCTTCTGTGTGCATTTACTAACTTCTGGTATAAATACCGGCTCATGGAGCTCCCCTGGTCTCCCTCCTCACCCACTGGGATGGCTGCAGAGAGAAGGGCTTGGCTTTCCTTGAATTCTTAGTGCTCAGCACCATGTCTTGTCTAATTAAAACACGCCCCTGAATTCCAAAGTCTCACATAAGAAGTAAACGAGGTAGCTTATCTAATGCTGGAGGCTTGTTCTGAGAGACTCCACAGCTGCTTCTGGGAGAGGAGGAGGTGGGAAAACCCACACTTTTCAGAGCCAGACCCTTTTAGCTGCTCAGCTTGGGGTTTCTTCATGCTATTTCCAAATTTATAATCTCCAGAGGCCAGCTGGGAGTGAAAACCCTCCCCTGTCCATTGAAGACCAGGAACAGTAAGCTAAAAACAGATCTCTAGATGGAATAAAACAGGCCATTTTTAAGGAAAAAGAAAATGGTAGGTAAGGAAGAGCATTTGAATACCCTTGCTGAAGAACAAGAGAGAAAATATTCTCTAGAGCAGCGTGCTCTCCAAAACAAATATAACACCTCTCACCTATGTAACTTTGTATTTTCTAGTAGCCACATAATGAAAGGTCTAAAGAGGTACAACTGACTTTCACAATTTTTTTAAATTTCTTTTCAGCGTAACAAGTATTCATTGTTTTTGCACCACACCCAGTGCTCCATGCAATCCGTGCCCTCCCTAATACCCACCACCTGGTTCCCCCAACCTCCCACCCCCCCCCCCCGCCCCTTCAAAACCCTCAGACTGTAAGCTTTCAAGAAATCCACATCTGGGGGAGACACAGATCATTTAGCTCAAAGTCTCTGGTGATTGGTTCTGGACATCAGCATATTGAAGCTCCTGAGAGGACTGCCCAGAAGAGTGAAAGCTGACAACCGCTGACCTAAAACTCAGTGCTCCACTTAGGGGACACTGGGCAGTGTCTAGAGACATCTTTGGTTGTTTCAAGTGAGAGGTGTGTGCTGCTAGCATCTAACAGGTAGAGGTGCTGGGACGCTAGCACTGGGGTCCCAAGGGTACAGCTAAATATTGTGCAATACAAAAGAGGTCTCCTCACCCAGCCCCAAATGCTGTTAGTGATGCTGATCGAAGGGAAGGTAGGGGGTTGCCTCTGTGAGTGTGCGGAAGGAAACATGAGTGGGAGCTGAAAACCAGAGGGTGTGTAATAATTTAACACCTTGGATGTGTGAGAGAATGGGATCTGGAATATACTCAAGGAACAGTCTTGGATGAGAGAAGGAATACAGACTGAGGTGGCCAGGGAAGGTATACAATCCCGGGGTAGAGTAGAAATAGCTAGAATGAGAGATACCACCAGACTTTAGGAAAGTCTAGCACTTGGGTTCAGGACAGGTGGCCTCTCCAAGGCTCAGTGTTATTCCTACACATGTAAAACTCTGGAGGCTATTCCTCCTTCCTCCTGGGACACCTTGTGGGCTAGTTTCTACTTACCCATGAGCTCATCCTTTGCTCTCTCAGACAGATCTGTTCGGTTCATCTTGTCAAAGACCTGGATGGTCACCATCTCTACCCAGTGGCTGGGGCAGCGGTTGGTAAGAATTTCTGCCAGTTGCTTCCCATCAGCTTCCTCTACCTCTGTCACAGGGATGTGCTGTAACTCCTCTTGCGGGGAAAGGGACCTCAACAGAGATTTGAACTGGCTCAGCTCATCCTGGCTGAGCTGCTCCAAGAGGGGCTGCAGGCTGAAACCCAGCTGTGCAGAAGGTTCCATCTCGTCCTGCATGAGATATCTGAGCTTCAGGAATTAAAGAAGAATCAACGAAGAAAGAAGAGACCATGAATGGGTACTCCTGTCTAGAACACTGGTTGCCTCTGTGCCAGGAACTTGGCAATTCTCACTGCCCAGCCTGCTGCTTTGGAAACCAACTCCCCTGAAGAGGAAAAATTCACTCACGACTCCCTTAGTTTTTGCCTTGACACAGTGATTCCCATTTTGGGAGTCTGGGACCCTTTTGAGAGTGTGCAAATCTGAGGGTAGGTAGTGAGTCCTCACAGATCCATCTCCTGGACCTAGCAGATCATCTATTTTTCGTAAATTAAGTATACAAATGAGATAATGAAATCTACCCACTTTGGCTCTCTAGAACAACCTGACATGTTGTCATTTTAGAATGTTTATGGACCTTGATTACAGAACAGTCTTCAGTTGACAACATCTCAGAGAGGAGAAGCAAGATAGTGGAGGAGTAGGAGACTGAGATGACATCATAAGTCCAGCTAGATAGTTACCAAACCATTCTGAACACCTACAAAGCCAACAGGAGATTGAAGAGAAGAGCAGCAATTCTATGAACAGAAAATCAACCACTTTCCAGAAGGTACAACATACAGAGAAGTGAATCTGAAGTGACTGAAGATAGACCATGGGGGAGGGGCCAGCTCCTGGCAAGCTGTGGAGCAGCAGAGCACAAAATCGGAACTTGTACAAGTCTGCTCCACTGAGGACATCACTCCAGAGGCTAAGTGGGGGGAGGGTGGAGCCCTCACAGGAACAGTGTGGTCTCAGGTCCTGTGAGGTCACAGAAAGACCAGGGGTGCCTGAATGTGGCAAATCCCCTAGGTATCGGAGCAGGGAAGCTGCTGCAGAGATGGAGCTGAGGAGAGGCTCTTAGCTCAGGGTTACTTAAACCGTGATCCAAGGGACAGTTGGGCCACTGCTCTTTAAGCAGGGACCCCACATGTGGCAGATCCAGGGAGACCCCTTCCTTCCTCCTCTGGAGCAGTGCAGAGTGGGTGGCAGGAATCTGCTGGGTTTGGAGACTCCAAACGGGGCCACACGCCAGAGACAGAAACGCTCAGTCACAGGACGGGTGAGCTTGGAGCACGGCCAGAGACCAGGGAGCTGGGAGGGACTGACAGCTTTTCTCTGAGGGTGCACTGAAGAGTGGGCCCCTGAGCTCTCGGCTCCTCCAGGCCGGAGACTGGGAGACCGCCATCTTCATTCCCGTCCTCCAGAGCTCTACAGAAAGCATTCAGGGAACAAAAGCTCCTGAGCACAAACCCGAGCAGATCGCTCAGCCTGGCCCCTACCCGGGGCAGTGCAGTTCCACCTCAGGCAAAGACATTTGAAAATCATGGCACTAGGCTCCTCCCCCAGAAGATCAGCAAGAATGCCCAGCCAAGATCAAGTTCAGGGATCAATGAGAACCTCAGAACTTCAGAGCTAGGGGAAAGCAACACCTAGAATTCATGGCTTTCCCTGCCATGATCCTATAGTCTTTCAAAATTAAATTTCTAAAATTTTTTTCTTACTCTTATTTCTTATTCTATTTATAAAGATTTATTTATTTATTTGACAGAGATCACAAGTAGGCAGAGAGGCAGACAGAGAGAGAGGAGGAAGCAGGCTTCCTATAGAGTAGGGAGCCCGATGTGGGGCTTGATCCCAGGACCCTGGGATCATAACCTGAGCTGAAGGCAGAGGCTTTAATCCATTGAGCCACCCAGGAGCCCCTCTTATTCTGTTTGTAAATTTTATAATTAAAAAATTTTAAAATAAAACTAAAAATTTAATTAAAAATTTAATCTTTTTGATGAAGTCCCAAAAGTTTATTTTGGCTTTTATTTCCTTTGCCTTTGGAGACATATCTTGAAAGAAGTTGCTGTGGCTGACATCGAAGAGATTACTGCCTATGTTCTCCTCTAGGATTCTGATGGATTCCTGTCTCACATTGAGGTCTTTTTTTTTTTAATAAGATTTTATTTATTTATTTATTTGTCAGAGAGAGAGAGAGAGAGAGCGAGCACAGGCAGACAGAGTGGCAGGCAGAGGCAGAGGGAGAAGCAGGCTCCCCACAGAACAAGGAGCCTGATGTGGGACTCGATCCCAGGACGCTGGGATCATGACCTGAGCCGAAGGCAGCGGCCTAACCCACTGAGCCGCCCAGGTGCCCCTCACGTTGAGGTCTTTTATCCATTTTGAGTTTATCTTTGTGTACGGTGTAAGAGAATAGTCGAGTTTCATTCTTCTACATATAGCTGCCCAGTTTTCCCAGCACCATTTATTGAAGAGACTGTCTTTTTTCCACTGTATATTTTTTCCTGTTTTGTCGAAGATTAACTGACCATAGAGTTGAGAGTCCATATCTGGGCTCTCTACTCTGTTCCACTGGTCTATGTGTCTGTTTTTATGCCAGTACCATGATGTCTTGGTGATCACAACTTTGTAGTAAAGCTTGAAATCAGGTAACGTGATGCCCCCAGTTTTATTTTTGTTTTTCAACATTACCTTAGCGATTTGGGGTCTCTTCTGGTTCCATACAAATTTTAGGATTATTTGTTCCAGCTCTTTGAAGAATACCGGTGGAATTTTGATTGGAATGGCATTACAAGTATAGATTGCTCTAGGCAGTATAGACATTTAAACAATGTTTATTCCTCTGATCCAAGAGCATGGAATGGTCTTCCATCTTTTTGTGTCTTCTTCAATTTCTTACATGAGAAATCAAAAGCTTCTGCACAGCAAAGGAAACAGTCAAGAAAACAAAGAGGCAACCCACAGAATGGGAGAAGATATTTGCAAATGACAGTACAGACAAAGGTTGATATCCAGGATCTATAAAGAACTCCTCAAACTCAGCACACACAAAACAGAGAATCATATCAAAAAATGGGCAGAAGACATGAACAGACACTTCTCCAATGAAGACATACAAATGGCTATCAGACACATGAAACAATGTTCATCATCACTAGCCATCAGGGAGATTCAAATCAAAACCACATTGAGATACCACCTTACACCAGTTAGAATGGCCAAAAGTACCAGGACAGGAAACAACATGTGTTGGAGGGGATGTGGAGAAAGGGGAACCCTCTTACACTGTTGGTGGGAATGCAAATTGGTGCAGCCTCTTTGGAGAACAGTGTAGAGATTCCTCAAGAAATTAAAAATAGAACTTCCCTATGACCCTGCAATTGCACTACTGGGTATTGACCCCGAAGATACAGATGTAGTGAAAAGAAGGGCCATCTGTACCCCAATGTTTATAGGAGCAATGGCCATGGTCGCCAAACTGTGGAAAGAACCAAGATGCCCTTCAACGGACGAATGGATAAGGAAGACGTGGTCCATATACACTATGGAGTATTAGGCCTCCATCAGCAAGGATGAATACCCAACTTTTGTAGCAACATGGACGGGACTGGAAGAGATGATGCTGAGTGAAATAAGTCAAGCAGAGAGAGTCAATTATCATATGGTTTCACTTATTTGTGGAGCATAACAAATAGCATGGAGGACATGGGGAGTTAGGAGAAGGGAGTTGGGGGAAATTGGAAGGGGAGGTGAACAATGAGAGACTATGGACTCTGAAAAACAATTTGAAGGGTTTGAAGAGGTGGGGGGGGTGGGAGGTTGGGGGAACCAGATGGTGGGTATTAGAGAGGGCACGGATTGCATGGAGCACTGGGTGTGGTACAAAAACAATGAATACTGTTATGCTGAAAATAAATTTAAAAAAATGTTTAAAAAATTTAATCTTAATTAAAATTTTAATTTAAAACTTTAAATTTGGGACGCCTGGGTGGCTCAGTTGGTTAAGCCGCTGCCTTCGGCTCAGGTCATGATCCCAGCGTCCTGGGATCGAGTCCCACATCAGGCTCCTTGTTCTGTGGGGAGCCTGCTTCTCCCTCTGCCTCTGCCTGCCACTCTGTCTGCCTGTGCTCGCTCTCTCTCTCTCTCTCTGACAAATAAATAAATAAAATCTTAAAAAAAAATAAAACTTTTAAAAATAGTCTATAAATATTTTTATAATTTAAATTTATAAATTTATTCTAAAATTCTTTTTTTAAAAGAAGGCAGAGGCTTTAACCCACTCAGCCACCCGGGTGCCCCTATAAATTTATTCTAAAATTCTTATTTCCTCTTTCTTATTTTAACATTTTTTTAAAAGACTTTATTTATTTGACAGACAGAGATCACAAGTAGGCAGCGAGGCAGGCAGAGAGAGGAAGGAAAGCAGGCTCCCTGCTGAGCAGAAAGCCCAATGTGGGGCTCAATCCCAGAATCCTGGGATCATGACTTGAGCTGAAGGCAGCAGCTTAACCCACGGAGCCACCCAGATGCCCCTTATTTTAACATTTTTAAACTATTTTATCTTATTGATACCTTTTAAAAAATATTTTAAAATGTTCATTGCTATAGTCCTATTTTATCCCTTCATTGTATTTAACCTTATTTTTTGTATACTCTTACAAAAACACTAGCCAATAGGATCCAACGGTACATTAAAAGGATTATCCACCATGACCAAATGGGATTTATTCCTGGGATGCAAGGTTGGTTCAACACCCACAAATAAATGTGATACAGTACATTAATAACTGAAAGAACAAGAAACATATGATACTCTCAATAGATGCTGAAAAAGCATTTGAGAAAGTACAGCATCCTTTCTTGAACAAAACTCTTCCCAGTGTAGGGATAGAAGGTACATACCTCAATATCATCAAAACCATCTATGAAAAACCCACAGTGAACATTATTCTCAATGGAGAAAAATGGAGAGCTTTTCCCCTAAGGTCAGTAACATGGCAGGGATGTCCACTATCACCACTGCTATTCAACATAGTACTAGAAGTTGTAGCCTCAGCAATCAGACAGCAAAAAGAAATAAAAGGCATCTGCATTAGCAGAGAAGTTAAACTCTCACTCTTTGCAGATGATATGATACTTTATGTGGAAAACCCAAAAGACTCCACTCCAAAACTGCTAGAACTCATACAGGAATTCAGTAATGTATTAGGATATAAAATCAGTGCACAGAAATCAGTTGCATTTCTATACACCAATAACAAGACAGAAGAAAGAAATTATGGAGTTGTTCCCATTTACAATTGCATCCAAAACCATAAGATATCTAGGAATAAACCTATCCAAAGAGGCAAAGAATCTGTACTCAGAAAACTATAAAGTACTCAGGAAAGAAATTGAGGAAGACACAAAGAAATGGAAAAATGTTCCATGCTCACAGATTGGAAGAACAAATATTGTGAAAATGTCTATGGAACCTAAAGCAATCTACACATTTAATGCAATCCCTATCAAAATACCATTAATTTTTTCCAAAGAATTGGAACAAATAATCCTAAAATTTATATGGAACCAGAAAAGACCCCAAATATCCAAAGGAATGTTGAAAAAGAAAACCAAGGTTTGTGGCATCACAATTCCAGACTTCAAGCTCTATTACAAAGCTGTAATCATCAAGAGAGTATGGCACTGGCACAAAAACAGACACATAGATCAATGGAACAGAATAGAGAGCCCAGAAATGGACCTTCAGCTCTATGGTCAACTAATCTTCAACAAAGCAGGAAAGAATGTTTAATGGAAAAAAGCAGTCTCTTCAACAAGTGGTGTTGGGAAAATTGGACAGTCACATGCAGAAGAATGAAACTGGATCATTTCCTTACACCGCACACAAAAATAGACTCAAAATTGATGAAAGACCTCAATCCATGAAAATCCTTGAGAACACAGGCAGCAACCTCTTTGACCTCAGCCGCAGCAACTTCTTCCTAGAAACATCGCCAAAGGCGAGAGAAGCAAGGGCAAAAATGAACTATTGGAACTACAACAAGATCAAAAGCTTTTGCACAACAAAGGAAACAGTCAACAAAACCAAAAGACAGCTGATGTAATGGGAGAAGATATTTGCCAATGACATATCAGATAAAGGGCTAGTATCCAAAATCTATGAAGAACTTAGTTAGACTCAACACCCAAAGAACAAGTAATGCAATCAAGAAATGGGCAGAAGACATGAACAGACATTTCAGCAAAGAAGAAATCCAAATGGCCAACAGACACGTGAAAAAGTGCTCCACATCACTCAGCATCAGGGAAATACAAATCAAAACCACAATGAGATCCCACCTCACACAAGTCAGAATGGCTAAAATTAACAAGAAATGACAGATGCTGGTGAGGATACGGAGAAAGGGGAACCCTCCTACACTGTTGGTGGGAATGCAAGTTGGTGCAGCCACTCTGGAAAACTAAGGAGCTTCCTCAAAAAGTTGAAAATAGAGCTACCCTACGACCCAGCAATCACACTACTGGGAATTTACCCTAAAGATACAAATGTAGTGATCTGAAGGGGCATGTGCACCTGAATGTTTATAGCAGCAATGTCCATAATAGCCAAACTATGGGAAGAACCTAGATGTCCATCAACAGATGAATGGATAAAGACACGGTGTATATATACAATGGGATATTATGCAGCCATCAACCCCTCTCCCCAAATCTTGCCATTTGCAATGGATGGAACTAAAGGGTATTATGCTAAATGAAATAAGTCCATTATAGAAAGACATTATCATATGATCTCTCTGATATGAGGAATTTGAGAGGCAGGGTGGGGGACCATGGTGGGGAGGGAGTGAAAAAAATGAAACAAGATGGGATCGGGAGGGAGACAAACCATAATAGACTCTTAATCTCATGAAACAAACTGAGGGTTGCTGGGGGATGGGAGGATAGGGATGGGGTAACTGGGTGATGGACTTTGGGGAGGGTAGGTGCTATGGTGAGTGTTGTGAAATGTGTAAGCCTGATGATTCACAAACCTGTACCCTGGGGCAAATAATACATTATAGGTTAATAAAAAAAATCCTTAAAAAAATCTCAACAGAGACTCCCCAAGCAGTTGAGTGGTATGCTTTTTCAATTCGCTATGGCTTACAGAGTTATTTCCTGACCTCAACAAAGTCATTGAATAGTTGAGCATTTGAGCCAAGAGTCCTAGGCCCAGATTTCCAGTTGTAAAAGAAATATGCCATCACCCACCTTATTAAGTGGCCATGGGCGCTCATTTTTTCAAGTAAAAGCTCCCACTAGGTGCCAGGAACAATTTTAGAACTGAAGGGACAGCAATAAAGATGGGTAAGAACCCTGCTCACTTGGGGCTTATACTCAATTTGGGTACACGTATAGGGTGTGGGAGAAACAGACCCTTCACAGATAAATTCAAACAAACAAGTGACATAAAAATAGGAAGACACTGAAAAAATAAAAGAATTTTAAGGAATCATTGAGATTAAGCACCAGTTATGAGAAACAGCATCTAAAGATAGACTCCCACACATCACATTTATTATACAGAATGTAATTGGATTAAAAAATAAAATTTCTCTTAAAACATCTGAAAAAAATATGAAGACAAGAGGACACAGCAGAATGAGACAGGTTTTGCATCACGTGAACATGGACATTTTCTCAAAGGAAATGGGTCATTAAGAACATGAAGACAAGGAGCTGCTAGCTGTGAGAGTTTTGTGGGGGGGGTAAAGTCTTAGAGTGAATGAGTATTAAAACTCGTGACTGAGGGGAGTTCAGCATGGGCACTCACTGGGGCAGAGGAACATGGGAAGGGACTCACACCCTAGGGTCAGGTCTCTGGTCATGAAGGCAGTGGGAGGTTATATTCGGGTTTTAAAAATTTGATTCCAGGTATGAGAGGAAGCAGGTCCGAGGTTTCTAGAGGTTTCTAGCAGGGATGTCACACAATCTGACTTCTACTCAGAAGCACTTTTTCTTGCTGCGTGGGGAGGATGGAGAGCCAAACCAAGGAGCTGGTAAAGGAAACTTTGTCATGACCCTTGAAGATGGTAAGGAAGGCTTTATTGGAGACAGTGAGCTGCAGCTAGGATTTGGAGGTAGGGGAGAGATGTGGAGCTCAGCTCCAGGCTCAGTAAGGACAAGTGAGGCGGATCCAAGGAGGTGGGGCCAATGGGGGAGCAGTCACCAAGAGGTAGATCCGTTCGACAAGATTCACACCCAGAGCAGACCAGGGTGAGCAGCCATCACCTGGGAGAGGAGGGATTTGAGCAGATACCAGGGGTGGGGGGATTTTGCTGAACCGACTCAGCAGGATTCTGGCCAAGCTGGACTAAGTGGGACAAGGAGGGAGCCCAAGGACAAGGTCTAGTGAAAAAGAAAACCCAGGATGCTGACTCCACTTGAGTTGAGGAGAGAGTCTTTGTCAGTGCCTGACTTAGGAATCTGAATACCTCCTGAGCATGGTGGGGTCAGGGCACACCTTGGGAGCCCCTGCAAGATGCTAGGTACTGCAATCAGCCCTTTAGCCTCGGCTCACTGAATCCTTACAATATTTCCAAGAGCTCTATTCTCCCTGTGTCAGATATTGGTACTAAAGCACCAGAGAGGTCAGATAGACCTTTCAAGGTCACATGACCACCAAGTGGCAGATGGACTCTGACCAGACAAAACGAATAGCTCCAGATTTTAATCACCCCACAAGGATGGTGGTTTCACTTGGGCACAGTTGTGGAGAACCAACTGAATTACATCTTTGAGAGAAATCAGCAGTTTCTAGACACAGAGGGAGGGAGAGGAAGAAGGTGTGAGAACCCAGCAAGCACCCAGGATAGGGGCACCCATCTGAGCTGGGCTCCTTCCACTTCTGGCCACCTGGACTTCCACATGCCCTTCCCAGTGAGGAAGGGGTTGGTTCTAGGGATAGGGTCAAGAGCCCCTCCACTGTGCTCCTGAGGTGCAAGCCCACTCTACTTGCTTCTTTGTCACCAACTCCGTTCACAAAACCATGTTTCAGCCAAGGGTGGCCAAGGAACATTGCTGGCCAATGAGGTCCGCTTAAGTCTTTTTGGTGGGGCTTTTAAGGATATTATTTCTGTCCTGATGAAAAAGGGGGAAGATACAGCAGAGTGGCCTCTGACCTTTGTCCTTCCACCCTGCCAGGCATGTGGAGAGGGTCCCTGCAGTTGGGAAGTTGCAATGCAGTGGCAAGAGGGAAGCTGGACCCTGTGGGGTTGGCCTGCACCTCCTACATCTACTCCAGACCTTGGAGTGAGGGATGAAGTGAACTGGAGCATCCCACGGGTCCACATCTTACTCTAAAAATGGGAGACTCGTCCCACCTTCCACACATCAAGCCTGCTGGACACAGAACTAGTAATTCTGTTTGAATTGGGTTTGAAACAAATCCTGTTGGCCACTCAATGTTTTTATTCCCCCATATAAGCATATGTTTCATTTTTTTTTTAAAGATTTGAACAGACATTTCTCTTAAGGAAGAAGACATACAAATGGCCAACAGACACATGAAAAAAGGTCTACCTTCAACAGCCATCTGGGAGATTCAAATCAAAACCACAATGAGATACCACCTTACACCAGTTAGAATGGCAGAAAGATTTCATTTCTCTTAAGGTAAAATTCACATAAAACTAACCACTAGCCATTTTAAGTGAACAGTTCAGTGGTACTTAGTACACTCACAGGATTGTGTAACTACCACCTTGGATGAGTTCCAGGCACTTTCATCCCCCAAAAAGGACATCCCATACCCATTAAACACTTGCTCCCCATTCTCCCCTCCCCGCAGCCGCTGGACACCACCAGTCTGCTTCCCGTCCCCATGGATTTACCTCTCCTGGAAAGTTCCCATAAATAGTCCCATTATGTACAAAAACGAACAGACTAAAGGCCTGATGTAAGGGGGAAAAACACCTCACATTTCAAGGTGTTTATGAGCTGCTTGAAGCTTTATACTAGCTTAAGAAAAAGGACATTTTTCTAGTGTTTCTTCTCATATTAATAGACAACTATGATCCTCCCTCCCCACCTCCCTTCCCCCTGTAAAGGCTGAGAGCCACTGCTTGAGAACCTCAACACCTTGATCCACTCTCCTCCTGCTCTACCCCCTATGTCTTCAGAGTCCTTCTTGGCCCTACAGTCTTCTCAAATTTGACCTCAGGTTGAATTTACCAACAAAGGTCATGGATCTTCCTTTTTCAAAAGGGATGATGGCAGTGTCCCCTGCCCAAGTGCCATTTATAGGCCAGTCAGGTCGGGTGTTTAGCATACAATTGAGCCCTGTTGAAAGAATTGGATGGGGTCATTGGGTAAAAAGGATCCTTTAAAATGCAGAGAAGGGAGGGCACCTGGGTGACTCAGTGGGTTAAGCCTCTGCCTTTGGCTCGGGTCATGATCTCCGGGTCCTGGGATCGAGCCCCACATCAGGATCTCTGCTCAGCAGGGAGCCTGCTTCCCTCTCTCTCTCTGCCTGCCTCTCTGCCCACTTGTGATCTCTGTCAAATAAATAAATAAAATCATAAAAAAAAAGATGCGGAGAAGGGGAATTTACAGTGGTATTGTGCCAGATCTCACCCCGCTGTTAAGTGTTGAAGCCAGTATTCTGCTCAAAGGAGTCTTATCCCAGAATCCATGATCTTGATTCCTTGAATGGATCCAAATAGAGGCCACTCTAAAGGCTGCAGTAATTATACAGAAAAAATAAGGACAATTCAGAAGAGTAAAGCCAACCAGCTAAACACAGAATATTCCGTTAAGCCAGCAGACAGATTCAGCAAAGTATGTCAAAACCTGATGGATTTTCAAGGCTGGTGATCATTAGATAATACTCACTGTATAATTACAGTAGAAAGAGAAAAGTTATCCTTGCAGTGGTGTTTACAATGGCTGCAATAAAGAGAATCTTTTTTTTTTTTAAAGATTTTATTTATTTATTTGACAAACAGATCACAAGTAGGCACAGAGGCAGACAGAGAGGAAGGGAAGCAGTCTCCCTGCCGAGCAGAGAGCCCTATGCAGGGCTCTATCCCAGGACCCTGAGACCATGACCTGAGCCGAAGGGAGAGGCTTAACCCACAGCGCCACCCAGGTGCCCCCAACAAAGAGAATCTTACATGGAAATGGTATACATATACCCAAACATTTGAAGCTGTATTTGCATTGCAAAACAATGGGGGGGCCTTACTGCCAGCCTTATCTTAGTCTTTAATTAGAATGCATTTTACCTGTAGGAGGACATACTTAATAGCAAAAAATTTGGCTACATTTTGGAGACTTGTCAGAGAAGGACCAAAAAATATCCTTCCATGTAGCAGACGAGATCTTAATGAGACCAATAGGACAAGCACCTAGACTGCAATGAATAAAAGCATGCATAAAATTCTTGGGGATATGGGTGTAGAACACTACTTCTAGAGACTCAATTCGGGAGAGAGAAAACTTTGCACAGAGAGGAGTTTCACTTGAAATCTCAACAACCCTTTAAAGGTGTGACACCCAAACATTCAAAGAAAGGGAAGAGGAGTTTTTATTGTAGAGACTTAACAGTTGAATAAAGAAATGGAGAAATGAAATAAGGAAGCAGGGTACTTACTCACCTCCCCTGCACCGGACCTCCTCTCTGGCTGTGAGTGCTACAGGTACACAGAGCCTCCTATAAAGGAGTTCCTCCCGCCCCAAGCTCTGTGATTGGCTCGTGGGACCAAGTGCAGAGAATTTCCTCCACCTAGCAGGCGGGGACCATTTCATGAAGGTGAGCCATGCCTTCTCCTAGACTAGAGGTTAACCCCACCTCCCTGGGGCATCATTTCAAATTATCCATTCCCAGAGATTCTGATTTATGAATCAGATGGGGGCTGCTGAAATGTCAGGGTTCTTTAAAGATCTCCAGATGGTAAGTGGGTGATGGACATTAAGGAGGCCACGTGATGTGATGAGTACTGGGTGTTATATGCAACTGATAAATTGAACACTACATCTGAAACTAATGATGTACTGTATGTTGGCTAATTGAATTTAAATTAAAAAAGAGCCCCAGATGATTGTAATTGCAGCCGATCTTGAAAAGCACTGCTCAGAGCCTTCAGCTGTGAATAGTCTCCCCTTCTGTCATACCAGATATTTAAGAGTTCACCCACATTTTATGTTAAATATAAGTGACATGTAAATACAAAAAGTTCATCAATAGCCAAGTTCATCAGTTCTACACTGATAATATTAATTTTTGTAGATATGTAAATAAGACTTCAAAATTTTGGAGTTCAGAGTTTTTGTGTTTTAGAACAAATATATATCTACATCTCTCTTTCATCTATCTGATCAAATTTGAAGAGTCTCCAGGCCAATACAATTTACTACACAACAAGTGGAACACAATAAAATACTTTAATACAATAAAATAACAATATGTGTGGATTATAAATCACATGTGTGATTTTAAATTTTCAGACACATTAAAAAAGGGAAAAGAACAAGGAAAAATTAATTTTTTAAAGATTTTATTTATTTGATAGACATCACAAGTAGGCAGAGAGGCAGGCAGAGAGAGAGGAAGGCAAGCAGGCTCCACGCTGAGCAGAGAGCCCGATGCGGGGCTCGATCCCAGGACCCTGGAATCACGACCCGAGCTGAAGGCAGAGGCTTAACCCACTGAGCCACCCAGGCGCCTCAAGGTAAAATTAATTTTTATGATACTTTACATACAATATATCCACAATATTACTTCAACACATAGTCAATGTAAAAATAATCGGGATATTTTACATTCAACATTTTGTGTTAAGGCTTCGAAATCCGGTTTGTACTTCACACTCATACCACATTTCCGTTTAGATGACCCACATTTCTGGTATTCAATAGCCGCCGGTGGCTAGTGGCTGCCATATGGGTTAGGTCTAGACCCAAGGACAGAAAGTGACTGCTCATTTTAAAACAGGAGGGTCAAGAGATTGAAAGGGTTGGTCTCCTGGCATGAGTTTATTTTTCCAAGGCTCTTGATTTATTTATCAAGAGTCCCTTAGTAAGAGGAGGTAAGGAGGTTTCCTAACTCTGTGCCCCAGTTTATTATTTGTAAGATGGGGATAACTACAGCATCTGGCTCAAAGGAGAGGAGTATTTTCCCCACATTCCTCAGATGAGATAAGATGTTGGCAAACATCCCCTGACAGAAAACACAAAAGGGTAAATTAATTTTTCTTCACTCCTGTAGACTTCTGTTGCACCTTGACCCTTCTCTTCCAGACTCACTAAGATACAGTAGGTTGGGAAGAACCATGGACATGCTCCTATGTCCCAGAGACCCCATGGACTCAGCAATGCTGTTTTATGAGGAACAGACTTCTCTGGCAAGTGACACAGACCCCCAGGAAGTGTGAGAGTGACCCCACTTCCAACAGGGAGCACAGGCAATCCACATCCTCTTTCCTCCTTCTTCCTCTCCGGTGGGGAGGAGCCTCCCAGGATTACCAGACATCACGAAGACTTAATCATCTGAACTTCAAACTACACTCAGTCTAATCTGATTCCTATTTCCTGTTTCCAAATTCCATATCAGATTTTCAATCTTTCTATATAATGCAAGGGTCCCCTTTTATCACAAGATAAAGAACAAGAAAGAAAGAATTTCCAGTCCAAGCCCTGCTCTGAAATACTGCCAACTCAAATACTGTGAATCCTTGCTTCTTAATTCTGAATTCCCTTCTTTATATACAAAGTGGAAGGAGTGGTAATGAGTTTCTGAAAAGCTACAACCACACAGTATGCAAATGGTCCCAAATAGACCTTGCTAGAGGCAGTAGAGTAATTATTATCCCCTTCACACTCCGCTTCTGTCTCTATTCCCAACATAATGTCAGCATTGATTCTGTCCATGAGTGTCAATGTTGAACCTAAAGTTACGTGCATTAGGTTGAATCACAGCTTTCTTCTTGAGCGTTCTCACTGGCTGAATCTCCCTGAAGAGCTGGGCCATCTTTTCTCCTGGATAAACATGTAGTGATGATTTAAAATCTTCCCCTGTTATACCTCCATGATGCTATCTTTGCAAAAAACCCAAAATAATGTATAACCAATCTTTTATGAGTTTTCATTTCACTCCAGACAGGCACATTACATGGAGCAGGTTTGCAATGAGTCTTCACAAAAAGGATGGTAGTTTGGGTTATTATCCCCAAATATGTAGTCATCCCTGTAATCATACTGTGGGTCTATCCTTTTCCAGTTGGATTCCATCAGAACATCAGAACTACTGTGAGTGGAACACAGGCTTTATCACAGGGATTAGAATGTATGTAGTTGTGGTTGTAGATCCAACTGGTAGTCACCCTGATGCCACTGAACATCAGCCAGACTGGGTGTTGGAAGCAAAAGCTGGATGTGGTATGGAGCAGATCAAGGGCATGCTAGAACCTTCAAGAGAAATCAGTGTCAGTCTGTCTATCATCCCCTCCAACCTCAATGACCTTCAATAGTGATGGTGCAGGTGCCAGTGGGTGTGGTCGTGGCCTAACACCCATGGGTAAGCCATGGGTCCTATGAGACATGTGTGGGCAGCAACACAACAGACACCACACTTCCTACATGTGCCGCCTGAGGGCCAGCAAACCTGTGACTTCCCTTCCACCTTCTACATCTTGTGCCAATTTCTGTTGTCATCCCTGACCCAGAACAAGAGAGGGAAGAAAATTCTAGGAAGCATAATTCATGCTTAGCTAAACTGATGTGGTACAAATCCACCAGTCTGCTCCTCATCACCTTGGTTTCCAAACACAAGCCTTTTAACCATACTTCCTTCCCAAAAATGGCAACAGCAAAACCATGGTTTCACTTGATGTGATACTAATACTCTTCATACAACTAGACATGTGTGATCCCCTCTCAGGTAGAGGGGACAGAGGTCTTTAATCCGTCCACTGAAGTTCATTCCTTTCCTAGCTAGTCATGTTCTTCTTTTGATAACCTGTCAGGTAGATCACTGAGAAATGACATTAAATGGCTAGTAAGCCTTGACTTCAGAGTCAACGGGAAATTTGGTTAAGTCTCTCTCTTTTAAAAAATATTTATATATTTGAGAGAGAGAGAGTGCTTGATGTTATGGCAGCCAAACTTGTGCTACCATTTACTTAGGGATCACCTTTACCTACTTAAAATACTTCCATGTTTAAGCAACTTTATCATGCAAAGACTTATATTCTCTTTGACCTTGACCATCTCTTGCCAAAGTCCCTAACACTGGCCCACACACCCCAGAGCCACAGCTCTTATTTTATTTACTTCTGTGGCCTTTGTAAACAGTGGTAGAACCATACATAGTTCTTCAATTTCAGAAATTGCCTGTGGCTAAGGAGAAGGGGTTTCCCCAAGGACTGAGAAGGGAATCCAATATTCCAACTCAGAGGAAGAGGCAGACAGGTCAAAATGGTTAGACAGGGTTTCCCTTCTCTGACACTAGGGGAAATATCCATATCCATATCAATTAATCAATCAATCCACCAACATCTTCTCTCTCTTTTTCTCTCTCTTTACACACACACACACACACACACACACACACACACACACCATGTATGTCTGTATTATTCATCTACATCTATCAAACTTTGTCACTTTTATATATCCATCCATCCATCCATCTGTCCACCCATCTGTCCATCCATCCGTCCATCATCTATGTATCTATGTATCTAACAGTCATATGTATCTATCTATTCTATCTGTATCATTCATCAATTCTATTATCTATCATCTATCAATCCTCTATCTATCATCTTTCTATCTATCTCTCTATCTCTCTATTCATCTTCTATCATCTGTCTATCATCTGTCATTGTTGTCTCCTAGAGCCACAAAGGGAGACCGTGAGCTTAGCACTCACTTTTTTTCTAGTAGAACCATTTACAGACACTCTCCTTAGCATTTCTTTGCTCTCAAGTCGTTTTGGCCCCAACTTTTTGGACTACAGTCCCTAAGACTGAATTACTAAGTCTTTTTTTTTTTTTTTAAGATTTTATTTATTTATTTGACAGAGAGAGATCACAAGTAGACGGAGAGGAAGGCAGAAAGAGAGAGAGAGGGAAGCAGGCTTCTTGCTGAGCAGAGAGCCCGATGTGGGACTCGATCCCAGGACCCTGAGATCATGACCTGAGCCGAAGGCAGCGGCTTAACCCACTGAGCCACCCAGGCGCCCCATGAATTACTGTCTTTAAACACTGTTTTTGTATGCCTTGAGGACTCAGAATGATTTATACATTTTAAAGTGGTTGAGAAAAATAAAACAAAAATTAGTATTTTGTGACCCAGGAAGATGATTAGAAATTGAGATTCAGTGTCCATACACAAACTTGAAGTGGGACACAGCTGTGCTCATGTATTTATGCACCATCTTCACTTGCTTTTTGCTGGAACAGCAGAACTGAGTATCTGCAAAGGAGACCAAATGTTCTGTAGGTTAGTGTTTGGCCTTTAGTGTTTGCTAACTCCTGACTTAGAACATGACAGTGACAGCTCGCAGAGTCTGAGAAGACATTTGGAGAAAACATCCTAGAAAAAGTTATGCATATGCACAATTCAATGCTTTTTAGTAAATTTACCAGTTTATGCAACCATCATTACAATCTAGTTTTAGAACATCCTATCACTACCATCCAGTTTTAGAACATTCTATACCCCCAATAAGATCTCTAATTCCCCTTCATGGTTTATCCCATCAAAATATTCATTCATCCATTCATTCATTCATCCATTCATTCATTCATCCATTCATTCATTTTAATCCCAGTATAATTATCATACAGTGTTATATTAGTTTCAGGTCTACAATATAGTGATTCAACAATTCTGCACACTACACAGTGCTCACTCCGGTAAGTGTGCTCTTAATCCCTTTGATCTATCTTGCCCCTCCTCTTACCTACCTCAGTTTGTCCCACCTATTTATTTATTTATTATTTTCATTAGTCATCATTCAGTTAGCCAACATATAGTACATCATTAATTTCTGATGTAGTGTTCAATGATTCATTAGTTGCATATAACACCCAGTGCTTATTCCAACACGTGTTCTCCTTAATATCCATCACTTAGTTACCCCATCCTCCTCCCTCCCTCCCTTCTGTAACCCTCAGTTTGTTTCCCAGAGTCCGAAGTCTCTCATAGTTTGTCTCCCTCTCTGATTTTTTCCCTTTCAGTTTTCCCTCCCTTCCCCTGAGGTCCTCTGCTCTATTTTTTATGTTCCACATAGGAGTGAAACCATATGGTAATTGTCTTTCTCGGCTTGGTGAGGTTGTGGAGAAGGGGGAATCCTACACTATTGGTGGGAATGCAAGCTGGTACAGCCGCTCTGGAAAACAGTATGGAGGTTCCTCAGGATGTTAAAAATAGAGCTACCCTATGACCCAGCAATTGCACTACTAGGTATTTACCCCAAAGTTACAGATCTAGTGAAAAGAAGGGGCACGTGCACCCCAACATTCATAACAGCAATGCCCACAACAGCCACCCTATGGAAGGAGCTGAGATGTCCTTCAACAGATGAATGGATAAAGAAGATGTGGTCCGTATATACAATGGACTATTATTACTCAGGAAGGATGAATACCCACCATTGGCATCAACATGGATGGAACTGGAGGGTATTATGCTAAGTGAAACAAGCCAAGCAGAGTTTGTCCCATTTCTACCTCCATCTCCAGGAAATCTACCTCAGGTCTCTGTAGGTTTAACTTTCTTGGGAGTTCTCTACGAATGAACCTTATGGTAAGAGGTGTTCTGCATCTGGCTCCTTTCCCTTGACATAGAGTTTACAAGGTTCACCCATGTTGTAGGGGTGTCAGTATCTCCTTCCTTTTAATTTATTTTTGTTGATTGATTGATTGGGATGGAATTGACATATTATACCATGTAAGTTTATAGTGTGCAAGCCTGTTGACCTGATACATTTATTTTTAAGAAATGTTCACTAATTTTTTTATTTGAGTGTAGTTGATGCACAATGTAACATTAGTTTCAGGCGTGCAACATGGCAATCCCACAAGTCTATAGGTTATGTTGTGCTCACTGCAAGTGCAGCTGGCGTCTGTCCCATCACATCGCTATTGCAGTATCATCAACTGTGTTCCTTATTCTGTGCCTTTTCTTCCTGTGACTTATTCATCCTGTAACTGGACGCCTGCATCTCCTGCTCCCCTTCACCCATTTGCCCATGCCCCTACCCCCTCTGCCTGGCAACCGTCAGTTTGTTCTCTGTATTTACATTGACCTGATGCGTTTATATATTACAATATGATTACCACCAAAGCATTAGTTAACACCTACACTGCGTGTGTGTGTTTGGTGAGAACATTTATTTTTTAAAGATTTATTTATTTATTTGAGAGAAAGAGAGAGAGAGAGGATGCATATGAGTGGGGGGAGGGGCAGAGGGAGAGAATTTCAAGCAAACTCCTTGCCTGATCTTATGACCCTGAGATCACGACCTGAACTGAAGCCGAGAGTTGGACTCTCGGCTAAGTCACACAGGTGCCCCACGTGAGAACATTTAATATCCACTCTCTTGGCAACTTTCAAGTACATAATACCATATTGTGTGTTTTTTGGAGGGGACAGTATGGGGCCCAATGTGGGGATTGATCTCATGACCCTAAGATCAAGACCCAAGCTGACAGTGAGGAATCTGCTTAAGGATTCTCTCCCTCTGCCCCTTGCCCACTTGCTCACGCCCTCTAAAATAAATAAAATCTTTAACAAAAGGAAAGAAAAAAAAACTTGAGCTGAAACCATGAGTCAGACACTCAGCCAGCTGAGACACCCATGTGCCCCCATAGCGCCATATGATTAACTGTCATCTCTATGCTATTAAATCCTCATTCATCTTATAACTGGAAGTTTGTACCCTTTGACCCACATCTTCCATTTCCCCCACCACCAACCCCTGGCCCCCACCACTCTAATCTATGTTTCTTTTTTTTTTTTTTAAGATTTTATTTATTTATTTGACAGAGAGAGATCACAAGCAGGCAGAGAGGCAGGCAGAGAGAGAGTGGGGGGAAGCAGGCTCCCTGCTGAGCAGAGAGCCCAATGCGGGGCTCGATCCCAGGACCCTGAGATCATGACCTGAGCCGAAGGCAGCGGCCTAACCCACTGAGCCACCCAGGCGCCCCATAATCTGTTTCTAAGAGCTCAGCTTTCTTAGATTTCACATAAAAGTGAGATCATACAGCATTTGTCTTCCTCTGTCTGCCTTGCTTTACTTAGAGAAACACCCCCACAGTCCATCCACATTGTGGCAAGTGGCAGGGTTTGAGAGCCCACTTAGAAGGTGGTGGAGGCAATTTAAAGGGTGAGATTTCTTTCTCCCTCTGGGGATGACAGTCCTTCCTTGTGCGGGAGAGACTCATGGCTTGGCTCAGACAGGTTCTAATGGCACTGGGCATTCTGTTGAATTATTTTTGAATCATGGTTTCTTATCAGTTCACGCAGTAGTCTGTTCTGGACACACATTTCCTCTTTTACAAACTCAACCAGCTCTGCAGGCACCGTCTGCCCCCCATAAAACTCACTTACACCAACAGAAGTCTGCTTCAACCCAACCTTTTCCTCTGCTGCCCATCAACTTGGGGATTTCTGTCTCAATTTCTTCATGCATAAATGAGGATGTTAAGAGTGCATGTACCTCACAGAATTATAGGATGATTAAGTGAAAAGTTGTAATGACTAGCTCATGGTGCAGGGATGTATGTGGGATTTCTTTCTAGTTGATTTTCTGAATCCTAAAGTGTGTGTGTGTGTGTGTGTGTGTGTGTGTATGTGTGTTTGTATAACAAGCATACACTTTGTACATCTGGTTTGTTAGCTAGCTAGTTATTGGGCTTTGTTCTAGTTCAAGGCACTGGTGGTCATACCATACTATCTTGCTTTGAATCCTGGATCAGCAAGTTATAGTCCTCTAACTAAATGAACATTAGCTTTTAAAAAAGATTTTATTTTTTTTAAATTTGAGATGCAGAGAGAGAACATGAGCTGGGGGGAGAGGGGCAGAGGGAGAGGAAGAGTGAGAAGCAGACTCCCCGCTGATCAGGGAGCCTGATGCAGGACTCGATCCCAGGACCCTGGGATCATGACCTGAGCTGAAGGCAGATGCTTAACTGACTGAGCCCCCCAGGTGCCCCTGAGCATTACTTTTTAACATCAGTAAAACTGAAACGTTAATCATACCTCCTTCAAAATTAATGCACATAATTAATTCAAGATACAGATGTAGTGAAAAGAAGGGGCACATGCACCAATGTTCATAGCAGCCATGTCCACAACAGCCAAACTGTGGAAGGAGTTGAGATGCTCTTCAGCGGATGAATGGATAAAGAAGATGTGGTCCACATGTACAATGGAATATCACTCAGCCATCAGAAAGTATGGATACCCCCCCCCATTTGCATCAACATGGATGGGACTGGAGGGGATTATGTGGAGTGAAGTAAGTCAAGCAGAGAAAGTTAAAATCATATGATTTCACTCATATGTGGAGCATAAGAAATAGCATGGGGGACATTAGGAGAAGGAAGGGAAAATAAAGGGGGAGAATCAGAGTGGGAGATAAACCATGGGAGACTATGGACTCTGGGAAACAAACTAAGGGTTTTCGAGGAGAAGTAGGTGGGGGAATGGGTTGGCCTAGTGATGGGTACTAAAGAGGGCACAGATTGCAGGGAGCATTGGGTGTTATACACAAACAATGAATCATGGAACACGGCATCAAAAACTAACAATATATTGTATGGTGACTAACATAACATAAAAAAAAAAACACAAACCAAACCAAACCAAACCAAAGAACAAAACAACAAAAAAGAATTAATACAAAATAAGTCAAACAAATACACATTTGAACATCAACACGAATCAACACCATCGACTGTAGAATGACCGTTGACCGTTATGATGGATTTTAGTTAACAGACTGTGGATGGATCTTAATATACTTGGTGTGAAGGCAGGGGGTGGCTAATTAGAGCTAATCAGTGATTCTCAACCAGGGGTGATATGACCTACCACCCAGGGGACATTTGACAATGTTTGGAGACATCTCTGGTTGTCAAAACAGGAGGGTGGTATTGACATCTAGGGAGAGGGGTCCAAAGGTGCTGGCAAACATCCCACAGAGGCGTGGGTTGGTCCCCTCAAAGGGGGCAAGGAATCACCAATCTCAAAATGTGGATGGTGTGGAAGTTGGAAACCATGATCCAGACGGTCTAGGACAGAGACTGCACCTTAGAACTGCCTGGGGAGAGTGTGAAGACCCCTGCTTCCCAGAAGCCCACCCCAGACCGATTCAATTAGGATCCCTGAAAGAGGCCCCAGACAATTTCAATGTGGGTCCCGTTTTTTTTTTTTTTTTTTTTTTATAAACATATATTTTTATCCCCAGGGGTACAGGTCTGCGAATCGCCAGGTTTACACACTTCACAGCACTCACCATAGCACATACCCTCCCCAATATCCATAACCCCACCCCCCCTCTCCTAACCCCCCTCCCCCCATCAACCCTCAGTTTGTTTTGTGAGATTAAGAGTCACTTATGGTTTGTCTCCCTCCCAATCCCATCTTGTTACATTTATTCTTCTCCTACCCCCTTAACCCCCCATATTGCATCTCCTCTCCCTCATATCAGGGAGATCATATGATAGTTGTCTTTCTCCGATTGACTTATTTCGCTAAGCATGATACCCTCTAGTTCCATCCACGTCGTCGCAAATGGCAAGATTTCATTTCTTTTGATGGCTGCATAGTATTCCATTGTGTATATATACCACATCTTCTTTATCCATTCGTCTGTTGATGGACATCTAGGTTCTTTCCATAGTTTGGCTATTGTAGACATTGCTGCTATAAACATTCGGGGGCACGTGCCCCTTTGGATCATTACGTTTGTATCTTTACAAAGATACAATTGCAATTGCTGGGTCATAGGGTAGTTCTATTTTCAACATTTTGAGGAACCTCCATGCTGTTTTCCAGAGTGGTTGCACCAGCTTGCATTCCCACCAACAGTGTAGGAGGGTTCCCCTTTCTCCGCATCCTCGCCAGCATCTCTCATTTCCTGACTTGTTAATTTTAGCCATTCTGACTGGTGTGAGGTGATATCTCATTGTGGTTTTGATTTGTATTTCCCTGATGCCGAGTGATATGGAGCACTTTTTCATGTGTCTGTTGGCCATTTGGATGTCTTCTTTGCAGAAATGTCTGTTCATGTCCTCTGCCCATTTCTTGATTGGATTATTTGTTCTTTGGGTGTTGAGTTTGCTAAGTTCTTTATAGATTTTGGACACTAGCCCTTTATCTGATATGTCATTTGCAAATATCTTCTCCCATTCTGTCAGTTGTCTTTTGGTTTTGTTCACTGTTTCCTTTGCTGTGCAAAAGCTTTTGATCTTGATAAAATCCCAATAATTCATTTTTGCCCTTGCTTCCCTTGCCTTTGGTGATGTTCCTAGGAAGATGTTGCTGCAGCTGAGGTCGAAGAGGTTGCTGCCTGTGTTCTCCTCAAGGATTTTGATGGATTCCTTTCTCACATTGAGATCCTTCATCCATTTTGAGTCTCTTTTCGTGTGTGGTGTAAGGAAATGATCCAATTTCATTTTTCTGCATGTGGCTGTCCAATTTTCCCAACACCATTTATTGAAGAGGCTGTCTTTTTTCCATTGGACATTCTTTCCTGCTTTGTCGAAGATGAGTTGACCATAGAGTGGAGGGTCTATTTCTGGGCTCTCTATTCTGTTCCATTGATCTATGTGTCTGTTTTTGTGCCAGTACCATGCTGTCTTGATGATGACAGCTTTGTAATAGAGCTTGAAGTCCGGAATTGTGATGCCACCAACTTTGGCTTTCTTTTTCAATATTCCTTTGGCTATTCGAGGTCTTTTCTGGTTCCATATAAATTTTAGGATTATTTGTTCCATTTCTTTGAAAAAAATGGATGGTACTTTGATAGGAATTGCATTAAATGTGTAGATTGCTTTAGGTAGCATAGACATTTTCACAATATTTATTCTTCCAATCCAGGAGCATGGAACATTTTTCCATTTCTTTGTGTCTTCCTCAATTTCTTTCATGAGTACTTTATAGTTTTCTGAGTATAGATTCTTAGTCTCTTTGGTTAGGTTTATTCCTAGGTATCTTATAGTTTTGGGTGCAATTGTAAATGGGATGGACTCCTTAATTTCTCTTTCTTCTGTCTTGTTGTTGGTGTAGAGAAATGAAACTGATTTCTGTGCATTGATTTTATATCCTGACACTTTACTGAATTCCTGTACAAGTTCTAGCAGTTTTGGAGTGGAGTCTTTTGGGTTTTCCACATAGAGTATCATATCATCTGCGAAGAGTGATAGTTTGACTTCTTCTTTGCTGATTTGGATGCCTTTAATTTCCTTTTGTTGTCTGATTGCTGAGGCTAGGACTTCTAGTACTATGTTGAATAGCAGTGGTGATAACGGACATCCCTGCCGTGTTCCTGACCTTAGCGGAAAAGCTTTCAGTTTTTCTCCATTGAGAATGATATTTGCGGTGGGTTTTTCATAGATGGCTTTGATAATATTGAGGTATGTGCCGTCTATCCCTACACTTTGAAGAGTTTTGATCAGGAAGGGATGCTGTACTTTGTCAAATGCTTTTTCAGCATCTATGGAGAGTATCATATGATTCTTGTTCTTTCTTTTATTAATGTGTTGTATCACATTGATGATTTGCGGATGTTGAACCAACCTTGCAGCCCTGGAATAAATCCCAGTTGGTCGTGGTGAATAATCCTTTTAATGTACTGTTGAATCCTATTGGCTAGTATTTTGGCAAGAATTTTTGCATCTGTGTTCATCAAGGATATTGGTCTGTAGTTCTCTTTTTTGTTGGGATCCTTGTCTGGTTTTGGGATCAAGGTGATGCTGGCCTCATAAAATGAGTTTGGAAGTTTTCCTTCTATTTCTATTTTTTGGAACAGTTTCAGGAGAATAGGAATTAGTTCTTCTTTAAATGTTTGGTAGAATTCCCCGGGAAGCCGTCTGGCCCTGGGCTTTTGTTTGTTTGGAGATTTTTGATAACTGTTTCAATCTCCTTACTGGTTATGGGTCTGTTCAGGCTTTCCATTTCTTCCTGGTTCAGTTGTGGTAGTTTATATGTCTCTAGGAATGCATCCATTTCTTCCAGATTGTCAAATTTGTTGGCGTAGAGTTGCTCATAGTATGTTCTTATAATTGTCTTTATTTCTTTGGTGTTCGTTGTGATCTCTCCTCTTTCATTCATGATTTTATTTATTTGGGTCCTTTCTCTTCTCTTTTTGATAAGTCTGGCCAAGGGTTTATCAATCTTATTAATTCTTTCAAAGAACCAGCTCCTAGTTTTGTTGATTTGTTCTATTGTTTTTTTGGTTTCTATTTCATTGATTTCTGCTCTGATCTTTATGATTTCTCTTCTCCTGCTGGGTTTAGGGTTTCTTTCTTGTTCTTTCTCCAGCTCCTTTAGGTGTAGGGTTAGGTTGTGTACCTGAGACCTTTCTTGTTTCTTGAGAAAGGCTTGTACCGCTATATATTTTCCTCTCAGGACTGCCTTTGTTGTGTCCCACAGATTCTGAACCGTTGTGTTTTCATTATCATTTGTTTCCATAAATTTTTTCAATTCTTCTTTAATTTCCTGGTTGACCCATTCATTCTTTAGAAGGATGCTGTTTAGTCTCCATGTATTTGGGTTCTTTCCAAATTTCCTCTTGTGATTGAGTTCTAGCTTTAGAGCATTGTGGTCTGAAAATATGCAGGGAATGATCCCAATCTTTTGATACCGGTTGAGACCTGATTTAGGACCAAGAATGTGATCTATTCTGGAGAATGTTCCATGTGCACTAGAGAAGAATGTGTATTCTGTTGCTTTGGGATGAAATGTTCTGAATATATCTGTGATGTCCATCTGGTCCAGTGTGTCATTTAAGGCCTTGATTTCCTTGTTGATCTTTTGCTTGGATGATCTGTCCATTTCAGTGAGGGGAGTGTTAAAATCCCCTACTATTATTGTATTCTTGTCGATGTGTTTCTTTGATTTTGTTATTAATTGGTTTATATAGTTGGCTGCTCCCACATTAGGGGCATAGATATTTAAAATTGTTAGATCTTCTTGTTGGACAGTTCCTTTGAGTATGATATAGTGTCCTTCCTCATCTCTTATTGTAGTCTTTGGCTTAAAATCTAATTGATCTTATATAAGGATTGCCACTCCTGCTTTCTTCTGATGTCCATTAGCATGGTAAATTGTTTTCCACCCCCTCACTTTAAACCTGGAGGTGTCTTTGGGTTTAAGATGAGTTTCTTGTAGGCAACATATAGATGGGTTTTGTTTTTTTATCCATTCTGATACCCTGTGTCTTTTGATAGGGGCATTTAGCCCATTAACATTCAGGATAAGTATTGAGAGATATGAATTTAGTGCCATTGTATTGCCTGTAAGGTGACTGTTATTGTATATTGTCTCTGTTTCTTTCTGATCTACTACTTTTAGGGTCTCTCTTTGCTTAGAGGACCCCTTTCAATATTTCCTGTAGAGCTGGTTTGGTATTTGCAAATTCTTTCAGTTTTTGTTTGTCCTGGAAGCTTCTCTCCTTCTATTTTCAATGATAGCCTAGCTGGATATAGTATTCTTGGCTGCATGTTTTTCTCATTTAGTACTCTGAATGGGTCCCGTTTTAAAGATTGAAAACCACCCCTTGGTAATCATAGTGGGAGCCCTTCCACGCTGGAAAGGAAGGTCTGCCCTACCCAGGGTCCTGCTGGCCAGTCGTGGAATGTGGGCCAACAGATAGTAATTCTTGTTGGAGATTTTGTTTGCATAGAATACCCTTGGGCTGCAAGGACGCTGATCCCAAGAGAGGTGAGTGCCAGTTCTAATTTTCTTTTAACTTACGATATTTTTCATTCCCTTTATCTGAGTATGGTTGACACACAATACTACATTAGTTTCAGATGTACGACAGAGATCTACAAGTCATACACTATGCCGTGCTCGGACTGTATCACTGACATAGTGCAGCCCTTGTACCTGTTTAAGTGAACAGCAGTGCTTGGTTGGGTCTCTACCACAGAACTTTTCAAGATTAATGGGGTGGCCAGAGGATTTTAGAAGGGTTTTTGAGGTCCTCCAGCTGAAGTGTCCAAGTATGAGAAAGCAGATTTGGAACAGATGGCTGCCAGTGATTCCAGATGTATTTTTTTTCATACATTATTTGAAGTGTCCGCTGAGGTGTTATCCTGTGAAATCCACCCATTTTAAGGAAACAGTTTTTTTTTTTTTTTTAAGGAAACAGTTTTTTAAGGAGACTTACGGAGCTGTGCAACCGTACCCACAAACCAACGTGAGAACGTCTGCCTCACCCCAAAGGGCACCTTCATGCCCAGGCATGGTGTCCTTGTGTTGCCATGGTCACCGCGGACAGGGCACCCTGCCTGGGAGCCTCCGTCTTCCCTCTGTAATCTGGGGCAACTCCTCGATTTCCAAAGACCAGTGTGGTGTCAGCTGTTTCTCTAGACTGAAGGACCGCCATGTGCTCATGCAATTTAGGGGTATTTCCCCCCCAAATACCTGTGGTGACAGCATCAGAGGTGGGCTGCTGCTAATCATGCGTGTGGCACCAACAATTCTGCAGTTGCAGGGCACAGCTTTGCTTTACTCTGCATCCAGGACCGAAACCCTTGGGCTAGGCAGGCTCAGGGCAGATTGAAGCCTGGTCTTCCTCCTGTGTCACTGACCCTTCTCTAAAACAAAGGCCTGCCCTCCAGGCTGGGGTCTGACCAACCCTGAGCCCATGGGGATTCAGCTCCTCAGCCAACCCACTGGCTGTCCTTTCTCCAAGGCTGCCTCTCAAGGGTTACTTTTATCTGACTCTGCACATTCCCAGCTTCCCAGCCGCTGACCCCCTAATTTTCCACGCTCATTCCTTCTGGGGTGGGGTAACGTCTTGCATGTGGCAACACCAAAGGTGTGTCTGCTGCTATGATCAGAGGGCATCTCACCCAGGGAAGGAGGCTCTGTGTTGGCAAGGCTCCACTCGAGGCTCTTTCCCGCACAAGTTCCCAGAAAATGCAGCTGGTCTGAAGGCCACACTTGGGGAACCACAGCCCTAGGCCTCAGATGCACCATGAGAAGCACAGATAATAGAATTTACCGCATTGGCTGATGCAAGGATTAAATGGGATCTACAGATGAGCCTATAATGGTCCTCAGCAGATGGAAAATACTCAGACGTTAATGATCATCATAGCTCCTTAAAAAGACAGGGATTACAGAAACATGTGAAGGAAACTGTCCAGTCAGAGGGGTTACATTTATAAGGTGAACACACAATGCAGTCATATTTTGCCCTTTGCTGAATTCTGTCACTTTTTCTTGCATTAGAATACAATTTTATTTTAATTTAAATTCAATTAGCCAACATATAGTACATCCTTAGTTTTTGATGTGATGATCAATGAATGATTCATTAATTGCCTATAACACCCCGTGCTCATCGCAACACATGCCCTCCTCAATGCCCATCACCTGGTTACCCCATTCCCTCCCCACCCACCTCTGTGACCCTCAGTTTGTTTCCTGGAGTCCAGAGTCTCTCATGGTTTGTCTCCCTCTCTGATTCTGTCACTTCTGAGTCAAAAAGCTATGCTAATTTCCTCTAAATTTTTGGAAAATGTGTTTGCATTTCTTTGTGCATTTCTGTGTATGTACATATAAATCTCTAGCTGTTTATACACATTAATATCAACCATCATAATTTTTAAAAAAGATTTTATTTACTTGACAGAGAAAGAGAGAGAGAGCAAGAGCACAAGCAGGGGGAGTAACAAGGCAGAGGGAAAAGCAGGCTCCTGGCTGAGCAGGGAGCCTGATGAAAGGTTCAATCCCAGGATCCTGGGATCATGACCTCAGCTGAAGGCAGACACTCAATGGGTGAACTGCCCAGGCACCCCATATCATTAGGCTCCTAATTTGCATTTCCCTCAGTTCTAAAGGGGTTGAATGCCTTTTCTGTGTGCTTATTGGTCATTCCCTTTTTTTGAGGTGCTTTTTCCAATTTTCTGATTTCTTTCATGGAGTTTTATTTTGTTTTAACACACACTCGCTGCAGTTCCTTACATGTGTTACATTCCTTCTGAAAACATATATTTCAAAATATATGTATTTGAGTGCATAGCCTCCCGGCTTGTAGCTTGCTACTGTCCTTTTAGCTTTCGTGCTTTTTTCTTTCTTTTTTTGGATAAACCTAAGGTCCCCATTTATTTTATTTACTTATTTATTTATTTACTTATTTATTACTTATTTATTTACTTATTTATTATTTTTGTTTTTTTAAACTTAATTTTTTTCAGTGTTCCAAGATTCATTGTTTATGCACCACACCCAGTGCTCCATGCAATACGTGCCCTCCTGAATACCCACCACCAGGCTCACACATCCCCCCACCCTCTCCCCTCCCAAACCCTCAGTTTGTTTCTCAGAGTCCACAGTCTCTCATGGTTCATCTCCCCCTCCGATTCCCCCCAACTCCCTTCTTCTCTCCAGCTCCCCATGTCCCCCATGTTATTCCTTATGCCCCACAAATAAGTGAAACCATATGATAACTGACTCTCTCTGCTTGACTTATTTCACTCAGCATAATCTCCTTCAGTCCCGTCCAAGTTGCTACAAAAGTTGGGGATTCATCCTTGCTGATGGAGGCATAATACTCCATAGTGTATATGGACCACATCTTCCTTATCCATTCATCTGTTGAAGGCATCTTGTAAGGTCCCCACTTAAAATCAAATTTGGGTGATCAGTTTTTACCTTTACAGTTGCTACATTACCTTGATTATTTCCAAGAATGGAGATACTCTTTATTTTTCTTTTTTATGGGCTTTATTGACTTACCTCTCACAACTGAGACTATAATCAGGCTTTGATTCATTGTGTGTGCTGTGAGGCAGGGATCCAAGTTTATTTTTTGTGCAGACACACAACTGATGCAGCACCGTCTATGGAGGACGGCTCTTTCCTGTGGCTCTGTGCAGTATGATGCTGACTGTGCATCTCCAGTGAGCTAGTCATTCTGTCTCATGGGTCCTTTTCGTACCTTACACTGGTTTCCTTTCTTCTGCTCTAAGTTATAGTAAATCTTTGCCAGAGTCAGTACTAGGGTAGAGGAAGAGTGTGTCACCATGTCTCCTCCAGTCTGGGCCCTCATGTTTATCTTGGAGTGACTTCCAACTCTTTTTAAAAAAAATTTTTAATTTTTTAAATTTCTTCTCAGTGTACCAGAATTCATTGTTTATGCACCACACCCAGTGCTCCATGCAAAATGTGCCCTCCATAATACCCACCACCAGGCTCACCCAACTTCCCACCCCCTGCCCCTTCCAACTCTTGTTTCTCTGCCCGTGGCTTTATATCTTTGCATTTCCACATAAACTTGAAACTTACATACATGAATTTGTGTATTTTACATCTTTTCATTTCCACATAAACTTGAAACCTAACAAGTAGATAAATCTACAGAAACAGAATGTAGATTAGTGGTAGACAGAGCCCAGGTAAGGGGGAATGGGCAGTGACTACTTCATGTGTCTGGGTATCTTTGCGGGTGATGGAAATGTTCTGGAACAAGACAGAGGTGGTGGGTGCACAACACTGTGAATGTTTCCAAGGGTGAATCGTACACTTTAAACTGGTTAAATATTTTATGCATATCTTTACCATGATAAAGATGAAATAGACTGAAGATATTTCAAGTTCTCTTAATCTACAGTAGTATGATCTATAAAGTACAGATAACCTTGTGGGTCAAGCTTTCCCCTGTGGGTTATTTTCCAAAGTGCACAAGTGGAAAAAAGATTGGATGACTGGAAGCTGGGGGAAGCCAAAGGGGACTTCCTGGTTAGAAAAGCCAGGTGGGTGGGGTGCCTGGGTGGCTCAGTGGGTTAAGCCTCTGCCTTTGGCTCAGGTCATGATCTCAGGGTCCTGGGATCCGGCTCTCTGCTCGGCAGGGAGCCTGCTTCCCCCTCTCTCTCTGCCTGCTTCTCTGCCTCCTTGTGATCTCTCTTTCTCTGTCAAATAAATAAATAAAATTAAAAAATAAAAATAAATAAATAAATAAATAAAAATAAATTGAAAAAGAAAAAGAAAAGCCAGGTGGGTCAGCACTGTCTTAGGCTGGTGTTTGATAGTGTGCAAGATAACTTCCTGTTATTGGTGTTTCTCATTTCTGGCCCTTTATAAAGTGTATTTTCAAGGTCAGTATAATCAGTGGCACCCCCACTTTGTCCATCCCATATCACTACTGGTGAAGAGGAGCGAGATAGAAAGGCAGGGGAGGAATCTTCTATCCAGAATACCTTTGGGCCAGGAGAGGGGGATGAGTTTCACTACAACATCACCCAGAGAAGCCAGAAAAGTTCTTATCTTTTTTGAATCTCCAAACACCCATACAGCTAATGCCACACACGGTGGTGCTGCACGGTCCGGCGGGCGTGGGGAAGACCACTCTGGCCAAGAAGTGCATGCTGGACTGGACGCAGGACAGCCTAGCGCAGACCCGCCCCGTTGCCTTCCGTCTCAGCGGCAAGGTGCTCAGCCGCAAGGGGACTTGCTCCTTCGCAGAGCTGCTGGCCGAGAGCGCCCCAGACCTGCAGCGCGCCCTTCCGCAGGTCCTGGCCCAGGCGCACAAGCTCCTGCTGGTCATTGATGCTTTCGAGGAGCTGCGCGTACCCTGGGGCACGGGCGCGCTGGAGCACGACCTGAGGGGTGACTGGAGGACACCGAGGCCTGCGCCGGTCCTCCTGGGCAGCCTGCTGAAGAGAAAGCTCTTCCCCACGACCACCCTGCTGGTCACCACGTGGCCCGAGGCCCTGAGGGAACTGCGGCTCCTGGTGCAGCAGCCGCTCTTGGTGGAGATGGAGGGGCTCTCCGAGCGCGACAGGAGGGCGTATTTCCTGCGACACTTGGGAGAGGAGGCTCAGGCGCTGCGCGCTTTCCAGCTGATGAGAAGCAACGCGGCGCTGTTCCGCATGGGCGCGGCGCCCGCGGTGTGCTGGATGGCGTGCACCTGCCTGAGGCTGCAGATGGCCGAGGGCGCGGACCCCCGGCCCACCTGCCAGACCGCCACGTCCCTGCTGCTGCACTTCCTCTGCAGCCGGTTTGCGCCTGCGCGGGGCCAAGGCCCGGGTCTGCACCTCGCGGCTGCCCTGCAAGTCCTGTGCCTGCTGGCCGCTGAGGACACATGGGCGCAGACCTTGCCGTTCGATGGACATGACCTGCGCTGGTTGCGCGTGCACGAGTCTGACCTGCGCCCTTTCCTGGACCGGGGCATCCTCCAGAAGGACGGAGACATTGGGGGCTGCTACCGCTTCGTCCACCTGAGCATCCAGCACTTCCTGGCCCCTGTGTTCTGCATCCTGGGGAACGAGAGCCGCCAAGACGCGGGGAGCCCCGTCTGGCACGCTGGGGGTGTGCAGAGGCTGCTCTCCAAGGAAGAAGTCTTCAAGAACCCCTACCTGGCCCCTGTGGGGCGCTTCCTGTTCTGCCTCGCCAATGAAAAGAGGGCCGGGGAGCTGGGGACAACCTTTGGCTGCCCGGTGTCTACGGAGGTCAAGCGGGAGCTACTGGAATGCATAGTGGGGCCCCCTGAACACAGACCCTTCTCCTCGGTGACAGACATGAAGGAGACCTTGTATTGTCTCTACGAATCCCAGGAGGAGCAGCTTGTGAAGGAGGCCATGGCCCAGGTCACAGAAGTGTCCCTGCATTTGGAAGAAACCTCGGACCTGGTGCACGCATCGTTCTGCCTCAAGCATTGTGACCGCTTGCAGAAAATGTGGCTGCGGGTGGCAAAGGGGACGTTCCTGGAGAACGATACCGCATGGGGATCAGAGGCTCAGGCTGATGGGTAAGGACCTGCCCTGTTCACTCTGTTAGTGCCCTGGCTTCAGCCTCATGCCCTGTTCCTAGTCAGTTCCTCCGCCCCTTTTCAATCAATTTCTAAAATTGGGTTGTATGAGTTCTTTATGTGTTTTGGATGCTAACCCTTGTCAGATGTATGATTTGCAAATATTTCCTCCCATTCTGTAGGCTGCCTTTTCATTTTGTTGGTGGTTTCCTTCGGGGAATAGTGTACCAATTCTTGTTACTTTTCCCATACATGCTTTTCTGTAGATGCTCTGGCCTATCCCTTCCTTCTAGCTCACAGCACGACCATGTCTCTCTCCATCTCTGGGTCCATCTCTGCTCCGTGTTCAGTTCAAACAAGAACCTGCATTTCTTGGATGTGAGCCAAGCTTCCTACGTCACTCCTCAGTGAGGATTCTTTGTGAGCAAATCACCTGTGTCACCTGTCATCTCCAGAAAGTGATGTAAGTAGATACTACTCCTGTAACAATGATTCCCAAGCTTTTTTTTTCTTTTAAAACGTGGTAGCAGTATTTGAATGCTCAAGAAGCCTCTGACCAATCAGGTGCTCAGAATACAAAGAATTGAAATGGTTCCTAGTGGGCAAATCCAACGTTGCATTGAGTTATTGTGACAAAATTCGGCCAAGCATCTGGATATTTCCATGTATCTGCTATGGGCATATTTGAAACTCAGCCTGTGGAAAATATAGGTACATGCATATCAGAAGGAGAGCTGGTGGGAACTTGGGAACTGTTCCAGAGAGCATGGTTTTAAATACATGAATAAGAACGTGTTGGCGACGCAATGGTGAGTAATAATTAGTGTGTGGAACAGTTCTGAGAAAGGAGTCTGAGTAAGGTAGGTCGGCGCAGAAGCAAATCATGATGGAGCCACTTGGCAGGTCACGGTTAGGTTTAAAAGGTTAAATCAACACATGCCCAAGTGATAAACTCCGTAAGTTCTGTTGAAGATTACAGACACATTACTGAAATTCCCCCTACCTCCCCACACCAGCATGTCTTAGTTTAATTAAGGTCCTGAAAACGTGCTATTTGCTTGGAACAAATAGCTATGCCCACGTCAGTTGACTTGCTGATCTCAGAATGCCGCGGGCCTTGTGCATTTGAAGCAATGAAGTCTGACACAGGTTGGTGCCAGAAAAGATGGCAATGTCTTCCGTATGGCCTTGAAAGTTTACATTGCTCTGTAATGCTCAAGGCATTATGTGAGAAACAAGAAACAGAAGACACCTGTAATTTGTTCTGCTAAGTGTTTACGACAATGTAAGCAGAAGTTCTGAAAGGCTGGCATCCCCCTTACTCTGGCTCTGTGCTGAAAATTTCATTTGGAGCCTCTTTTGGATAAGCTGCAGGGAATGTTCATTATCTGACAATGAAGGGTCAAGCGTTATAAGACCAGCTGTGGGTTTAGGAAGAAGTGAGGGGTTGGGAGAAGAGAATATCCACTCCCCCAACAGGGAATGTAGTGCCAGGTTTGGAGGTACAACGTAAAGACAGGTGAAGGTACCTTCTGACTGGTGTGAGGTGGTATCTCATTGTGGTTTTGATTTGTATTCCCCTGATGCTGAATGATGTGGAGCACTTTTCCATGTATTTGTTGGCCATCTGGATGTCTTTGCAGAAATGTCTGTTCATGTCCTCTGCCCATTTCTTGATTGGATTATTTGTTCTTTGGGTGCTGAGTTTGATAAGCTCTTTATAGATTTTGGATACTAGCCCTTTATCTGATATGTCATTTGCAAATATCTTCTCCCATTCTGTCAGTTGTCTTTTGGTTTTATTAACTGTTTCCTTTGCTGTGCAAAAGCTTTTGATCTTGATGAAGTCCCAATAATTCATTTTTGCCCTTGCTTCCCTTGCCTTTGGCGATGTTCCTAGGAAGATGTTGCTGCGGCTGAGGTCGAAGAGATTGGTGCCTCTTTTGATGGATTTTGATCGATTTTGATGATTCCTTTCTCACATTCCTTCATCCATTTTGAGTCTATTTTTGTGTGTGGTGTAAGGAAATGGTCCAGTTTCATTTTTCTGCACGTGGCTGTCCAATTTTCCCAACACCATTTGTTGAAGAGACTGTCTTTATTCCGCCTTTCCTATTTTTTATTTATTTTATGCTGCTAGGGATTCAGTGGGCAAAACAGCACAGAGTCTTAGTGGTTCTCAGCAGGAGTGACTTGCCATGCATGGGACACTGGGCAATGTTGGGAGATATTTGTCCCAACAAGGGGGTGCTCCTGGCATCTAACGGGCAGAACCCGGCGATGTGCTAAACATCTACAACACGCAGGACAGCCCCACAGCAAAGAATGGTCTGGCTCGAAATTTCAGTAGGGCTAAAATTAAGAAACTCTATGGTCTCTGCATTCATTACCACAGAAAATTTGACCTCAACCAGAGGACACTTGGCAATACCTGGAGACTTTTTTTTTTTTTTTTACTGTGATAAAGCACACATAGCATCAAATTTACCATTGTAATCTTTTAAAGTGTACAGTTTAGCCACACTGAGTGTATTCAACACTATGCAAACATCCCCAGTATCTAGTCTCAGAATGTGTTCTTCACCCCAAAGGGAAGCCACATGCCCACTAATCTGTTTTCTGTCCCTCTGTGTGTGACTGTCTCCGATTTCATTGGCTGCACCTGGTTGTGCCAGTAGCTTCTAGCAGGCAGAGACCCAGGGTGCTGCTGACCATCCTAAAAGGCACACCACAGCCCTACAAAAATCCCCAAAAGAACAGAAACAGGCTCATCAATACAGAAAACAAACTGGTGGTTGCCCGAGGGGAGGAGGAGGGTGTGGGGATAATCAATCAAATCAATAAAAAAAAAGAAAGGGGTTAAAAGGTACAAACCTCCAGTTATAAAATACATGTCACGGGGAAGAAAAGCGCAGTATAGTGAGTATAAACAATATCATAATAACATATAGTGACTAGACTTAAGGTGAGCACTGTGTATAATTGAATCATTATGCTTTACACCTGAAACTAACCAAACATGGCCAACTATATGTCAATAATTGTGATTAAAATAATTCCATCATTCTGGGGCTGAACACCCCACAGCAGGTAGACAGCTGTACGTCTTCCTGCTTGATCCTGTGTCTTCAGGACACTGTGCCCTGCTGGGAAAATAAACCCCCCAGAAGGAGTCTCCCCTTCCTTCTCTCTAGGGTCCACAGGGCAGGTGCTGGAGACCTCAGCCTCCTGGGGTTAGTGGGTTCCACTCTCCACATCTGTGCCTCCATGAGACACTCCCCACAGAAATCACCCCTTACCAGTTCAGCCCTGCAGGTGCACGTGGGCTGGGGCTGGCCATTGCACCTTCTGAACTCTCCTACCCTGCTGAGCCTGGGGAGTCTAGAAAGAAAGTGCCAGGCCATCCTGTGCCCAGGATGAGACAGAAACCCTGCAGGTGTGGGGTGAGCTTACTTGGGCTTCTCGTCCAGCGCTGTGTCCAGGCCCAGGGTCCCCGAGTCAGAGAATCTTGCCCCCCACCTCAGGCCTACTTGAACTTCTTCTTGGTTAACACAGGGTGGCTGGGGGAGACAGATGTGGGGTTTTAAGCTTCCTTCTCCCATAAAAAGCCTCAGGATAGAAGATGGCCCGGAGCCCTGAATACAGGAAGATTCGGGGCTGGAACCTACTTCCCAGGCACACTTGCCAGCCCTTCTCTTGCAGGTCTTCCCAATTCCGTGATTGCAGGTGCGTGGCCTGTAATTGCAAACAGGTGGTCTGGGTCAATCCGTGACCGGCTCCGGGGAAGCCAGCAGTGGAACATTCCATCATGGATCAAGGTGGGGGGGAACCAGAAGTGGAAGGATCCACCATAGATTCAGGGGGGGAACCAGAAGAGGAACAATCCACCATAGACTCAGGGGAGAGCCAAAAGTGGAACAATCCACTATAGACCCAGGGGGGAACCAGAAGTGGAACAATCCACCATAGACCCACGGGGGGAACCAGAGGTGGAACGATCCACCATAGGAGGGTAGGGGGGAACCAGAAGTGGGACAATCCACCATAGGCCCATGGGGGAACCAAAAGTGGAACAATCCACCATAAGGGGTGTGGGGGGAACCAGAAGTGGAACAATCCACCATAGACCCATGGGGGAACCAGAAGTGGAATGATCCACCATAGAGGGGGTAGGGGGAAACAGAAGTGGAACAATCCACCATAGATGGGGGGACGGGTGGTAGGGAAGGGGGGAACCAGAAGTGGAACAATTCACCATAGACCCATGGGGGAACCAGAAGTGGAACAATCCATCATAGACTCAGGGGGGAACCAGAAGTGGAACGATCCACCATAGACGGGAGGGGTGTGGGGGGTGTGGGGTGTGGGGGGTAGGGGAGGGGGGAACCAGAAGTGGAACAATCCACCATAGACTGGGGAGGGGGGAGCCAGAAGTGGAACAATCCATCATAGACCCATGGGGGAACCAGAAGTGGAACAATCCATCATAGACCCAGGGTTGGGGGAGAAGTGGAACAATCCACGATAGAGCAGGTGGGGAGCCCTCACACTTGGGGAGAGAAAAATCTGCAGTGTCCAGAGCACAGACACACAATGCACACCTCAGAGATGGGTCCAGATAGTCTAGGGAAATACCCTTCTTCCTGCAGAGGCAGAGGATTCTGGACAGGGCTCAGGACCCAGGAGAAGACAATGATGGGTGATGGGTGAATGGAACTGGCAGGGGCAGGGCTGGCTGGGCTCTCTGCAGCAGATCCATTGCCCAGCAGCCCATTTGACATCTCTGTCTTTTGGGGTCCCCCTCAGACTCTCCCTCAGAGCTTGCTGACATCCAGCTCTGACGCTTAGACTAGCCTCTCTCCCCAGACCCAGTGGTTCTCAGCTTGGGGTGATCCTTCTCCCACCCCCTTGATGTCCAGAGACATTTCTGGTTGTCAGCACTGAGGGAGGGGGAGCTACTGGTGTCCGAGGAGCAGAGACAAGATGCTGTTAAACATCCTGCAATGCTCCAACCACAAACAATGGTCTGGCCCCAAATCTCAGTAGTGTTGAGGTTGAGAAATGGTGGCTGAGATGACTCTCTGCCAGAAAGCAAGAACCAGGCAGGCGCCTCCTCGGGTTTGGGGCTGCCGCCATCATGCCGGGGATAGTGGAGCTGCCTACTCTGGAGGATCTGAAAGTGCAGGAGGTGAAAGTCAGTTCTTCAGTGCTCAAAGCTGCCGCCCATCACTATGGAGTTCAGTGTGATAAGCCCAACAAGGAGTTCATGCTCTGCCGCTGGGAAGAAAAAGACCCCAGGCGGTGTTTAGAGGAAGGCAAGCTCGTCAACAAGTGTGCTCTGGACTTCTTCAGGCAGATAAAGCTTCACTGTGCGGAGCCTTTTACAGACTATTGGACCTGCATCGACTATTCCGGCCTGCAGCTATTTCGTCGCTGCCGCAAACAGCAGGCCAAGTTTGACGAGTGTGTGCTGGACAAGCTGGGATGGGTGCGACCTGACCTGGGAGAGCTGTCCAAGGTCACCAAAGTGAAAACAGATCGACCTTTACCGGAGAATCCCTATCACTCAAGAGCAAGACCAGAGCCCAATCCTGAGACCGAAGGGGAGCTGAAGCCTGCCGAACATGGCAGCCGCGTTTTTTTCTGGACCATGTAAAGATGGCTCCGTGGCCCACACTCAGTCACATGCCCAGACAACCACTGGTGAAATTCCCATGCAGTTTGCATCGACCGATAGAGTGTTCTTTCCGGGATTACAAACTTAACAAAAAAGTTAATTTATGTGACTTGGCAGATATTCTATATCATTTCCTGGCCATTAAAAATTTTAAAGGAAAAAAAAAAAAAGCAAGAACCACCTTCCACCCCTCAATTCGGAGTAGATGTAGGGTTACAATTCTAGGGCAATTCCCCAGACTCAGCATTGAGTAAGACATCTCTGTTTTTTAGAGAACTGGCGTTAGGTTTCACGTCTAACCTGGCCTTGCTGACCCAGTCACCCACCTTCCCGGAGCTCATCGCTCTAGCCATGCTGGGCACCTGCTATTTTCCCAAGCACGCTCCCTTTGGCCTGCCTTCCTGTTCCTTCTGCCTGGGGGGTTGGTAGGGGCTCACATGGTCACCAGCCTCATGCCACTCACTACTCCCAGTGCCCTCTTTATATCCTTCTAGGCCTGAGGTTCTTAACCGGGGGTGATTTTGTCTCCAAAGGGACATTTAGTAACATCCAGAGTCAAGGTTAAGGGGGTGCACCTGGCATCTTGTGGATAGAGACTGAATTGTACCCCCCTCCCCCAGTTGCATAGGTTGAAGCCTTTGCTACTGGGACTGTATTTGGTTCGAGGGCTTTTAAGGGATCATAATTTATTTTTTTAAGATTTTATTTATTTGTCAGAGAGAGAGAGAGAGAGAGAGAGAGAGAACGCACATAAGCAGGCAGAGTGGCAGGCAGAGGTGGAGAGAGAAGAGGGCTCTCTGCTGAGTACGGATCCTGATGTGGGGACTCGATCCCAGGACCCTGGGATCATGACCTGAGCTGAAGTCATCGGCTTAACTGACTGAGCCACCCAGGCGACCTGGATCATGAAGTTTAAATGAGGCCATACTGGTGGGCTCCTGATCTGATAGGATGGGTGGTCTTTTCAGAATCTGTGCCAGCACTGAGGAAAGGCCATCTCCCCAGCAGGAAGTAATCCTTATTGAGGAGCTGAATTGTCTGGCACCTTGATCTTGGACTTGCCAATCTCAGGACTACGAGAAAATAAATTTCTGTTGTTTAAGCCACCGAGTCTATGGTATTTTGTTACAGCAGTTGAGCTGAGGGAGGCAATTCCCCCACAATACAGGATCATCTGGCCCCAGAAGAGAGGAGTACAGAGGCGCCCCAACATGCTGCATTTGAGGGTCTCAGACATACACGTGCAAGTAGAGTTGTCCCAGTGGGTGTCTGATTGGCAGGCAGCTGACTGTCCTAGTGCTTCACACTAGCCACGATGTACATAATAGTTACATTAAGTTGATTGTAAAGTTAAACAACTATTACAGTGTGGACATATGATGTATGCATGTATGTGAGGAAATAGCTAATCTAAAGACAAAGACGTTTGGTGGAAAGATTGAGGACCTTTGTGTTGGGGTTTTTGAGGTCTTTTAAATGGAATAGAGGAAGAGAGGTCAAAGGCATTTACCAACAATGACACATAAATCAAAGTGTGAGTTGCAGTTGATACCATATATCAGAAAAACACTGTGATATGAATGTAACTGAGGAAATTATACCTCCAATATATAACATACTATATATATTTTAAAAAACTTATGATGTATTATATGTTGGCTAACTTGACATAATGAAAAATAAAAAAAATTAAAATAAATTAAAAAAATAAGACAATCTTTTAAAAATGTTTATTTATTTATGTAGATTCCATGCCCTGCATGGAGCCCAATGCAGGGCTTGAACTCACAGCCCTGAGATCAGTCCTGAGCTAATATGGTGATGGGCATTAAGGAGGGCATGTGTTGGGATAAGTACTTGGGGTTATATGTAAGTGATGAACCACTAAATTCTGAAATCAGTACTACACTACACGTTAACTTGAATTAACTAACTTGAATTAAAAAGCAACAACAACAACCAGTTAGACGCTTAACCGACTGAGCCACCCAGATGCCCCTAAAAATATTTATGTATAAGATCTTTACCTGATTGAACTTCCAAAAGGCAAATGGCCAGAGGGACAGTTGTTATGAGAAATAATAAAAATATCGATCTCTACCCACAAGCACGTAAATGACAAATGTTCCATTACCTGCTAATTTGTACAGCACTTCTTCCCAGCAGTGATCAGAGCACAAGCATAGGTACAGAAAAGAGAGCAAAGCTGGGAGTTTTCCAAATGAGAAGAACAACTTTGGTGGTAGGAGGATGATGAGTCCAGGTTGGTTGGAAGAACCTGATAAAATAATCCAAAGTTCCAAAAAAAAAAAAAAATCCCAAAAAACTAGGGTTCAGAGAGACAGACTTGACTTGGGCATCTGTCTTAGAGAAATTGGAACCATGGCATTAAATGAGATCTACCCAGCTTGTGTCCGGAGAAAGGCAGGTCTACCATGGGAACCACAAACTCTGGTGGTGGAAACCCTGCAAAACTGGTAGTGCAGGATAGTCAGAAAACGAGCGGAGGAGGCCAGCTGAAGCCAGCTGTTTCAGGGAGGAAGTGGTCATACAACCGACACAGGCACAAAGGTGAGACGAGGCTGAGAAGCATCCACTACCAGTTCTAGGAAGCCATAAATGTTTATCACAAAAACACCTTCAGCGGAAATGTTTGTGTGGGGAGAAACCACCTTCTGGTGGGCTGATGCCTGAGTGTGAGGGGCAAAGCAGAAAACTGGTCTTCAGAGCCATAGACCAGTAAGAGTAGAGGGGATGAAGTTTTCCCCACATAACTGTCTGCGTTCTGAACCTTGAGGTCCCATTCATAACTCAAAAGTATTTTCTAACTGGGACAATGAATATCTACAAAAAATTATAGCCATTTGCTTACTCAGTGGTAAGACATTAAAAATATTCCCCATAATATTGGTAATAAGAAAAGGATTCTTACTATCTATTAATGTGCTGGAGGTTCCAGCCGGATAGTAAGACAATAAAAAAGAAATCAATTTTACAAAAAAATCCTAAACATTTTTTAAAGCTAGAAATAATCTAAAATAATCTAAAAATGTTAAAATTTTTAAGATGTGAACTCTGCAAGACAACTGAGTACACATTCGGTAAACAAGATCCAGTTTTATTTTTATAACACCAGTACAAACAATGGCGGTAAAATTATTTAAAGAATGATACCACTTGCAAAATAAAAGTCACGTACCTAGGGATCTATCTGGGGCTGATAAAACTGGAAGATATATCTCATGGAAATCTAACAAAAGATATGCACATTTTGTACATAGAGGACTTCATGATATTATTTAAAGAAATCAGAGAACATATAAATACATAGCGAAATATGACGCATTTAGGGTGCAAGTTTTCATGGACTGAAAGATTGAAGAGATGATAATCCCCCCCTAAATTGATCTGTGGCTTTAGTACAATTTCATGCACAACCCAGGCTGTTCTTTTGTGACAACTGACATCTTAAAGTTAATATTGAAATCTAAAGGGCCCAGAATAACGTAAGCAATCCTGAGAAATAACAAAACCAACAAATATTACCAATCTCAGGACCAGGACCCATCACCCATTGCTGGACCTCCCTCTGGGTTATCAATACAGTCATTGCCCTGGTTGTCAACTCCAAAAACAGGTGACATTCTTGACTGTGCTGTTTCTCCATGGTTTTGTTTTCTCCTGCGCATTCCCTTCTCTCTGTCACTGGAAGGGTCTTTCTGCAGTGCACAAGTCATCTTACTACAGCCATGATCAAAGCGCTCAATGAGCTCCCTTAGCCTGAAGGAAGAAATGGGCATTTAAGATGTGGCTTCCATGGCTGTGCTTGGCGTGGTGCACCCAGCGTCACCCAGGCTCAAAACTCTACTTACACATTGTGCTTTCACCCTCTGTCCTGCCTGTGAGTCTCAGCGTGAATTGGTGAGGACACCTGCCACCGTCATCCCCATTCCTCTGTATGCCTGCCTCAATGTCTCTACAGAATGGAGTTTTGCATAAAAGAAGCTCCACTAACATCCTGTAGTTCTTCGATCCCAACTGAAACACTTTCACTGCATTTACTCACTCTCTTGAAGATCTGCTCTCCTGGACAATCAGCCCAGGGATGTGGTCATTTCACCAGTGCCCAGCACATAGTAGGGTCTTGTCAAAGAGACTGCTGCTGCCTATCACAACTCTGTCACGTCCCTCCTCACTCCATTGGTCATAGGAATGCCACTATTTATCTTGTCACAGAGATGCCTGAAATAAAATCTATCTTTCTCAGCCTCCCTTGTATCCAAGTGGGGCAAGCTATTAGGTTCTAACCACTGAGAAATAATGGGAGTGTTTTTTGAGTGTTTCCAATAAATCTCCATGACAAACAATTGGCCGGTACTTCCTCTACTTTTCCCTCCCTCCGTCCCTCCCCATGCTTCATTTTGCTGTCTGGAATACAAACTGGGTTAACATTTCAAGAAGAGTAATGTTCTACTTAACCACCCGGTCTACTCCTGTTGGCCAGTTTTGGAAGACTTTGAGTGAGGGGAACAGCCTTGTGTGGAAAAGACCCCCCCCCCACCTCTCTGAGGAGGCTCTCAGGCCCCCGCACTTAACATCTGGAGACCCAAAATTCTTCTATCTTACACCTTTTTTCCCCCCTTGAAACTGTAGGTTTCCTACCACAGGTTAGAATATGGAAAATCTGGGATGTCATAAACATACTCCAAAGAAGTCCGTCATGTCTTGGGATAAAGAACATTATGATTTAGTATCAACAGATGTCCTTGGTCCGTGAACACCTAGCAGATGAAGAACAGAAAGAAGGATGTTCAGTACTGGTCCACTGGTTTTGAGGTAACAACTGGTATGAGTTTCAGTTCCCTGTAGTACTCAGGACAGTCACAGCTGCCGTGCATTGGGTTAACTTCCATGTGTCAGAGCCTATGCTGGTTTCTTGACATTCTTTTTTTTTTTTGTAAAGATTTTATTTATTTATTTGACAGAGATCACAAGTAGGCAGAGAGAGAGAGAGAGAGAGAGGAGGAAGTAGGCTTGCTGCTGAGCAGGGACCCTGATGCGGGGCTCGATCCCAGGACCCTGGGATCATGACCCGAGCTGAAGGCAGAGGCTTTAACCCACTGAGCCACACAGGTGCCCCGACATTCTTTATCTTGTTAAACATGCATGTCACCCCTTTGAGGTTGGAATTAATGTTCTCTGATGCGTAACAGAAAACTCAGATTTAGAGAATGGATTTGAGCTGTGTGAGGCATCAGAGTCTTGACAGGGGAAGGGACCCACATCATGGTTATATTAATGGGTTGATCCAGTAGAAGTTCTCAATGAACAAAGGATCCAGACAGCATTTCAAGGACAATAGTCAGGAGTCTCAAGGGCTAAGTTGCACTACTGTCCCATTTGTGTACCGACTGACCTGACATATATTTCTGGAGAGCTCTCTTAGTGGCAGGAGCTGTGAGCACAGTAATCAGACCCAGCACAGACTTAATTCACACAAGTTCATGGTAGAGATGGGAAAATGGATATGTATGCAATGTTAGAGCCCCGGTGCTGTTATAGATGAACAGAAAGTGCTTTGGGAGCATGGAGGTGATATCTGATGTTGAGATGGAGGGTTTGGGAGCTCTCTTGGGGGAGACCCGAGGAAGAAGGCAAAGTCTGGATAAAGAAGCAAGGAAGAGGGCGCCTGGGTGGCTCAGTGGGTTGAGCCGCTGCCTTCGACTCAGGTCATGATCTCAGGGTCCTGGGATCGAGTCCCGCGTCGGGCTCTCTGCTCAGCAGGGAGCCTGCTTCCTCCCCCTCTCTCTCTGCCTGCCTCTCTGCCTGCTTGTGATCTCCCTCTCTCTGTCAAATAAATAAAAAAATAAAATATTAAAAAAAAAAAGAAGCAAGGAAGACAGAAGCCTGCAGTGGTGTAGGACAGAGGAATCGGGGCAAGGCTGAGACCCAGCCAGGACACATTCAGCCATACGTGTGCTCACAGCCTGTATCTCCTTCGACCTGTTGGTGCCTCACTGGCTCCTGTTGCTTTTGATAAATGACTATTCTGTACTGGTTATTACTATTATTTTCTGTACTGGTTATTAAATATCTTGAATGACATACTGCAGTAATGGAAAGAAGAAGTAGGAGTGAAGACCAAAGTAGGAAGGAAATATTTGTGGCCATGCTGTTAACAAAGGAGATATTTGGGGGAAAACCAGGATGGTTAAAGCTTTGGTTCGCATCAGGAAGGCACAAAAATGCTTACACCCCAGAAGAGACAAGAGGGTCTGTCTGGAGGGAAATTTAGCTCTTTCATCCCACCCTGCCCAACTCCTCCTGGAAGCTTTGCCAGACTCCATGCAGCTGTCCCTCAGTGTCCTGCAGAGAAACCCCCTTCGTGGGTACAACACAGAGCTCGCTCAGCTCAGGGTCAAGGCCAGTGTTCAGCTCTACCTGGGACCAGCACATCTCTTGGTCATTTGTTCAGGCGTCTCTGAACCTTCTCCTGTGTTCCTGACTTGAAGCCCCGTTGGCTTTCTCTTGTGCCCTCTTCCTCCAAAGCCAGTCTTCAGCCAGGAGGCACATGAGTGCCACCAGGACCAGGAAAGCCAGAATGATCCGAAGGAGATTCTGGGCAGTGTGATCCCAGGAGGCAAGGTCTGGGGTCAGAGGACAGACTGATGACTGACAGGAATGGGTGTACATACCTCGCCCCGCCTCTCTCCCTCTCCCCATTCTAGATCACACTCCTTCACAGCCTGCAGCGCCCGCTGCTTGCCTACCTTGCTGGAATTCTGCCTCTGTGGTTACCAAGTCAAGATCCCAATAGTCTGCGGACGAAAGGGAAGTAAAGCAGTGAGAAAAAGAGAGCGTGTTGGCCACCAGGCCTCCTCTCCTCCCTAGGATGGACCCATGGCCTTGTGCAGCTTTTCCAGGTCCACACCCTACCCTCCAGGTCCCAGTGGCTTCATCTGTCTGGTGAGACCCGGGGGGAATCTAGCTCCAGAACCCCATGCCAGGCATGTCTTCCTTCCGGCCCTCAGCTTCCTCATTACCTCGGTCAACATGGCTTCTTCCTCACACGTTGGATGACTCACAGTCTCCCCATTTTCTTCCAAGCTCTGAGCCCACTCCCCATCCCCACTAATATGCATGCAAGGTCCCTCCCGGTGCAGGGAATTAATCCTGGGGCTCGCCCTCCCCCTGCCATATGCAGTGGCCATTCCCTCTCTCTGGAATATTCTTTTTCAGGTAGCCACAGAACAAATGTCCTCAGTTCTTCAGGTATTTGCTCCACTGTGAGGCCGATTCAGACAGTTCTAGTATTGCCACCTGCCCTCCTGGTTACCCTGACCCCATTTGTTCTGCTCTGTCTTTCCTCCACACCACTGTTTGCTCCCCCTGTGCTATATGTTGGGCTTGTTTCTCTGACTTTGACTCAAGGTCTGTTTCCCACTGGGATACAAGTGCCACAAAAGCAACATGTTCTTAGTGTCACTGGGAGGCTCTAATCACACCCCCAAGTTTAGAGGTAACTTACTCACCAGAAAAAGAGGTGTGCTCTGTGGGTGCAAGGCTCATGTCCCCAAAATCTTCTAGCAGTGGAAACAAAGAAAACCATAAGGGTTTTGGGTTTCCTCCCATCTTCCCACCGAGTCCTTGCGTCTTCCCCCTCCTTGTTCCTCTTCCTCAGAAACAATCAGCTGCATGTGGGGGAGGGCACTGCAGGGAGGTGCCTGCTGCCTCTTCCCACCTGTCCCTTTGCTGTCTTCCTCATCACTGGTTGGGGTTCACTTGGGGTTCTGGAGAGGACGTGGGGGAAATCTGGGGGTTTCCTCACCTGCGACCTGGAGCTTCACAGGCTCACTGGGAAAGGACCATGCATGGTTGTTATAAGAGCCAAAACATCTGTACGTCCCTCTGTGGGCTGTGGTCACAGGACCTATGGGGAACTCCACCTGGGTGTTCCCGTATCTGTGCTGAAGGTGAGGGGATTGTCCCTCCTTGAGCAGAAAGAACTTGTTTGTTGCAGTGCTCAGCTGACAGTAGAAGCTCACGTTCTCTCCTGAGGTCACCTCAGGCCCAGGATGGACAGAGAGGGTGGGCGTGTCATACAATTCTGTGGGGGAAGGAGACAGGTAGTTTAAGACAGTCTTTATCCCGCCTCCTATGTGCCCTTTCCTCCTTGGCCTTGAGACTGGGATGTCACTCCCCAGAATCTCTGTCTCCTCCGCTTTGGTCATGGACATGCCCTCGCTGATCTCACCCTTCAAGACTGAGACACTCATTCCTCTAGCCTTCTCTCTGTGGGGATTGCCTGACATCAGTGGTTCTCAGAGTTAGAGATCCTTGGGGCCAGTGACATCACCATCAGCTGGAAGCTTATTAGAAATGCAGATTCCCAGGATCCACCCCAGACCCACTGCATCAGAAACTCAGGGGTAAGGCAGCCAACTGTGTTTTAAAAATTGTCATTGTTTTCCATTGCTATAAAATACATGACACATAAAATTTACCATCTTAACCAATTGTATGGGGACAATTCAGTAGTATTGACTACATTCACATTGTCATGCAACCATCACCACCATCCATCTCCAGGACTCTTTTCATCTTACAGAACTGAAACTGTCCCTGCTACTAAGCACCCTCTCTCCGTCCCCATCCCTCAGCCCCTGGCACCCCACATTCTGCCTTCTGTCTCTACGAATTTGACCATCCTAAGTCCTACATGGAAGTGACCCCTACAGTATTTGTCCTTCTGTGACTGACTTATCTCACTCGGCATAAGGCCGTCAAGGTCTATTCATGACATAACAGGTGTTTGAGTCTCCTTCCTTTTTAAGGCCAAATAATATTCCCTAGTGTGGGTAGACCACATTTTGTTTATCCATTCCTTTGTCAGTAGACACTGGGCTTGTTGCTAGCTTTTGGCTATTGTGAACAATGCTTTCATGAACCTGGGAGCACTAGAGACATCCGTGTTTTCCAGATGATTGTGATACCTGCTTGAGTTTGAGAGCCACATCCCTCAGCTGAAGGCAACCCCTGTACCTGAGACTGCCTTCCCTCCCAGCCTCATTCCACTCTGTCTGTTTCCATATCATTTATTCCTCAGGTGCCCATGACGGACTGATTTGTCCTGACTTAGACTCATGGTCTGTCTTCCCCCTGCTAGGGTACAAGTGCCACAAAAGCATGGATGTTTGAATGGAACCTCCTCCCCAGGAGGGGCTGACACTGGTGGGTACACAACCCCTAGCCTCATCTTGAGATCTTGAGACCATGCAGAAGGACCATCCCAGATCCAGAAGGACCATCCCAAGTCCAGAACTCCGTTGCTCGGCTGAGGTGACTGCTGAAACTGCACTGTGGTCAGCTCCTGCCTTTTGCCTGGCCTGTTCCCCTCACTCCTCATCACCGGGGTCACTTTTGAGGATACCCCCCAGGGTCCCCCCCAGCCCCTGCCCCATGCATACACACAGCCATCTCAGGGCCTCTCACCTGGAGAACCTGACCTATGACCAACCTGCCTCTAGGTCACAGACAACCACAAAGAGAGGCTGAATGACACTGAAGAGGATTAATAAATACGTGATGACCCTCCCCAGATTCAGGCCGAGGATGGGACAGTTACCTGTGACCACCAGATCCAGAGGGTCACTCGGGTTTGACCAGAGCTTCTTGCTTCGGTAAATGCACTTGTATTGCCCTGCAGTGAGTGGGGTCATGGCTGGGATGTGGAACATGGCTATGTTCCTCCTTCCAAGTTGCTTTGGGCTCTGCTGAAGAAAGAGGTGTCCCTCGAAATACAGCTGGTACTTCACAGCCTCAGGAGTCCCCTGGCAGAAGATAAGTGCCTGCTTTCCCTTCGGAATCATGAAATCTGGCTTGGCCCAGATGATGGGTTTTGAAAGATTCTCTGGAAGGGAATCAGAGGTTGGAGTTCCAGATATAGCAACTTCCCACCCAAATGTCCACCCGGTTGCTGGCACCAAGCCTTCCTAGAAAACCAGAGGCCCTGCTCTCTCCTCTGGTGGCTCCTAGGTGCACACTTTGTCTGAGCCTAGTAGAGAGACTCTGGGCCTATGAGGGATGGACTCACGCTTCTCGGTCCTGACGGTCTGGCTCAGGAACAGCCCTGGAAGATAGAAACAGTGAGACAGGCTGCCCCATCCACACCCAGACCCCTGGATGCCATCTTTCTCATGTGCAAGAACTCACCGAGGTAGAGCAGGGCAGTGAGTGTAGAGGTCATAGCACTGATCCTACCAGGCGAATGTGGAGCAGCTGGGTGGAGACTGAGTCCAGTAGGGCAGGAAGGTGCACAGGATGTGGTGGGTGAAGCCCAGCACTAATCGCCATGGGGCTTTCACACGGACTTCTTACAAGAAGATTCACAGTCTTCCTTCTACCTCTGACCACGAGGCATAAAGACAGGTCATGGTCCCCATGACACATCTGATCATCTCGATCATCTCTGTGCTCTAACCAGATCCTCTGACAATTGTCTGCCCCACCTGAAACTCATATTAGGGTCCTCTTCTAATAGGTCAAAATTTGACCTATTTTGAAATGTGGACATTATGCCCAGGAAAGGGATAGAGTAGTGTACAGAGCAGAAACCTTAGAATCATTTAAAAAAATATGTGTTTAATCTTGGCTCCCCTTTGTTTGGTGCATATGCTTGGGTCAGTGGGGTGGCTTCAACAGAATGAAATGATAACACTATCTTTTCCAAGGATTTGTTACAATGTTTCAACAAAATGCATAAAGAAGAGGTGGTCCATACACACAATGGAATATTACTCACCCATCAGAAAGGATGAATACCCACCATTTACATTGACATGGACGGGACTGGAGGAGATTATGCTGAGTGAAATAAGTCAAACAGAGAAAGTCAATTACCATATGGTTTCACTTATTTGTGGAACATAAGGAATAGCATGGAGGACATTAGGAGAAGGAAGGGAAAAATGAAGGGGGGGAACTGGAAGGGAGACGGACCATGAGACACTATGGACCCTGGGAAACTGAGGGCTTTAGAGGGGAGGGAGTGGGGGATGAGTGAGCCTGGTGATAGGTATTAAGGAGGGCATGTATTGCACGGAACACAGGGTGTTATACGCAAACAATGAATCGTGGAACACGATATCAAAGACCAATGATGTACTGTATGGCAACTAATGTAATTAAAAAAAAACATAAACAATCTGAGGGTTTTGAAGAGGTGGGGGGGTGGGAGGTTGGGGGAACCAGGTGGTGGGTATTAGAGAGGGCACGGATTGCATGGAGCACTGGGTGTGGTGCAAAAACAATGAATACTGTTACGCTGAAAAGAAAAACAAAAACAAAAACAACATAAACAACAACAACAACAACAAATTGAACTTGAAACAAAATGTTGTTTCTTACATAAGTATATTCCTTTAGTCTGTTATAAAACAGAAATCAAATATTAAAATCTTAATTATTTGAATATATTTTAAAACTCAAAATGTGTTTTTAAGGGCATTTGGGTGGCTCAGTGGGTTAAAGCCTCTGCCTTTGGCTCAGGTCATGATCCCAGGGTCTTGGGATCAAGCCCCGAATAGGGCTCTCTGCTCAGCAGGGAGCCTGCTTCCCCCCCACCCCCCTGCCTGCCTCTCTGCCTACTTGTGATCTCTGTCAAATAAATAAATAAATTTTTTAAAAAAAGTTTTTTTATTGAAAATGAAATATAATGCCAATTTATATTCTGCCTTACATTCTATGAGGAAATCTCACCCAATCTATTACCTTTGTTCTTATTTCTTGATTTTGTGGTTGAATATATTCCATTCACTCTCTTATTTACATTTAGTAAAACCCACTCATTTCCTGTTCAGTTCTATATGAGTTTTGATAAATGTATATAGTCATGTAACCAACACCTAAGTCAAAATATAGGACAGATTTGCCCTTGTATTAATGGTATTGTTAGTGTTTGTTCTTGTGTGTCTGACTTATCTCACTTAGCGAATGCCCTGTGGGTTTATTCCTGTTGTTGCAAATGATAGGGTTTCTATTCCATTCGTTTTTGTTGCCTCCAATCCTTGGCTCCAAATTCCAGAACCCTTCTTCTCCAGCCAGCCAACAACCCTCCCCACGCCCCCCACCTGTCTAGATGGTCTCCACCAGAATGTCCTTACATTTTGAGGGAGGGCATCGTTCTCATGTATCTACAGCATCTTTCTCAGAAGCCAGGCTGGAGAAAAAAAAGCTCAAGTGAGATGGTCACTTTTGATTGAGATCATAGCTTGTGCATCTACTCCTGGGAGTAGATTTTAGACCTAAAATCAGAAGCTCTGCTCTCCCTGTATAAAGGGCCATAGACTGGATTGGTACTGTCTTGTACTCCCCATTAAGACTTGCCAAGGATGCAGCAGGGGGTTTCTTCCAGCTGACTTCCTGTGTGCATCATTTAGGAGACTTAGCCTCAATAAACTTACAGGAAATATGGGTGCAGAAGAAGTAGTGGGTGAGGACCCAGGGCCACCCACTGGAGTTTTTTTTATGTTGACCACATTTCTAGAGAGAGGGCACACCCAATGCATGTGAGAAACCTGGTTATATGCTATGGTTTTGTTTTGTTTTATTTTTTTTTGTTTTTTATTTTTAAAATCACATTTGACCTATGGAAACGTTTAGATACCAAACCATGGAGGAGGAAGGCAGTGGTTGCTAGTTCAAAGGAGACAATGAGGCAGGCTTGCCTGTAGATGACAAAGGTGTCTCTGGGCGAAGAGGGCATCTTGTCTCACTTCTCTCCCATAATACATCTTAATTTACTCATCATTATCAGCCTAAAGCTCATTCATAGCATGAAGGTAAGGTTCCTAGTGAGTGGGTTCCTATGTCAGGAAAGAGCTAGTTGTCCTTTGGGGATAAAGTGACCAGGGGCAGAGAAGTAGTTCTCTTGGTATGGTGAGAAAGATCTCCTACTTATCCCTTCAGAGAGTTTGAGAGTCTATCCAAGAGGTTGGTTGCCTGATAACATGTTCCTGTGAGACTGTTTCAAAAGTTGGGGAAGATCCTTGGAATTCAAGTCAACCTCCTGGCACCAGAAAGGATCAGGCTATTATCTCTATGGCATGGCCCTAATTGGGGTTTGGTCTGTACTTTAGAGAATGGGTCTAATCTTGATTCCCTTTGGCTTTCTTCTCTAACTACTATTTTAATAATTTGCATAGGCATATGACAGTTCTGTATCTCTCCCTTAGTATTGCTAATTCCTTCATTATATTTTGTGGTTTCTTTGTTTCCTTATGAAGTTTACAATTTTTTTAGCTTCTTTTTTTTGTTTTGTTTTGTATCTTCTTTCTCCTTTTTTAAAAAATTTCTTTTCAGTGTAACAGTATTCATTGTTTTTGCACCACATCCAGTGCTCCATGCAATCTGTGCCCTCTCTAAAACCCACCACCTGGTTCCCCCAACCTCCCACCCCCACCCCTTCAAAACCCTCAGATTGTTTTTCAGAGTCCATAGTCTCTCATGGTTCACCTCCCCTTCCAATTTCCCCCAACTCCCTTCTCCTCTCTAACTCCCCTTGTCCTCCATGCTATTGTTATGCTCCACAAATAAGTGAAACCATATGATAATTGACTCTCTCTGCTTGACTTATTTCACTCAGCATAATCTCTTCCAGTCCCATCCATGTTGCTGCAAAAGTTGGGTATTCATCCTTTCTGATGGAGGCATCATACTCCATAGTGTATATGGACCACATCTTCCTTATTCATTCGTCCGTTGAAGGGCATCTTGGTTCTTTCCACAGTTTGGTGACCGTGGCCATTGCTGCTATAAACATTGGGGTACAGATGGCCCTTCTTCTCGCTACATCTGTATCTTTGGGGTAAATACCCAGTAGTGCAATGGCAGGGTCATAGGGAAGCTCTCTTTTTCACTTCTTGAGGAATCTCCACACTGTTTTCCAAAGTGGCTGCACCAACTTGCATTCCTACCAACAAAAGATTATCCACCATGACCAGGTGGGATTCATCCCTGGGCTACAAGGATGGTTCAACATTCGCAAATCAATCAATGTGAGAGAACAAATCAATAAAAGAAGAGAGAAGAACCACATGGTCCTCTCATTTGATGCAGAAAAAGCATTTGACAAAATCCAACATCCATTTCTGATTAAAACGCTTCAAAGTATAGGGATAGAGGGAACATTCCTGAACTTCATCAAATCTATCTATGAAAGACCCACAGCAAATATCATCCTCAATGGGAAAAAGCTTGCAGCCTTCCTGTTGAGATCAGGAACACGACAAGGATGCCCACTCTCACCACTCTTGTTCAACATGTATTAGAAGTCCTAGCAACAGCAATCAGACAACAAAGAGAAATAAAAGGTATCCAAATTGGCAATGAAGAAGTTTACAATTTTTAATTGCTGGTCATTCACAGTGAGTTTTCCTACCTATGGGATTCCAATATATATTGTTGTGTGTACTTGTAGCGGAAGTGTTTCCTTCTATTTGATTCTTCTGGAGGGCCCAGGTGTCTCAGCAGGCTGTAATCAATCTTACATTCACTTATGGTTTTGGTCCTACATGGCTCAGAAATGGAATTTAACCTCACACTCTTGTGCAAGATATCAGTGTTTCTGATTTTTCATAAGTCTGCATCCAGACTTGCAGACAGGCAGGTTTGCTTGTCATTTTCTGAGATGTGATAGGAGCAATTCTACAGCCACTTTTTCTAAGGGGGAAATCCTTCCAAAGACTTGACTTTGTCCACGTGTTTTTCTTGAGCCCATTTCTGTCTTAAGCTCACACTCCTGGGACTATCTCTGTTTAGAGACTTTAAGCCATGTTGGAGATGATGGATTTCAAGCCATCACTCAATCTCTTAAAGAGTGAGCAATACTGTTATGCTGAAAATAAATTAAAAAAATTAAAAAAAAAAAAAGAGTGAGCAACTCCAAGGATGTCACTAACAATTTATTCGCTTGGTACTTGAAAAAAAAAAACTTTATTGAGGTATGACTTACATACCATACAATTTACTTATTTATATAATTCAATGGTTTTCAGTATATTCACAGAATTGCTCAACCGTTACCACCATGTAATTTTAAAATTTTTTCACCACCACAAAAAGAAACCCAATGCCCACTGACCATCATTGCCTGTTACCTTACCCCCCACACCCCCACCTCTGCAGGATCCAGGCAGCCAGTAATCTACTTTCAGTTTCTACAGACCACAACGAACTTTTCACAAATTGTGGTAAAAAATACGTAACTTTTTTTTTTTTTTACCATTTTAACTATTAAATTTTTTTTATTGTAACAAAAAATTCATAACATGAAATTTACCATCTTCAGCAATTATACATTAGTGTGCAGACATTCACATTGTTGCTCCGGAACTTTTCATCTTTCACAACTAAACTCTATACCCCAAAAGACAGTTGCTCCTTGACAGACATAGGGTTTCATTTTAACCATTTTTGAGTGTACGGTTCAGTGGCATTAAGCCCATTCACATTGTGGGGATCTGTCTCCAGAACTTTCTCAGCATCCAAAACTGAAACTCTGTATCTATATATATTTGTATCATTATTCGAATCATAACATTTTTAAAAGTTTTTTTTTTTTTTTTTTAAAGTAATCTCTACACTCAGTGCGGGGCTCAAACTTGCAACCCTGAGATCAGGAGTCCTATGCTTTACCAACTGAGCCAGCAGGTGCCCATCAAATCTTATCATTTGTGAGCGTGTTTGCTCCCGTGACAGGTGGGTTGAATAAAATAAAATTCACAGTGTTGCATTATGCTCCTGCAAAGAAGTGACTAGAAGTCCCCATACTCTGTCCCTAAGCCAAGCCTTACACATAAGAACTGTGTAGGCCAATGCACTCACCATTCAGTGCCTGGAATAAAAAAGGAAGACTGGAATTTATTTTTACTACATTAAGGGAGAGTTATGCTGGTATGCTGGCCAGATGGGATGTCTCTGGGACTCTGAGCAGAGCCTACAGATGATCCTAGACATGGTTTTTGGGATTCTCTGGGCCTCTTGGGGTTTGGAATTATTTGCCAAAGGTGTTTGTTTAAAGGGGACTTTTGATTGGCTATCACTCACAGGAGTGCTTACTCGAGTAAACCTGTTTCTGATTGGCTGACATTTAGAAGCAAGGAGCTGGTGGGTTGAATGGCCAAGGCATTTTCCCTGAGGCGAGTGGTCATTGTTGATGGGTGAAAACCCAGTTCTGGTGGCTCCTTGTCACCATGGCTACAGGATAATATAGTATTTTCCTAGGATTGGAGGATCTTTTTATTCCCAGGGTTACACAATGCTTTTCCAAACAAGCCCCTGGTGTGGATAAAACCATTTGTGTGAGGCTAATCTTTTCCCTCTGTCAGGATCAAACCCCCTTTCATCTCTTGGGCCCAAATCCTGGCTCTGATGTAAAGTCTCTGATTAGCCCTCCTCTGAAACTATGGCACTTCCTTGTAGTTTAACTGGCCCAATCTCTAACATGTCCTTCATCAACTTCCTTATTCATAATCTCAATAAATATTTCTGATATTTTATGCCATGTAGACCTCATGAGAAACACTACAAAGAGATGAATCAACAGACTAAGCAGTATATTGAAAATTCCCAGAGGAGATGCTTGTTTGGGTTGTTTTCACAAGTCTATTGACTTTGCACTGGAGGCATGAGACATTTTGAAATGTTTCATAAATACAATGGAATATTACTCAGCCATCAAAAAGAATGAAATCTTGCTATTTGCAATGATGTGGATGGAACTAGAGGGTATTATACTAAGCGAAATAAGTTAGAGAACGACAAATATCCTATGACTTCACTCATATGTGGAATTTAAGATACAAAACAGATAAACACAGGAGAAGGGAAGGAAAAATAAAATAAGACAAAGTCAGAGAGGGAGACAAACCATAGAGACTCTTAACTATAGGAAACAAACTGAAGGTTGCTGGAGGAGAAGCGGGGGGGATGGGTAACTGGGTGATGGGCAAAAAGGAGGGCACTCGATGTAATCAGCACTGAGTATTATATGCAACTGGTGAATCACTAAACTCTACTTTTGAAGCTAATGATACACTATATGTTAATTAATTTATTTTAAACAAATAAACAAAAAGAAAAAAAGAAATGTTAGTTTCAAAAGAACAAGAGAGTCTTCTTAACTATGGGGAAAGCATGTGTTAATACAAAAATGTCAGTGTAGGGAAAACTAGAAGCATACATGTAATGGAATATATGGTATGTTGAATGGACATTATTAATAATTAATTAGTAGCATTAATAATTTATGGAATTCTAAGTGTTAAGGTCTTACCTAGAAGGTGGTGAGGATATCTAGTTTTGCTGATAAATTCCAGACAGATTGAAATTTTGAGCCAGACCTTCTGTAGAGGCTGGGAGAAAAACAGTCAGCAATGAGAACTGAGAATGCATTGCATGATTTTTATCAAGGAATGAGTTAAACCAAGACTATACCAAGAATTTTATCACCAACATCTAGAAAGGTGGTGCATAACTATATCAGATATGTGTAAGAAAATACCATTGGTTTGAAAATGGATCCAAAATTGTTAGTGCCTCTTTCTCTCTTTTGTTCTCCCAGTAGCTCTGCAGGACTCCACAAGTGCTGACTCATTTCTAATTCAGTGATTTGTGTCTACCTTGTGGCTGTCAGGGGTTTGTTCAAAGGTCCACATGTCTTTCAGTTTACTCCAGCTCAGCTCAGGAAAATCTGCTCTGTCTTCCTGGTTTAGAGTCTGATGGCTGTGCCAATTTTCAACCAGTATGACCAAGAGAGCCACAAGGACCAGCACTGCCACACTCATTCGGATCAAATTTCCCATTGTGTAATCTTGTTTCATTATATCTGCAGATGCAATTCAAAGGAGATAGCAATCATTGGTCATGTTCCATTTTATCCCAACCCAGAAGCCCTGAAAAGGAGCTCATTTCCCTATTTCTTTTATTTTTTAATTTTTTATTGTCTTATTTCAGTCACCATATGGTACATCATTATAGTCAGAACCCCTCCTCAATGAGATCATGCATTCATGAGCGCCATACCTAATCTTTGAACCTGGGTCAAAGGGGAGTCTTGTGAATGGGAAATGAGGTGCTTAGGGGATGTTGTGTTTGTTTTTCATTCCCTCTTCATTTCCCTCGAAGTCTAGTCATATCCTCGCAACACCTCCATACACTTGGAAGGCTAAATTTTTTCCTCCACACTTTCTTCACCCCACATAACAACCTGTGTTCCTCTTTCATACATGACAAAGGATACAGCACTGTTGGTATCTGGGAAGTAGCTCGGAGAAAATTTTCAGATACTCTTAGGTAAATTGCATCTCCACTATTGTGTGATTGTTCACTAGACATTGCTATTCTCTGAATCTTTAAAAAAGATTCATTTGTTATATGGACTTTCTGGGCCCAAGTTTCTCTCAAAGACGTAATAAAATACTGTGAAATAACAATGCTCAGAAATCATAGTAACTCTCTTGTTAAAATTCAGAAAGTAATTTCAAATGGATTTGGAATTTCAAATTAGTTCCTACTTACAAAATGCAAAATATTTTGAGTTTGAGAGGATAATACAGGCTAGTATTATCCAGACACTGGGATAGATGATTTCTAAGACAAAATGCAATGACTATCAGCTCTAAAGAAAAAGACTAATAAATTCACTCCTCCATTGATGCCCAATTATCCATGCACTGTTAAATGAAAAGAGCACTCTAGCCTGTATGATCTTACAGTACCATGACCATTATATGTGCTCAGCTTGTAGAGTGACTGGACAAGGTGGGCACAAGAGATGAATGTGGTTGGCCTGCTCAGCAGTCAGCAGTTGCTTTCTCTTTCTGTAACTTGTCTTCTCCTGCTTAGTAGAGGGATGCAACTGCTGTGATAATGGGGCTCATGTTAGAGTTTTTAGAGTTCTTCCCATGAGCCATAAGTTTCCAGCCAATCACTCAGAGCAGACTCTAGTACAGAAGGTCAGTTTAAGGGTTTCCAGACGCAACTAAGGATGTGAAGAGAGATGGGTTAGTCTTTGAAGTGCTGCCTGAGATCTATTGTCTCAACAATACCCCTTAACATGATTCTGAACTTTGGCTGCTCCATTCTCAACAGACCATGTGGGAGACGAACCATGAGAGACTGTGGACTCTGGGAAACAAACTGAGGGTTTTAGAAGGGAGGGGAGTGAGGGGATGTGTGAGCCTGGTGATGGGTATTAAGGAGGGCATGGATTGCATGGAGCACTGGGTGTTATATGCATACAATGGGTACTGCATCAAATACTAATGCATCAAATACTAATGATGTACTGTATGGTGACTAACAGAGCACAATAAAAAAAAGGCAAAGAAAAAAAATAAAGGGCACCATTGGAGAGCTCTAGGAGATGATATGAAAATCTAATGGGGCATGGGTTAAAGTCTCTCTTCACAGTCTCTACTGTCCCACTGTTCTTTCTCAGTGATTCTTTTTGTATTCCTGTCTGAGGCCAAGGCCCCAGGGGAGGAGGACACAGGGCTGGGCTGGGGTGCACCTACCTGTGACCTCAAGCCTCAGGGCATCACTGGGGGCTGACCACACATAAGGGCTTCTACTGTACCAACCATAGCACCTGTAGTTCCCTGAGAAGCTTTGGTTCACAGGACCTAGAATGAAGTCGCCTTGGTGTCCCCCAGTTTGGTTCTGTGAAGTCGCCTTGGTGTTCCCCAGTTTGGTTCTGTCCCCCAGGGCAGCTCCTCCTTCCTTGGTCAGTGAAAATCTATCAAATGGGATGTGTGCTGAACTGCACCGCAGGGAGATATTCTTCCCTAGCATCACCACAGTACCCTGGTCAGCAGCAAGGAAGGGTTTGTTGTAGAAGCCTGAAAGAGAAGAGAGTGAGCTCTTAGCAAGATTTTTCTTCCTTTCCCCGTTATACCCACCACTCCTATTGGAGCCCTGGTAAGAGAAGGGAACATGCTGATGGTCCCTGACCCAAAGGAGTGGGAGCTGGGAACATCCCATTTCCCTGCCCCAGGACCCTTACTCTGTTCCAGAATATCGCAGACAGAGCTTAGCAAACGAGCAGCCTCTGGGGCTTGGATGAGACGCCATCCTCAAGAGATAGAGATCTTGTTTCTAGAGCCATAAGACCCATGTGATTCTGTTCCAAGTACAGCATGTGGGGTTTCCCCCTGACACCACCAAGCAATCCTGAGACACCCAGTGGGCATCCCATAATTCAACTTAATTCTGACACTATCTACCTGGAGGCAACATCAGATCCCGAAGGTTAAGAGCTCAGTCCTGAGACTGCTCCCACTTCAGATGCCAATCACAAGCCCCCTGTGTCACCTGTGGTCCTGGCAGAATGGCTGTAAATCATAAGTTCCCACAACGCCGTCTTTGGGTTCATTTGATTTGCCAGAGCTTCTTACAGGCTCAGGAAATCAGCTTACTCGCTAGATCCCTGGTTTGTTGTAAAGGATACAATCAGGGACAGCCAGATGGTAGGGATGCATAAGGCCGGGTGCCCTCTTCAGGTGTGCTGCTCTACCACGTGCTCACCAACCTGAAAGCTCTCTGAACCCTGAGCTTTTGGATTCTTACAGAGGCTTCATTACCTAGGTATGGTTGATTAAATCTTTGGCCATTAGCCATTGATTCAACCTCCAGCCCCTCCCTGCTCCCTTGAGGTGGGGGTAAGTGGGATGGAAAGTTCTAACATTGTAGTCACATGATTGGTTCTCCTGGCAACCAGCCTCTGTCCTTACTGTGGAGTCCAAAATCACCTCATTAACCTAACCTCAACTACGGTGGGAAGGGGTTTGTTAGGAATGTCAAAACATCTTTACCTTTCTTAATCATTCAGGAGATTCCAAGGGATTTAAGAGTTCTGTGCCAGAACAGGAGCAAAGACCAAATATATAGATATTATTATAAATCCTAATACCACAAGCCATATTTGGGGAAAGTGGGGGATAGTATCCAGAGTTTGAGGAGCTGTGTCAGAGGCTGAGAGAGGCAACATTGTGTAAAAAGAACGTTAGCAGGTGAAAAGACTGGGAAATTCAGAATGAACACTTCTAGAAACAAACTCTTCTAGAAACACACGGTCAAGCCACCCTGAGGACAGAGAGTTTAACATCTAGGGCTGGACTTGTCCGGGGAACATAACTTCCCCCTCCTTAGGCACAGGCTGCCTTTACTGATTTCTTCCCATACAGGAAGGGTCAGGGAGAGAGACCTGCATGTGCTCTCTCAGCCAGGTGCTCAGACTCAGCACCAACAGCTGTGTTCATGTGTATGGTGTGTACCATGATGTGAAGTGGTGAAAATGGCACTGTGCTTCTGTGGTCTTCCTCCAAGATGCCCAGGACCCCTGTCCCACCACGAGAGAAACATCAGACAACTTCCAATGGTGGGGCATCCTACGAAGTGCCTGACCAGCCCTCCTCAAAGCTGCCATAGCCAAGAGGAGCCCAAGGAGATATGACAACTGCATGCAGTGTGGGATGGGATCCTAGGGCAGATGAAGGATGCTGCGTAAAAGCTAAGAAAATTTTTTTACATTTTATTTTAATTAATGAATTAAATTATGTTACGTATGTATTTTATATGTATGTATATATGTATATATATGTATATTTTATATGTATGTATATATTTATATATAATTTACATAATGTAAATTATGTTACTGTATGTCACCATACAGTACATCATTAGTTCTTGATGTAGTGTTCTGTGATTCATTTTTTGTATATAATACCCAGTGCTCATCACAACATGTGCCCTCCTCAATACCTATCACCAGGCTCACCCATCCCCGACCCCCTTCCCTCTAAAATCTTCAGTTTGTTTCCTGGAGTCCATAGTCTCTCATTAGTCATCTTCCTCTCTGATTCCCCACCCCTCCTTCATTTTTCCCTTCCTTCTCCTAATGTCCTCCGTGCTCTTCCTTATGCTCCACAAGTAAGGGAAACCATATGATAATTGACTTTCTCTGCTTGACTTTTTTTCACTCAGCATAATCTCCTCCAGTCCCATCCATGTTGATACAAAAGTTGGGTATTCATCCTTTCTGGTGACTGAGTGATATTCCATTGTGTGTATGGAACTCTTTTAAATTTTAATTTAAATTCAATTAGCCAACATATACTACATCATTAGTTTCAGATGTACTGATCAATAATTCATCTGTTGCCTACCATACCCAGTGTCCATCACATCAGGCGCCCTCCTTCATGCCTCCTTCAGGCCATTCTCCATCACCCATCCTTATTAGGGAAATCTAAATAAACTGTGCACTCTGGCACATGCTTAGCTACCCAGAGGGGTTCATTAATGGTAAGAAAAGTGCCATACCAACAGAATGTCAACAAAAGGGGAGGGTGGGTGATAGGTATATGGGGCTGCTCTGTCCTATCTTCTCAATTTTTTCTGAAACCTGAAAACCTGTTCTAAAAGTCAAGTCTATGAAAAAATAAGAAAGAAAAAACAACCAAGGACTGGAGACTCTGGATGTGTTCTCACCTGTCACCATCAGCTCCAAGGCTTTACTGTGCTCTGACCAGTGGTCCTGTTTCCTATACTGGCACTGATAACGCCCAGCAGTGTTTGGATTCATGTGTTTAATGAGGAATTCAGCATCATTCTGAAATCCCAGTTTCTTCTCCACCACCTCGAAAGTGAAGTTTCTCAGGATTTCCAGTTGGTACAAGTAAGACTCAGGAGTCCCCCAACACAGGATCTTCACAGACTCATTCCAGGGAATCATAGAACCAGGTGTGGCAGATATGACAGGAATAGGAAAATCCCCTAGAAGAAAATAGAGCCCAGACTCAGGGGGTCTGCTGTAGAGAAACCATACTTCTTTCCTTATCTGTGGGCAGAATACAAATAAATTAAGGTGTGAAGGACCTGAAATTCTTTCCTTTTAAAAATCACCCAACTGTGGAAAGAACCAAGATGCCCTTCAACGGATGAATGGATAAGGAAGATGTGGTCCATATACACTATGGAATATTATGCCTCCATCAGAAAGGATGAATACCCAACTTTTGTAGCAACATGGACGGGACTGGAAGAGACTATGCTGAGTGAAATAAGTCAAGCAGAGAGAGTCAATTATCATATGGTTTCACTTATTTGTGGAGCATAACAAATAGCATGGAGGACAAGGGGAGATGGAGAGGAGAAGGGAGTTGAGGGAAATTGGAAGGGGAGGTGAACCATGAGAGACTATGGACTCTGAAAAACAATCTGAGGGTTTTGAAGGGGCGGGGGGGTGGGAGGTTGGGGGAACCAGGTGGTGAGTATTATGGAGGGCACGGATTGCATGGAGCACTGGGTGTGGTGCAAATACAATGAATACTGTTATGCTGAAAAGAAATAAAAAAAATAAAAAATAAGAAAATCTTTCTTTTGGTATTTTCTAAATGTAGTAAAATATATATAATGTAAAATTCACTATTTCAACTTTTAAAAAAAAATTTTTAGGTAAGCACCACACTCAACGTGGGACTTGAACTCCTGACCGAGATTGAGAATTACATGCTCTACTGACTAAGCCAGCCAGGCACCAACCCAACCCCCCATTTTAACCATTTTTTAAGTGAACAGTTCAATGGCATTAATTACATTCATTGTATTGTGAAAACATGACCTCTATTTTTAGAATTTTTTCATGACTCCAGACAGAACCTCTATAATCATTAAGCAGAAACTCCCCACTCCCTCTTTCTTCAACCACCAGTAATAGCTGATTTACTTTCTACTTTCAAGGTACTCCATATCAGTGGAATAATACAATATTTGTCTTTCCATGTCTGGTGTATTTCACTGAACATAATATCCTGAATAAGGTTCACAAATGTTGTGGCATGTGTCAGAATACCCTTTGTTTGAATGGCTGAATAACATTCCAATGTCTGTGTAGACCACATTTTGATTATCCACACAGGCCAATGGATATTGGGTTTTTCTATCTTTGGCTATGGTGAATAATGCTGATTTGAGCATTGGTGTACAGGCGTCTATGCGAGTCCCTACTTTCAATTCCTTTGGTTATATACATAGGAATGGAACTGGTGGGTCATATGATAATTCTGTTTCACCTTTTGAGGAAACAAACTTCTTCCTTTTCATGTTAATTTTCTTTTTGAGGTAAAATTCACATAGTGTATAATGAACCATTTTTAAAGAGTATGATTTAGTGGCATTTAGTTCATTCACAATGTTGTCCAACCATCACCTCTACCTTGTTGCATTTTTATCACCCCAGAGGAGATTTTGTACACACTAAGAGGTCACTTCCCACTCTTTCTTCCCACAGCCCCTCCCTTAGCAACCATGAGTCTGCCACAAAGTCTGAGTAGTGTTTTGTTGCCATGGAAATCCTCCTCAACAACTCACAACCTGCTGGTTCCTTTATTGAGGTTTATCATCTATTTTAGACTTGATAGTGATGTGCCCAACTGCAGCTCTCTGAAGGAGGAAAGACTCTGCCATGCTCAGGAGGATTGCCATCAAGGACAACCAGCCTACTCCCTGTGGCTGTGGAAGGTGTTGACTGTATTTACCAAAAATTGCAGGATTTCCTGTTATTCAGTATTATTCATTCACCAATACAACAGTGCTTTTTTTTTCTTCCAAAGTATGTGGAGTGATGCCTCCATTAATGCAGACACAATGTTCATTTAATACCATGACCTAAACCAGTGGTTCTCAATTGGGGGCAATTTTGCCTCCCAGGGGACAATATGGCAATGCCTGGGGACATTTTTGGTTGTCAGAAATGGGACGGGAAGCACTGTTGGCATCTACTGGGTAAGGGCCAGGGGTCTTATAATGCACAGGACTTCCTTCCCAACAAAGGACTATCTGCCCCCAAATGTCGATAGGTCTGAGGTTGACAAACCCTGATCTACACAACTGGGGTAAGACCTTTAAGGGAATGATGATGTGGGAAATATCAGAAAACCCAAAAGACTCCACCCCCAAACTACTAGAACTCATACAGCAATTCAGTAACGTGGCAGGATACAAAGTCAATGTACAGAAATCAGTGACTTTCTTATACACTAACAATGGAAATACAGAAAGGGAAATTAGAGAATCAATTCCATTTACTATTGCACCAAGAACCATAAGATACCTGGGAATAAGCCTAACCAAAGAGGTAAAGGATCTGTACTCGAAGAACTACAGAACACTCATGAAAGAAATAGAAAACACAAAAAGATGGAAGACCATTCCATGCTTTTGGATCGGAAGAATAAACATTGTTAAAATGTCTATACTGCCTAGAGCAATCTATACTTTTAATGCCATTCTGATCAAAATTCCACCGATATTTTTCAAAGAGCTGGAGCAAATAATCCTAAAATTTGTATGGAATCAGAAGAGACCCTGAATTGCTAAGGAAATATTGAAAAAGAAAAACAAAACTGGGGGCATCACGGTACCTGATTTTAAGCTTTACTACAAAGCTGTGATCCCCAAGACAGCATGGTACTGGCATAAAAACAGACACATAGACCAGTGGAACAGAGTAGAGAGCCCAGATATGGACCCTCAACTCTATGTTCAAATAATCTTTGACAATGCAGGAAAAAATATACAGTGGGAAAAAGACAGTCTCTACAATAAATGGTGCTGGTAAAATTGGATAGCTATATCTAGAAGAATGAAATTCAAACATTCTCTTACACCGTACACAAAGATAAACTCGAAATGGATAAAAGACCTCAACATGAGACAGGAATCCATCAAAATCCTAGAGGAGAACATAGGCAGTAACCTCTTCGATATCAGCCACCGCAACTTCTTTCAAGATATGTCTTTCAAGATATGTCAAGGAAACAAAAGTGAAAATGAACTTTTGGGACTTCATCAAGATCAAAACTTCTGCACAGCAAAGGAAACAGTCAACAAAACGAAGAGGCAACCCACGGAATGGGAGAAGATATTTGCAAATGGCAGTACAGACAAAAGATTGATATCCAGGATCTATAAAGAACTTCTCAAACTCAATACTAATTTTTTAAAAATAAAAATAAAATAAATTTAAAAATAAAAAAAGTATATAATCGGGGCGCCTGGGTGGCTCAGTGGGTTAAGCCGCTGCCTTCGGCTCAGGTCATGATCTCAGGATCCTGGGATCGAGTCCCGCATTGGGCTCTCTGCTCAGCAAGAAGCCTGCTTCCCTCTCTCTCTCTCTCTCCCTGCCTCTCCGTCTGCTTGTGATCTCTCTCTGTCAAATAAATAAATAAAAAATCTTTAAAAAAAAGTATATAATCACAGGTCATGACACACAGTTTGCAATGCAGAGATGTAGATCTTGGAAGTCTGATAATAGTGTAAGGGTTCAGCTGATACATGAGGATGAGTAGCATTTGACTAGGCAATGTGGATGGGTAGATCAGGAGCATTGTGGATAGAAGGGATGATGGGAGAAGGGTTAATAAAGTACAAATAAGTGAGGGACAAATTAAAGTAAGTTCTGCATGGGTGTGGAGCAGAGTTTCAGTGGGAGAGCAGAAGATGGGTTGGAGGAGCAAATGCAGCTTGTGCGGGCAGCACTTGGGAGAACCAGTCACGTCAGTAGATTTATCTGAAGTTTGACCCCTGAGGGGTTGGAGGGAGATAAAGATACCTGTGCTTTAAACACTCAAGTAATCCAGTCTACAATCTTTGGAAGGAGCTGGAAGAGAGAAGACATGGATGGACAAGACAGTAGTGGAGGGGACAACATACACTCATACTTGAGAGCTACTTGGTGTCCAGTACAGAGACAGCTTGTGAGGGTGGGACTAAGGTTACATCCCATTAGATGAAGCAAAGTGGTTAGAGTGGAGAGAATTAGATTGTGAAAACAAGCAGGTCTGACACAGGGACAGATATTGGGCAATCACCAATGGTTCCCAACTTCCTCACCCCTGCAGTTGTGAATAGTCAGTTAAATATGTGTCTTTGATATTGGGGAAGACAATGGAAGAAAACACTAATGGAAGAAAACACTAAATCCAGGTCTGAGTGAGATGTGTTTGGAGAGGGGAACACAGCAGAGATGGCTGGGATGGGGAATAAAATTGGAATTTGCTTGGGTTTTTGACTGCTCTTCCAACCCTTCTGTCCCAAGATATAAGGTAGCTTGGAGAGAGATAGCAGAACACTTACCTTCCTGTGCCCAAATCTTCTGGCTCTGACAGAGCACTGGAAGAGAGAGATTCATGAGAGATCAGTTCTCCAGTTTCTATCTTTATTTCAAGTCACCCTGCTTAATGACATGCAGGGTGTAATTTTTTTCTTTCACAGCAAGCATCGCTTTGAGGCTCATCTTTTAGTTTTATCTTCTAGATTCCAGGCCCTACGGCTCTCATCTATAGGAATTCTGGACCCCTCATGGATCTCTAGACAGCATTACATAGGTTGAATAGGTCCCATAAGCTACTTGGATTTGGGCAGACACAGTTATAGACACCTGGGCAAAGGCCAACTCTCCAATATGGTGGTTAGAATCTTCTGAGTCCTCATAGTAAGAGGGACATTTACTGTTTTGGAACTCCCCCTCCTTCCCCTGGACCCACTTGCTTTTGAGGACTCACCAAAACAGAGAAGGATGGTGTCTCTGGGATCCATGATTCTGAAACAGGCTCAGCCCAGTTAGTCTCTTGTTGGTGTACATTTGCAGAATGAGAGATCTTGTAGACAGTAAGATAGATCAGCAGGAAGTATGAGGTCAGAGTCTCTGGTCAGAGAATTTCTCCATCTATTGCCCCACAAATAATGGTTCCTTCCCAAGAACTTAGTTCTGGATAGCTCTTGGGTGGGGCCTGAGAGGAGACCAATCTTACTGCTTATGTTTCCTATGAGAAGTGAGTGTTTTCCTCAACTGATGTCTATTGGGGCTCAAATCCTTCTTTAAACCAGAGCCCACATCCAAGTGGAGGGGCCTGGGACAGAGTGTCAGATGGTACCATACAGACAGAGATTCGTCTTCATTGGACCATTAGTCAAAAGCCACATGTCTTTGCCTGTTATGGACCCATGTGCCCTCTCTGGAATTCAGGGACTAAGTATATCCCTTTGGGCTTGATCAGGAAGACAATATACTCTTACACAGGGGATTTTTTTTATGCCAGCATGCAGAGGAATTTTCTCAGGAGCTATTCATCATCTGTAGGGAAAGAAACTCTTATACCTATACCTATTCTTATCTATATATCTAGATACAGATACTGGATAGATAGATATTTAGCTAAGATGGGATGGGAAGTCAAATATTCCAAATCAAATTCTCTAACATTTGCCACATTTTAATTATAATACATACACTCTTGCCTTCCAATACACCAAATGCCCAAAGTCTTGAACTTCTCCCATCTTTTGGAAGGCACCACCAACAGTCAGATTTTAAAAACAGTGAAAATGAGTCTTCAAGAGAAATGACTTTGCCAAAGACCCTGCAGCTAAGAAGGAGCAAAACAAAATTTAATTGTTAAACATCCAAAAAATATTCATCTCTGAAGCATGTCTTGGACTCTCCTGGGGAGATGCCAAGGTTATTTGACCACTTCATCCTGGGATGAGATGATCATGACCAATATGTTACATTCCAATGATCGATAGAGCGTGGATTTTTCTATTTGCTTGTAGGAACATAGTGACTTACCCTTGAGGGAAGGGTCGACTTGAAAAGACCCGAGGGATCTACTTTGAGAAATGGTGAAAGTTGCTTTTCTTAGTATATACTGATATGTGAACATTTTATGTTGTATGTCAGAGAATAAATGGAAGTGTTGCTATCTAGCTATAAGATATATCTATCTACAATATCTATTTATATCTAGATATACATATAACTATACTATCTATCTATATAACTACATCATATATCTATTTATCTATATATATAGTTATAATATATATCGATCACTGTCTAATAAAATATGCCTTTGTCATTGAAAAAAAATGAGTTTACTTCAGGATATATCACATTTCCCAGCTGCTAGTGTTTTGAAATGGTGACCAGCATTGTATCCTAGACAAAGGTTTTTTCAGCTTTAGTACTATTGACATTTGGGGCTGGAGAAGGATTCTCTGCTCCGTGTGTGTGTGGAGGAGGCCATCCTGGACACTGAAGGGTGCTGAGCAGCATCCCTGACCTCTGCGTGGTAGATGCCAGTAGTAACCCCCTCCACAGTCATGACAACTAAAAATGTTTCCAGATATTGCCATAATGGTCAATATTGGTGGTGGGCAATACTGGTGGGCAATATTGCCCCAACTGAGAACCAGTGTCCTGCACCATCTGTTGGCACATGCGGGCTGTGGAACTGGACCTTGTCCTGAGACATCACTTAGCTTCATACATCCCACAGCATCCCACCTCCCTTCCTTGAGGCATTTAGGTTCTACAGGATGTAGGCCCCACTTAGGGTCACAGAATGTAGATCAGTCCAGTGGGAAGGCCTCTAGAGCACATTTCCAAGCACAAATCCTCAAAGTGTTCCTTTAACCCTGAGGTCTCAACAAGTTCCTCCCAGAATCAAACCTATCCTAAACACCCTGTTTTTTCCTCCCAACTACCCTGAAGGAATCTCTTGCTTCTCTACCAAGGAGGAAGACACTGTAGTCTGGAGGAAAAACTTGCCTTCTCACATTCATTCATAACACTTCATGAGAAGCTACCTGGAGACTTAACCTCTCTTCCAAACTCTTGCCTTAACCCTAGCATCCATGCTGAAACTCTGCTCAAAAAGCCATATCTAGGCTGGGCTTGCAGAAAACCTCTGTTGTCCATGTGATCATTATGGGTTCATGCATGCCCTGATGTCTGGGGAATTCCAGGTAACTCCACCATGTTTCCCCTTGGAGATCTCAGTAAGATATAATATACTTGTTTTCCTTCCCTGGCTATTGTACACCTATGTTGTGCAGAAACCAGGAGCCCCACAGAACTGATCCATACCCTGAGTGCGGTCTGTCAGGCTCTGTCATCACTGTTCAGGTCCCTCTACAAACTGATGTAGAGGAAGAGGAAGCTGAAAAACTTCCTTTCTAATTGTAGCTGTTTTCCCACAATGTGTGATGAACAAAATTAACTGACTTCCTGGAAATTTTTTGAGCCAAGTCCAAGGCCATACTTGGTTCCTAAACTCAAGTGTGTTTTAAAGTCCATATCTGGAACAATCCCCTAAATCCAAGGTGTGACCTTTGTTTACAGAGGGTGGTATGGATGGGCTCAGGGGTCTTCTCTTTGGGGCTCCATGATGGTCAACAACTGTGCTGTGATGTGTGGCTTTTGACAAAACACATCTTCTCTTTGACAAGGCACTTAATCTCTTTGAATTTCCCTACTTTGCAAAGTGGAGATAACAAGGAGCTCTGGAATGGCAGAAGATATTTGCAAATGACATATCAGATAAAGGGCTAGTGTCCAAAATCTATAAAGAACTTAGCAAACTCAACACCCAAAGAACAAATAATCCAATCAAGAAATGGGCAGAGGACATGAACAGACATTTCTGCAAAGAAGACATCCAGATGGCCAACAGACACATGAAAAAGTGCTCCATATCACTCGGCATCAGGAAAATACAAATCAAAACCACAATGAGATGTCACCTCACACCAGTCAGAATGGCTAAAATTAACAAGTCAGGAAATGAGAGATGCTGGCGAGGATGCGGAGAAAGAGGAACCCTCCTACACTGTTGGTGGGAATGCAAGCTGGTGCAACCACTCTGGAAAACAGCATGGAGGTTCCTCAAAATGTTGAAAATAGAACTACCCTATGACCCAGCAATTGCATTGCTGGGTATTTACCCTAAAGATACAAACGTAGTGGTCCGAAGGGGCACGTGCCCCCGAATGTTTATAGCAGCAATGTCTACAATAGCCAAACTATGGAAAGAACCTAGAAAGAAAAACTATGGAAAGAAACTATGGAAAGATGTCCATCAACAGACGAATGGATAAAGAAGATGTGGTATATATACACAATGGAATACTATGCAGCCATCAAAAGAAATGAAATCTTGCCATTTGCGACGACATGGATGGAACTAGAGGGTATCATGCTTAGCGAAATAAGTCAATCGGAGAAAGACAACTATCATATGATCTCCCTGATATGAGGGAGAGGAGATGCAATATGGGGGGTTAAGGGGGTAGGAGAAGAATAAATGTAACAAGATGGGATTGGGAGGGAGATAAACCATAAGTGACTCTTAATCTCACAAAACAAACTGAGGGTTGATGCGGGGAGGGGGGTTGGGAGAGGGGGGTGGGGTTATGGATATTGGGGAGGGTATGGCTATGGTGAGTGCTGTGAAGTGTGTAAACCTGGCGAATCGCAGACCTGTACCCCTGGGGATAAAAATATATGTTTATAAAAAATAAAATTAAAAAAAAAAAAAAAAACAAGGAGCTCTGGCAAATTTTCCATAAAGATTCATCAAGGAAACATACGTAAAGCACATTTCATTAAACAGGTGCTCAAAAAGGTGGCATTCCTGTCATTGCCACAAAGACACCTATCATTTTCACTATTGTTCACTAACAAAGATGTTTACTAACTTTGATGCTAATTCTGCATTCAAAATATTGCTAGACCTATGTTCTAATGAGCCTCCCAAACTCAGATGTCTTATTTTCTTACACTGTTTTGTTTTTCCAGAATCATCCAGATAGATCCACTTGCTCCTACTGGATCTCCTTGATTGAGCCTTGGGGGCAATCGTCTATACTGAGTTGAGACATGGTGTGCATGGGACTCTTTAATGTGCCCTGAAGTGGGAGCTGCAGAGGTGGTGGGAGAAAGCCAGTCCCCATGCTGGGGACACCAGCCAGGTGCTCTCTGGCAACCAACCAGAGTTACCAGGTGTCTCTCACTTGAGGATGTTTGGACCTGCCCCAGCATGGCTTCCTAGATTCCAGTAGGAATGGGTAGACCCATCCAGATGATTCTAGAAGGATGAAGGAGGGCAAGAAATTTAAGACATCAGAGTTTGAGAGACTTACCATGACTAGATACATAATTGTGACATAGTCACACAATAGATTCCTACACAGGAGGGAAGACACTTCTCTTACATGCATGGATAGGATTAAATTTCAAACATAGACCAGTGGAACAGAGTAGAGAGCCCAGATATGGACCCTCAACTCTATGGTCAAATAATCTTCGACATAGCAGGAAAAAAATATATAGTGGAAAAAAGACAGTCTCTTCAATAAATGGTGCTGGGAAAATTGGACTGCTATATGTAGAAGAATGAAACTCGACCATTCTCTTACACCGTACACAAAGATAAACTCGAAATGGATAAAAGACCTCAATGTGAGGTAGAAATCCATCAGAATCCTAGAGGAGAACATAGGCAGTAATCTCATTGATATCAGCCACAGCAACTTCTTTCAAGATATGTCTCCAAAGGCAAAGGAAACAAAAGCCAAAATAAACTTTTGGGACTTCATCAAGATCAAAAGCTTCTGCACAGCAAAGGAAAAAGTTAACAAAACAAAGAGGCAACCCACGGAATGGGAGAAGATATTTGCAAATGACAGTACAGACAAAAGATTGATATCCAGGATCTATAAAGAACTCCTCAAACTCAACACACACAAAACAGATAATCATATCAAAAAATGGGCAGAAGATATGAACAGACACTTCTCCAATGAAGACATACAAATGGCTATCATACACATGAAAAAATGTTCATCATCACTAGCCATCAGGGAGATTCAAATCAAAACCACATTGAGATACCACCTTACACCAGTTAGAATGGCCAAAAGTACCAGGACAGGAAACAACATGTGTTGGAGGGGATGTGGAGAAAGGGGAACCCTCTTACACTGTTGGTGGGAATGCAAGTTGGTGCAGCCTCTTTGGAGAACAGTGTGGAGATTCCTCAAGAAGTTAAAAAGAGAGCTTCCCTATGACCCTGCCATTGCACTACTGGGTATTGACCCCAAAGATACAGATGTAGTGAAGAGAAGGGCCATCTGTACCCCAATGTTTATAGCAGCAATGGCCACGGTCGCCAAACTGTGGAAAGAACCAAGATGCCCTTCAACAGACGAATGGATAAGGAAGATGTGGTCCATATAGACTATGGAGTATGATGCCTCCATCAGAAAGGATGAATACGCAACTTTTGTAGCAACATGGACAGGACTAGAAGAGACTATGCTGAGTGAAATAAGTCAAGCAGAGAGAGTCAATTATCATATGGTTTCACTTATTTGTGGAGAAGGAGAAGGGAGTTGGGGGAAATTGGAAGGAGAAGGGAGTTGGGGGAAATTGGAAGGGGAGGTGAACCATGAGAGACTATGGACTCTGAAAAACAATCTGAAGGGTTTGAAGAGGTGGGGGGGTGGGAGGTTGGGGGAATCAGGTGGTGGGTATTAGAGAGGGCACGGATTGCATGGAGCACTGGGTGTGGTACAAAAACAATGAATACTGTTATGCTGAAAATAAATAAAAAATGTTTTAAAAAATGGGCAGAAGATATGAACAGACACTTCTCCAATGAAGACATACAAATGGCTATCATACACATGAAAAAATGTTCATCATCACTAGCCATCAGGGAGATTCAAATTAAAACCACATTGAGATACCACCTTACACCAGTTAGAATGACCAAAATTAGCCTTCCAAAATTTCCAAACTGTGGAAAGAACCACGATGCCCTTCAAGGGATGAATGGATAAGGAAGACGTGGTCCATATACACTATGGAGTATTATGCCTCCATCAGAAAGGGTGAATACCCAACTTTTGTATCAACATGGACAGGATTGGAGGAGATTATGCTGAGTGAAATAAATCAAGCAGAGAGAGAGTAAATTATCATATGGTTTCACTTATTTGTGGAGCATAACAAATAACATGGAGGACATGGGGAGATGGAGAGGAGAAGGGAGTTGAGGGAAATTGGAAGGGGAGGTGAACCATGAGAGACTATGGACTCTGAAAAACGATCTGAGAATTTTGAAGGGGTGGGGGGTGGGAGGTTGGGGGCACCAGGTGGTGGGTATTGTAGAGGGCATGGATTGCATGGAGCACTGGGTGTGGTGCAAAAATAATGAATACTGTTATGCTGAAAAAAAAATAAAAAAATTAAAAAAAAAAAAGCCAGGAGAGAGGTGGAGAAGAAGAACTGACTGTCTTCTACCCACTGAAACTCCTCATCATCTAACACTGAGCTCCTGGGAGCTCCTAGAACCCCTCCCCAGAATCTCTGGGGCCTTGACTCCCTAGGGCTTCAAGCTGCTGAGAGGAGATGGGAGAGGTTGATGATGAAAAGGGCCTCTACTACAGAGGAGGCTTCTCCATCTTGTGGTAAAGACACTCATACAACCTGGGAGAGCACTTTGTGGGCGAGAGTTGAGGAAGGGCCACTAGGAAGTGGGTAATGGTGATGGGCCAATGCAACATCTGATATCGATGTTAAACTGAGCCTCTTCTCTCCTGATCCTGGGTTTGCCCTGACCTCTTTCCATCTTCCTAGGGACAGAGATCCCCAGTTTGGGTCACCACACAAGCCATGCAGGAGGATGCTGGAGGTGAGTCCTCAGTCTCTCCTTCCTTGTCTCTATCTATGCTTCCATCTCCCCAGAACTCCTAAGCATCCCACTAGTACCAGCAGGACGCCCCTGTCGTATGGCCTTCAAATCTATCCTGAATCACTGGACACAGAGCAGGTTCTGGACTTCCTCACCTGTGACAGAAAGGTAGAGTGGGTCGCTTGGGCCTGACCACTCACAAGGAGAGGGGTTGAAGGAGCCATGGCATCTGTAGGTCCCACCCAGGGCTGGGTGTGCAGGGCCCAGAGGGAAGTCAGCCTGGGTTGCACTGCCGTGCTTCTGCCCCTTAGCAAGCCAACACTCATGGGGCTGCTCATCTCTGGATAGATGGTACACATCAAAGGACCTCTCTGAGCAGCAGGACAAGGTCATGTTCTCTCCTGTCCTCACCATGGTGCCTGGCTGGGCCCAGAGAGAAGGTTTCTCATGTAGACCTGGAGGAAGTGGAGGCGGTTCAGTACAGAGAGGCTCTTCCTTGCTCATAGTGTCCTTCACACCTGGACTGAGAATTCTCTCCCCCGTTCCCAGAGCCCAAGACCCACTGTGTCCCCTCATGTCCACCTCTCCTACTGTTTCTTGTGCTCGCCTCCCTCCTATCCTTTTTCCCTTTTTAAAAATTTTTTTAAAGATTTTATTTATTTATTTGACAGAGAGAGAGAGATCACAAGTAGGCAGAGAGGCAGGCAGAGAGAGAGGAGGGGAAGCAGGCTTCCTGCTGATCAGAGAGCCTGATGCGGAGCTTGATCCCAGGATCCTGGGACCATGACCTGAGCCGAAGGCAGAGGCCTAATGCACTGACCCACCCAGGCACCCCTCCTTTTTCCATTTTGTGCTGCCTTACTCTCTCTGCCCTTCCTGGGGTCTGTTGGTTTGAGATGCCTTTTACTTTAATTATGAGTCTCTCATTCCACCTTGTCTTTGTCTTTCTGCATTATCTATCAATCTATCACCTATCTATCTATGTATCTATGTATCTTTCTATCATCTATCAATCTATCATCTATCTCTCTACTATCATCTATCATCATCATCTGTCATCTCTATCATCTATCACTTATCAATCTATCACCTATCTATGTATCTATCATCTATCAATCAACCTATTATCTATCTATCATCTATCTATCACTTATCAATCTATTATCTATCATCTATCAATCTATCTTCTAGCTATCTATCATGATCTATCAGTCTATTATCTATCTATCTACCTATCATCTATCTATCTATCTATCATCTATCATCATTTCTCTATCTATCATCTATCTCCATCACCTTGGTTTCTGTGACCTGCTCTGATTCTCTGTCCCCAGTTCTCTTCTGGGACCTCTGTCGCCCACCCCCACATCATCTTCCTCTTTTTGCCCCACTCTCAGGTCTCAGTCCTTTAGGGCTTTTATCTGCACTCTCCATCTTTCTATTTCTCTATCCCTTTTTCTTTCTTTTGTGTTTTGTGCCTCCAAGCCAGTGTCTGTCTGTCTATCTGTCTGTCTTTCTCTGTCATCCCTCCATTCTGTGTGTGTGTTCACATGCACACATGCATGTCTGGTCTATTTACACAGAAACTTTGATGAACATTGACACACATCCACTTTGCTTTCTCTCTGATGGCAACTCTCTGCAGGCTTTGACCTCAGTAATCCTGTAACATCTGGGGTGACCTTCAACATCGGCCTGAGAGTCAGCTTTGGGAACCCATAAAACACACCACATACAGGGGCTGGTTCAGGTTCCTCCACCCGGGAGCATGGTTTCCTGGGGCCTACTGTGGCTCAACGACATGGGATGAAGGCATGTGAGAGTGCATGCAGCGTCTGTGGGTGCCACATGTGGTGAGGACCCGGGGCCCATTGGTCACCAGCATGAGACAGGCCAGCCTGGCCCTGAAACTTGGTCACATACATGGTGTGTCTTTGGGTTCACCTGGTAGAGAAAAGGGCATGGACATTAACTGGAAACCACATTCTAAACTGTCCCAGGTCTCTGAACAAACTCAGGGTGGAAGAGCACCCTATCTCTGATGGGGGTGTATCCGACTCTATCTGTCCCTTTGCTCTTTGCCTCCATTACTGACTCTGTCTCTGCCCCCTATAACAAGCAGTTTCTCTTCTGTCATTGTCTCTCTTGGTGTAGCTCTCACCAAGGCTGCCTCTCTTGTTCAAAACCCACGTTCATCTCTTTCTTCACCACCTGGGGCTTCCAGGTCTTAGAACATCCTATCTGTATCTCCAAGAGGATGAGGACAGGTCTGGACAGTCTCACCTGTGATCACGATGTCCAGGGGGGTCACTGGGGGCAGACCACACATGGGAGGAGCGACTGAGAGAACCGAAGCACCTGTAGGTCCCTGCATGGGCAGCTGTCACAGGACCCATGGAAAAGTTAGCATGGGAGCCCCTATGATGGTGCTGACCAGCATGGTACAAGGGGTCCTTGGATACCCCCTCTCTGTGAAGAATGAAGCTTTCAAACAGGATCTCTGAGCAACAGACCAAGGTCATGTTCCCTCTTGATTTCACCAGGGGACCCGACTGGGCTAACAAGGAAGATTTTCTGTAGATTCCTAAGAACATAGATGTTGTAAATTGAGAAGGAGCCACCCTGCCTCACCCCATTCCCTGGGATCTGAAATGACTGAGGGTGCCCTGTGTCTGTCTGTCTCCTTCTCCTCTGTGTCCTTTTCTGTCTGAATGTCCCTGTCTATCTCTGCCCACATGGGTCTTATGGGCTAGGATCAAGGGAGGGGTTGACAGGACTGGGATCCTTCTGGAGGCTGATGGGGAAAATTTGAACTTGAGCCTTTTCTGGCTCCTGGGGGCTGCCTGTATTCCCTGTCTTGTGACTCCTTCCTCCATCACCAGGGCTAGCAGTGGCTGGTGGACTCTCTCAGGCAGCATGACTCTGAAGCTCATTCTCCTGCTTCCTTCTACTTTGTAATTACAGTAAGCTCACCTGGATAATCCAGGATAATCTCCCCATGTCAGGGTCACCTGCTTAATAACCTTAATTCCATATTCACCCTTAATTGCCCTTGGACTATTCATAGACGTGGAGTGTTATGATATAGACATCATTGGGGGGCCATTATTCTGCCCACCTTCATGAAATGCCCTTTCATCAACAATACTTGGAGCCATTCCCATTGTTCTAACTGGACTTGACTAACACACCCATCAGGAAACTCTGACATTAGAAAGATTGGGATAGTGACTAGCCCCTCTAGACAGGTGTTCTCTGACCTGTGACCACAATCACCAGGGGGTCACTGGGTGCTGACCACACAGAGGGGGAATCACGATAGGATCCACGACAGCTGTAAGTCCCTGCATGTTCTGGGGTTACAGGGCCAATGAGGACACTGTTTTTCGATATTGTGGTGGAGCTTGGAGATGAAGATGTCATTGTCCTTGTACAGTCTGAATGTTTCAAACTTGTGATGGGAGCGACAATGAAGAGTCACATGCTGCCCTTGAGGAACTACGGGGCTTGGCCAGGCAGAGAGGGAGGGCTTATTCTGACCACCTGGGGGAGGAGGAGGCACAGAGGCCTCCCTTGACTCAGAGGCCTCCCTTCTTTCCAAGTCTCCATGGCTCCTTTCCACTCCCATCATGCCCACACCACACATAGACTCCCCACACCACACAGACATGTAGGCCTCTCCTACAACACACATGTCAGCTGACAGTTCTGGGTGAGTACTGAACAGTGGGCTCTTCCTAGGTGTTAGTAATGTAAGTCAATTATGTAAAAGAAGACAAAGGAGATGCTGAACAGAAGAGTAATGACCTATGTATATGCCATAACATCAGCATAACATGCCAAAACCCATGAAGCAGGTTACATGATAGTGCCATGTCGGAATGTGCTGGAATTCCAGGGGTCCTGACATGGGGATCTCTCCCCTCTGCTGAGAACATCAGTGGCAGCTGCCTGGGGCTCCTACCCTCGTGGGTGTGCTGGGGAGCTCGAGTAATTGTCCCAACTTCAGACAGTCTGTTGTTCCTGGCACTGCTTGCCAACTCTGATCTACAGACAGCACCAGTTCCTCCTAGACGTCCCATGTCTGAGCAGCAGTATCCTCCAGATGGCTTTAGAGCCTGGCTCAGCCAAGGGGAAGAAGGTGTAGGAAGGGTCTCTGGACCAAAATTGGGACTAGGGTTTCCCTGGGCCCCCTACTTTCTAGTTCACAAGAGATTCACCCACAATTCCTCCCACAGTCAAACCATCACCCAACTTCCTGTGCCGTCTGCCTTCCTATTACAGGAATTCTCTTATTCTGAGTGGATGGCAGCCCAAGGTTTGGGGAAAGGACTCACCCACTTGTGCCCGGATCCTCTGGTTGAAGAAGAACCCTGGAAAGAAAGACTCACGATGGATTGTCCATCTCCATAGAAGACCTAGCCTCCCACTCCCCCGACCTGGCTTGAGCGTCACCATCAGGTCTGCTTTGTCCCCATGGGAATGTTCTGCTGTGGGGAGACCAAGCCTCCCAGGCCAATATTCCCACCATGCATTCCCTCTTCTCGTCCCCTTCTGGGACTCACCAAGACATGTGAGGCTGATGACTGCAGGGGACATGGTGCTGCTCCTGCTGCACGGTGACCCAACAGAGTTGACAAGTACACAGGATGTCGTGAAATGGGGCCCTGTTCATGTTCATAAGCTGACCGCAGCGAGGAAAGGTGACGCACAGACACTCTTCTTACTCTGCATCTAGGTGGCTGTGGGGACTCAGTGGAGGGTAAAGTTGGGCTTCCTGGAAATTGTTTAGACTGGACCTGTCGTGTCACATCATTTACTGTGGTCAGACTTGAAACACATCTCAGACACAATGTCTCATACCCAGAATGATGAAAGGATAGTAGTTTTTTTTTAAAATCTAAGTTTCAAAATCTCTGTATGTAACATACAACATATCTAGTAGATACTATTATAAAAAAAATTATAATATATGAATCAAAATGATTTTCTAAGCTGACATTTCTGGTACTGAACCCATATTTATTAAAAATTATTTAATTTCCCTTTTGAAGGATTATGCACTCATTTAGAATCATAGAATATCACTTTATTAGCAAAGAACAGTGCATGTAAATTCTGGATCATATGGTTTTACCTGAAATTCATTGTATGACCCAGAAATCCAAACTCAGAGATTCATCTGTCTGTGTCTATCTATATATATATCTCTCTCAATGTTACATAAATTTAATATAATGCTATGGTAAATTCACCTTCTTTAAAAAAATTTTAAATTTAATTTCTTCTTTTTAATATAATGCTATGGTAAATTCACCTTCTTTAAAAAAATTTTAAATTTAATTTCTTCTTTTTAATATATGCTATGGTAAATTAATGCTATGGTAAATTCACCTTCTTTAAAAAAATTTTAAATTTAATTTCTTCTTTTTAAATTTTAATATTTTTTATTTTTATTATTTCTTTATTTATTTTTCTAAACACAATTTATTTAAAGGAATGACATGAAAGGAAAGAATGGCTGATTTCAGGGCTTGGATGGCGGATTTCAAGATGATGCTGGGACATATTATGCCATAAACTAAAGGAATACTCAAAGGATGACAGGGACATATCAGAAGGGTGTCGGATCCAGCTGAAATAGGTTGCCACTAACTAAATTTGGGATAAACTGAACATCAGTATAGGCAATAGTAATAATGGATGTATGCCATTTAATAATATTAGAATGCATGAGTCTATCCTGATATAAATAAATGAATACATAGACAATATGATGAGAAATGAAATTCTTACATAGTTTAAAAGAAGCTTCTCACAAAACTAATTTCTAATTACAAAGAGGAAAGGACTTACAGCCTCATTTCTGTGGTATTCCTGCCATAGATGCATGATTTAATTTTTTTTAATTTTTTAAATTTATTTTCAGCTTAACAGTATTCATTGTTTTTGCACCACACCCAGTGCTCCATGCAATTCGTGCCCTCCCTAATACCCACCACCTGGTTCACCCAACCTCCCACCCCCCAACCTCTTCAAAACCCTCAGGTTGTTTTTCAGAGTCCATAGTCTCTTGTGGTTCACCTCCCCTTCCAATTTCCCTCAACTCCCTTCTCCTCTCCATCTCTCCTTGTCCTTCATGTTATTTGTTATGCTCCAAAAATAAGTGAAACCATATGATAACTGACTCTCTCTGCTTGACTTATTTCACTCAGCATCATCTCTTCCAGTCCCGTCCATGTTGCTACAAAAGTTGGGTATTCATCCTTTCTGATGGAGGCCTAATACTCCATAGTGAATATGGACCACATCTTCCTTATCCATTCGTCCGTTGAAGGGCATCTTGGTTCTTTCCACAGTTTGGCTACCGTGGCCATTGCTGCTATAAACATTGGGGTACAGATGCCCTTCTTTTCACTACATCTGTATCTTTGGGGTCAATACCCAGTAGTGCAATGGCAGGGTCATAGGGAAGCTCTATTTTTAATTTCTTTAGGAATTTCCACACTGTTTTCCAAAGTGGCTGCACCAACTTGCATTCCCACCAACAGTGTAAGAGGGTTCCCCTTTCTTCACATCCTCTCCAACACACGTTGTTTCCTGTCTTGCTAATTTTGGCCATTCTAAGTGGTGTAAGGTGGTATCTCAATGTGGTTTTGATTTGAATCTCCCTGATGGCTAGTGATGATGAACACTTTTTCAAGTGTCTGATAGCTATTTGTATGTCTTCATTGGAGAAGTGTCTGTTCATATCTTCTGCCCATTTTTTGATATGATTATCTGTTTTGTGTGTGTTGAGTTTGAGGAGTTCTTTATAGACCCTGAATATCAATCTTTTGTCTGTACTGTCAATTAGAAATATATTCTCCCATTCCGTGGGTTGCTTCTTTGTTTTGCTGACTTTTTCCTTTGCTGTGCAGAAGCTTTTGATCTTGATGAAGTCCCAAAAGTTCATTTTTGCTTTTGTTTCCTTTGCCTTTGGAGACATATCTTGAAAGAAGTTGCTGTGGCTGATATCAAAGAGGTTACTGCCTATGTTCTCCTCTAGGATTCTGATGGATTTCTACCTCACATTGAGGTCTTTTATCCATTTCGAGTTTATCTTTGTGTACGGTGTAAGAGAATGGTTGAGTTTCATTCTTCTACATATAGCAGTCCAGTTTCCCCAGCACCATTTATTGAAGAGACTGTCTTTTTTCTACTGTATATTTTTTCCTGTTTTGTTGAAGATTATTTGCCCATAGAGTTGAGGGTCCATATCTGAGCTCTCTCCTCTGTTCCACTGGTCTATGTGTCTGTTTTTATACCAGGACCATGCTGTCTTGGGGATCACAGCTTTGTAGTAAAGCTTGAAATCAGGTAATGTGATGCCCCCAGTTTTGTTTTTCTTTTTCAACATTACCTTAGCGATTTGGGGTCTCTTCTGATTCCATACAAATTTTAGGATTATTTGCTCCAGCTCTTTGAAAAATACCAGTGGAATTTTGATCGGAATGGCATTAAAAGAATAGATTGCTCTAGGCAGTATAGACATTTTAACAATGTTTATTCTTCCGATCCAAGGGCATGGAATGGTCTTCCATCTTTTTGTGTCTTCTTCAATTTCTTTCATGAGTGTTCTGTAGTTCCTCGAGTACAGATCCTCTACCTCTTTGGTTAGGTTTATTCCCAGGTATCTTATGGTTCTTGGTGCTATAGTAAATGGATCGATTCTCTAATTTCCCTTTCTTTCCCTATACTTTGAAGCGTTTTAATCAGGAATGGATGCTGGATTTTGTCAAATGCTTTTTCTGCATTAATTGAGAGGACCATGTGGTTCTTCTCTCTTCTCTTATTGATTTGTTCTATCACATTGATTGATTTGTGAATGTTGAACCATCCTTGTAACCCAGGGGTGAATCCCACCTGGTCATGGTGGATAATCTTTTTTTTTTTTTCTAGAAGCTGGTTTTTTGAAAGAATCAATAAGATCGATAAACCATTGGCCACACTAATCCAAAAGAAAAGAGAGAAAGCCCAAATTAATAAAATTATGAATGAAAAGGGAGAGATCACAACTAACACCAAGGAAGTAGAAACAATCATCAGAAGTTATTATCAACAGTTATTGCCAATAAGCTAAGCAACCTAGATGAAATGGATGCATTCCTGGAAAACTATAAACTCCCAAAATTGAACCAGGAAGAAATTGACAACCTGAATAGACCAATATCTAGTAACGAGATTGAAGCAGTGATCAAAAAACCTCCCAAAAAACAACAGCCCAGGACCTGATGGATTCCCTGGGGAATTCTACCAAACTTTCAAAGAAGAAATAACACCTATTGTCCTGAAGCTGTTTCAAAAAATTGAAGCAGAAGGAAAACTTCCAGACTCTTTCTATGAAGCCAGCATTACCCTGATCCCCAAACCAGGCAAAGACCCTACCAAAAAGGAGAATTTCAGACCATTATCACTGATGAGTATGGATGGATGCTAAGATTCTCAACAAGATCCTAGCAAACAGGATCCAACAGCACATTAAAAAGATTATCCACCATGACCAGGTGGGATTCATCCCTGGGCTACAAGGATGGTTCAACATTCACAAATCAATCAATGTGATAGAACAAATTAATAAGAGAAGAGAGAAGAACCACATGGTCCTCTCAATTGATGCAGAAAAAGCATTTGACAAAATCCAGTATCCGTTCCTGATTAAAACACTTCCAAGTATAGGGATAGAGGGAACATTCCTGAACCTCATAAAATCTATCTATGAAAGACCCACAGCAAATATCATCCTCAATGGGAAAAAGCTCGCAGCCTTCCCGCTGAGATCAGGAACATGACAAGGATGCCCACTCTCACCAGTCTTGTTCAGCATAGTATTAGAAGTCCTAGCAACAGCAATCAGATAACAAAGAGAAAGAAAACGTATCCAAACTGGCAATGAAGAAGTCAAACTCTCTCTCTTCGCAGATGACATGATTCTTTATATGGAAAACCCAAAAGACTCCACCCCCAAACTACTAGAACTCATACAGCAATTCAGTAATGTGGCAGGATACAAAGTCAATGTACAGAAATCAGTGGCTTTCTTATACACTAACAATGAAAATACAGAAAGGGAAATTAGAGAATCGATTTCATTTACTATGTGGTCTATTCTTGAGAAGGTTCCATGTGCACTTGAGAAGAATGAGTATTCTGTTGTTTTAGGGTGGAATGTTCTGTATATATCTATGAGGTCCATCTGGTCCGATGTGTTGTTCAATGCTCTTGTTTCTTTATTGATTTTCTGCTTCGATGATCTATTACTGAAAGAGGCGTGTTAAGATCTCCTACTATTAATGTATTCATATCAATATGACTCTTTTTCTTGATTAACAGTTTTCTTATGTAATTGGCTGCTCCCATATTGGGGGCATAGATATTTACAATTGTTAGATCATCTTGGTGGATAGTCCCTTTAAGAATGACGTGGTGTCCTTCTGTATCTCTGACTACAGTCTTTATTTTATTTTTTAATTTTCAGCGTAAGAGTATTCATTGTTTTTGCACCACACCCAGTTCTCCATGCAATCTGTGCCCTCTCTAATACCCACCACCTGGTTCCCCCAACCTCCCACCCCTGCCGATTCAAACCCCTCAGATTGTTTTTCAGTGTCTTTAGTTTAAAATCTAATTTATCTTTTTTTTTAATTAATTTTTTATTTTTTCAGTATAACAGTATTCATTATTTTTGCACCACAACCAGTGCTCCATGCAATCCGTGCCCTCTACCATACCCACCACCTGGTGCCCCCAACCTCCCACCCCCCACCCCTTCAAAATTCTCAGATCATTTTTCAGAGTCCATAGTCTCTCATGGTTCACCTCCCCTTCCAATTTCCCTCAACTCCCTTCTCCTCTCCATTTCCCCTTGTCCTCCATGCTATTTGTTATGCTCCACAAATAAGTGAAACCAAAATCTAATTTATCTGATATGAGCATTGCTACCCTGGCCATTTATTTATTTATTTATTTATTTATTTTCAGCATAACAGTATTCATTGTTTTGTTTTGTTTTTGATAGACATCTTTATTTATTTTTTTATTTTTAAAATTTATTTATTTATTTACTTTTACTATTTTTTATTACAATTTTTTTTTATTTTCAGCATAACAGTATTCATTGTTTTTGCACCACACCCAGTGCTCCATGCAATCTGTGCCCTCTCTAATACCCACCACCTTGTTCCCCCAACCTCCCACCCCCCACCGCTTCAAACCCCTCTGATTGTTTTTCAGCATCTTCAGTTTAAAATCTAATTTATCTGATATGAGTATCGCTATCCCGGCCTTCTTTTGAGGCCCATTGGCATGAAAGATGCTTCTCCATCCTTTCACTTTCAGTCTGGGTGTATCCTTAGGTTCGAAATGGGTCTCTTGTAGACAACATATGGATGGGTCCTGTCGTTTTATCCAATCTGCCACCCTGTGTCATTTTATGGGCCCATTTAGGCAATTCACATTGAGAGTGATTATTGATAGATACATTTTTATTGACATTGTGTTACCTTTGAAGTCTTTCTTTCTGTAGATTGTCTCTGTATTTCTGTTCAATGCTATTCTTAGGATTTTCCCTCTTTTATAGAACCCCCCTTAATATTTCCTGTAGTGTCTGTTTGGTGGTTGCATAGTCTTTTAAACCTTGCTGGTCTTGGAAACTCTTTATATCTCCATCCATTTTGAATTTCAGTTTTGCTGGATAAAGTATTCTTGGCTGCATGTTCTTCTCATTTAGTGCCCTAAATATATCTTGCCAGCCCTCTCTGGCTTGCCAGGTCTCTGTGGACAGGTCTGACATTGTTCTGATGGGCTTTCCTCTGTACATAAGGAGCTTTTTGTCCTAGCAGCTTTCAAGAGGGTCTGCCTATAATTACAATTCTTCATTCTTACTATTAGGTTTCTCGAGGACTTTTGAGAATCTATAATCTTGGGGGGAACCATTCTGCCTCTAGTACATGAACGCTGGTTCCATTTGTGAGATTGGGAAAATTTTCATGGAAAACTTGTTCCACTATATCTTCTAGACTTCTTTCTTTCTCCTCCCCTTCAGGGATTCCAATAATTCTGACGTTGGAATGTTTCATGGCATCATTTATTTCCATGATTCTGTTTTCATGGCTTCTAAGCTGTTTGTTCCAGGCTTCCTCCTGATCCTTTCTCTCTATCTGTTTGTCCTCCAGATCACTAATTCTATCTTCTGTCTCAGTTACCCTAGCTTTTAGAGAATTTAGATTAGATTGGAGCTCATTGAGAGCATTGTGAACATCATCCCTGGTGGCTTTCAGTTCTGCCCTAACATTGTGAACATCATCACTGGTGGCTTTCAGTTCAGCCCTAATCAATTCCATTTGGTCATCCAAGGCTTTCTCCAACCTAGCTATTGCCTGGATAATTGTTGGCTTGAATTCCCTTTCCGACATATTGTCTATGTCAATAGCCGTTAGCTCTGTTGCAGAAGGCCCATCCTCTATATTTTTCTTCTGTTGGGCATTCCTCCTCCTAGTCATTTTGGTGAGAGATGGCTGAATGGATGTAGCTGGATGTATTGACCATGGTGCAGTCAAGGTGCACCTTCGAACGGTTCTGCCCACTGGCATCTTCTGCCCCTGTAGAGATCCAGACGCCTATAATTCTGATCTCAGGCTGATTTCATGGGTGATCGGAGTTCTTTGGTAGGTAATCAGCTCACTTTAGGGTACAGGTTGAAACGGCGCCTCCTCCTACTTCCCCACCATCTTGTCTCCCAATTTAATTTCTTCTCAGTGTAACAGAATTCATTGTTTATGCACCACACCCAGTACTCCATGCAATACATGCCCTCCATAATATGCACCACCAGGCTCCCCCAACCTCCCACCCCATCCCTTCAAAACCTTCAGTTTGTTTTTCAGAGTCCATAGTCTCTCATGGTTCATCTCCCCCTCCAATTTCCCTCAACCCTCTTCTCCTCTCCATCTCCCCATGTCCTCCATGTTATTTGTTCTGCTCCACAAATAAGTGAAACCATATGATAATTGACTCTCTCTGCTTGACTTATTTCACTCAGCATAATCTCCTCCAATCCTGTTCATGTTGATAGAAAAGTTGGGTATTCATCCTTTCTGATGGAGGCATAATACTCCATAGTGTATATGGACCACATCTTCTTTATCCATTCGTCCATTGAAGGGCGTCTTGGTTCTTTCCACAGTTTGGCAACTGTGGCTATGAATTGTGGCTATGAATGCTGCTATGAACATTGGGGTACAGATGGCCCTTCTTTTCACTACATCTGTATCTTTGGGATAAATACCCAGTAGTGCAATTGCAGGGTCATAGGGCAGCTCTATTTTTAATTTCTTAAGGAATCTCCACACCGTTCTCCACATAACAATTTTTATAGCTCCATTTCATTGTTCTGGACTGCAATATAGTATTTCTTGCATGAATATATCAACATGTATTTTTCCATTCTTATTATTATAGATATCTGGCTAGCATGCTTATCTAGATAATACAGGCGATAGAGATACTTTAACAATAGTATTCTTCCAATCCATAAACTTGGGACATCTTTCATTTGTTTGGGTCTTCTTCATTTTCTTTCATCAAAAGTCTTACGGTTTTCAGGGTATAGCTTTCACCTCTTTGGTTAAACTTATTCCCAAATATTTTATTATTGATGTTATTATAAATGAGATTGTTTCCACCCCCTCCACATCAATTCAGCTTTTATTGTATCTTTCAAATATCACAAATATTGTGTTATGGTTGTCACTAACATAACACAATCAAAAATAATAATAAAAAATAAAATATCACAAATAAGTTTGAAAAATCACCTGGCATCTTGCTGTTTCTGTAGCTGGAAAACTTGGATCTTGTTCATCAGCATGCTGAGCTGTTCTTTTCTCTGAAACATAGATACCACCCAAACATTTTTTGGTTATCCTTCTTTTTTTTTTAGATTATTTATTTATTTGACACACAGAGAATACATGTAGACAGAGGTAGGCAGAGAGAGGAGGAAGCAGGCTCCCTGCTGAGCAAAGAGTCTGATGTGGGGCTCGAGCCCAGGACTCTGGGATCATGACCTGAGCCAAAGGCAAAGGCTTTAACCCACTGAGCCACCCGGTTGCCCCTGGTAATCAGCATTTTTAACTCTTCTGGCTCACTGAATGGAAGCAGCTGCATTTGATTCAAATTCAATCTCATTTTCTTCAAGAGTTAACTGGACTCTCTGGGCTTGAGTTATTGAACAAGCAACACCTGGCGTCCCCCAAACCTTGTGGATGTGTTTTTCACCAAGAAATTTTGGATTTTGATGGGAAAACCAATCTCCTGAATGACAACAGTATTGCTAATGTCACGCTGAGGTTTATGAGAGAACTAAACTGTTTGTTGCACTTAAAACAAAAGTGCATGTCACCTTGTTATTTGAAGGGTGTGGAACAGCATACAGAGATTTGTCTGTGGGGCTACTGTGAGAATCAGCAGCACTGGACCGAGGTCTGGTCCCTACGGTACTTCAGGTCACAAGGGTTAAGATGGCCTTCATGTGGAGACACAGGACCCTGACCTGACAACTCCACTCACCAGGGGCACTTTCTGTTGGTGGCATTGCAACGCCCACAGTCATTCTTGAGGCCTGCTGGCTTATTCTGGGATCTCATAGAGCCTGGTTATCCTCGAGCTCAGAGCATTTCTTTTCCTGCAGGTATAGAGGTGTAGAGGGTCATATTGCCATTGCCATGGAAATGGGTCAGCATATCTAGGACCCTCGTGCATGGTGAATCCGGAGGAATGGGGGTCTTTCTTCACGGGGTCCCACTCTTTCTCTCTCCAGAAGTAAGATCCATAAGGGAAGGAACTATAGCTGTGGGGCAAGATTATTCCAGGATTGTCATTAGAGGTTTTCCTGTGTTGGAAGCTCTCTGCCACCCAAAAGTCATTTCTACTTAAAATTTTTTTTATTTTATATATATTTTATTTATTTATTTGACAGAGAGAGATCACAAGTAGTCAGAGAGGCGAGCAGAGAGAGAGGGGGGAAAGCAGGGTCCCTGCTGAGCAGAGAGCCCCATATGGGTCTCGATCCCAGGACCCTGAGATCATGACCCGAGGCGAAGGCAGAGTCTTAACCCACTGAGCCACTCAGGTGCCCTATTTCCACTTTTTTTTTTTTTTAAGATTTTATTTATTTATTTGACAGAGAGAGATCACAGGTAGACAGAGAGGCAGGCAGAGAGAGAGAGAGAGAGAGAGGGAAGCAGGCTCCCTGCTGAGCAGAGAGCCCGATGCGGGACTCGATCCCAGGACCCTGAGATCATGACCTGAGCCGAAGGCAGCGGCTTAACCCACTGAGCCACCCAGGCGCCCCCTATTTCCACTTTTTAATACAACACTAAGGTCGAGGGGTTCTGTATCTGTTTTCAAGGTCAAGCCCCTAATAAGTTTCCATCTAGGAATGGAGTGGAGAGAACTCTGACCCTGGTGACCAGCAGCCTTGCACACAGCTGTCTGCCCTGAACTCTCAGAGATTAGGGATGGGACAGACGAGGAATGAGCTGGAACCGAGGTTCCTCCCAGCTGCTCAGGATGACGGTCTGGTAGGACAGAGGGCGAGTCCATGAGGAAGAACAGACAGATTCTTAGAGAGGGACCTATACGTAGCTCAGACATTTGTATGGTTTACCGCCATAATGGATTATGGGAAGCTTTTCCTCCCATTACTTATGGGGTTGAAGTTAGTCAGTTGTGCTTAAAAAATGACTGTCTCTTCATGAACATTATGTATGTGATGGATTAATCCTATATGCAGGCTTCTTGACATGTGCTTTCCTATACACGATGTGGAGGATGAAATTGATCTGTACACTGCTGGTGGTTTCAGTTTGTGATTTTTCAACCATAAAACATCCCATTCCACATTTACCATTAAATACTAATTGTGAACATTTTTTCATGTGTCTGATAGCCATTTGTATGTCTTCATTGGAGAACTGTCTGTTCATATAAGTCAAGCAGAGAAAGCCAATTATCATATGGTTTCACTTATTTGTGGAGCATAACAAATAGCATGGAGGACAAGGGGAGATGGAGAGGAGAAGGGAGTTGAGGGAAATTGGAAGGGGAGGTGAACCATGAGAGAATATGGACTCTGAAAAACAACCTGAGGGTTTTGAAGGGGCGGGGGTGGGAGGTTGGGGGATCCAGGTGGTGGGTATTGGAGAGGGCATGGATTGCATGGAGCACTGGGTGTGGTGCAGAAACAATGAATACTGTTACGCTGAAAAAATAAAAAATTAAAAAAAATACTAATTGTGTGGGATAGAACTCTATGGTTTGTGTCTACACTGAGCAACACACTTGTCAATATTCTCCCGCAGGCGCCACGCCGACACACACGGCTGCCGCTAGGGTGTGGGCTCCTGGGGCGGAGCCGCGCCCCTTACTTTCACCAAGTGACTCTGATCTGCTCGCCAGCCTGTCCTTAGCAGTTTATACTCCTACCAGGAATGTGCTGGGCTCTCAGTACACAGTATTTTCTCCAACGATGGCTGTTGCCATTGTGTTCTCTTGCCTGTCCTGTGGCTGTAGTAGGATTTGTGTGTCACAGTTTCCCTGAAACCGTGGCATTACACTGAGCTGGAAAATACCAGGATGTTTACAATACAGGGAGGCACACGTGCACGTTGGGATGACCAGTGAGGTGAGCCCACAGCTGGATCACACTCACTCGTGATGACGGTGTATCCATGACTCCCACCTGGGTGCACAGTGCGTTCACACGGCTCCTTGATGTTGCCCATGACGGGAGTGTTTACACCAAAGAAGTGGGCAAATACTACAAATCACAACTTTAAAACAAACAAACAAACAAACAAACAAACATTTAATCCATGGAGTCAGTGTAGCAGCTCCCCACCTGGCTACACTTCAAACACTCCTAAACTCACTCAAACTGATGGTGTTTCTGGAAGATTCCACCAGGTGTCGCCGCATGAGGACAGAAGAGCTCTGTGAGTCCAGAAAGGGTTCAGGGAATGGTTTTGGATTCATCTGTTCCAACGTGGACCTGATTTTCACCCACTTATTTACTTATGAAAACAGAGTCCGTGTTTTGGGCTGAAGGGATGGAGGACAGTAGCGCCCATCAGGGAAAGTGGAAATGGAAAGTGAAGGAAAATGAATCCCACGAAGGTGGACCAGAGCTGCCGCTGTAGGAAGGTATGAACCAGCCCTGCCTTGTGGGACGAACCCTCAAGTCACAGGGATGAGGAAAGACGGGGGCAGTCAAGGATGTCCAACAATGCAGGAGGGAAAGCACCACAGGTCACGGGGGACGAGTCCTGGACAGGGAGCAGCCCAGACATGTCCTGCACCTGAACCATGCTCCTCCTCGATGTTGTCAGCAGACAGATCAGCAAGGGTGAGCTGCAGACTTTTCTACAGATCCCTCTGGGCACCTGGGATGCATGCCCACAGCTCTGCCACTCGGAATGGTGGCTTTGCTCCCCCTCGTGTTTAGCTCCTGACTGCGTCTGGGGTCCTTCTCTGGCTGTGCTGAGCCTCTAGCAGCAGAATCCTGAGGACCACCAGGATCAAGACAGCCACGCCCAGGCAGGTCAGATTCTCCATCGTGTAATCTCTGGGGTCTGAGGCTAGGAATGAGGACAGAGAGGTTGCAGATGTCAGAGAGGACCCAAATCACCATATCCTGCATGTCCACCTAAGGTACCTGCCTCCCCGAAGAGAACACCCCCCTCCACAGCAGCCCCATCACTGGGACTTTCTCCTACTCACCACTGCTGGGGTCTGAGTTGTTTTGGGGTGGGCTCACGGTGCCAGCTGCTTCCGCAGGGAAGACAGAAGCAGATGGAAGGAGCTAGATACCCCCATCCAGCCTGTCCTCTGCTCTGTGTCTTTATCCCTCAGCCTGTCACTATGTGGTTTTTGTACAGTTTCTGAACTAGCCCTTCTCTTCACTAGAGGGCTTTCCTCTGCTCTCCTCACTGGATTCCTTCAGCCTCCTTGTTCTCTTTGATTTCAGACTCTGCTTCTGAGTCACTTGGGATAGATTCTGGCTGTGCCCCACCAGCTCAGGGTTGCAGAGAAAAATGGCCTCCCAGCACAGAAATCATTATGTCCTCGCATGTTCTCTGCTCAGTCTGGGACACAAGATCTCCTGGGCTCATGTCCCTGCAGATGACAGTTCCCACTTATTCAGTAGCCGAGGTCCCAGCAGCATCCATGGATGAGGGGCTGGTGCCAGGGGCTCCTGACTGTCAGGAGCACAGAGGGGCCGATGTCTGGGGCCGGGTCCCTGTCCCTCCATGTTAACCAGCTCCCTTCCTTCAGGGTCAGCACTTTATTCTTTACCTACAGTATTCCTCCTTGGTTATGTTCATTAATTCATTCTTCATATACTTAGAGATACTCACAGTGCCAGACACACACACACACACATGCACACGCGCGCACACACACACACACACACACAGCGAGAGAGAGAGAGAGAGAGAGATCTATGTGCACACATCTACAACAGGAATATAAATATGTATCCACGAAAGGTGATGGTCAGTCACTGGGTCATAGGAACACTGTTATTGCTCACATGCAGTGCGGATCGAGATGGGAAGAAGAGGTATATAAGTAAACAAACAAACAAGCAAAAAAAGAGACTCATTGAAAATGTGCTAAGACCTGGGAATGCCCAGAGCTTGTTCCCCACAGGGACCGTGTGAATCCATCTAACCCCAGGAGAAGGAGGACGGTTTCTGAGTCTGCTGTCCCTGTCACCTGAGTTCCCTTTGTCCTCATCTGCAGGTGCTGCTCTAGAAGGTGTGAGAAGCAGACACAGGGACACTGGACCAGCGACCACACACAATGCAGAGTGGACACCAGTGTACACAGACATGGGGTGCAGCCTCCCTGGGGAATCCCATGAGCCAGACTCGACCCTCCTGGGTCTCAGGTGTGCACTGAGGGCCATGTAGGCCCCCAGGTGAGTATGGAGGGCAGCAAGTGGTGCCCGCAGGTGGGAGATTTCTGTCCAGGAGAGTGTCCCTGACGGCACGGATTGGATTCTGCTGTGGAGGGACAGGAGGTGAGTGGGAGGTGCTGTCCACTCACCATCATCCTCACTTACCCCCCACGCAGCCCCTAATCCTTACCCTGCCAGAGACTGCACGATGGGGGACCCGGGTACACACTGTGGATCTTCCCAACCTCTCCAAGGCAGGACCCTCCTCTGTGGAGCCCCCCTGAACTCCACATCTGTTACTGTGTCAGGCTTTCCTGAGATTTGGGTCCTGAGCTGACAGAGCTCAGACAGGACAATGTCAGGGACCCTTACCTGATATTAGGAGCTCCAGGGGGTCACTGGGCTGTGACAACAGGTAGGGGGAGGTGCTGGCGGAGCCATAGCACCTGTAGGTCCCCCCATGGGCTGAGGTCACAGGACTCATGGGGAATTCAGCCTGGTGCTGCCCAGCTTGGTACTGTGCTCTAAGACGCAGCAGGGGATCGGCTGCCCCCTCCTTGGACAGAAGGAAAGTGTCCACAGGGCTCCGTGACTGACACAGCAGGGTCACATTCTCTCCTGGGGCCTCCATGGGTCCAGGCTGCACTGAGAGGAGGGTGTGTAGGGCAGTTGTCCTAGAGAGAGGAAAGGCGGGTGAGGGCCTGTCCAGCCCTTGTTCTGAACTGAGTCTGTCTGTGTCCTCTGAGTCTCTCCCTTCCCATCCCCCATCTCTCTCTGTCTCTCTCTCTCCTTGGGGACCCCAGAACCCTGGTCCCAGCTGCCACCACCTTGGGCTCCCCTGGCAGGACCTGTGCAGAGTCTGCGGTCCTGACTGAACCCATGAGCCCTCACCTGTGAGCAGGATGTCCAGGGGGTCACTGGGGGCCGACCACTCGGAGGAGAGTGTGTGTCCACCATAGCATGTGTACCGGCCCCCATGGGAGGGTCTCACAGGGCCCAGGGAGAAGTCTGCCCCAGAGAGTCCAGCCTGGGACTGCCGGCCAAGCTGCCAGGGAGGGTCAGGTGTCCCCTCCTTGGACAGAGCGAATCTGTCGTATCCGACATCAGAGCGACACTTGAGGGTCAGGCTCAGTCCAGAAGTCACGACAGGGCCCTGCTGGGTCAGGAGGGAGGGCTTTCCTGACACACCTGGGAGAGACCAGCTGTGGAAGGCAGGGGCTGCTTCTCCCCAAACCTCCCTTCTCCCGTCCTGACCCCCACGTCTCACTGTCCATCACCCTCCGTGACTCTGACCTGTAAGTCCCCGTGGTCCCCTCACCCACCCTCTCTATGGGGGTCCCCTGGGAGCAGAGTCCCCGTTAACTGTCTGGTGCCTCAAAACACGGATGGGGCACCAGTCAGACTTTCTCACCTGAGACCAGCAGCTCCAGGGGGTCACTGGGGTCTGACCACACCAGGGGGGTGTTGCTGTAATAGCCGTAGCATCTGAACGTCCACCTGAGGCTGTGGGTCACGGGGCCCACATGGAACAGGGCCTGGGTCCCCCCACTGGGGACTGAATGGGAGTCCAGGGTCCAGGAGGGCTGGTGCTCTCCTTCCTTCATCAGGACGAACCTGTGGAATCCCATCTGTGAGGCACACTGGAGGGTCACATTCCCTCCTGAGGTCACGACAGGGCTGGGCAGGGCTGAGAGGCTGGGTTGGCCATGGGATCCTAGGAGAGGAGGAGGGGGTGGTGTTAAATCGGCTCAGACTCCAAGGTATCCCCAGGCTGGGCTGTGAGAGGGAGACACCTGAGAGCTGACCCCCTTCCTGTGGGCAGAGTATGGGGCTGGGACTCTGAGTGGGCTCGCACCTGTCACCACCAGCTCCAGGGGGTCACTGTATTCTGACCAGTCATTTGGGCATTCATAGTCACAGCAGTATCTTCCTGCATATGCCTCTGTCATGTACGTGATGTAGAAGTTGGCCTTGTCCCCGGGCTCCAGTGGCTTCTGTGTGTCCCAGGTCCATGAGTCTCCCTCTTTATGCAGGTGGTACTCCTGGGCCTCCAGGCTCCCCTGACACCAGATGGTCACAGGTGTCCCCCAGGGCATCACAGAGCTGGGCTCAGCCCAGATGGTGGGTTTGGGGAGGGTCCCTGGTAGGAAACAGAGGCTGGATACAGACCTTCCCCATCCCCAGGTACCAGCTCAACCACAAACCCCCAGAAGTGCCCCCCTCGGTCAGCCCAGAACTGCTGTTCTCCATCCCCAACTGCCTGGTGGGTGACCCCTGTCCCTAGTGAGGAGGTGGGACTGGGACCTTTGCGGACAGACTCACCTGCCTGTGCTTGCATTCTGGGGTCTACACTCAGCCCTGGAAGAGAGTCCCTGTGAGAGGTTTGCCCCGAATTCTAGCAGAACCCCTCCTCCCCATGAGCCTCCTGAGCCTGGGGTCTCTGACAGACCAGGGCTTGAGTGTGGGGTGGCTTCCTCCCAGACTAAGGCCTCCCTTTCCCTCCTCAGATCTCACCGAGACAGAGCAGGGCCATGAAGGTGGGGGTCATGGTGTCTCTTCTCTCTCAACTCTAGCTGTGCAGAGGGTGAGACCACGGTGCCCACAGGACATGCAGACATACAGGGTGTGGTTCTCAGAGGTAGTTGTCCTATCATGGGGTTGTCACGTACACAGGATATGACAATAGGAAGGTGAACAACCCCTGCCCAGGGGCCTAGCCTGGCTCTGGTGTCCATGACAGTGCAGCGGGGTGGGGGGACCCTGGGGCTCCCTGTGATGCCCAATCAGATGAGGAGACCAGGGCAGGTCCTTCTCTCCCAGAGCTTCCCCCATGGGTCTCCTTCATCCCCACAACCCTGGTCCTCACCACAGATGGGTCCCCAGACCCAGAGCTGCTGCAGAGGACATGGGTTCCTGCCGTGCTGGGGAGCTCATGTCAGCGCAGACACTCGTGTGATGTCTTTGAATGGCTCAAGTCGAGGTCACGGTGGCAATGAGCCCAGAGGAGAAATAGACGCAAATAGGGAAGGGAACACAGATCCTCTCTTGGCCCTGGAGTGTGGACTTTCTTTCTGTCACAGCCTCCAACGACTTCTCTAGTTTCCTGTGACATGGTCCACACCCCATTCATGGGCACATGCCTGTGTGAGTCCCTCCTGGCTCCTCAGTGCCAGCGGCAGAGACGTCTTCCCCACCGTGGGGTCTTGCCTGTAAGCTATAGGGAACAATACTTGGGTGAGTGCTCTGATATGAGAGACAAAGCTGATTCTCATGTCATTACTACTCCAGTGTCCACTGCCCAGGTGACCATGAGCACAGTGACCTGGTCTGTAGCATGCTATCCTGACTCTACTCCTCAGAGTGGTTGTGAGGTCAGTGGGACCTAGATTGTGGATGGGATGAATCTTGTTAGATTCCTGACCTGATTAAGAGGGGTGTGGTTAAGACAGAAGAGGTCCATGTGTCAGACCCCACAGTCAGGTTAGATCACTGATCATTGTGAGAAGTCCCAGGGAAGACTGGCAGAGAAAGGTGGGAATTAAGAAAAACAAGAGAGAGAAAGCTGGGATCAGGAGTTCTCCACAGGCTGATGACCCAGCAGAGCCCCAACATGCCTAAGAGACTTTATTTTATACTTTAATAAGAAGAATGCTTATTAGGGAGATTGAGGTTGGAGGACCACAAGTCCCAGGTGACCGCCTTTCTTCAAAGCAAGAAACTTTTCTAAAGCATATTTACAGAGGAGCTCAAGGTCTGTGTCAGCATGACTGCGAGAGCTAATGTGATCCCAATCAAGTATTGAATGAACTGCAGGGATTGCAAGAGCTAGTGCTTGGCAAGACTCCCTAGACTGCAAGGACCCTGTCAGCTTGCAGTTAGGTTTCCACATCCTTGAGAGACCCAATGTGTTCTTAACACCAAGAAATGCTATTTATAATGTTTCTGAAATTATTAGAAACAGGTATTTGCAGGAAATGAGAAATAAAAGTTTCTGAAATTGACATGGACCACAATAGAAACGGAAGTGAAAGCTGAGTGAACGCTGGTGCCTGGGGTCAAGTTGGGAGTCGTCAAATTTGATTTCTGTCTCTGTGTGACCAGAACAGGAGTCCACATTATCACAGGCACGAAGGGCATCCAGTGTCTCACTGACTGTGGAAGCAGTGTGACCCTTCTACCATGTGTGGGGTGGGTTCTGGCATGTCTATGCCCATTGACCCAGCCCAGACATCAGCACTGAGCCATGTCCCCTCTGTGTGTGTGTGTGGAAGAGTTTTGTCCAGTGAAACCCTCATAGGCAGCTGTCCCTGTGTGAGTGTGCGGCTTCCATGGCAGTCATCCCTGCCAGACACATCCCTGCTCAGATGCTAATTTGGGACAGTGGATGCCAGAGGTCAGTGGGGCTGTAACCACCCAGCCCTTACAGTCCTGAGCTTCAGGACAGCCCTGGAAGCAATTGTCTCTGGAACTCAGGGGTGTAGGAGGTGAGTGTCCAACAGGAATGGACATCAGAGAGTGACCCCAATGTGATAAGGAGTGCTCAGGGAGACTGTATGCAGACTCGTCAATCATAGTCCAGGACATGAAATGGCAGGAATATAGGAAATTCATTTTATGTTAAAAGTGTGAACTACTGAAAAATTGGAGCACATCGAGTGTTTGCAGCAATAATGAAGTTATATTATGAAAGAACATAGAAATCTGGAAATGAATTAATTAAATTCTCTGGAGGTAAAAAAAATAAAAATAAAAACTAAATGTGACTAATCATTCCATTTGTGAGAAGATGCAGCTGAAAGGCAGAACACAAAATTGAAAGACAACGCTGAGGATGTTTTGTCCGATGCCAGACAGAGAGACTGAAATGAGAACATGCAGATACCCAGGGAACGGGGGGCTGGTGGATACTGTGAGTCTGGAAAGAGAGCAGCGAGGAAGGTCTGAGGCAACAGTCCCAGGGCCAGTGGTCAGGTGTTGTAAAGAGACACAGACAGAGCAGGAGGCTGCTGGTATGCATGGATGTATCCCTCAGATCTGTGTCTCCGTGTCTCCCGATAAAGCAAAGGAAGTTGACGGGAGCTGAGTTTTGAGCAGAAGAAAAAAGCAGAGAGATTCAGGACATGTGCTTATACGGAATCATGAATGAGGGATGCTTTACTCACCCAAGGGAGCTTGAAAGGACAAAGGTAAAAGGGTCGGCAGGGCCCATATCCTCAAGCACAAGGAGACAGGGACTTCATGTAGCCTTGGGCTTCATCTCTGTGAGGGAGGAGGAGAGCCCCCAAGCAGCTGTGTTTGCAGCTCCTCATCATTGGGTCCCCTCCTGTACTTGGAATAAGGCAATGTTTTCTAAGTTTTTCTTTTCTTTTTTTTTAATCTGGGAAATCAAGGAAGATTTTATTTATTTATTTATTTATTTATTTATTATTTTTAAGTTTTTTAAACATGTGAATAAAATTTTTTTTAATGTTCCAAGATTCATTGTTTATGCAACACACCCATTGCTTCATGCAATACTTGCCCTCCTTAATTCCCACCAGGCTCTCCCATCCCCCCCTTACAAAATGCTCAATTTGTTTCTCAGCATCTACAATCTCTCATGGATCGTCTCACCCTCCAATTCACTTTTCCTTTTCCTACTCCTAATGTCCTCCATGTTATTCCTTATGCTCCACACGTAAGTGAAACTCTGCTGGTCTCTTCTAGACAGCATGTGGATGGCTCTTACTTTATTATTCAGTCTGTTACCTGTGTCTTTTGATTGGAGCATTAAGCCCATGTAACTCAGGGTCACTATTAAAAGAACATGTGGTCCATATATACAATGGAATGTCAGTCAGCCATCAGAAAGGATGAATACCCAACTTTTGTATCAACATGGACGGGAGTGGAGGAGATTATGCTGAGTGAAATAAGTCAAGCAGAGAGAGTCAATTATCATATGGTTTCACTCATATGTGGAACATAAGGAATAGCATGGAGGACATTAGGAGAAGGAAGGGGAAAATGAAGGGGGTAAATTGGAGGGGGGATGAACCATGAGAGACTGTAAACCCTGAGAAACAAACTGAGGGTTTTAGAGGGAAAAGGCGGGATGGGTGAGCCCAGTGATGTGTATTCAGCAGGGCACAGAGTGCAGGGAGCACTGGGTGTTGTAGGAAAACAGTGAATCATGGATCACTGCATCACAAACTAATGACATACTGTGTGATGATGAAAAAACAAAAAAATCTGCATAAGATTATCAGATTTACACATCTATTCATTAGATGTGGTGAGTGCACAAAATTAATTTTTAACGCTAAATGCTTGCTCAAATGTATACAATTACGAAGTATTTCATATCTTATGTTATCTAAACATGCAAAGAAACAGGCATAAGCCACAATCACAACAGCCACTTCTGGATGGCGAACAGGAGAAGAACGAGGCACAAGCAAGTCCGCTTCCAGAGAGAGGGTGCAAGGCCTGGCAGGTGTGGAGACTGCAGCCCAGAACAACTCCTCAGTCCTGTATTTATTAGATACGAGATAACAATCAAAGGAGGAAGCAGATTATAGAACAACGAGATATGCCTGTTCAAGCAGTACAGAATTTGGGGTTGAGTAAAGGCATTTGGAGGAATCATCTAACTACAAGTGAACTCCGGAGAAGGGGAGAAAACAGAAGTTCCACCCTCAGCAGACGGGCGATCCCAGCTGCTCCTCTGCAAGGACATGTATCATCCTCTCCCCAGGTGCCCCTGCTGGTCCACGATCAAGCATGTTTGGTCAGTACCTTGTTCTGAGAGATGGTTACACACAAATTTATCTTTAGTGTACATTCATTTACTTATTTCCTTATTTTAAAGATTTGATTTGTTTATTTTTGAGAGAGAGACAGAAACAAAGAGAGAGACAGAGAGCGAACACAAGCCAGAAGGAGGGACAGAGGGAGAAGCAGATTCCACACTGAGCAGGCATCCCGCAACACAGGACCCTGGGATCATGACCTGAGCCCAAGGCAGATGCCTCACAGAATGAAATTCAAAGGCGCCCAAATCACAACTTTAAAAAAAAGCAAAACCCATTTATTCCTTGGAATCAGTGTAGCAGCTCCCACCTGACTTCACCTCAAACGCCCCTGAGCTCACTCAAACTGATGTTGTTTCTGGAAGATTCCACCAGGTGTCACCACATGAGGACAGAACTATGAGTCCAAGAGGGTTCAGGGAATGGTTTTGGATTCATCTGTTCCAAAGGAGACCTGATTTTCATCCATTTATTTACTTATGAAAACAGAGTCTGTGTTTTGGGCTGAAGGGATGGAGGACAGTAGTGCCCATCAGGGAAGGTCGAAATGGAAAGTGAAGGAAAATGTATCCCATGAAGGTGGACCAGAGCTGCCGCTGTTGGAAGGTATGAACCAGCCCTGCCTTGTGGTACGAACCCTCAAGTCACAGGGATGAGGAAAGAGGGGCAAGACCAGGATGTCCAACAATGGAGGAGGGAAACTACCACAAGTCACGGGGATGAGTCCTGGACAAGGAGCAGCCTAGACACGTTCTGCACCTGAACCATGCTCCCCCTCAATGTTGTCAGCAGACAGATCAGTGAGGGTGAGCTGCAGGCTTTCCTCCAGATCCCTCTGGGCACCAGGGATGCATGCCCACAGCTCTGCCACACGGAATGGTGGCCTTGTTCCCACTCGTGTTTAGCTCCTGGCTGCATCCGGGGTCCTTCTCTGGCTGTGCTGAGCCTCTAGCAGCAGAATCCCGAGGACCACCAGGATCAAGACAGCCACGCCCAGGCGGGTCAGATTCTCCACCGTGTAATCTCTGGGGTCCAAGGCGAGGAATGAGGACAGAGAGGTTGCAGATGTCAGAGAGGAGCCAAATCACCCATATCCTGCATGTCCACCCTGGGGACCTGCTTCCCCAGACAGGACTTCACCCCTCCACACCAGCCCCATCACTGAGAATTTCTCCTACTCACCACTGCTGGGGTCTGAGTTGTTTTGGGGTGGGCTCACGATGCCTGCTGCTTCTGAAGGGAAGATGGAAGCAGATGGAAGGAGCAAGAGACCCCCGTCCAGCCTGTCCTCTGCTCTGTGTTTCTATCCCTCAGCCTGTCACTATGTGGTTTTTTGCATAGTTCCTGAACTAGCCCTTCTCTGCACTAGAGGGCTTTCCTCTGCTCTCCCCACTGGATTCCTTCAGCCTCCTTGTTCTCTTTGATTTCAGACTCTGCTTCTGAGTCACTCAGGATAGATAGATTCTGGCTGTGCCCCACCAGCTCAGGGTTGCAGAGAAAAATGGCCTCCCAGCACAGAAATCATCATGTCCTCGCATGTTCTCTGTTCTGTCTGGGGCACAAGACCTCCTGGCCTCATGTCCTTGCAGATGACAGTTCCCACTTATTCAGTAGCGGAGGTCCCAGCAGCATCCATGGACGAGGGGCTGGAGCAGGGGCTCCTGACTGTCAGGAGCACAGAGGGGCCGATGTCTGGGGTAGGGTCCCTGTCCCTCCATGTCAACCAGCTCCTTTCCTTCAGGGTCTGGACTTTATTCTGTACCTACAGTATTCCTCCTTGGCTGTGTTCATTAATTCATTCTTCATTTACTTACAGATACCACAGTCCCAGACAATTAGAAGGAGAGAGAGACAGACAGACAGAGAGAGAGAGAGAGAAAGAAAGAGAGAGATCTGTGTGTGCACATCTACAACAGACATATAAATATGTATCCACGAAAGGTGATGGTCACTCACTGGGTCATAGGAACACCCTTATTGCTTTCATGCAGTGTGGATCGAGGTGGGAAGAAGAGCTACATAAGTAGATAAACAAATAAATGATAAATAAATTAACCAAAAAAATGAGACTGATTGAAAATGTGCTAAGACCCGAGAGTTCCCAGAGCTGGTGCCCCACAAGGACCCTGTGAATCCAGTCTAAGCCCAATGCACACAGGAGAAGGAGGACTGGTTTCTGAGGCTGGCATCCCTGTCACCTGAATTCCCTTTGTCATCATCTGCAGGTGCTGCTCTAGAAGGTGTGAGAAGCAGACATAGGGACACCTGACCAGGGTCCACACACAATGCAGAGTGGATACCAGTGCAGATGGACATGGGGTGTAGCCTCCGTGGGGACTCCTGTGAGCCAGGCTTGGCCCCTCCTAGGTCTCAGGTGTGCACCGAGGAGCATGGAGGAGCCCAGGTGATCATGGCAGGGCAGTAGAGTGGTGCCCCCAGGTGGGGAGGCTTCTGTCCAGGAGAGTGTCCCGTGGGGCTGACACCACCATCTGATCCTGCTATGGAGGGACAGGAGGTGAGTAGGAGGCGCTGTTTATTCATCATCGTCCTCACTCACACCCCACGTAGCCCCTATTCCTTACTCTGCTGAGACTCCAGGATGGGGGACCCGGGTGCACACTGTGGATCTTCCCAACCTCTCCAGGGCATGAGAATCCTGGGGCTAGAGGTGAGGGAAGGCCAAGGGTGGAAAGACCCTGTTTCCCTCCTGCACTGTGAGGTGCGGACCCCTCTGCTGATGTTCCTTTGGAACCCCTCACTGCCATCCTAGACCAGAGCCCTCATGGACACAGGGCCCTGAAGACAATGTTGGGACACAGAAGGGACAGGGTCAGCAAACCTCACCTGAGACCAGGAGCTCCACAGGGTCACTGGGCTGTGACAACAGGTAGGGGGAGGTGCTGGCGGAGCCATAGCACCTGTAGCTCCCCCCGTGGGCTGAGGTCACAGGACTCATGGGGAATTCAGCCTGGTGCTGCCCAGCTCAGTACTGTGATCTAAGACGAAGGGGGGGATCAGCTGCCCCCTCCTTGGACAGAAAGAAAGGGTCCATAGAGCTCCGTGACTGACACAGCAGGGTCACATTCTCTCCTGGGGCCACCGTGGGTCCCGGCTGCACCAAGAGGGAGGGTGTGTAGGGCAGCTGTCCTAGAGAGAGGGAGGTCGGGTGAGGGGCTGCCCAGCCCTTGTTCTGAATTGCGTCTGTCTGTGTCCTCCGAGTCTGTCCCTTCCCAGCCCCCATCTCTCTCTGTCTGTCTTTCTCCCTGTGGACTCCCACCACATGGGGCTTCCCTGGCAGGACCTGTACAGAGTCTGAGGTCCTGACTGACACTGAGAGCACTCACCTGAGAGCAGGATGTCCAGGGGGTCACTGGGGGCTGACCATTCAGAGGAGAGGGTGTGTCCACCGTAGCACATGTACTGGCTCCCGTGGGAGGGTCTCAAAGGGCCCAGGGGGAAGTCTGCCCCAGAGAGCCCAGCCTGGGTTGCCTGCCAAGCTGCTGGGGGGGATCACGTTCTCCGTCCTTGGACAGAGCAAATCTGTCATAGCCGACAGAGCAACACTGAGGGTCAGGCTGTGTCCAGACGTCATGACAGGGCCCTGCTGGGTCAGGAGGGAGGGCTTCCCCGACACACCTGGGAGAGACCAGCCCTGGATGGCAGGGGCTGCTTCTCCCCAAACCTCCCTTCCCCTGTTCTAACCCCCAGGTCTCACTGTCCCTCACCCTCTGTGACTCTGACCTGTGAGTCCCCGTGGTCTCCTCACCCACCCTCTCATTGGGGCTCCCCTGGGAGCAGAGTCCCCATTAACTGTCTGGTGCCTCAAAACATGGATGGGGCAACAGACTTTCTCACCTGAGACCAGCAGCTCCAGGGGGACACTGGGGTCCGACCATATCTGGGGTGTGTTGCTGTAATAGCCGTAGCATCTGAACGTCCACCTGAGGCTGGGGGTCACGGGGCCCACATGGAACAGGGCCTGGGTCCCCCCACTGGGGACTGACTGGGAGACCAGGGTCCAGGAGGGCTGGCGTTCTTCCTTCATCAGGACGAACCTGTGGAATCCCATCCGTGAGGCACACTGGAGGGTCACGTTCCCTCCTGAGGTCACGACAGGGCTGAGCAGGGCTGAGAGGCTGGGTTTGTCCTGGGATCCTAGGAGAGGAGGAGGGGGTGGTGTTAAATGGGGCTCAGACCCTCACATTATCCCCAGGCTGGGCTGTGTTAGGGAGACCCCTGAGAGTTCCCCCTTCCTGAGGGCAGAGTCTGAGTCTGGGACCCTGAGTGGGCTCCCACCTGTCACCACCACCAGCTCCAGGGGGTCACTGGGCTCTGACCAGCCGGTCTGACTGAGATAGTCACAGCGGTATCTTCCTGCATATACATGTGTCATGTGTGTGATGGAGAACTTGGCCTTGTCCCCAGGCTCCAGCGGCTTCTGTGAGTCCTAGTTCCATGAGTCTCCCTCTCTACGCAGGTGGTACTCCTGGGCCTTCAGGCTCCCATGACACCAGGTGGTCACAGGTGTCCCCCACAGCATCACAGAACCTGGCTCAGCCCAGATGGTGGGTTTGGGGTGGGTCCCTGGAAGGAAACAGAGGCTGGGACTCAGACCTTCCCCACCCCCAGGTCCCAGCTCAGCACCAAACCCCTAGACATTGCCTTCGTCAGCCCAGAGCTGCTGTTCTCCATCCCCTGCTACCTGGTGGGTGACCCCTGTCCCCAGTGAGGAGGTGGGACTGGACCCTAGGGATAGACTCCTGCCGGCGCTTGAGTCCTGGGGCCCACACTCAGGGCTGGAAAAGAGTCCCTGTGAAAGGTTTGCCCTGAACCCTAGGAGAACCCCTCATCTCCATGAGCTTCCTGAGCCTGGGGCCTCCTACATACCAGGGTCTGGCTCTGGGGCGGGTCCCTCCCAGGCTAAGGTATCCCCTCCCCTCCTCAGATCTCACCGAGACAGAGCAGGACTGTGAGGGTGGGGGTTCATGGTGTTTCCTCTCTCAGGTTCTGGCTGTGCAGACAGAGGGCCACTGTGACTGCAAGACAGACAGACACACAGGGTGTGGCCTCGTGGAGGCCAGTCCTACCTGTCACAAGGTTGTCACATCAGCAGTGCCACAGGATGGGGAACAGCCCCTTCTTAGGCCCAGCTATCTCTGGTGTCCATGACGGTGCAGCAAGTGGACCCCAAGGCTTCCTGAGATGACCCATCCAGGTGAGGGGACCAGGGCAGGTCCTTCCCTCACAGATACTCCCCCATGGGTCTCCTTCATCTACAGCACACCCCTGGTCCTCACCATGGACAGGTCCCCAGACTCAGAGATGCTGCAGGGGACAGGGGTTCCTGCTGTGCTGGGGAGCTCATGTCAGCACAGACACGCGTGTGTTGTCTCTGAATGGCTCAGGTCAAGGTCACAGTGGCAATGAGCCCAGAGGAGAAATACGGGCAATTAGGGAAGGAAACACAGCCCCTCTCCTGGCCCCGGAGTGTAGGCTTTCCTCTTGTCACAGCCTCCAAGGACTTCTCTATTTTCCTGTGACATGGTCCACACCCCATTCATGGGCACATGCCTGTGTGAGTCCCTCCTGGCTCCTCAGCGCCCCTTGCTGCAGGGGCAGAGTCGTGCTCCCCACCCTGGGGTCTTGCCTGTAAGCTGTAGGGAACAATACGTGGGTGAGTGCTCTGATATGGGAGACAAAGCTGATTCTCATGTCATTACTATTCCAGTGTCCACTGCCCGGGTGACCGTGAGCACAGTGACCTGGTCTGTAGCCTGCTATCCTGAACCCCACTCTCAGTGTTGTTGTGGGGCTCAGTGGGACCTAGAATGTGGATGGGATGAATCTTGTTAGATTCCTGACCTGATTAAGAGGGGTGTGGTTAAGATGAGGAGGTCCATGTGTCAGATCCCATAGTGAAGGTGGACCAGTGATGCATCTCTCAAGAGACCCCATGAGCTGTTAGCACTCAGAAATGCTACTTATGTTTCCGAAATTATTGATAACAGCCTATTTCAGGAAAGAGAAACAAACATTTCTGAAATTCAGGGGACTTCAATAGAACAGGGGCCAAAGCTGAGTGACCACCAGTGCCTGGGGTCAAGTTGGGAGTGGTCAAATTTGATTTCTGCCTCTGTGTGGTCAGGTGGGTGGCCTGGTCTTCACAGGCAGGAAGGACATCCAGTTTCTGGCTGACTGCGGAAGTAGTGACCCTTCCACCTTGTGTGGAGTGAGCACTGACATGTCTATGCTCACTGACCCAGCACAGAGGTCAGCACTGAGCCATGTCCTTTGTGTATGTGTGTGCACCCCCTGGCCAGCGTGAAATGCCATGAAGGACAGGTTTTTAAAAACTGATTATTTCTTAGAGTTAGTGTAGCAGCTCACCACCAGGCTGTCCCTTCAAACACCCCTGAGTTCCCTCAAGCGGATGGTATTTCTGGAAAACTCTGCCAGCTATCATCAGATGAGCAGAGAAGAGCTCTATGAGTCCAGAGAGGGTTTAGGGAATGGTCTTCCATTATCTCTTTCCAACTAGACCCTACTTTTATCCCATGTATTCAATGATTCAAAACCAGATTTTGTGTCCTATAAGGAACAGAAGTATACTTCAAAGGATGTGGTCAATCAAAATGAAGGAGAATGTGTATATATAGAGGTGGACCAGCCTGTGAGGATGTGCATACGTGTGGGTCCACACCTGTAACGTGAATGTAGTCTCGTGTCATGGGAGTGAGAAAGGCAGGGACCGGTCAGGGACAGTCAATATCAGTAGAGAGGAACTTACCAGCTTCATGGCACAAAAGTCCTCCACAAGCAAGAAATGTTCTCTCCACACATTTCCTACATGCCAACCATATTTACTCCTCTGGACATTCTCAACACACAGTTCCCTCAGTGTAATGCTCCAGATTTTCTTCCAGAATTTACCCCACTCAGTGGGGAGGATCTACCTTGCTGAATGGTCAGTCTTCTCTCTCTCAGATTTCTCTCCTGGCTGCATCTTGGGACTTCTCTGACTGCCACGCTTGAAAGAGCAGCACCTGAGAACCATCAGGATCACAGCAGACATGCCCATCTGGATGAGATTCTCCATTGTAATCCAGTTTCTGGGTGACTGTGGAAGTAGTGACCCTTCCACCTTGTGTGGAGTGGGCACTGACATTTCTACCCAGCCCAGAGGTCAGCACTGAGCCGCATCCTCTGTGTATGTGTGTGGAATGGTTCCATCCAGTGCACCACCCCCAATGGTGTCTTGCCCATGTAAGAGTGTGTGGCTCCCCATGGGAGCCATCCCTGCCAGACACATCCAAGCTCCATTTCTAAGCTGGAAGATGGATGCCAGGGGGTAATTGGAGCTGTGACCATCTATTCCTTACAGTCCTGAGCTTCTGGAAAGTTCTGGGAGCAACTATGTCTGGAACTCAGGGGTGTGGGAAGTGAGTGTCCAACGGGAAGGGACATCAGAGAGTGGCCCCAATGTGATAAGGAGTGCTATGGAAGACTGTGTGCAGAGTCATCAATCATAGTCCAGTGGAACAGCCAGAATATGGGAAACTCGTTTTCCTTTAAGCACATGAAGTATTGAAAAAGTGAACATTGGATTTTTTTTTTGAAAGATTTTATTTATTTATTTTGACAGAGAGAGATCACAAGTAGATGGAGAGGCAGGCAGAGAGAGAGAGAGGGAAGCAGGATCTCCGCCGAGCAGAGAACCCGATGAGGGACTCGATCCCAGGACCCTGAGATCATGACCTGAGCCGAAGGCAGCGGCTTAACCCACTGAGCCACCCAGGCGCCCTGAACATTGGATTTTTGAAGTAATAACAGAAGTTATATTATGGAAGAAGAAGGAATTGGAAATGAGAAAAACAAGACAAGATGGCGGGAAAGTAGGAGGAGGCGCTGTTTCAACCTGTACCCTAAAGTGAGCTGATTACCTACCAAAGAACTCTGATCACCCATGAAATCAGCCTGAGATTAGAATTATACTCTTCTGGATCTCGATGGGGGCAGAAGATGCCAGTGATCAGGTAAAGCAGAGTGGGAACATTGGACTGATATTGGAAGATAAACAAAAGGGGGAGAGAACCACCAGAAGTGACCATTGGAAAGTAATACCCCAATACGAGAGTGCCCTGTGACTGGGGACCAGCATTAACTTGGAGTCTGTTGAAAGTACTGAAAAAGAACAAAGGATTGTGGGGTGAAATTGTGGGAATCTGGGCGGTTAGGGACAGGGGCTTAAGTCCCCGGAACCAGCACAGCCACCCCTGGTCCTGAGCCAGAGAGAGTGTGGGGAAGAAGCCAGGTCTTGGTCCCTGAGTCGCCAATGCTCCCGAGAGTATCTGGGTGGCCGCTCCTGTGAGGGGCAGGGAGCCTCGCCATCCAGGAGAACCACAGCCTTTTGCACTCTCTGTTGCACTACCAGAGTCTGAGTCACGCCCCACACCCCTGTCTGAGAGAGGTGCGTGCAGGCGCCAGCTGGAGGTCTCTGGGACCCCAGAGAATCTGAGCGCTCCCAGCCCTGGCCAGTGGGAGAATCTCAGTGCGCTATCCTTGCTTGGGACCCCTCTGGAGGTCTGGAGCTACCCAGACGGCTGAGGATATCGAGGTTTTGGATACAAGCGGGAGGTCCTGTGACCCCAGAGACTGTGACTGGGAACATGCTCTGCCCGTGGCCAAGGGGGAACTGATGTGCCTGGAGCACCCAGAGGGGAACAGACTGAGGCTTGTCTCTGAGAGGGAGGTCTGGGGGCACTTTGCTTTCCTCCAAACCCATCAAGAGCCACCAAGGGGAGAGAAAACAAAGGAATCAAAACCTCCAGAGAACAAAAGCCTGAAAAACCGGTTTCCTCAGAGCCCACCCCCTTGATGGGGGCAGGAGGACTTAACTCCGGGAAGACTGCCTGAAAACCCATGTGGCAGGCCCCTCCCCCAGAAGGCCAACCAAAAAAAAAAAAAAAAAAAAAAAAAAGAGAGAAAAAGAAAGAAAGAAAGAAGACAACCACTACTACTTCATAGATATAGCTTTTATTTTTAATTCGTTCCCACTATTCTGGTTCATTCTTTCATAGATAATTTTTTTTAATTTTTTATTTCTTTTCAGCGTAACAGTATTCATTGTTTTTGCACCACACCTAGTGCTCCATGCAATCCGTGCCCTCTCTAATACCCACCACCTGGTTCCCCCAACCTCCCACCCCCACCCCTTCAAAACCCTCAGATTGTTTTTCAGAGTCCATAGTCTCTCATGGTTCACCTCCCCTTCCAATTTCCCCCAACTCCCTTCTCCTCTCCATCTCCCCCTGTCCTCCATGCTCTTTGTTATGCTCCACAAATAAGTGAAACCATATGATAACTGACTCTCTCTGCTTGACTTATTTCACTCAGCATAATCTCTTCCAGTCCCGTCCATGTTGTTACAAAAGTTGCGTATTCATCCTTTCTGATGGAGGCATCATACTCCATAGTGTATATGGACCACATCTTCCTTATCCATTCGTCCGTTGAAGGGCATCTTGGTTCTTTCCACAGTTTGGCGACCGTGGCCATTGCTACTATAAACCTTGGGGTACAGATGGCCCTTCTTTTCACTACATCTGTATCTTTGGGGTCAATGCCCAGTAGTGCAATGGCAGGGTCATAGGGAAGCTCTCTTTTTATTTTTGAGGAATTTTTGAGATTTTTGAGGAATTTCCACACTGTTTTCCAAAGTGGCTGCACCAACTTGCATTCCCACCAACAGTGTAAGATGGTTCCCCTTTCACCACATCCCCTCCAACACACGTTGTTTCCTGTCTTGCTAGTTGTGGCCATTCGACTGGTGTAAGGTGGTATCTCAATGTGGTTTTAATTTGAATCTCCCTGATGGCTAGTGATGATGAGCATTTTTTCATGTGTCTGATAGCCATTTTTATGTCTTCATTGGAAAAGTGTCTGTTCATATCTTCTGATCATTTTTTGATATGATTGTCCGTTTTGTGTGTGTTGAGTTTATAGATAATTTTTAAAACTACTTATCATCACAGTGAGATGTCCAGTACATCAAATTCCATAATAACCTTTTAACCAGAACTTTTTGATACATATACCTGTGTTTTTCTTTTGCTTTTCTATTTTTAATTTAATTTTAGTTTAGTTTCTTCTTTTTTTATTTTTATTTTTTAACATTCATATAGAGTTAAACTCCAAGGTAATCCCTTTTCCCCATCAATGCACCCCTATAGGTAAACCAGTTTTTAATCCCCCTTTATCTCAGGAAAGTTGAATCCTTTAACAAAGATATCAAGATACATCCAGGAAGAATCAAAATAACCTTCCTCACCTACACTGAGAATTTATAACCACTCTCCCATCTTTTTCTTCTGCCAGTGTTTCTGTGTATTTGTTTTTGTCCTGGTAGTATATAAATCTTATACTTGGGGTTCTTTTTGACAAGGTACTTTTTTTGTTTCTTTGTTTTCATAATTTATTTTTTTCTCTTGTCATCTACTTTTATCAGCCTTTTTGTTTGTCTGTTTTTGTTTGTATACTTCATAAATCTTACCTTGGGCCGATTTGGGCTGGCCTTCTCTTTTATTTTATCTTTCTTTTTTCCCTCTCTCTCTCTCTTTTTTCTTTTTCTTTCCTTTTTCTTTCTTTTGGGTGGGGACTCTTGATTGCTCAGAAGCATTCCAGGGTGCACCTTGCCTGTACCATGGTCAATACATTCAGCTACATCTGTTCGGACATCTCTCAGCAAAATGACTAGGAGGAGGAATGCCCAACAGAAGAAAAATTCAGAGACTGGGCCTTTTGCAACAGAGCTAATGACTATGGACATAGACAATATGTCAGAAAGGGAATTCAGGCTAACAATTATACAGACAATAACTAGGTTGGAGAAAGCCATGGATGATGAAATGGAATTGATTAGGGCAGAATTGAAAGCCACCAGGGATGATATTCATAATGTTCTCATTGAGTTCCAATCTAATCTAAATTCTCTAAAAGCTGGGGTAACTGAGACGGAAGATAGAATTAGTGATCTGGAGGAAAAACAAGGAAAAGGATCAGGAGGAAGCCTGGAGCAAACAGCTTAGAAGCCACAAAAACAGAATTAGGGAAATAAATGATGTCATAAAACGTTCCAATGTCAGAATTATTGTAATCCCTGAGGGGGAGGAGAAAGAAAGAAGACTAGAAGATATAGTTGAACAAATTCTCCATGAAAATTTTCCCAATCTCGCGAATGGAACCAGCGTTCATGTACTGGAGGCAGAACGGTTTGCCCCCAAGATTATAGAATCTAGAAAGACCTCAAGACACCTGATAGTGAGAATGATGAATCATAACTGTAGACAGGAGCTCTTGAAGGCAGCTAGGACAAAGAAATTCCTTACGAACAGAGGAAATCCAATCAGAATAACGTCAGACCTGTCCACAGAAACCTGGCAAGCCAGAAAAGGCTGGAAAGACGTATTCAGGCACTAAATGAGAAGAACATGCAGCCAAGAATACTTTATCCAGCAAGACTGACATTCAAAATGGATGGAGAGATAACGAGCTTCCAAGACTGGCAAGTTTTAAAAGAGTATGCGACCACCAAGATGACACTGCAGGAAATATTAAAGGGGGTTCTTTAAAGGGGAAAAATCCCAATAATATCATCGAACAGAAATATATGGAGACAATCTATAGAAACAAAGACTTCACAGGTAACACAATGTCAATAAAAACATATCTCTCAAGAATCCCTCTCAACGTGAATGGCCTGAATGCACCCATAAAATGACACAGGGTTGCATATTGGATAAAACGACAGGACCCATCCATATGTTGTCTACAAGAGACCCATTTTGAACGTAAGGATACACCCAGACTGAAAGTGAAGGGATGGAGAAGCATCTTTCATGCCAATGGGCCTCAAAAGAAGGCTGGGGTAGCGATTCTCATATCAGATAAGTTAGATTTTAAACTAAAGACTGTAGTAGGAGATACAGAAGGACACTACATCATTCTTAAAGGGACTATCCACCAAGAAGATCCAACAATTATAAATATTTATGCCCCCAATATGGGAGCAGCCAATTACATAAGAGAACTGTTAATCAAGAGAACGAGTCATATTGATATGAATACATTAATAGTAGGAGATCTTAACATGCCACTCTCGGTAATAGACAGATCATCCAAGCAGAAAATCAATAAAGAAACAAGAACATTGAATGACACATTGGACCAGATGGACCTCATAGATATATACAGAACATTCCACCCTAAAACAACAGGATACTCATTCTTCTCAAGTGTACATGGAACCTTCTCAAGAATAGACCACATACTGGGTCACAAATCAGGACTCAACTGATACCAAAAGACTGAGATTATTCCATGCATATTCTCAGATCACAATGCTTTGAAACTGGAGCTCAATCACAAGAAAAAGTTTGGAAGGAACTCAAACACCTGGAAGCTAAAGACCACCTTGCTTAAGAATGCTTGGATCAACCAGTAGATCAAAGAAGAACTGAAACAATTCATGGAAACCAATGAGAATGAAGGCACTTCAGCCCAAAACCTACGGGATACAGCAAACGCAGTCCTAAGGGGGAAATACATAGCCATCCAAGCCTCCCTCAAAACAATTGAAAAATCCAGAAAATCACCAGCTCTCTCTATACCTTAAAGAACTGGAGAATCAACAACAAATTATGCCAACTCCACACTCAAAAAGGGGAATAATCAAGATTAGAGCAGAGATCACTGAGATAGAAACTAGAGATACAGTAGAATGCATCAATGAAACTAGAAGCTGGTTTTTGGGAAGAATCAATAAAATCGATAAACCATTGGCCACACTAATCCAAAAGAAAAGAGAGAAGGCCCAAATTTATAAAATCATGAATGAAAAGGGAGAGATCACAACTAACACCAAGGAAATAGAAACAATCATCAGACGTTATTATCAACAGTTAATAAGTTGGTAATAAGTTGCCAATAAGTTAAGCAACCTAGATGGAATGGATGCATTCCTGGAAAACTATTAACTTCCAAAATTGAACCAGGAAGAAATTGACAACCTGAATATACCAATATCTAGTAGCGAGATCAAAGCAGTGATCAAAAACCTCCCAAAAAACAAGAGACCAGGACCTGATGGACTCCCTGGGGAATTCTACCAAGCTTTCAAAGAAGAAATAACACCTATTGTCCTGAAGCTGTTTCAAAAAATTGAATCAGAAGGAAAACTTCCAGACTCTTCTTATGAAGCCGGCATTACCCTGATCCCCAAACCAGGCAAAGACCCCACCAAAAAGGAGAATTTTAGACCAATATCACTAATGAATATGGATGCTAAGATTCTCAATAAGATCCTAGCAAATAGGATCCAACAGCACATTAAAAAAGATTATCCGATTGGAGTCAAGATGGCGGAGAAGTAGCAGGCTGAGACTACTTCGGGTAGCGGGAGATCAGCTAAATAGCTTATCTAAAGATTGCAAACACCTACAAATCCAACGGGAGATTGAAGAGAAGAAGAACAGCAATTCCAGAAACAGAAAATCAACCACTTTCTGCAAGGTAGGACTGGCGGAGAAGTGAATCCAAAGCGACGGGAAGATAGACCGCGGGGGGAGGGGCCGGCTCCCGGCGAGCGGCGGAGCAACGGAGCAAAATCAGGACTTTTAAAAGTCTGTTCCGCTGAGGGACATCGCTCCAGAGGCTTAACTGGGGTGAAGCCCAGGCGGGGTCAGCGCGGCCTCAGGTCCCGCAGGGTCGCAGAAGGATCGGGGGTGTCTGAGTGTCGCAGAGCTTACCGGTATTAGAACGGGGAAGCCGGCTGCAGAGACAGAGCCGAGGAGTGACTCTCAGCTCGGGGTTGCCTTGAACCGGTCGCAGGCTCGGTCAGCTCGGAGCGCGGCCGGAGGCCAGGGTGACGGGAGTCATTTGGCACTGTTCTCTGAGGGCGCACTGAGGAGTGGGGCCCCGGGCTCTCGGCTCCTCCGGGCCGGAGACCGGGAGGCCGCCATCTTTATTCCCGTCCTCCGGACTCTACGGAAAGCGCTCAGGGAACAAAAGCTCCCGAAAGCGAACCCGAGCGGATGGCTCAGCGCGGCCCCGGGTAAGGGCGGTGCAACTCCGCCTGGGGCAGAGACCCTTGAGAATCACTACAACAGGCCCCTCCCCCAGAAGATCTACGGGAAACCCAGCCAGGACCAAGTTCACCTACCAAGGAGAGCGGCGGAATTCCAGAGGAGAAGAAAGCAAAGCACGGAACTCATGGCTTTCTCCCCATGATTTTTTAGCCTTGCAGTTAATTTAATTTTTTTTTTCTTTTTCAATTTTTTTTTCTTTTTCTCTTCTTCTGCTAAATTTTTTTTAACTTTTACCGTTTTCTTTTTTAACGTTTTTTTAAATAGTTTATCTAATATATATATATATTTTCCTCTTTTTATATTTTTTCTTTATCGGCTTTCTTTTTTTTTAATAGTTTTTTTTTCTTTCTTTCTGAACCCCTTTTTATCCCCTTTCTCCCCCCTCACAATTCAGGATCTCTTCTGATTTGGCTAAAGCATATTTTCCTGGGGTTGTTGCCACCCTTTTAGTATTTTACTTGCTCCTTCATAAACTCTTATCTGGACAAAATGACAAGGCGGAAAAATTCACAACAAAAAAAAGAACAAGAGGCAATACCAAAGGCTAGGGACCTAATCAATACAGACATTGGCAATATGTCAGATATAGAGTTCAGAATGATGATTCTCAAGGTTCTAGCCGGGCTTGAAAAAGGCATGGAAGATATTAAAGCAACCCTCTCGGGAGATATAAAAGCCCTTTCTGGAGAAATAAAAGAACTAAAATCAAACCAAGTTGAAATCAAAAAAGCTATTAATGAGGTGCAATCAAAAATGGAGGCTCTCACTGCTAGGATAAATGAGGCAGAAGAAAGAATTAGCGATATAGAAGACCAAATGACAGAGAATAAAGAAGCTGAGCAAAAGAGGGACAAACAGCTACTGGACCACAAGGGAAGAATTCGAGAGATAAGTGACACCATAAGACGAAACAACATTAGAATAATTGGGATTCCAGAAGAAGAGGAAACAGAGAGGGGAGCAGAAGGTATATTGGAGAGAATTATTGGAGAGAATTTCCCCAATATGGCAAAGGGAACAAGCATCAAAATCCAGGAGGTTCAGAGAAACCCCCTCAAAATCAATAAGAATAGGTCTACACCCCGTCACCTAATAGTAAAATTGACAAGTCTTAGTGACAAAGAAAAGATCCTGAAAGCAGCCCGGGAAAAGAAGTCTCTAACGTACAATGGTAAAAATATTAGATTGGCAGCAGACTTATCCACAGAGACCTGGCAGGCCAGAAAGAGCTGGCATGATATATTCAGAGTACTAAATGAGAAAAACATGCAGCCAAGAATACTATATCCAGTTAGGCTATCATTGAAAATAGACGGAGAGATTAAAAGCTTCCAGGACAAACAAAAACTGAAAGAATTTGCAAATACCAAACCAGCTCTACAGGAAATATTGAAAGGGGTCCTCTAAGCAAAGAGAAACCCTAAAAGTAGTAGATCAGAAAGAAACAGAGACAATATACAATAACAGTCACCTTACAGGCAATACAATGGCACTAAATTCATATCTCTCAATACTTACCCTGAATGTTAATGGGCTAAATGCCCCAATCAAAAGACACAGGGTATCAGAATGGATAAAAAAACAAAACCCATCTATATGTTGCCTACAAGAAACTCATCTTAAACCCGAAGACACCTCCAGGTTTAAAGTGAGGGGGTGCAAAACAATTTACCATGCTAATGGACATCAGAAGAAAGCAGGAGTGGCAATCCTTATATCAGATCAATTAGATTTTAAGCCAAAGATTATAATAAGAGATGAGGAAGGACACTATATCATACTCAAAGGAACTGTCCAACAAGAAGATCTAACAATTTTAAATATCTATGCCCCTAACGTGGGAGCAGCCAACTATATAAACCAATTAATAACAAAATCAAAGAAACACATCGACAAGAATACAATAATAGTAGGGGATTTTAACACTCCCCTCACTGAAATGGACAGATCATCCAAGCAAAAGATCAACAAGGAAATCAAGGCCTTAAATGACACACTGGACCAGATGGACATCACAGATATATTCAGAACATTTCATCCCAAAGCAACAGAATACACATTCTTCTCTAGTGCACATGGAACATTCTCCAGAATAGATCACATTCTTGGTCCTAAATCAGGTCTCAACCAGTATCAAAAGATTGGGATCATTCCCTGCATATTTTCAGACCACAATGCTCTAAAGCTAGAACTCAATAACAAGAGGAAATTTGGAAAGAAACCCAGCAGGAGAAGAGAAATCATAAAGATCAGAGCAGAAATCAATGAAATAGAAACCAAAAAAACAATAGAACAAATCAACGAAACTAGGAGCTGGTTCTTTGAAAGAATTAATAAGATTGATAAACCCCTGGCCAGACTTATCAAAAAGAAAAGAGAGAGGACCCAAATAAATAAAATCATGAATGAAAGAGGAGAGATCACAACGAACACCAAAGAAATACAGACAATTATAAGAACATACTATGAGCAACTCTACGGCAACAAATTTGACAATCTGGAAGAAATGGATGCATTCCTAGAGACATATAAACTACCACAACTGAACCAGGAAGAAATAGAAAGCCTGAACAGACCCATAACCAGTAAGGAGATTGAAACAGTCATCAAAAATCTCCAAACAAACAAAAGCCCAGGGCCAGACGGCTTCCCGGGGGAATTCTACCAAACATTTAAAGAAGAACTAATTCCTATTCTCCTGAAACTGTTCCAAAAAATAGCAATAGAAGGAAAACTTCCAAACTCATTTTATGAGGCCAGCATCACCTTGATCCCAAAACCAGACAAGGATCCCAACAAAAAAGAGAACTACAGACCAATATCCTTGATGAACACAGATGCAAAAATTCTCGCCAAAATACTAGCCAATAGGATTCAACAGTACGTTAAAAGGATTATTCACCACGACCAAGTGGGATTTATTCCAGGGCTGCAAGGCTGGATCAACATCCGCAAATCAATCAATGTGATACAACACATTAATAAAAGAAAGAACAAGAACCATATGATACTCTCCATAGATGCTGAAAAAGCATTTGACAAAGTACAGCATCCCTTCCTGATCACAACTCTTCAAAGTGTAGGGATAGACGGCACATACCTCAATATTATCAAAGCCATCTATGAAAAACCCACCGCAAATATCATTCTCAATGGAGAAAAACTGAAAGCTTTTCCGCTAAGGTCAGGAACACGGCAGGGATGTCCGTTATCACCACTGCTATTCAACATAGTACTAGAAGTCCTAGCCTCAGCAATCAGACAACAAAAGGAAATTAAAGGCATCCAAATCGGCAAAGAAGAAGTCAAACTATCACTCTTCGCAGATGATATGATACTCTATGTGGAAAACCCAAAAGACTCCACTCCAAAACTGCTAGAACTTGTACAGGAATTCAGTCAAGTGTCAGGATATAAAATCAATGCACAGAAATCAGTTGCATTTCTCTACACCAACAACAAGACAGAAGAAAGAGAAATTAAGGAGTCCATCCCATTTACAATTGCACCCAAAACTATAAGATACCTAGGAATAAACCTAACCAAAGAGACTAAGAATCTATACTCAAAAAACTATAAAGTACTCATGAAAGAAATTGAGGAAGACACAAAGAAATGGAAAAATGTTCCATGCTCCTGGATTGGAAGAATAAATATTGTGAAAATGTCTATGCTACCTAAAGCAATCTACACATTTAATGTAATTCCTATCAAAGTACCATCCATTTTTTTCAAAGAAATGGAACAAATAATCCTAAAATTTATATGGAACCAGAAAAGACCTCGAATAGCCAAAGGAATATTGAAAAAGAAAGCCAAAAGTGGTGGCATCACAATTCCGGACTTCAAGCTCTATTACAAAGCTGTCATCATCAAGACAGCATGGTACTGGCACAAAAACAGACACATAGATCAATGGAACAGAATAGAGAGCCCAGAAATGGACCCTCAACTCTATGGTCAACTCATCTTCGACAAAGCAGGAAAGAATGTCCAATGGAACAAAGACAGCCTCTTCAATAAATGGTGTTGGGAAAATTGGACAGCCACATGCAGAAAAATGAAATTGGATCATTTCCTTACACCACACACGAAAATAGACTCAAAATGGATGAAGGATCTCAATGTGAGAAAGGAATCCATCAAAATCCTCGAGGAGAACACAGGCAGCAACCTCTTCGACGTCAGCCGCAGCAACATCTTCCTAGGAACATCACCAAAGGCAAGGGAAGCGAGGGCAAAAATGAACTTTTGGGATTTTATCAAGATCAAAAGCTTTTGCACAGCAAAGGAAACAGTGAACAAAACCAAAAGACAACTGACAGAATGGGAGAAGATATTTGCAAATGACATATCAGATAAAGGGCTAGTGTCCAAAATCTATAAAGAACTTAGCAAACTCAACACCCAAAGAACAAATAATCCAATCAAGAAATGGGCAGAGGACATGAACAGACATTTCTGCAAAGAAGACATCCAAATGGCCAACAGACACATGAAAAAGTGCTCCATATCACTCGGCATCAGGGAAATACAAATCAAAACCACCATGAGATATCACCTCACACCATCAGAATGGCTAAAATGAACAAGTCAGGAAATGACAGATGCTGGCGAGGATGCGGAGAAAGGGGAACCCTCCTACACTGTTGGTGGGAATGCAAGCTGGTGCAACCACTCTGGAAAACAGCATGGAGGTTCCTCAAAATGTTGAAAATAGAACTACCCTATGACCCTGCAATTGCACTGCTGGGTATTTACCCTAAAGATACAAACATAGTGATCCGAAGGGGCACATGCACCCGAATGTTTATAGCAGCAATGTCTACAATAGCCAAACTATGGAAAGAACCTAGATGTCCATCTACAGACGAATGGATAAAGAAGATGTGGTATATATACACAATGGAATACTATGCAGCCATCAAAAGAAATGAAATCTTGCCATTTGCGACGACGTGGATGGAACTAGAGGGTATCATGCTTAGCGAAATAAGTCAATCGGAGAAAGACAACTATCATATGATCTCCCTGATATGAGGGAGAGGAGATGCAACATGGGGGGTTGAGGGGGTAGGAGAAGAGTAAATGAAACAAGATGGGATTGGGAGGGAGACAAATCATAAGTGACTCTTAATCTCACAAAACAAACTGAGGGTTGATGGGGGGAGGGGGTTGGGAGAGGGGGTGTGATTATGGATATCGGGGAGGGTATGTGCTATGGTGAGTGTTGTGAAGTGTGTAAACCTGGCGATTCGCAGACCTCTACCCCTGGGGATAAAAATATATGTTTATAAAGCTGTAAAAAAAAAAAAAGAAAGAAAGGATGAATCCCCAAGTTTTGTAGCAACATGGACGGGACTGGAAGAGATTATGCTGAGTGAAATAAGTCAAGCAGAGAGAGTCAATTATCATATGGTTTCACTTATTTGTGGAGCATAACAAATAGCATGGAGGACAAGGGGAGATGGAGAGAAGGGAGTTGAGGGAAATTGGAAGGGGAGGTGAACCATGAGAGACTATGGACTCTGAAAAACGATCTGAGAATTTTGAAGGGGTGGGGGGTGGGAGGTTGGGGGCACCAGGTGGTGGGTATTGTAGAGGGCACGGATTGCATGGAGCACTGGGTGTGGTGCAAAAATAATGAATACTGTTATGCTGAAAAAAAAATAAAAAAATTAAAAAAAAAATAAAAATAAAAAAGATTATCCACCATGACCAGGTGGGATTCATCTCTGGGTTGCAAGGATGGTTCAACATTCGCAAATCAATTAATGTGATAGAACAAATTAATAAGAGAAGAGAGAAGAACCACGTGGTCCTCAATTGATGCAGAAAAAGCATTTGACAAAATCCAGCATCCATTCCTGATTAAAACGCTTCAAAGTTTAGGGATAGAGGGAACATTCCTGAACTTCATAAAATCCATCCATGAAAGACACACAGCAAATATCATCCTCAATGGGAAAAAGCTTACAGCCTTCCTGTTGAGATCAGAAACATGACAAGGAAGCCCACTCTCACCAGTCTTGTTCAACATAGTATTAGAAGTCCTAGCAACAGCAATCACACAACAAAGAGAAATAAAAGGTATCCAAATTGGCAGTGAAGAAGTCAAACTCTCTCTCTTCACAGATGACATGATACTTTATATGGAAAACCCAAAAGACTCCACCCCCAAACTACTAGAAGTCATACAGCTATTCAGTAATGTGGCAGGATACAAAGTCAATGTACAGAAATCAGTTGCTTTCTTATACACTAAAAATGAAAACACAGAAAGGGAAATTAGAGTATTGATTCCATTTACTGGAGCACCAAGAACCATAAGATACCTGGGAATAAACCTAACCAAAGAGGTAAAGTATCTGTACTCAAGGAACTACAGAACACTCATGAAAGAAATCAAAGAAGACACAAAAAGATGGAAGACCATTCCATGCTCTTGGATTGGAAGAATAAAGATTGTTAAAATGTCTATACTGCCTAGAGCAATCTATACTTTTAATGCCATTCCGATCAAAATTCCACTGGTATTTTTCAAAGAGCTGCAGCAAATAATCCTAAAATTTGTATGTAATCAGAAGAGAACCCAAATTGCTAAGGAAATGTTGAAAAAGAAAAACAAAACTGGGGGCATTACAGTACCTGATTTCAAGCTTTACTACAAAGCTGTGATCCCCAAGACAGCATGGTACTGGCATAAAAACAGACACATAGAACAGTGGAACAGAGTAAAGAGCCCAGATATGGACCCTCAACTCTATGGGCAAATAATCTTCAACAAAACAGGAAAAAATATACAGTGGAAAAAAGACAATCTTTTCAATAAATGGTGCTGGTAAAATTGGATAGCTGTATATAGAAGAATGAAACTTGTCCATTCTCTTACACCATACACAAAGATAAACTCGAAATGGATAAAAGACCTCAACATGAGACAGGAATCCATCAGAATCCTAGAGGAGAACGTAGGCAGTAACCTCTTTGATATCAGCCACAGCAACTTCTTTCAAGATATGTCTCCAAAGGCTGTGGGAGGCCACGGTAAGGCTTGAGACGAGGACCAAACCAGGCGCTGACTTGTGCCTCCTTTAAAGGCTGAATAGCCGAACAAAAGGCTTAGGTCGATAAAGTCAAGTAGCACTGAGAAAGGGTCTGGGCTATGTGTTGTGCGCACACCTACGTGACTTCCCACACGTTTGCTAGTCAGATAGAGGCGATTTGGTCGGGGTCAGAAATTCTTGGCTGGTCCTTGCTGTCCTTGCACGGGCTATAGACTACACCATTGCAAGACTGTGCTGTGCTTACATAAACTATGTCTTGAGTGGCCTTGAAGTCAGTACATCTGGCGCTAGAGGGTCTGCTATTGGTGCTTGGGAAATAGATAATGGGAAAGCATGAAGGGTTTTCTGTGCATGTTGCAAACTCTTTAGTAATCAGCTAAAAATAGATACTTTCTTATGATTGTTTCTGTTAGCTATATAATGCCTTGCTGCCTTGAATAAAATTGGCACTATTGACATCCTCCTTGGTGCTCCTCCTGCCCCATCTCTTTGTCTCTTAATTTCTTTTCACCATCCTCTTACCCTCTCGACCCTGGTCAATTTGTTGCACTGGCTGTGACAAAAGGCAAAGGAAACAAAAGCGAAAATGAACTTTTGGGACTTCATCAAGATCAAAAGCTTCTGCACAGCAAAGGAAACAGTCAACAAAACAAAGAGGCAACCCACGGAATGGGAGAAGATTTTTGCAAATGACAGTACAGACAAAAGGTTGATATCCAGGATCCATAAAGAACTCCTCAAACTCAACACACACAAAACAGACAATCATATCAAAAAATGGGCAGAAGACATGAACAGACACTTCTCCAATGAAGACATACAAATGGCTATCAGACCCATGAAAAAATGCTCATCATCACTAGCCATCAGGGAGATTCAAATTAAAACCACATTGAGATACCACCTTACACCACTTAGAATGGCCACAACTAGCAAGACAGGAAACAACATGTGTTGGAGGAGATGTGGAGAAAGGGGAACCCTCTTACACTGTTGGTGGGAATGCAAGTTGGTGCAGCCACTTTGGAAAACAGTGTGGAGATTCCTCAAGAAATTAAAAAGAGAGCTTCCCTATTACCCTGCCATTGCACTACTGGGTATTGACCCCAAAGATACAGATGTAGTGAAAAGAAGGGCCATCTGTACCCCAATGTTTATAGCAGCAATGGCCACGGTCGCCAAACGGTGGAAATAACCAAGATGCCCTTCAACGGATGAATGGATAAGGAAGATGTGGTCCATATACACTATGGAGTATGATGCCTCCATCAAAAGGATGAATACGCAACTTGTAGCAACATGGACCGGACTGGAAGAGATTATGCTGAGTGAAATAAGTCAAGCAGAGAGAGTCAGTTATCATATGTTTCGCTTATTTGTGGAGGATAAGAAATAACATGGAGGACATGGGGATTTGGAGAGGACTAAGGAGTTGGGGGAAATTGGAGGGGGAAATGAACCACGAGAGACTGTGGACTCTGAAAAACAATCTGAGCGTTTTGTTGGAGCGAGGGGTGGGAGGTTGGGGTAGTCTGGTCGTGGGTATTATGGAGGGTACGTATAGCATGAACATTGGGTGTGGTGCATAAACAATGAGTTCTGTTACACTGAAAAGAAATTTTTAAAAAATGTGAACTACTGAAAAATTAGAGCACGTTGAATGTTTGCAGCAATAATGAAGTTATATTATGGAAAGATAGAAATTAGGAAGTGAATTAATTAAATTCTCTGGAGGTAAAAAAATAAAAATAAAAACTAATGTGACTAATCATTACATCTGTGAGAAGCGGCAGCTCAAAGGCTGAACACGAAATTGGAAGAAAATGCTGAGGATGTTTTGTGCAATGCCAGACAGACAGACTGAAATGAGAACATGCAGATACCCAGGGAACAGGGGGCCGGTGGATACTGTGAGTCTGGATAGAGAGCAGTGAGGAGGATGTCAGGCAACAGTCCCAGGGCCCGTGGTCAGGTGTTGTAAAGAGACACAGACAGAGCAGGAGGCTGCTGGTATGCATGGTTGTGTCCCTGAGATCTGTGTCTCCATATCTCCCAATAAAGCAAAGGAAGTTGATGGGAGCTTTTGAGCAGAAAAAAAAAGCAGAGAGATTCAGGACATGCGCTTATACGGAATTATGAGTGAGGGATGCTTTACTCACCCAAGGGAGCTTTAGGTAAAAGGGCAAAGGTAAAAGGGTTGGCAGGGCCCACATCCTCAAGCACAAGGAGACAGGGACCTCATGTAGCCTTGGGCTTCATCTCTGTGAGGGAGGAGGAGAGCCCCCCAGCAGGTGTGTTCACAGCTTCTCATCTTTGGGTCCCCTCTTTTACTTGGAATAAGGCAATGTTTTCTTTCTCTTTCTTTTTTTTTTAATCTAGGAAATCAATGAAGTTTTATTTATTTATTTATTATTTCAATGTTTTTAAACATCTGAATTAAATTTTATATTTTTAGTGTTCCAAGATTCATTGTTTATGCACCACACCCATGGCTCCATGCAATACCTGCCTTCCTTAATACCCACCACCAGGCTCCCCCAACCCCACCCTTACAAAACCCTCAGTTTGTTTCTCAGAATCTCCCGCTCCGATTTCCCTCAATTCACTTTTCCTTCCTAATGTCCTCCATGTTATTCCTTATGCCCCACAAGTGAGTGAAACTCTGCTGGTCTCTTCTAGACAGCATGTGGATGGCTCTTACTTTTTTATTCAATCTGATACCTGTAAAGTTTTTCCGGCGAGATAAACACTACACCAGGCAAAGTGGGTGCAAGGCAAGATTGATTAAAGGCACTCTCTGGCGAAGTTTCAGGGCTCAGGAGAAGGGGAGCCAGGAAAGTTGCGCGGGAGGAGGTGGGCACCCTCGGGCGGGCGAGGTTCCACGACTCTGGAAAGCAGAGTGGCGGAAGTCGCGCCCAAGGCAGGGAGAAGGGGGCTTTTAAGGGGCCTCGAGGGGAGTTCAGGGGTCTTTTGGCAAGTTTCCCCTACTTGGATATTTTGCCTGCTCGTCGGGGTCCCATTGGTCCACTGGAGCCCGGGGCGGGGGGTCTCAGATTCCCGCTTGTCAGGGTCCTATTGGTCCACGGGAGCCCCGGGCGGGGGGTGGGGTTTTCAGATTCCTGCTTGGGTCTTTGTTCTCCTGTCTGAGCTCAGGTTTTGTGGCGGGAACTTTCGCTATCTTAAGTAGCCCTTTCTATCTGCCAGCCCAACAATACCCTGTCTCTTTTGATTGGAGGATTAGGCCCATTTAATTCAGAGTCACTATTAAAAGAAGATGTGGTCCATATATACATGGAATATCACTCAGCCATCAGAAAGGATGAATATCCAACTTTTGAGTCAACATGGACGGGACTGGAGGGGATTATGCTGAGTGAAATAAGTCAAGCGGAGAGAGTCAATGATCATATGGTTTCACTCTGATGTGGAACATAAGGAATAGCATGGAGGACATCGAGAGAAGGAAGGGGAAAATGAAGCGGGTAAATCAGAGGGGGAATGAACCATGAGGACTCTGAGAAACAAACTGAGGTTTTTAGAGGGGAAGGTGAGGATGGGTAAGCCTGGTGTTGGGTGTTCAGGATGGCACGGGTTGTAGGGAGCACTGGGTGTTGTATGCAAACAATGAATCATGGAACTCTGCATTAGAAACTAATGATGTACTGTGTGGTGACTAAATAACAAAAAATCTGCATAAGTTTATCAGATTTACAAATCTATTCCTAAGATGTGGTGAGTGCACAAAATCAATTTTTACGCTAAATGCTTGCTCAAATGTATACAATTATGAAGTATTTCATAACTTACCTTACATAAACATGCAAGGAAACAGGCAGAAGCCACAATGACAACTGCCACTTCCCAACGGCACTTGGGGGAAGAACAAGGCACAAACAAGTCCGCTTCCAGAGAGTGGGAGCAGGGGTCGGCAGGTGCGGAGACTGCAGCCCAAAACAACTCCTCAGTCCCTTATTTGTTAGATACGAGATAACAATCAACAAAGGAGGAAGCAGATATAGATAAACCAGATATGCCTGACCAAGCAGGATGGGGTTAGTGGTTGAGTAAAGGCATTTGGAGGAATCATCTAATTAACTACAGGTGATCTCTGGAGAAGGGGAGAAAACAGAAGTACCGCCCTGAGCAGGCGGGTGACCTCAGCTGCTCCACTGCAAGGACGTGTATCATCCTCTCCCCAGGCGCCCCTGCTGGTCCATGATCAAGCTTGTATGGTCAGTACCTTGTTCTGAGGGACGGTTACACACAACTTTATCTTCATTCGTACATTCATTTACTTATTTATTTATTTAAAGATTTTATTTGTTTATTTTTGAGAGAGAGACAGAAACAGAGAGAGAGACAGAGAGCGAACACAAACGGGAAGGAGGGACAGAGGGAGAAGCAGATTCCCCACTGAGCAGCGGTCCCCCAACACAGGACTCCATCCCAGGACCCGGGATCATGACCTGAGCCCAAGGCAGGTGCCTCACAGAATGAAATTCAAAGGCGCCCAAATCACAACTAAAAAAAAAAAAAAGGAAAACCCATTTATTCCTTGGAGCCAGTGTAGCAGCTCCTACCTGACTTCACCTCAAACACCCCTGAGCTCACTCAAACTGATGTTGTTTCTGGAAGATTCCACCACGTGTTGGCGCATGAGGACAGAAGAGCTCTGTGAGTCTAGAGAGGGTTCAGGGAATGGTTTTGGATTCATCTGTTCCAATGTGGACCTGATTTTCACCCACTTATTTACTTATGAAAACAGAGTCTGTGTTTTTGGCTGAGGGATGGAGGGCAGTAGTGGACATCAGGGAAGGTGGAAATGGAAAATGAAGGAAAATGTATCCCATGAAGGTGGACCAGAGCTGCCGCTGTTGGAAGGTATGAACCAGTCCTGCCTTGTGGTACGAACCCTCAACTCACAGGGATGAGGAAGGAGGGGCAAGACCAGGATGTCCAACAATGCAGGAGGGAAAGCACCACAGGTCAAGGGGGACGAGTCCTGGACAGGGAGCAGCCCAGACATGTCCTGCACCTGAACCATGCTCCCCCTTGATGTTGTCAGCAGACAGATCAGCGACCATGAGCTGCAGGCTTTCCTCCAGATCCCTCTGGGCACCTGGGATGCATGCCCACAGCTCTGCCACAGGGAGTGGTGGCTTTGCTCCCCCTCATGCTTAGCTCCTGGCTGCGTCTGGGGTCCTTCTCTGGCTGTGCTGAGCCTCTAGCAGCAGAATCCCAAGGACCACCAGGATCAAGGCAGCCACGCCCAGGCGGGTCAGATTCTCCACCGTGTAATCTTTGGGGTCTGAGGCTAGGAATGAGGACAGAGAGGTTGCCGATGTCAGAGAGGAGCCAAATCACCCATATCCTGCATGTCCACCCAGGGGACCTGCCTCCCCCGGACAGGACACCCCCTCCACACCAGAACCATCACTGGGACTTTCTCCTACTCACCACTGCTGGGGTCTGAGTTGTTTTGGGGTGGGCTCACGGTGCCAGTGGCTTCTGCAGGGAAGATGGAAGCAGATGGAAGGAGCTAGAGACCCCTGTCCCGCCTGTCCTCTGCTCTGTGTCTCTATCCTCAGCCTGTCATTATGTGGTTTTTGTACAGTTTCTGAACTAGCCCTTCTCTGCACTAGAGGGCTTTCCTCTGCTCTCCTCACTGGATTCCTTCAGCCTCCTTGTTCTCTTTGATTTCAGAGTATGCTTCTGAGTCACTCGGGATAGATTCTGGCTGTGCCCCACCAGCTCAGGGTTGCAGAGAAAAATGGCCTCCCAGCACAGAAATCATCATGTCCTCGCATGTTCTCTGTTCTGTCTGGGACACAAGACCTCCTGGGCTCATGTCCCTGCAGATGACAGTTCCCACTTATTCAGTAGCCGAGGTCCCAGCAGCATCCATGGACAAGGGGCTGGAGCCAAGGGCTCCTGACTGTCAGGAGCACAGAGGGGCCGATGTCTGGGGCCAGGTCCCTGTCCCTCCATGTCAACCAGCTCCCTTCCTTCAGGGTCAGCACTTTATTCTATACCTACAGTATTCCTCCTTGGTTATGTTCATTAATTCATTCTTCAAATACTTACAGATACCACAGTGCTAGACATACACACACACACTCACAGAGAGAGAGAGAGAGAGAGAGAGAGAGAGATATCTGTGTGCATACATCTACAACAGACATAAATATGTATCCACAAAAGGTGATGGTCAGTCACTGGGTCATAGGAACACCGTTATTACTTGCATGCAGTGTGGATCGAGATGGGAAGAAGAGCTACATAAGTTAAATAAACCAACCAACCAATAAACAAACAAAAAAGATAAATGAGACTCATTGAAAATGTGCTAAGACCCAGGAGTGCCCAGAGCTTGTTCCCCACAAGGACCCTGTGAATCCAGTCTAACCCAATGCACACAGGAGAAGGAGGACTGGTTTCTGAGTCTGGCGTCCCTGTCACCTGAGTTCCCTTTGTCCTCATCTGCAGGTGCTGCTCTAGAAGGTGTGAGAAGCAGACACAGGGACACTGGATCAGCGTCCACACACAATGCAGAGTGGTCACCAGCTGCATATGGACATAGGGTGCAGCCTCTCTGGAGACTCCTGTGAGCCTGGATTGACACTCCCAGGTCTCAGGTGCTCACCAAGGAGCATGGAGACCTCCAGATGAGCACGGGGGCAGCCGAGGGGTGTCCACAGGTGCGGAGGCTTCTGTCCTGGACACAGTATTGTGGGGCTGACACCACGGATTGGATTCAGCTATGGAGGGACAGGAGGCAAGTGGGAGGCGCTGTCCACTCACCATCATCCTCACTCACCCCCCACGCAGCCCCTACTCCTTACTTGCTGAGACTGCAGGATGGGGGACCCGGGTGCACACTGTGGATCTTCCCAACATCTCCAGGGCAGGACCCTCCTCTGTGGAGACCCCATGAACCCCATGTTTGTTATCGTGTCAGGCTTACCTGAGATGTGGGTCCTGAGCTGACAGAGCTCAGACAGGACAGGGTCAGGGCCACTCACCTGAGACCAGCAGCTCCAGGGGGTCACTGGGCTGTGACAACAGGTAGGGGGTGGTGCTGGCAGAGCCGTAGCACCTGTAGGTCCCCCCATGGGCTGAGGTCACAGAAATCATGGAGAATTCAGTCTGGTGCTGCCCAGCTCGGTACTGTGATTTTAGACGCAGCAGGGGATTGGCTGTCCCCTCCTTGGACAGAAGGAAAGTGTCCACAGAGCTCCGTGACTGACAGAGCAGGGTCACATTCTCTCCTGGGGCCACTGTAGGTCCTGGTTGCACCGAGAGGGAGGGTGTGAAAGGCAGTTGTCCTAGAGAGAGGAAGGGCAGGTGAGGGGCTGTCCAATCCTTGTTCTGAAGTGCGTCTGTCTGTGTCCTCCAAGTCTGTGCCATCCCATCCCCTGTCTCTCTCTGTCTCTCTCTCCCTGGGGACCCCACAGCCTTGGTCCTGGCCACCACCACTTGGGGATCCCGGGGTAGGACCTGTGCAGAATCTGGGGTCCTGACTGATGCTATAAGCCCTCACCTGCAAGCAGGATGTCCAGGGGGTCACTGGGGGCCGACCACTCGGAGGAGAGAGTGTGTCCACCGTAGCATGTGTACCGGCCCCCGTGGGAGGGTCTCACAGGGCCCAGGGGGAAGTCTGCCCCAGAGAGTCCAGCCTGGGGCTGCCGGCCAAGCTGCCGGGGAGGGTCAGGTGCCCCCTCCTTGGACAGAGCGAATCTGTCATAGCCAACATCAGAGCGACACTGGAGAGTCAGGCTCTGTCCAGAGGTCACAACAGGGCCCTGCTGGGTCAGGAGGGAGGGCTTCCCCGACACACCTGGGAGAGACGAGCCATGGATAGCAGGGGCTGAGTCTCCCCAAGCCTCCCCTTCTCCTGTTCTGACCCCCGGGTCTCACTGTCTGTCAACCTCCGTGACTCTGACCTGCGAGTCCCTGTGGTCCCCTCACCCACCCTCTCATTGGGGCTCCCTGGGAGCAGAGTCCCTGTTAACTGTCTTGCTCCTCAAAACATGGATGGGGCACCAGTCAGACTTTCTCACCTGAGACCAGCAGCTCCAGGGGGTCACTGGGGTACGACCACACCTGGGGGGTGTTGCTGTAATAGCCATAGCATCTGAATGTCCACCTGTGGTTAGGGGTCACGGGGCCCACAGGGAAGAGGGCCTGGGTTCCCCCACGGGGGGCTGCCTGGGAGTTCAGGGTCCAGGAGGGCTGGCGCTTTCCTTCCCTCATCAGGATGAACCTGTGGATTCCCATCCATGAGGCACACTGGAGGGTAACGTTCCCTCCTGAGGTCACCACAGGGCTGGGCAGGGCTGAGAGGCTGGGTTTGTCCTGGGATCCTAGGAGAGGAGGAGGGGGTGGTGTTAAATGGGGCTTAGACCCTCACATTATCCCCAGGCTGGGCTGTGTTAGGGAGACCCCTGAGAGTTCCCCCTTCCTGAGGGCAGAGCCTGGGGCTGGGACTCTGAGTGGGCTCCCACCTGTCACCACCACCAGCTCCAGGGGGTCACTGGGCTCTGACCAGCTGGTCTGACTGAGATAGTCACAGCGGTATCTTCCTGCATGTACATCTGTCATGTGTGTGATGGAGAACTTGGCCTTGTCCCCGGGCTCCAGCGGCTTCTGTGAGTCCCAGTTCCATGAGTCTCCCTCTTTACGCAGGCGGTACTCCTGGGCCTTCAGGCTCCCCTGACACCAAATGGTCACCGGTGTCCCCCAGGGCATCACAGAGCTTGGCTCAGCCCAGATGGTGGGTTTGGGGCGGGTCCCTGGAAGGAAACAGAGGCTGGGACACAGACCTTCCCCACCCCCAGGTCCCATCTCAGCACCAAACCCCCAGACGTCCCACTCTGTCAGCCCAGAGCTGTTGGTCTCCATCCCCCACTTCCTGGTGGGTGACTCCTGTCCCCAGTGAGGAGGTGGGATTGGGACCCCTGGGGACAGACTCACCTGTCTGTACTTGGGTCCAGGGGCTCACACTCAGCCCTGGAAGAGAGTCCCTGTGAGAGGTTTGCTCCAAATCCTAGCAGATCCCCTCCTCCCCATGAGCCTCCTGTGCCTGGAGTCTCCAAGAGATCATGACCTGTCTGTGGGGCATGTCCCTCCTAGACTAGGGTGTCCCTTCCCCTCCTCAGATCTCACCGAGACAGAACAGAGCCGTAAGGGTAGGGGTCATGGCGTCTCCTCTCTCTGGTTCTGGCTCTGAAGACGGAGAGCCCACTGTGACCACAGGACAGACAAACACACAGGGTGTGGCCACACGGAGGCCAATCTTGCCTGTCACAGGGTTGTCACATCAGCAGCCTCACAGGAAGGGGAATGGCCCCTCCCCAGGCCTAGACTGGCTGTGGTGTCCATGACAGTGCAGCAGGGGGACCCCAAGTCTTCCTGAGATGCCCCATCCAGGTGAGGGGAACAGGGCAGGTCCTTCCCTCCCAGAACCTCCCTCATGGGTCTCCTTCATCCCCACAACCCTTGATCCTCACCATGGATGGGTCCCCAGACTCAGAGACGCTGCAGGGGACATGGGCTCCTGCTGTGCTGGGGAGCTCATGTCAGCACAGACACACATGTGATGTCTCTGAATGGTCCAGGTCAAGGTCACGGTGGCAATGAGCCCAGAGGAGAAATACGGGCAATTAGGGAAGGAAACACGGCCCCTTTCCTGGCCCCGGAGTGTGGGCTTCCTTTTGTCACAGCCTCCAAGGACTTCTCTATTTTCCTGTGGCATGGTCCACACCCCATTCATGGGCACATACCTGTGTGAGTCCCTCCTGGCTCCTCAGCGCCCCTTGCTGCAGGGGCAGAGTTGTGCTCCCCACCTGGGGTCTTGCCTGTAAGCTGTAGGGAACAATACTTGGGTGAGTGATCTGATATGGGAGACAGAGCTGATTCTCATGTCATTACTACTCCAGTGTCCACAGCCCAGGCGATCTTGAGCACAGTGACCTGGTCTGTAGCCTATCCTAAACCCCACTCTCAGTGTGGTTCTGGGGGTCAGTGGGACCTGGAATGTGGATGGGAAGAATCTTGTTAGATTCCTGACCTGATTAAGAGGGGTGTGGTTAAGACCAAAGAGGTCCATGTGTCAGATCCCACAATGAAAGTGGACCAGTGATGCATCTCTCAAGAGACCCCATGAGCTATTAGCACTCAGAAATGCTATTTATGTGTCTGAAATTATTGACAACAGCCTATTTCAGAAAAGAGAAACAAACGTTTCTGGAATTCAGGGGACTTCAATAGAACAGAGGCCAAAGCTGAGTGACCGCCAGTGCCTGGGGTCAAGTTGGGGGTGGTCAAATTTGATTTCTGCCTCTCTGAGGTCAGGTGGGTGGCCAGGTCTTCACAGGCAGGAAGGGCATCCAGTTTCTGGCTGACTATGGAAGTAGTGACCCTTCCACCTTGTGTGGAGTGGGCACTGACATGTCTATGCCCACTGACCCAGCCCAGAGGTCAGCACTGAGCCGCATCCTCTGTGTATGTGTGTGGAATGGTTCCATCCAGTGCACCACCCCCAGTGGTGTCTTGCCCATGTAAGAGTGTGTGGCTCCCCATGGGAGCCATCCCTGCCAGACACATCCAAGCTCCATTTCTAAGCTGGAAGATGGATGCCAAGGGGTAATTGGAGCTGTGACCATCTACTCCTTACAGTCCTGAGCTTCAGGACAGCTCTGGGAGCAACTATGTCTGGAACTCAGGGGTGTGGGAAGTGAGTGTCCAACAGGAAGGGACATCAGAGAGTGGCCCCAATGTGATAAGGAGTGCTATGGAAGACTGTGTGCAGAGTCATCAATCATAGTCCAGTGGAACAGCCAGAATATGAGAAACTCATTTTCCTTTAAGCACATGAAATATTGAAAAAGTGAACATTGGATTTTTGAAATAATAACAGAAGTTATATTGTGGAAAAAGGTAGAAATTGGAAATGCACTAGTTATATACTCTAGAGGTAAAATAATAATAATAATAATAAAAACTTAGCCAACATGTAGTACTATATATTGGCTAACTGGACATAATAAAAATAAATAAATCTTTGATATAACAGAATGCAAGTACTTGTTTCATCTGTGAGAAGACACAGCTGAAGAGCAGAACATGAAACTGGAAGACAATGCTGAGGATGCTTTGTGAGGTGCAAAACAGACAGACTGAAATGAAAGCCTGCAGATATCTGGGGAACAGGAAGGACACTGGGTACTGTGAGTTCCAGAAGGAAAGCAGTGAGGAGGGTGTCAGGCAACAGTCGCATTGTCCAATAGTCAGGTGTTTTACAGATGGAGACAAAAGAGGCAGGTGCTGGTGTTCATGGAAGTGTCCATGAAATCTGTGTTTCCATATCTCATGGTGGAGTGAAGGAAGTTGATGGAAGCTGACCTTTGAGCAGAAGAAAAATAGAGATTTGGGAAAAACACCTGTAAGGAATGATGAGTGAAGAATGCTTACTCACCCTTGGGATTGTGAAGGGAGAAAGGCAAAAGGGTCAGCAGGGCCCACATTCCCAAGTCCAAGGAGACTCTGGGCACTAGAAGAAGGGGCACATTGGTGGGTGACTCAGTGAAGTGTCTGACTCTTGGTTTTGGTTCAGATCATGATCTCAGTGACTTGAGATTGAGCCCTGTGTCAGTGAACATGCTCAGAGATGAGTCAGGTTGAGACTCTCTCTCTTCCTCTCCCTCTGCTTCACCATCGTCCCCTTCCCCTACTCTCTCTCTCTCTCTCTCTCTCTCTCTCAAATAAATAAAATAAATGTTCCCCTACTCTCTAAATAAATAAATAAATAAATAAATAAATAAATAAATAAAATGAATGTTTAAAATAGAAGGAGGGGCCACTGAGTGGCTCAGTCCATTGAACATCTGACTCTTGATCTGGCTCAGGTCTTGATCTCAGGTTCATGTTACAGACCCTGTGTTGGGCTCCATGCTGGACCAAGTCTACTTATAAAAGAAAGTGGAAAAATAAAATAGAAGAAGGCATACAAGCATGTTGGGGTCACCAGTGAGGTGTGTCAGTAGCTGGATCACACTCACATGTGAAAGACAGTGTATCCATGACTCCCACCTGGGCACACAGTGCCTTCACAGAGGTCCTTGATATTGGCCGTGATGGGCATATTTACACTAAAGAAAAGGTAAAATGCCACGAAGGACAGCTCTTTAAAAACTGATTATTTCTTAGAGCCAGTGTAGCAGCTCACCAGCAGGCTGTCACTTTGAACACCCTTGAGTTCCCTCAAACTGGAATTTGGAATTCTGGAAAACTCTACCGGATGAACAGAGACATCTGATTCCTAATTCTTGGGACAAAATGAAGTCTCACATGTTTATTTTTGCCTCCTCATTAGATGGAAGGTGAGACACTGGAGATGTTCACCTCAAGGGATTGAGATGGTATTAGTTAGTTTCAGGAACTCCCTAGAAGTGAGGGAAGGGAATACTTTGCCATTCCTGTCTCCTCAATCACAGGCTCTATATTTGACTCTCTGGTGTAGCTGATACCCACAGATCATCCAAAACAAGTGAGACTCCAAGAGAGGTGAGTGAGAAGGAATTGTGGGTTATCTGACTGGGATTAGAGGGTCACATCCTTTCAAAGATGTAGTTGACCCCAGTGGACATGCAGGGATCCCTGGGTGATTTCAGTCTGCCCTGACCACCACAACCTCTAGCCTCAAACAGCCAGGATTACACAGTGGAGAATGTCAACCAGATGGGCATGTCTGCTGTGATCCTGATGGTTCTCGGGGTGCTTCTCTTTCAAGCGTGGCAGTCAGAGAAGACCCCAAGATGCAGCCAGGAGATAAATCTGAGAGAGAGAAGACTGTCTGTTCAGCAAGGTAGATCCTCACCACTGAGTGGGGCAAATTCTGGAAGAAAATCTGGAGCATTACACTGAGGGAACTGTGTGTTGAGAATGTCCAGAGGAGTAAATATGGTTCGCATGTAGGAAATGTGTGGAGAGAACATTTCTTGTTTGTAGTGGACTTTTGTGCCATTAAGCTGGTAATTTCCTGTCTACCAATACTGATTGTCCCTGACTGGTCCCTGCCTTTCTCAATCCCATGACATGAGACTGCATTCATGTTGCAGGTGTGGACCCACACATATGCACACCCTCACAGACTGGTCCACTTCTATATGTATACACATTCTCCTTCATTTTGATTAACCACATCCTTTGAAGTATACTTCTGTTCCTTATAGACACAAAATCTGGTTTTGAATCACTGAATAGATGGGGTAAAAAGAGAGTCTACTTGGAAACAGATAATGGAAGACCATTCCCTAAACCCTCTCTGGACTCATAGAGCTCTTCTCCGCTCATCCGATGAGACCTGGTAGAGCTTTCCAGAATTACCATCTGTTTGAGGGAACCCAGCGGTGTTCGAAGTGACAGCCTGGTGGTGAGCTGCTACACGGGCTCAAAGAAATAATCAGTTTTTAAAATCAGGAAGGTGGAGAAGTGAACAGCAGGATCCACCTTTTCATCCCCACACATTAGCCAACTCCTTCTGGTCCCTGACTTGGGATTATATATTTCCACAGCACTTTCTATTTTTCAATCTGTCCATCTATTGTTTTAAGGAATGACATGGGATTTAAGGAATGACATGCAATCTCTCTAGGAGGAAGGATTACCACATTAACATAAATCCAATTACTCATTCAGTTTGCCATCTAGATAGAGTGATGTAGGAAATGATCAAAAAGAGTTGTAGTCTACACTCCTGAGGGAGAAGGAGGTAGTGTGCTAAAGAGGGCCATTACCCTCCTATCCCTAGTGTGGACTGTGAGCAAGAGATCCTCCTGAGGCTACACTCTCTTCCTTTAAGCTTGAAGAAGGTGTGCCAGTGGGAGGGGGCCAGCTCCTGCTCTTACCTGTCACTACCAGGGACAGGAGGTCACCCTGCTGTGACCAGCTATTCCTGCTCTGATATGCACAATGGTATCACCCTGAATCGTGTGAGCTCATGGATGCAAAGGAGAAACTGGCCTTGTTGCTGGAATCCTGCAAGGTCTTCACTAAGAAGGGTTCATAGACCTTCTCTTTATACAGAGAGTAGACATCAGCCTGCAGAGACGCCTCACCCCAGATGGTCACAGGGCTCCCCTTGGTGGCCATGGGGCTGGGATCAGCCCAGATGAAGGGTTTGAGGAGACCCCCTAGAAAGGAATCAGATGGAGAGTTGCAAGGGGGACTTCTCTCATTTCCCCACTTGTAACCCCAAGGGCCCTCCCATATTGGTCATTATCAGTCCTGCCCCTCTGTGTCCTGGGCTGCCCAGTGGGGTTGTTGGGTTGAAGCAGGATTTCTGGGGAGGGCTCACCCACCTGTGCCTGGTCCCATGGGGCCTGACACATCCTGAAAGTGTCATTAGATACAATACATATAACAACTACAATGTAAAAGGGTGAGAATACACTCATTTAGATGTTTTCAGGTTCCTACATTTCACTTGAAGAGGTAAAATACTAATTCTAAGTTGACTGTGTTAAGTTAGGTATGCATATAATAATATCTAGATTACTGCTTAACAGCACCCAAGAGGTGTAGTTAAAACCCCAATAGGGATATTCAATTGGAATCCTAAAAAGATTTCTCAAAGCCAAGAAAAGGCAGATAATGGAAATAGTAGAACAAATGAAAGAGGAGAGAAGCAAAAATAAAATGGAGATCTAATAACAATCTCATCTGTATTTACATTATATGTCAGTGGTCTAAACACAGCACTTAAAAGACAAAGATTGTAAGATAGGTTCAAGAAAAACAACTCTAAGCAAGACTCTACTATTTGTGTCTATAAGAAATTCACTTCAAATGTGATGATGTAAATAGGTTAAAAGTAAAAGAATGAAGAAAGTGGATGAACCACGAAAACACTATGCTAAGAAAAAAAATCCAGACACAGAGGTCACATCTTGTGTGACTCCATTTATATGACCTGAAGAGGCAAATTCAAGAGACAGGAAGTGGAGCAGAGATTGACAGGGGCTGGTGGCAAAAGCACCACCTGTAAATAATTATGTAATGGGTAGGGACTTTCCATTGGGATATTAAGAATGTTCTAGAAATGGATAGTGGTCATGATTGTCTAATTTGGTAATGTAGTTCATGCCACTGAATTATATATCTTAATAGTGATTAAAATGGTAAATTTTATGTTCTGTATATTCAACCATATTATAAAAAGTAGGAGAAAGAAAAATGTATAAGAGAAACACTAATCCAAAGAATATTGAAGTCATTGAATTAGCTTCTAACTGCTGCTGTCACAAATGACTACATACTTGGTGTCTTAAAACAACATAGATTATCTTAAAATTCTGGAGGTCAGAAATACAAATAGAGTCTAACAGGTATAAAGTCAAGGAATAGGGCAACATTCACTTACTTCATCTTCATTCAGAACTAGAATTCTGAATGCAATTGACTTCTAAATATTGACCATGCATTTAGTGAATCTGGAAAACTCCTTTTCATTGTTTTTTAAAAAATTTTAATTTTATTTTTTCAGTGTTCCAAGATTCATTGTTTATGCAACACACCAAGTGCTCCATGCATAACATGCCCTCCTTAATACCCACCACCAGGCTCACCTAACCCCCCATCTCCCTCCCCTCCAAAACTCTCGGTTTGTTTCTCAGAGTCCATAGTCTCTCATGGTTCATCTTCCCCTCTCCTTTTCAATTCGGGCAATACATCTTTATATTATTTTTTATTTTATTCACTTTTTTCATTTATTTTTTCATTTAAATTCAATTAGCCAAGGTATAACATCATAGTTTTTTATACAACGTTCAGTGATTCATTAGTTATGCTCAAAACTGTGAAATTTTGGAGCAATACAAGTATCATTCTATCCATTTCAGTGCTTCTCCCTTTGTTTTGTTTCATTTAATTAGTTGGTACCTCCAATTATGAATTGATTGCTGTGCTGAATACAAATGCTCAAAAGAAACATACTTGGAACATTCCTCATCACAGAGGAAAGAACTTCAAGTACATATACATATATATAATTTTTTAATTATGTCATGTTAGTCACTGTATAGCACTTCATTTGTTTTTTATGTGGTGTCCCATAATTCATTGTTTGCATATAACATCCAGTTCTCACTGCAACACATGCCCTCCTCAATACCCATCACCAGGCTAACCCATCACCCTGACCTCCTCCTCTATGAAACCCTCAGTTTGTTCCCTGGAGTCCAGAGTCTCTCATGGTTCCCCCCTCCTCTGATTTTCGCCCTCCCCACCTTTATTTTTCCCTTCCTTCTCCTAATGTTCTCCATGCTATTCCTTATGTTCCACATATGAGTGAAACTATATGCTAATTGTCTTTCTCTGCTTGACTTATTTCACTCAGCATAATCCCCTCCAGTCCCCTCCATGCTGATGTAAATGGTGGGTATCCATCCTTTCTGAAGGCTTAGTAATATTCCCTTGTATATACGAACCACATCTTCTTTATCCATTCGTCTGTTGAAGGGCATCTCAGTTCTTTCCTCAGTTTGGCTATTGTGGACATTGCTGCTGTGAACATTGATGTGCATATGGTCCTTCTTTTCACTATATCTGTATTGTTGGTGTAAATACACTGTAGTGCAATTCCTGGGTGTTAGGGTAGCTTCATTTTTAACTTTTTGAGGAACCTCTATAACTGCTTTCCAAAGTGGTTGCATCAGCTTGCATTCCCACCTATGGTGTAAGAGGGTTCCCACCATAAAAGATGATGTCCAGTTACTGATGGTTAATCATGCCTTCATAGATGGTAGGAAACACCTTTTTATTTCTGCTGAGTTTTTGTTTTCATTATGAATTGTTCGTATATTTTAACAAGTGCTTAGTCTGCATCTGTTGAAGTTATTTCTTAAATTTTAATTTTTTTTATTCCATAGGGTTTCTTAAAAATTTTTTTTAAATTTCTTTTCAGTGTAACAGTATTCATTGTTTTTGCACCACACCCAGTGCTCCATGCCATACGTGCCCTCCCTAATACCCACCACCTGGTTCCCCAAACCTCCCACCCCCCATCCCTTCAAAACCCTCAGGTTGTTTTTCAGAGTCCATAGTCTCTCATGGTTCACCTCCCCTTCCAATTTCTCTCAACTCCCCTCTCCTCTCCATCTCCCCTTGTCCTCCATGCTATTTGTTATGCTCCACAAATAAGTGAAACCATATGATAACTGACTCTCTCTGCTTGACATATTTCACTCAGCATAGTCTCTTCCAGTCCCGTCCATGTTGCTACAAAAGTTGCGTATTCATCCTTGCTGATGGAGGCATAATACTCCATAGTGTATATGGACCACGTCTTCCTTATCCATTCGTCCATTAAAGGGCATCTTGGTTCTTTCCACAGTTTGGCGACCGTGGCCATTGCTGCTATAAACATTGGGGTACAGATGGCCCTTCTTTTCACTCCATCTGTATCTTTGGGGTCAATACCCAGTAGTGCAATTGCAGGTTCATAGGGAAGCTCTCTTTTTAATTTCTTGAGGAACTTCCACACTGTTCTCCAAAGTGGCTGCACCAACTTGCATTCCCACCAACAGTGTAAGAGGGTTCCCCTTTCTCTACATCCTCTCCAACACATGTTGTTTCCTGTCTTGCTAATTGTGGCCATTCTAAGTGGTGTAAGGTGGTATCTCAATGTGCTTTTAAAAAAAAAGTTTATTTCTTTTCAGCGTAACAGTATTCATTGTTTTTGCACCACACCCAGTGCTCCATGCAATCCGTGCCCTCTCCAATAGCCACCACCTGGTTCCCTCAACCTCCCACCCCCCGCCCCTTCAAAACCCTCAGATTGTTTTTCAGAGTCCATAGTCTCTCATGGTTCAACTACCCTTCCAATTTCCCTCAACTCCCTTCTCCTCTCCATCTCCTCAATGTGCTTTTGATTTGAATCTCCCTGATGGCTAGTGATGATGAACAGTTTTTCATGTGTCTGATAGCCATTTGTATGTCTTCATTGGAGAAGTGTCTGTTCATGTCTTCTGCCCATTTTTTGATAGGATTCTCTGTTTTGTGTGTGTTGAGTTTGAGGAGTTCTTTATAGATGCTGGATATCAACCTTTTGTCTGTGCTGTCATTTGCAAATATCTTCTCCCATTCCGTGGGTTGCCTCTTTGTTTTGTTGACTGTTTCCTTTGCTGTGCAGAAGCTTTTGATCTTGATGAAGTCCCAAAAGTTCATTTTCGCTTTTGTTTCCTTTGCCTTTGGAGACATATCTTGAAAGAAGTTGCTGTGGCTGATATCGAAGAGATTACTGCCTATGTTCTCCTCTAGGATTCTGATGGACTCCTGTCTCACGTTGAGGTCTTTTATCCATTTTGAGTCTATCTGTGTGTACTGTGTAAGAGAATGGTCGAGTTTCATTCTTCTACATATAGCTGCCCAGTTTTCCCAGCACCATTTATTGAAAAGACTAAGGAAATATTGAAAAACAAAAGTTAAACTGGCGGCGTCACATTACCTGATTTCAAGCTTTACTACAAAGCTGTGACCACCAAGACAGCATGGTACTGGCATAAAAACAGGCACATAGACCAGTGGAACAGAGTAGAGAGCCCAGATATGGACCCTCAACTCTATGGTCAAATAGTCTTCGACAAAACAAGAAAAAAATATACAGTGGAAAAAAGACAGTCTCTTCAATAAGTGGGTTTCTTAAAAATTTTATTTTATTTTTTCAGTGTTCTAAGATTCATTGTTTATGTACAACACCAAGTGCTAAGTTTTTTTTACATCATTTTTAAAATTTAATTTCTTTTCAGTGTAACAGAATTCATTGTTTATGCACCACACCCAGTGCTCCATGCAATCCGTGCCCTCCTTAGTACCCACCACCAGGCTCACCCATCCCACTCTCCTCCCCTCCAAACCCCTCAGTTTAGTTTCTCAGAGTCCACAGTCTCTCCTGTCCATATATGCATATACAGTTGTTTCACATTTTTGAAATTATCAGCTTTCGCACATTTTTTATTATGTTCAGTTAGCCAACATATAGTACACCATTAGTTTTTGAGGTAGAGTTCAGTGGTTCATTAGCTGTGTATAACCCCCAGTCTCATCACAACATGTGCCACCTTTTTTGTGTTTCAGTTTATATTGCTAGGATATACACATAACAATTTTTATAGCTCCATTTCATTGTTTTGGACTGCAATATAGTATTTCTTGCATGAATATATCAACACGTATTTTTCCATTCCCATTATTATAGATATCTGGCTACAATGCATATCTAGATAATACAGGTGATAGAGATACTTTAACAACAGTATTCTTCTGACCCATAAACATGGGACATCTTTCATTTGTTTGGGTCTTCTTCATTTTCTTTCATCAAAAGTCTTACGGTTTTCAGGGTATAGCTTTCACCTCCTTGGCTAAATTTATTCCCAAATATTTTATTATTGATGTTATTATAAATGAGATTGTTTCCTCCCCTTCAACATCAATTCAGCTTTTATTGTATCTTTCAAATATCACAAATATTGTATTATGGTTGTCACAACATAACACAATAAAAAATAACAATAAAAAATAAAGTATCACAAATAAGTCTGAAAAATCATCTGGCATCTCGCAGTTTCTGTAGCTGGACAACTTAGATCTTGTTTATCAGCATGCTGAGCTGTTCTTTTCTCAGAAACATAGATACCACCCAAACGTTTTTTGGTAATCCTTCATTTTAACTCTTCTGGCCTACTGAATGGAAGCAGCTGAATTTGATACAAGTTCAATCTCATTTCCTTCAAGAGTTAACTCATCTCTCTGGGCTTGAGTTACTAAAAAGCAACACCTGGCCTCACCCAAACCCTGTGGATGTGTTTTTCACCAAAAAATTTTGGATTTTGATGGGAAAACCATTCTCCCAAATGACAACGGTATTGCTAAAGTCCTGTTGAGGTTTATGAGAGAACTAAACTGTTTGTTGCACTTAAAGCAAAAGTGCATGTCACCTTGTTATTTGAAGGGTGTGGAACAGCATACAGAGATTTGTCTGTGGGGCTACTGTGAGAATCAGCAGCACTGGACCGAGGTCTGGTCCCTACGGTACTTCAGGTCACAAGGGTTAAGATGGCCTTCATGTGGAGACACAGGACCCTGACCTGACAACTCCACTCACCAGGGGCACTTTCTGTTGGTGGCATTTGCAATGCCCACAGTCATTGCTTGGGGCCTGCTGGCTTATTCTGGGATCTCATAGAGCCTGGTTATCCTCGAGCTCAGAGCATTTCTCTTCCTGCAGGTGTAGAGGTGTAGAGGGTCATATTGCCATTGCCATGGAAATGGGTCAGCATATCTAGGACCCTCGTGTATGGTGAACCCCGGAGGAAATGGGGGTCTTTCTTCATGGGTCCCACTCTTTTCTCGCTCCAGAAGTAAGATCCATAAGGAAAGGAACTATTAACTGTGGGGCAAGAATTATTCCAGGGATTGTCATTAGAGGTTTTCCTGTGTTGGAAGCTCTCTGCCACCCAAAAGTCATTTCCACTTAAAAAAAAATTATTTTATATATATTTTAAAGATATTTAATTTATTTATTTGACAGAGAGAGATCACAAGTAGTCAGAGAGGCAGGCAGAGAGAGAGGGGAAAGCAGGGTCCCTGCTGAGCAGAGAGCCCCATATGGGCCTTGATCCCAGGACCTTGAGATCATGACCTGAGGCGAAGGGAGAGGCTTAACCCACTGAGCCACTCAGGTGCCCTATTTCCACTTTTTTTTTTAAAGATTTTATTTATTTATTTGACAGACAGAAATCACAAGTAGTCAGAGAGGCAGGCAGAGAGAGAGAGGGAGAAGCAGGCTTCCCGCTGAGGAGAGAGCCCGATGCGGGGCTCGATCCCAGGACCCTGGGATCACGACCCGAGCCGAAGGCAGAGGCTTTAACCCACTGAGCCACCCAGGCGCCCCCCTATTTCCACTTTTTAATACAACACTAAGGTCGAGGGGTTCTGTGTCTGTTTTCAAGGTCAAGCCCCTAATAAGTTTCCATCTAGGAATGGAGTGGAGAGAACTCTGACCCTGGAGACCAGCACCCTTGCACACAGCTTTCTGCCCTGAACTCTCAGAGATTAGGGATGGGACAGATGAGGAATGAGCTGGAACCGAGGTTCCTCCCAGCTGCTCAGGATGACGGTCTGGTAGGACAGAGGGCGAGTCCATGAGGAAGAACAGACAGATTCTTAGAGAGGGACCTATACGTAGCTCGGACATTTGTATGGTTTACCGCCATAATGGATTATGGGAAGCTTTTCCTCCCATTATTTATGGGGCTGAAGTTAGTCAGTTGTGCTTAAAAAATGACTGGTCTCTTCATGAACATTATGTATGTGATGGATTAATCCTATATGCAGGCTTCTTGACATGTGCTTTCCTATACACGATGTGGAGGATGAAATTGATCTGTACACTGCTGGTGGTTTCAGTTTGTGATTTTTCAACCTTAAAACATCCCATTCCACATTTGCCATTAAATACTAATTGTGTGGGATAGAACATTATGGTTTGTGTCTACACTGAGCAACACACTTGTCAATATTCTCCCACAGGCGCCACGCCGACACACGGCTGCTGCTAGGGTGTGGGCTCCTGGGGCGGAGCTGCGCCCCTTACTTTCACCAGGTGACTCTGATCTGCTCCCCAGCCTGTCCTTAGCAGTTTATACTCCTACCAGGAATGTGCTGGGATCTCAGTACACAGTATTTTCTCCAACGATGGCTGTTGCCATTGTGTTCTCTTGCCTGTCCTGTGGCTGTAGTAGGATTTGTGTGTCACAGTTTCCCTGAAACCGTGGCATTACACTGAGCTGGAAAATACCAGGATGTTTACAATACAGGGAGGCACACGTGCACGTTGGGATGACCAGTGAGGTGAGCCCACAGCTGGATCACACTCACTCGTGATGACGGTGTATCCATGACTCCCACCTGGGTGCACAGTGCGTTCACACGGCTCCTTGATGTTGCCCATGACGGGAGTGTTTACACCAAAGAAGTGGGCAAATACTACAAATCACAACTTTAAAACAAACAAACAAACAAACATTTAATCCATGGAGTCAGTGTAGCAGCTCCCCACCTGGCTACACTTCAAACACCCCTAAACTCACTCAAACTGATGGTGTTTCTGGAAGATTCCACCAGGTGTCGCCACATGAGGACAGAAGAGCTCTGTGAGTCTAGAGAGGGTTCAGGGAATAGTTTTGGATTCATCTGTTACAACGTGGTCCAAATTTTCACCCACTTATTTACTTATGAAAACAGAGTCCGTGTTTTGGGCTGAAGGGATGGAGGACAGTAGCGCCCATCAGGGAAAGTGGAAATGGAAAGTGAAGGAAAATGTATCCCACGAAGCTGGACCAGAGCTGCCGCTGTTGGAAGGTATGAACCAGCCCTGCTGTGTGGGACGAACCCTCAAGTCACAGGGATGAGGAAAGACAGGGGCAGTCAAGGATGTCCAACAATGCAGGAGGGAAACCACCACAAGTCACGAGGGATCAGTCCCGGACAGCGAGCATCCCAGACATGTCCTACCACCTGAACCATGCTCGCCCTCGATGTTGTCAGCAGACAGATCAGCAAGCATGAGCTGCAGGCTTTCTTCCAGATCCCTCTGGGCACCTGGGACGCATGCCCACAGCTCTGCCACACGGAGTGGTGGCCTTGTTCCCACTCGTGTTTAGCTCCTGGCTGCGTCTGGGGTCCTTCTCTGGCTGTGCTGAGCCTCTAGCAGCAGAATCCCGAGGACCACCAGGATCAAGGCAGCCATGCCCAGGCGGGTCAGATTCTCCACCGTGTAATCTCTGGGATCCGAGGCTAGGAATGAGGACAGAGAGGTTGCAGAGGTCAGGGTGGACCCAAACCACCCAGGATCCTGCATGTCCACCCAAGGTACCTGCCTCCCCCAAGAGAACACCCCCCTCCACAGCAGCCCCATCACTGGGACTTTCTCCTACTCACCACTGCTGGGGTCTGAGTTGTTTTGGGGTGGGCTCACGGTGCCTGCTGCTTCTGCAGGGAAGATGGAAGCAGATGGAAGGAGCTAGAGACCCCCTTCTAGCCTGTCCTCTGCTCTGTGTCTCTATCCCTCAGCCTGTCACTATGTGGTTTTTGTACAGTTCCTGAACTAGCCCTTCTCTGCACTAGGGGCTTTCCTCTGCTCTCCTCCCTGGATTCCTTCAGCCTCCTTGTTCTCTTTGATTTCAGACTCTGCTTCTGAGTCACTCGGGATAGATAGATTCTGGCTGTGCCCCACCAGCTCAGGGTTGCAGAGAAAAATGGCCTCCAGCCCAGAAATCATCATGTCCTCACACGTTCTCCGCTCAGTCTGGGACACAAGACTTCCTGGGCTCTTGTCCCTGTAGATGACAGTTCCTACTTATTCAGTAGCCGAGGTCCCAGCAGCATCCATGGGTGAGGGTCTGGAGCAGGGGCTCCTGACTGTCAGGAGTACAGAGGGGCTGATGTCTGGGGCCGGGTCCCTGTCCCTCCATGTCAACCAGCTCCCTTCCTTCAGGGTCAGCACTTTATTCTGTACCTACAGTATTCCTCCTTGGTTATGTTCATTAATTCATTCTTCATTTACTTACAGATACCCACAGTGCCACACACACACACACACACACACACACACACACACAGAGAGAGAGAGAGAGAGAGAGAGAGGGATCTGTGTGCGCACATCTACAACAGACATATAAATATGTATCCACAAAAGGTGATGGTCAGTCACTAGGTCATAGGAACACCCTTATTGCTTTCATGCAGTGTGGATAGAGATGGGAAAAAGAGCTACATAAGTAAATAAAAAATTAAATAATAAATAAATGGGATGCCTGGGTGGCTCAGATGGTTGAGCAGCTGCCTTCGGCTCAGGTCATGATCCCAGCATCCTGGGATCGAGTCCCACATTGGGCTCCTTGCTCATTGGGGAGCCTGCTTCTCCCTCTGCCTCTGCCTGCCATTCTGTCTGCCTGTGCTTGCTCTCTCTCCCTCTCTCTCTCTGACAAATAAAATAAATAAATAAATAAATAAATGAACAAAAAATAAATGAGACTCATTGAAAACATGCTAAGACCCGGGAGTGCCCAGAGCTTGTGCCCCACAAGGACCCTGTGAATCCATCTAACCCCAATGCACACAGGAGAAGGAGGACTGGTTTCTGAGTCTGGCGTCCCTGTCACCTGAGTTCCCTTTGTCATCATCTGCAGGTGCTGCTCTAGAAGGTGTGAGAAGCAGACACAGGGACACTGGACCAGGGTCCACACACAACGCAGAGTGGAAACCAGTGCACATGGACACAGGGTACAGCCTCCCTGGGGACTCCTGTGAGCCGGGATTGGCCCCTCCTGGGTCTCAGGTGTGCACTGAGGGGCATGGAGGCTCCCAGGTGAGTACGGGGGCAGCAGAGCAGTGCCCGCAGGTGGGGAGACTTCTGTGCAGGAGAGTGTCCCATGGGGCTGACAACACCATCATATTCTGCTATGGAGGGACAGGAGGTAGTGGGAGGCGCTGTCCACTCACCATCATCCTCACTCACCCCCCACGTGGCCCCTACTCCTTAGTCTGCTGAGACTGTAGGATGGGGGACACCGGGTGCACACTGTGGATCTTCCCAACCTCTCCAGGGCAGGACCCTCCTCTGTGGAGCCCCCGTGACCCCCACATGTGTTACTGTGTCAGGCTTTCCTGAGACGTGTGTCCTGAGCTGACAGAGCTTAGACAGCACAGGGTCAGGGACCCTCACCTGAGACCAGCAGCTCCAGGGGGTCACTGGGCTGTGACAACAGGTAAGGGGAGATTCTGGAAGAGCCGTAGCACCTGTAGGTCCCCCTGTGGGCTGAGGTCACAGGACTCATGGAGAATTCAGCCTGGTGCTGCCCAGCTCGGTACTGTGATCTAAGATGCAGCGGGGGATCAGCTGCCCCCTCCTTGGACAGAAGGAAAGTGTCCACAGAGCTCCGTGACTGACACAGCAGGGTCACATTCTCTCCTGGGGCCACCGTGGGTCCAGGCTGCACCGAGAGAGAGGGTGTGTAGGGCAGCTGTCCTAGAGAGAGGAAGGGCGGGTGAGGGGCTGTCCAGACCTTGCTCTGAACTGAGTCTGTCTGTGTCCTCTGAGTCTGTCCCTTCCCATCCCCCGTCTCTGTCTCTCTCTCCCTGGGGAGCCCCCACCCCTGGTCTGGGCCACCACCACCTGGGGCTCCCCTGGTGGGACCTATGCAGAGTCTGCAGTCCTGACTGATGCCGTGAGCCCTCACCTGTGAGCAGGATGTCCAGGGGGTCACTGGGGGCCGACCACTCGGAGGAGAGGTTGTGTCCACCATAGCACGTGTACCGGCCTCTGAGGGCAGGTCTCACAGGGCCCAGGGGGAAGTCTGCCCCAGAGAGCCCTGCCTGGGGCTGCCAGCCAAGCTTCCAGGGAGGGCCACGTGCTCCATCCTTCGACAGAGCAAATCTGTCATAGCCAACATCAGAGTGACACTGGAGAGTCAGGCTCTGTCCAGAGGTCACGACAGGGCCCTGCTGGGTCAGGAGGGAGGGCTTCCCCGACACACCTGGGAGAGACCAGCCATGGATGGCAGGGACTGCTTCTTCCCAAACCTCCCTTCTCCCGTCCTGACCCCCGCGTCTCACTGTCCATCACCGTCAGTGACGCTGACCTGTGAGTCCCTGTGGTCCCCTCACCCACCCTCTCATTGGGGCTCCCCTGGGAGCAGAGTCCCTGTTAACCTGTCTGGTGCCTCAAAACACGGATGGGGCAACAGACTTTCTCACCTGAGACCAGCAGCTCCAGGGGGACACTGGGGTCCGACCACACCAGGGGGGTGTTGCTGTAATAGCCGTAGCATCTGAATCTCCACTTGTGGTTGGGGGTCACGGGGCCCACAGGGAACAGGGCCTGGGTCCCGCCACGGGGGGCTGCCTGGGAGACCAGGGTCCAGGAGGGCTGGCGCTCTCCTTCCTTCATCAGGACGAACCTGTGGAATCCCATCCATGAGGCACACTGGAGGGTAACGTTCCCTCCTGAGGTCACCACAGGGCTGGGCAGGGCTGAGAGGCTGGGTTTGCCCTGGGATCCTAGGAGAGGAGGAGGGGGTGGTGTTAAATGGGGCTCAGACCCTCACATTATCCCCAGGCTGGGCTGTGTTAGGGAGACCCCTGAGAGCCGACCCCCTTCCTGAGGGCAGAGTCTGAGTCTGGGACCCTGAGTGGGCTCCCACCTGTCACCACCACAAGCTCCAGGGGGTCACTGGGCTCTGACCAGCCAGTGGGACTGAGAAAGTCACAGCGGTATCTTCCTGCATATACATCTGTCATGTGTGTGATGGAGAACTTGGCCTTGTCCCTGGGTTCCACTGTCTTCTCTCTGTCCCAGGTCCTTGACTCTCCCTCTTTACGCAGGTGGTACTCCTGGGCCTCCAATGCCCCCTGACACCAGATGGTCACAGGTGTCCCCCAGGGAATCACAGAGCCTGGTTCAGCCCAGATGGTGGGTTTGGGGAGGGTCCCTGGAAGGAAACAGAGGCTGGGACACAGACTTTCCAGGTCTCAGTTCAGCCTCAAACTCCTAGACATTCCCGTCGGTCTGTCCAGAACTTCTATTCTCCATCCCCCGTTGCCTGGTGGATGACTCCTGTCCCCACTGAGGAGGTGGGCCTAGGACCCCTGGGGACAGACTCACCTGTCTGCGCTCTGGTCCTGGGGCTCACACTCAGCCCTGGAAGAGAGTCCCTGTGAGAGGTTTGCCCCGAATCCTAGCAGAACCCCTCCTCCCCTGAGCCTCCTGAGCCTGGGGCCTGGGAGAGACCAGGGTCTAACTGTGGAGCGGTTCCCTCCCAGAGTAGGGTGTCCCCTCCCCTACTCAGATCTCACCGAGACAGAGCAGGGCAGTGAGGGTGGGGGTCATGGCGTCTCCTCTCTCTGGTTCTGGCGGTGCAGACAGAGGCCCCACTGCAACCGTGGGACAGACAGACACACAGGGTGTGGCCACACGGAGGCCTGTCCTGCCTGTCACAGGGTTGTCACGTCAGCAGTCCCCAGAAAGGCGAACAGTCCCTCCCGAGACCCAGCCTAGCTCTGGTGTCCATGACGGTGAGGCAGGCGGACCCTGAGGCTTCCTGAGATGCCCCATCCAGGTGAGGGGACCAGGGCAGGTCCTTCCCTCCCAGAGGTAGCCCATTTGGTCTCCTTCTTCCTCAGCACATCCGGGGTCCCCACCATGGCAAGGGTCCCCAGACCCCGGGAATGCTGTGAAGGATGTGGGTTCCTGCTGCCCTGCGGAGGTCATGTCAGCACCGACACCTGTGACAAATCTGCTCTGCTCAGGATGAAATCATGGTGGCAATGAGGCCAGGGGAGAAATAGGGGCAAATAAGGAAGGAAACACAGCCCCTCTCCTGGCCCTGGAGCGTGGGCTTTCTTTCTGCACAGCCTCTGTGGATTTCTCTATTTTCCTCTGACACTGTCCACTTCCCCTTCCTGGGAGCACATCTCTGAGTCTGGGCTGGTTCCTCTGTCCCTTGATCCAGGAGCAGAGACGTCCTCCCCACATCCGGTGTCCTTTCCGTGAGCTGTAGGGAGCAATTCATGGGTGAGTGCTGTGATTTGGGGAACAAAGCTGATTCTCATGTGAGTACTACTGCTGTGTCCGCTGCCCTGGTGACCTTGTGCACATCACCTGGTCTGTAGCCTGCTGCCCTGAACCCCACTCAAAGTGGTTGTGGGGTCAGGGGGACCTTAAACGTGGGTGCAATCAGTCATTGATAGTTTCCTGACCTGATTAAGAGGGGTGTGGCTGAGATACAAGAGGTCCATGTGTCAGACTCCACAATCAGGGTGGACCAGAGATACTCGCCCTCGAGAGACCCTATGTGTCCCTACAGCTGAGAAATGCTGTTGGTGATGTTTCTGAAAGGTTTACAATAACATTTTGTAGGAAATATGAAAGAAGAGTTCGGGAATTGAGGGGGACTACAACAGAACAGAGATGAAAGCTGAGTGACCACAGTGCCTGGAGTCCAGCTGAGGGTGGTCAAATATGACTTCCGCCTCTGTGTGGCCAGAAGAGGTGCCACATTCTAGCAGGCAGGAAGGGTATTGAGTTTCAGGGTGACTGTGGAATCAGCGAGACCCCTCCACTATGTGTGGGGTGGCCACTGGCATGTCTCTGTGCTCTGCCTGAGCCCAGAGGTCAGCCCTGAGCCACATCCCCTCTGTGTGTGTGTGGAATGGTTCTGTCCCGTGGACCCACCCTCCACTGGTGTCTGCCCATGGGTCGGTGTGCGGTTCCCATGAGAGCCATCCCTGATGGACACATTCCTGCTCAGACGTTAAGTTCGGAGAGAGGATGCACAGGGCAGAGCGACAGGGACCATCCACCCCTTACAGTCCTGAAATCAGGGCAGCTCTGGAATCAACTGTGTCTGGAACTCAGGGGTGTGGGAGGTGAGTGTGGGTGTGGGAGGTGAATGGACATCAGAGAGTGGCCCCGATATGTGAGCAGTGCTATGGAAGACTGGGTGCAGAGTGGTCCGTCATCGTCCAGGTCATGGAACAGTAGGAATGTGGGAAAGACATTTTGCACTAAGAATGTGAAATATTGAAGGGAAGAGACAAGAAGGTGGAAGAGTGGGAGACCCCGTCTCATCCGATCCCTTGAATTTAACTACGTAACTATCAATCCATTCTGCACAACATGAATTCAACCTGAGATCCAAGCAAAAAAAATACCTGGAACTCTACAAGTGGAGAAGAGAGCACTTTTTTCAAGGTGGGATGTCCAGAGATGTGAATCTGAGGGGAGATACCAAAGACAAAGGGAGGGACGGGAGCCTTCTTGTGTCCTCCACTAAGAAGTGTTATAGCCCCCGAGGGCAAAATATGAACCCTTACAAATCTCCTCCAGTGAGAGATATGGCTGCCTGAAAGGGGCTCTTGGGATGAAACAGACAGACTTCTAGGTGGGTCAGTGTGGTCCCTGGACCCCAGGAGCCTCAAAAATAATGTAGTGCCTGAGCCGGTAGAGTTCCTAAGCAGCGGAGCGGGGAAACTGGTTATGGTCAGTGAGCCTGGGGGTCGGGGGGACTCTCAGCTTGACTTACCACAAACCCCGAGCTGTGTCAACTGCGGAGACTGCTGTCAGCCTGGGCACCCTGCAGAGGACTGGAACATGGGGACCTCCCACCATCCTCCAGGATGGGCAAAATGGGTCCACTCTCGACTGGGCAGCAGCTCTGAGGGTGACAGGCCACTAAAGGACAGTACAGAGCTGCCCTCTGCCTTCCCCCAGGAGGGGCAGAGCTTGTGCGTTCCATACGGTGACTGCTCTCAGTTCCAGTACCCTACAAAGGGCAGTATCGTGGGACCCTCGACTTTCTCCTGAAGGATCAGGTGGTCATGCACCGCAGGAGTCTGCTGAGTTTGGCACACATAAAAGTCAGGACCTTTATTTTTTTTAAGATTTTATTTATTTATTTGACAGATTAAGAGATATTGAACATGAGTGGGGTTAGGGGTTGGCAGCAGGGAGAGGGAGAAGGAGAAGGAGGCTCCCCGTGGAGCAGGAAGCCTGATCCAGAGTTTTTTTTTAAATTTTTTATTTCTTTTCAGCGTAACAGTATTCATTGTTTTTGCACCACACCCAGTGCTCCGTGCAATCCGTGCCCTCCCTAATACCCACCACCTGGTTCCCCCAACCTCCCACCCCCTGCCCCTTCAAAACCCTCAGATTGTTTTTCAGAGTCCATAGTCTCTTGTGGTTCACCTTAAACAAGGGGAGAAGGAGAGGAGAAGTCAGAACCTTTTATCTCAGAGGGTTCACTGAAGGGAGGGGACCACAGTCTTTTCAGCTCTGGACTGCAGATTGGGGCACAGCGATTTTTATTTTGATCCTCTAAAGAGCCACAGAAAGCCTTCAGGGGAAAAAAGGCACACAGAGAATGAGCTTACACTGAGCCTAGCCCACTGGCAAGGGGCAGTGAACTCCCACCCTGAGGAGGACATCTGAGAAGCAGCATCGCAGCAGGCCCTCCCCCAGAAGACACAGGTGCACAAGTTAATGGATTTCAGAAGAGTGTAAAACTCCAGCACTATGGGAACATAGTAGAGAGAATTCCATTTTTCCCCCCTCACGATTCATTCTCTTTCAGTTTAAAATTTTCCATTTCTCTTCAAAACCCTTTTAAAGGAGCAGGGGTGGGAGGTTGGGGGAGCCAGGTGGTGGGTATTAAGGAGGGCACGTATTGCATGGAACACTGGGTGCGGTGCATAAACAATGAATTGTTACACTCAAAAGAAATTTAAAAAATCTGTAATAAATACAGCAAAATGAAAATAAATTTCAATTTCTCTTTTTTTTGTTTCTCTCTTTTTTCTTTTTCTTTTTTTTAAATTTCTTTTCAGCATAACAGAATTCATTGTTTCTGCACCACACCCAGTGCTCCATGCAATACGTGCCCTCCTTAATACCCACCACCTGGCTCCCCCACCCTCCCACCCCCTGCTTCTTCAAAACCCGCAGATTGTTTTTCAGAGTCCATAGTCCCTCATGGTTCACCTCCCCTTCCAATTTCCCTCAACTCCCTTCTCCTCTCCATCTCCCCTTGTCCTCCATGCTATTTGTTTTGCTCCACAAATAAGTGAAACCATATGATAATTGACTCTCTCTGCTTGACTTATTTCACTCAGCATCATCTCTTCCAGTCCCGTCCATGTTGCTACAAAAGTTGCGTATTCATCCTTTCTGATGGAGGCATAATACTCCATCGTGTATATGGACCACATCTTCCTTATCCATTCGTCCGTTGAAGGGCATCTTGGTTCTTTCCACAGTTTGGCGACCGTGGCCATTGCTGCTATGAACATTGGGGTACAGATGGCCCTTCTTTTCACTCTATCTGTATCTTTGGGGTAAATTCCCAGTAGTGCAATGGCAGGGTCATAGGGAAGCTCTCTTTTTAATTTCTTGAGGAATCTCCACACTGTTCTCCAAAGTGGCTGCACCAACTTGCATTCCCACCAACAGTGTAAGATGGTTCCCCTTTCTCCACATTCCCTCCAACACATGTTGTTTCCTGTCTTGCTAATTGTAGCCATTCTAACTGGTATAAGGTGATATCTCAATGTGGTTTTAATTTGAATCTCCCTGATGGCTAGTGATGATGAACATTTTTTCATGGGTCTGATAGCCATTTGTATGTCTTCATTGGAGAAGTGTCTGTTCATGTCTTCTGCCCATTTTTTGATATGATTGTCTGTTTTGTGTGTGTTGAGTTTGAGGAGTTCTTTATGGATCCTGGATATCAACCTTTTGTCTGTACTGTCATTTGCAAATATCTTCTCCCATTCCGTGGGTTGCCGCTTTGTTTTGTTGACTGTTTCCTTTGCTGTGCAGAAGCTTTTGATCTTGATGAAGTCCCAAAAGTTCATCTTCGCTTTTGTTTCCATTGCCTTTGGAGACATATCTTGAAAGAAGTTGCTGTGGCTGATATCGAAGAGGTTACTGCCTATGTTCTCCTCTAGGATTCTGATGGATTCCTGTCTCACGTTGAGGTCTTTTATAATTTTGAGTTTATCTTTGTGTATGGTGTAAGAGAATGTTCGAGTTTCATTCTTCTGCATATAGCTGTCCAGTTTTCCCAGCACCATTTATTGAAGAGACTTTTTTCCACTGTATATTTTTTCCTGTTTTGTCGAAGATTATTTGCCCATAGAGTTGAGGGTCCATATCTGGGCTCTCTCCTCTGTTCCACTGGCCTATGTGTCTGTTTTTATACCAGTACCATGCTGTCTTGGGGATCACAGCTTTGTAGTAAAGCTTGAAATCAGGTAACGTGATGCCCCCAGTTGTATTTTTGTTTTTCAACATTTCCTTAGCAATTCGGGGTCTCTTCTGGTTCCATACAAATTTTTGGATTATTTACTCCAGCTCTTTGAAGAATACTGGTGGAATTTTGATAGGAATGGCATTAAAAGTATAGATTGCTCTAGGCAGTATAGACATTTTAACAATGTTTATTCTTCCGATCCAAGAGCATGGAATGGTCTTCCATCTTTTTGTGTCTTCTTCAATTTCTTTCAAGAGTGTTCTGTAGTTCCTCGAGTATAGATCCTTAACCTCTTTGGTTAGGTTTATTCCCAGGTATCTTATGGTTCTTGGTGCTATGGTAAATGGAATCGATTCTCTAATTTCCCTTTCTGTATTTTCATTGTTAGTGTATAAGAAAGCCACTGATTTCTGTGCATTGACTTTGTATCCTTCCACGTTGCTGAATTGCTGTATGAGTTCTAGTAGTTTGGGGGTGGAGTCTTTAGGGTTTTTCATATAAAGAATCATGTCATCTGTGAAGAGAGAGAGTTTGACTTCTTCATTGCCAATTTGGATACCTTTTATTTCTCTTTGTTGTCTGATTGCTCTTGCTAGGACTTCTAATACTATGTTGAACATGACAGATTCCCTGGGGAATTCTACCAAACTTTCCAAGAAGAAATAACATCTATTCTCCTGAAGCTGTTTCAAAAAATTGAAGCAGAAGGAAAACTTCCAGTCTCTCTTTTTTTAATTCTTTTCAGCTTAACAGTATTCATTGTTTTTGCACCACACCCAGTTCTCCATGCAATCCGTGCCCTCTCTAATACCCACCACCTGGTTCCCCCAACCTCCCACCCCTTGCCCTTCAAAACCCTCAGATTGTTTGTCAGAGTCCATAGTCTCTCATGGTTCACCTCCCCTTCCAATTTCCCTCAACTCCCTTCTCCTCCCCATCTCCCCTTGTCCTCCATGCCATTTGTTATGCTCCACAAATAAGTGAGAACATATGATAATTGACTCTCTCTGCTTGACTTACTTCACTCAGCATAATCTCTTCCAAACTCAACACACACAAAAGAGATAATCATGTCAAAAATAATGGGCAGAAAATATGAACAGACACTTCTCCAATGAAGACACACAAATGGCTATCAGACATATGAAAAAATGTTCATCATCACTAGCCATCAGGGAGATTCAAATTAAAACCACATTGAGATACCACCTTACACCAGTTAGAATGGCCACAATTAGCAAGACAGGAAACAACATGTGTTGGAGAGGATGTGGAGAAAGGGGAACCCTCTTACACTGTTGGTGGGAATGCAAGTTGGTGCAGCCACTTTGGAAATCAGTGTGGAGATTCCTCAAGAAATTTAAAATAGAGCTTCCCTATGACCCTGCAATTCCAGACTCTTTTATGAAGCCAGCATTACCTATTCCCCAAACCAGGCAAAGACCCCACCAAAAAGGAGAATTTCAGACCAATGTCACTGATGAATATGGATGCTAAGATTCTCAACAAGATCCTAGCAAACAGGATCCAACAGCACATTAAAAAGATTATCCACCATGACCAGGTGGGATTCATCCCTGGGTTACAAGGATGGTTCAACATTCGCAAATCAATCAATGTGATAGAACAAATCAATAAAAGAAGAGAGAAGAACCACATGGTCCTCTCAATTGATGCAGAAAAAGCATTTGACAAAATTCAGCATCCGTTCCTGATTAAAACGGTTTCAAGTATACGGATAGTGGGAACATTCTTCAACTTCATAAAATCTGTCTATGAAAGACCCACAGCAAATATCATCCTCAATGGGAAAAAGCTCACAGCCTTACCGTTGAGATCAGAAACACACCAAGGATGCCCACTATCACCACTCTTGTCCAATAAATTAAATCTTTTTCTTTAAAATTTTTAAAACATTTTTTATTTATTTTCAGCTTAACAGTATTCATTGTTTTTGTACCACACCCAGTGCTCCATGCAATACGTGCCCTCTCCAATACCCACCACCTGGTTCCCCCACCTCCCACCCACCCCCCACTCCTTCAGACCCTTCAGATTGTTTTTCAGCGTCCACAGTCTCTCATGGTTCACCTCCCCTTCCAATCTCCCCCAACTCCCTTCTCCTAACTCCCCATGTCCTCCATGCTATTTGTTATGCTCCACAAATAAGTGAAACCATATGATAATTGGCTCTCTCTGCTTGACTTATTTCACTCAGCATCATCTCTTCCAGTCCCGTCCATGTTGCTACAAAAGTTGGGTATTCATCCTTTCTGATGGAGGCATAATACTCCATAGTGTATATGGACCACATCTTCCTTATCCATTCGTCCGTTGAAGGGCATCTTGGTTCTTTCCACAGTTTGGCGACCATGGCCATTGCTGCTATAAACATTGGGGTACAGATGGCCCTTCTTTTCACTACATCTGTATCTTCGGGGTCAATACCCAGTAGTGCAATTGCAGGGTCATAGGGAAGTTCTATTTTTAATTTCTTGAGGAATCTCCACACTGTTCTCCAAAGAGGCTGCACCAACTTGCATTCCCACCAACAGTGTAAGAGGGTTCCCCTTTCTCCACATCCCCTCCAACACATGTTGTTTCCTGTCCTGGTACTTTTGGCCATTCTAACTGGTGTAAGGTGGTATCTCAATGTGGTTTTGATTTGAATCTCCCTGATGGCTAGTGATGATGAACATTGTTTCATGTGTCTGATAGCCATTTGTATGTCTTCATTGGAGAAGGGTCTGTTCATGTCTTCTGCCCATTTTTTGATATGATTCTCTGTTTTGTGTGTGTTGAGTTTGAGGAGTTCTTTATAGATCCTGGATATCAATCTTTTGTCTGTACTGTCATTTGCAAATATCTTCTCCCATTCCATGGGTTGCCTCTTTGTTATCTTGACTGTTTCCTTTGCTGTGCAGAAGCTTTTGATTTTGATGAAGTCCCAAAAGTTTATTTTGGCTTTTTATACATTGCTGAATCTCATCTGTGAACATTTTGTTTAGAGATTCACATTGGAGTTAATGTCAGGGAACTTTCTGTATCTTTCCATTCAGGAATTTCCTTGCCTAGTTTGGTGTCTATTTCTTCGTAGAATGATACAATATTGTTTCTTTTTTTATTCTCAGGAAGGGCACGTATAATTTCATTGTGTGTATGCATGTGTGTGTTTGAGCATATGCGTGTGTGTGAGTGTTTGCATGTATATGTTTGCATGTGAGTATGCGTGTGTGCATGTATGCATTGTATCCACGTGGGCGCCAGAGCATGTGTGTTTCCTAAGGGCATCAGTGTTTGGAGGAAATTGCCAATGAAGCTTCCTCAATAGACACAAATGTATATTACAAAATGATTATCGCCATGCCATTAGCTCACACTTCCATGCCATACCATATCTGCCTTTCTTGTATGTGATGAGAACATTTAGATCTACACTCTTTGCAACATTCAAGAATAGGTTACAGTGTTATAAGCTGTGGTCATGATGTGGTACATGATTTCCCCAGATCTTGTGGTCTTATAACTTTAGAGACCTTGTTCATCTACCTATAATCCTGACCAACACCTCCCCATTTCCACACTGCAGCACAGCCAGCCACAACTTTGCTCTCTATTTCTCTCAGTTTCCACATACTTCAGATGGGGGATGGTTTGATCACAGTCAATGCATTCAATGTATTCATAAGGTGATACATATTTACTACTTCTCCATCAATTTAATAGCTTCTATTTCAAGAATTTTATCCATTTCATCTACATTGTCTCATATATCAGCATAAAAGAGTTAATAATGTTCCATTCTAAATTTAAAGTCTGTAGGATGGGATGCCATCCTCATAATGGTGATGTGTACCTCCTCCCTTTCTCTCTCTCTCACCTCTTGGTTTTGTGGCTAGGATTTATAAATGTTACCACTGCTTACAAAAAGGAACACTTTCAGCTTTATTGATTTTTCTCTATTTTTAAATTTGTCCTCATTTCTAGCCAGGTCTTGTCTTTACTTTTGTTTGAATAACTTGCTCTTCTTTTTCCAAATTCTCGATAGAATAGGTTCTGTCATTAATTATTTTAGGCTTTTTCTTTTCTAATAGATTGGTTCTTGGTTCTTATTTTCCCATTTCTTAGGTTTGATTTGTAACATTTACACTGTCCTTCAGTGTAAACATTCTCTCATTTCCATTAGGATTTTGTCATTTCATTCATGGGTAATTGGGAAGTCTGTTGCTTTGATTTCCAAAGTGTAGGGGTATTTCTATCTTTGATGGCAGAATCAGTGACTCCCAGAGGGTCCCAGGAGTTCTTACTGGTCCATGTGAAGAGTCCAGGCTGGCTGGGGTCATCATTAGGTGACACCCACTATGGGCAGCTCCTGTGCCTTCCAGGGTCCCTGTGGTTCCCCCCTCCCTGGGGTGTGGGGTCTGGGACCCTCCTGGGCTACTGGAAGGCCAGAGCAGCATACACGCTGGGCTTTGCTGGGGGATCCCCTGATTGGGAATGAGGGGATGCCCTTGTCTCCTGTCTGAGGGTCAAGCAGTTCAGCTGGGCGTAGGTCACATCCTGGAGAGTGTCAGATGCAGTAACCTGCAGTGGGAGAGAAGGGGCGATTTGTGATTGAGGAGGGGGAGCCTTGAGGCTTGGAGAAGAAGGGACCCACCTGACAATCTGTCTGCCTGTCTTCCTCTGCTTGTCTGTCCTCCGAGTCCAGCAATCCCTCTGACATGGGGGAAGGAGAAGTGGCCAGTCCCCAGCTGAGTCTTGATCTTGACCGGCTCACCTGGGCGTACGTTGGTCCCTGGGGGTCTTCATCTTGTGTGTTCTGCTGCGGACAGACAGTGAGGGGGAGGTTTGTCTCCTTGATTTCCCTCTATGGCCTCAGACAATTTTCCCCATGGTTGCCAGAGCAATGCTTCCAAACTTTCCTGCCCATTGGGTCACTTTCCTGGTGAGCTCTGCAGGGGCTTCCTGAGCCTTGGGGTGTGTGATTTGTACTCTGGCTCTGATTCTATTCCGGACAGTGTTTCTTGCTCATTTGGTTGCAGCTGCATGGGCCATGCTCCTGATAAAGCATGTTGCTGCCTCAGGACCTTTGCACCTGCTACTCTGTACCCTACTTTATTTTCCTTGGCCCCATGTTGCCCTCGAGGATGCTGCCCACTTCCGTGCATATTGTCTACGACCCACAAGGCAAGCTCACGGAGGATGGGTCAGATTTGCTCACAGCTATGCAGGCAGCACTAGGTGGGGCCTGGCAAATGCTGGGCTCCCTATGCCTTTTGCTGGCTGAATGAATGAAGGGGCTTAGTGACCAGTGGGAGAATCATTTCTTCATGCACCCTCTTGAGACGTGGGCATGCACCCCGACAACCAGAAGTCAGATAGTGGTTGGGGAGCCACACAAGGGAGCACAAAGGAGGCCCCACGATTTCACAGTGGGCTGACCCAGAGTGCCCAAGGAGCGTGAAGGCATCTGAGGGACACTACTGAGACTGGGTGGTGTGAGGACACGGAAGTGTCCACTGGATTCAGTTTGGCACCACGAGAGCCCTGGTGTCTGCACGAGGGCGGGGGTCTCACCCGATGGTCCAGCTCCACCCCCTCCTCAGGCTGAATGTCTTGAATGGCAGCGTCTGCTGGGACAGAACGGGGTGTGTCTCTTGGCAAGGTCCCCTGAGCCCCCTCTCAGGGCTGCAGACCCCACCTTGCTCCCAAATAGGGCCTCTCCCATACCAGGGATTCAGCAGTGGGCTGAGGGGCATGTGGGAATTCAGTCCTCACCCCGGACCCGGACCCTCCCAGCCCACCCCCAGGGTGGCCCCCTTCCTCTCACAGAGGCTCTCCTCCTGGGCGGCAGGGACTGGGCTGGAGCTGGGGAGGAGACAGCATGTTAGGGGGCATAGTGGGGGCAGGTGGGTGGGAGTCTGGGGCACTGCAGGCAGGAGTTACCTGTTGTGCAGGCCTCTGTCCTTGGGCTCCAGGTCTGCAGCCCCTGAAGGACGTTGGGAATCAGTCTCCCTCTGGGCTGGGAGGTTACAACCTGCCCCCAACCATGTGATTCCAGGGAAAGGCACCCTTCACACATACTCTCTGTGTGTTTCTCCAACTCCCCAGATTGAGTGGAGGGAAGTACCTTCAACTGGCTCGTGGGTACCATCCTGGGGGTTTCTTTCTAGATTCTCTGGGTTGAGATTCTGCACAGGTGTCTTTCTACACCGGCCTTTCCCATCGCTCTGGTTTTCCTGACTGCTGCCCTGAGCCCACCCTTGGTTGGCCCACAGGGCAGCCACCACCCCCTGGGACATGTCACCTCCTTCCCTTCTCACCCGGCTTCCTGCCTTTGACCCGACGCTGGTGGTGAATTAGGAGGAGGACAAGAAGGCTGAGCAGCAGGACAAAGGCCACTGAGGCCGTGATGAGGACGTACAGGTACCAGTGGGGACCTTATGCAGGAGCAACACCATGAATGAACCAGTGATGCCATTTAATTGAGCACCTACTGTGTGCAAGGCACCTGCTGGGCTCTGTGCACTCAGCTCTGACCCTGTCAATGATCACCCAGCAGACGACTGCTGCCCCTCCTGCCCACTCCACAGATAGAAAACTGAGACACAGAGAGGTCATGCACATGTCTCAGGTCGCTCAGCATGGAGGCAGCAGGGCTGAGACTGAAACCAGGGCTATGGGTTCCCTGTGTTCTCCTCATGCTGTCCCCTGTGCAGACACCAGCTCAGGGCTCTGGGCTCCTCATATGGGGCCCGGCCTGTCTCAGCATCTTCTTCTGGAGCTGAGGGTCCTTCCAGAGTCCCCTTATTACCTGAATGCCCCCAGCCATTGTCCTCCCTCCCCTCCCCGTACAATGTCACTGTCATTGCTGCAAAGGGACAGAACTCCCCATAGATCACGACCTGGGGGGCTTCCCCGTGAGCCCTCCTCTCCCAGGATGAGAGCCATGGTCTAATGGGAAATCTACTCTGTCCACGACTCTTTTCTTTACACTTGGGGAAACTGAGGCCCACACAGGGGAGGGGCATGTGCCAGCCAGCACCTCCAGAAGACCCTGAACTGAGGGGGCAACTCAGAGCTCTCCATGGACCCATCCACCAAGGCTGATAGAGACCCTCACTCACCCTTAGAGCCTCCTGGGGTCAGCAAGGGTGAGGGGTGGGACCTGCCATGCTCCACACTGCACCTGGCTGCTCCTCCCCCACAAGGGACCCCTGCCCCCCACAAGCCTCAGAGCCCCGGGGCGCTGTCGTCCCCCAGGCATCTCTGAGAGCCTAGAAGAAAATCCCCTGGAAAGCAGCTCCTGTGACTCACCATCTGCTGAGCCTGGCCCTGTGGTCGGGGGGCTGGGGTCCATAGAGGGTCCTGGGGAAAAGACAGGAGTGTGGAGGGGCTGGAGCTTCCCCTGAGACCCTGTCTCTGCTCACACTCTTCCTCCTCATGTGCCCTGTGACCCCCAAGCTCCTCCTCCACCGGAAGAATCCTGGGGCTGGGGCGAGGGATGGGCAAGCGTGAGAGGACCTGTTTCCCTCCTGCACCGTGAGGGGCGGACCCTCTCCACTGATGTTCCCTTGGAGCCCCTCACTCCCATCCTAGACCAGAACCCTCCTGGACACAGGGCCCTGAAGCAATGTTGGGACACAGAGGGGACAGGGTCAGCAAACCTCACCTGAGACCAGGAGCTCCAGGGGGTCACTGGGCTGGGACAACAGGTAGGGGGAGGTGCTGGCAGAGCCATAGCACCTGTAGGTCCCCCCATGGGCTGAGGTCACAGGACTCATGGGGAATTCAGCCTGGTGCTGCCCAGCTCGGTACTGTGATCTAAGACGCAGAGGGGGATCGGCTGCCCCCTCCTTGGACAGAAGGAAAGTGTCCACAGGGCTCCGTGATTGACACAGCAGGGTCACATTCTCTCCTGGGGCCACTGTGGGTCCCAGCTGCACCGAGAGGGAGGGTGTGTAGGGCAGCTGTCCTAGAGAGAGGAAGGGCGGGTGAGGGGCTGTCCAGACCTTGTTCTGAACTGTGTCTGTCTGAGTCCCCCGAGTCTGTGCTGTCCTATCCCCTGTCTCTCTCTGTCTCTCTCCCTCCCAGGGGACCCCACACCCCTGGTCCTAGCCACCACCTGGGGCTCCATTGGTAGGACCTGTGCAAAGTCTGGGGTCCTGACCAATGCCATAGCCCTCACCTGCAACCAGGATGTCCAGGGGTTCACTGGGGGTCGACCACTCGGAGGAGAGGTTGTGTCCACCGTAGCACGTGTACCGGCCCCCGTGGGAGGGTCTCACAGGGCCCAGGGGGAAGTCTGACCCAGAGATCCCAGAGTGGGGCTGTCGGCCAAGCTGCTGGGGAGGGTCAGGTGCCCCCTCCTTGGACAGAGCGAATCTCTCGTAGCTGACATCAGAGCGACACTGGAGGGTCAGGCTCTGTCCAGAGGTCACAACAGGGCCCTGCTGGGTCAGGAGGGAGGGCTTCCCCGACACACCTGGGAAAGACCAGCCCTGGATGGCAGGGACTGCTTCTCCCCAAACCTCCCTTCTCCCGTCCTGACCCCTAGGTCTCATGGTCTGTCACCTCCAGTGACTCTGACCTGTGAGTCCCCATGGTCCCCTCACCCACCCTCTCATTGGGGCTCCCCTGGGAGCAGAGTCCCCGTTAACCTGTCTGGTGCCTCAAAACACGGATGGGGCACCAGTCAGACTTTCTCACCTGAGACCAGCAGCTCCAGGGGGTCACTGGGGGCCGACCACACCTGGGGGGTGTTGCTGTAATAGCCGTAGCATCGGAACGTCCACCTGAGGCTGGGGGTCACGGGGCCCACAGGGAACAGGGCCTGGGTCCCCCCACTGGGGACTGACTGGGAGACCAGGGTCCAGGAGGGCTGGCGCTCTCCTTCCTTCATCAGGATGAACCTGTGGATTCCCATCCATGAGGCACACTGGAGGGTCACATTCCCTCCTGAGGTCACCACAGGGCTGGGCAGGGCTGAGAGGCTGGGTTTGCCCTGGGATCCTAGGAGAGGAGGAGGGGGTGGTGTTAAATTGGGTTCAGACCCCCCACGTTATCCCAGGCTGGGCTGTGAGAGGGAGGCACCTGAGAGCCGACCCCCTTCCTGAGGGCAGAGCCTGGGGCTGGGACCCTGAGTGGGCTCCCACCTGTCATCACCACCAGCTCCAGGGGGTCACTGGGCTCTGACCAGCCAGTGGGACTGAGATAGTCACAGCGGTATCTTCCTGCATATATGTCTGTCATGTGTGTGATGGAGAACTTAGCCTTGTCCCTGGGCTCCAGTGGCTTCTGTCTGTCCCAGGTCCTTGACTCTCCCTCTTTACACAGGTGGTACTCCTGGGCCTCCAGGGTCCCCTGACACCAGATGGTCACAGGTGTCCCCCAGGGCATCACAGAGCTGGGTTCAGCCCAGATGGTGGGTTTGGGACGGGTCCCTGGAAGGAAACAGAGGCTGGGACACAGACCTTCCCCACCCCCAGGTCCCAGCTCAGCCCCAAGCCCCCAGACATTCCCCTCCGTCAGCCCAGAGCTGTTGTTCTCCATCCGCTGCTGCCTGGTGGGTGACCCCTGTCCCCAGTGAGGAGGGACTGGGACCTCTGGTGACAGACTCACCTGCCTGTGCTCGGGTCCTGGGGCACACACTCAGCCCTGGAAGAGAGTCCCTGTGAGAGGTTTGCCCCGAATCCTCACAGATCCCCTCCTCCCCATGAGCCTCCTGAGCCTAGGGCCTCTGACAGACCAGGGCTTGGCTGTGGGGCGGGTCCCTCCCAGACTAAGGTGTCCCCTCCCCTCCTCAGATCTCACCAAGACAGAGCAGGGCTGTGAGGGTGGGGGTCATGGCGTCTCCTCTTCCTCGTTCCGATTGTGCAGAAGGAGGTGACCTGTCCTGTGACTGCAGGACAGGCAGACACACACGGTGTGGGCACTCGGAGGCCAGCCCTCCCCATCACGGGTTTGTCATGTCAGCTGCCCCACAGGAAGGGGAACAGTGTGGCTGTCATTTCCCCGGGGCTGAGGCTAGGGCAGGCAATGGGCTTTGCAGATGTTTCTGACCACATCTGAGGCTCCCTCCCGACCATGAACTCCTGTCTTCCTGGCCCGATAACCCCCCTTGTGGACCAAGCTCCAAAAGGTTTTATTGAATGCTTGCATTTTGTCTGGTCCAGAAACACTAGACTGGACTAGCCTAATTCGAGCTAGTTTGCGGAGCTCAGATTAGCAAAACAGAAAACTAAAAGCAAAAAAGCACAATCAAAAAAGGACTGTCTGGTGTATTATTTTCCTGTTGCTTTCTTGCCATAACCAATCACTACAAGCTGGTGGGTTAAAGCAGCACAGACGTATTATCTTATCATTCCAAAGGGCAGAATTCCAACATGGACACCCCTGAGTTACAGTTGAGGTGTCCTGGGCTGTGCTCCTTCTGGAGCCCCTGGGGGCGAATCCATTCCCTTTCCTTTCTAAGCTGGGTGCCTTGCTCGTATGCCTTGCCGCCCTCCTTTCATCTCTGGCCCCCTGACCCCCTCCTTCACTCATGAGGACCCTTGTGATGACTCACGCCAAGCACTCTGCCTCCACTAAAGCCCAGGAGCAACCCTGAGCTGCTTCACAAAAGGAGAGTAGTTCTCTGCAGAATCGGCATAGTGTGGCTCCAAAATCTTTAATGTCTGTGTTGTGCTTCATCTATATAGTTCCCTGCCAAACCATGTTGACCCCATCTGCCACCAAAGCTCCAAACACCACTGGATCTTTGGGATCATAAATCTCGGGCTTTCTGCAGCCTGGGCCCGTCGCAAGGACTTCTCTTGTCCGGGATGGCACTCAAAAGCAACAGCCTCTCCAGACACTCAGTAAGTGCATAGCAGTAGCACGCCCAGGGAGCTATATGTTGTCTCCACCTTCCAAAGATGGCCCACTAGGGACTGAGCTACTGTCTCATTAGTAGGAGGATGAGATGGAGCAATGAGTCTTCACCTTGGGTGGGGTATCTCAACATGTCTCAGGCAGCTGGAGTCCAGGAAATGTCACCAAGGTGGCAAGAACCTGAAATCTGGGGAGATTTATTTCCCACCATCTTACAAAGCACTAGCATAGTTGCTACTACCTGTTTCACAGATGGAATCCACATGGTGTGTACTGGACCTGAGTGATGTCCTCTGCAATGGAGAGACAGTCACGGTCCCCGCAGCCTGGATAACACAGAGCTGGAGACCTGCGCAGTGTTGGAGATGCGCGCAGGGCTGGAGACACGCACAGGGCTGGAGAGGTGTGCAGGGCTGAACACGTGACATGGACCAGAACAAGTGTGGACACGGACAGTGTGTGGCTGGCTCTGAGAACTAAAGGCAAACTGAACCTGAAGACCTTTATGGGCGGACCCAAGAAAATAAACACACCAATCTACAGCTGTGCACCAGGTGCCAGGAGATAGGTTTCTATATGAGTTTTCAGCGGGACAGAAGTGGAAATTAGAATCACCTGGTGTACAAGAACTCAATTCTCCAAGGCCCGTCTCTCTTTTGTGCAAACTAAGCAGGCAGGTCGAGTGGGGAGTGGGAGGTGTCCCTGGCACTTGTGTCTTTCTGAGTTCTTGGAGATGGCATGAATCTGTAATCTCTCCAAGAGTGCAGACTTACTTCTGTTTCCCTATTTTGGTAGGGAAGGTGTTTCCAGCACCTTCCACCAGGCCTTTCCTTCACTGAATCTCTTACTCCATGCATCAGAAAACCTGTGTCTGCTGTTGAGGGTGTCTGTTCCAGAACGAGAGAAATAACCACAAGGGTGGGTCCAGGGACCCACTAATCACACCTCCTCCTAGAGCTTCCACTCTCACTGGTCCACGCAGAAGGCTCAGTGTTTTGGGGGCCTCCAGAAGTAATTGAATATTTAACAAAATGGTAAGATCAACAAGGCACGTTTTAGGGGGGAAAATATCCGCAGGAGGAAACAGGTTACTATTTTACCAGTGAAGAAGGCAATGACATTGTTTTTAAATGAGGGGAGAAGCCTGTGCCCAGGGAGTGGAGACTCTGTCCACTCTCAACTTCCTGCACACTTTCTGAAAACTGATTGTGCATGACGCACAGCTCATTTGATCTTCCTCCTCTCTGAAGAAACAGACTCTATTGGAAAGAACTCCTCACCCCATTTCTCCTAAATAGAAGTTCCCACTTTCTGACTTCCCATTTCAAAGTCAATACCAGATCTGAATCTCTTGGTGTCCCCACTCCCATCTCTCCTGAAGTCCCACCCAAGGGTCCCCTTCCCCTACAGATCCAACATAATCTCATGGGTGTCTAGGACCTACACAGAAGTGACTAATTTTGCATTTCAAACTGATCTTATGCTACTTACACAGTCAGTGTCTCTCCCTGGCTCATAAATAATCGTCCCTGGTAAGGTAGGGGGTTATATCTGAGAATTTGTTAGAATTATTCTGTAAACAAGCAGGAGTTAAGCCATAAATCACCCATGGAATTCTAAGCTGTATCTTCTCATCGTTGAACACCTCACACTGAACTTCAGCCTGTAGAAGACAATAAACGAACATTTACACAGCAAACGACTACATTTATCAATGATTGGTTGATAATTGCTTAATTGATTGCCAATGCTCAATTTAAGACTATTTATTCATGAATAGTAAATTGGTAAGACACCACCGAGAAGATGACTTAAGGAGAATTTTAAAGTTGAATTCAAGGCTCATTCTAAAAGTACAAAATGATATCATAAAAATATGACTCACTTTCCTTCCCTGCAGCATAAGGCAGAGCAGGATGGTGATTTTTGCAACCTTGGTGACTTTCCTGCCTGCCCCAGCTGTGCACAAGGGCCCCGGGGGCAGAGTCTGAAAGGCCACGCTGAGCAACAGGATGTGTGGGTAGGCATGCATTACCCGCCCATCCCAGCTGCGTTTCAACACCAACACTTTACCGGAAGCAGAATGGCTATTTCCTCATTTGTCAGTCTCTGTACTGGTCCCAAAGAAAATGTGGACTTCTCCTTTTTTGGAAAACCATTTCTACCTGCCGTAAGTGCACAGTTCTACATTTTAGGCACTGTCCAAATGAGCCATCGAGGGAAGACTGCCCAGTGCCTGGTTCAAAGCTGGACGCTCAGAAGATTCCTGGGTCCTGCCCAAGTCACCACCTCTCCCCACACTTGTGTGGTTTGTGTGCACTTTCAGAGCTCCCCTAGCTCATGGAATGCCATCCAAATTAATGACGTTTAAAACAAGTGCATGAATGGAGACCTTGGGTGCCTTTCCTCCCAGCCATTGGTCATGGGGCTGTGGTGAGGGGCAATGACTCAGGGGCAGAGGAGAAGGGGAACGCTCTGAAGAGAAAGAAACCATGATGCATACAAAAGAAGAGCTTTGTCCAAGGGCACCTCCCACTTAGATTCAGGTCGTGCATTTGACAGTGGAATACCACTCCAGCGACACTATCCTTATTTTTCCTTATGGGTGATTTTCATTTTCATAAGTTGGTTAATTTGGCATCCCCCAGGTTTCTCCACAGTAACGTTGTTATTTGCCTTTTGTAATTATTACTTGATTTGTAGGGAGATACTTTGAGAGTGTGTACACAACATGTTCCCCATTAAGCTTCCACTTAGCTCATTCTATCAGCCACTGACCATTATGCTGAGGCAAACGCCTTCTCTTTCCCCCTCTGGATTCACTGCTATGGAAATAACAATGTTGATAGTATCTTGTTGCTGTTAAATGCTTGTGAAACTGTGACTGATCCTCCTTGTATTTCTCTCTGCCGTAATAAACAAAGGCGTCTGGCTTTCTGATTAGTGGTATCTGATGTTCTCCCAGCACTATTTTTCTTCTCTTTACCATTTCCTTTTTTCATTTAAAAGTCCACCCTAGGGCGCCTGGGTGGCTCAGTGGGTTAAGCCGCTGCCTTCGGCTCAGGTCATGATCTCAGGGTCCTGGGGTCGAGCCCCGCATCGCATCGGGCTCTCTGCTCAGCAGGGAGCCTGCTTCCTCCTCTCTCTCTGCCTGCCTCTCGCCTGCTTGTGATCTCTGTCTGTCAAATAAATAAATAAATAAAATCTTTAAAAAAAATAAATAAAAGTCCACCCTAAAATTCACTGTATGTAAAGATAACTTTATTGCAAAAGAATGAAACTGGACCACTATCTTTTTTTTTTTTTTAATTTTTTTATTTTTTTCAGCATAACAGTATTCATTATTTTTGCACCACACCCAGTGCTCCATGCAATCCGTGCCCTCTACAATACCCACCACCTGGTGCCCCCAACCTCCCACCCCCCACCCCTTCAAAATTCTCAGATCGTTTTTCAGAGTCCATAGTCTCTCATGGTTCACCTCCCCTTCCAATTTCCCTCAACTCCCTTCTCCTCTCCATCTCCCCTTGTCCTCCATGCTATTTGTTATGCTCCACAAATAAGTGAAACCATATGATAATTGACTCTCTCTGCTTGACTTATTTCACTCAGCATAATCTCTTCCAGTCCCGGAAACTGGACCACTATCTTAACAGCATGCACAAAAATACACCCAAAATGGATTAAAGACCTTGATGTAAGACCTGAAACCATGAAAATCCTGGAAGAGAACACAGGCAGCAATTACTTCAAAACTGGCCATAGCAACCTTCTTCCAGATATGTCTCTTTAGGCAAGAAAAACAAAAGCAAAATTAAATGATTGGGACTACATCAAAATAAAATGCAGCAAAGGAAGCCATCAAAAAAAAAAAGGCAATTGCAGGGTCATAGGGAAGTTCTATTTTTAATTTCTTGAGGAATCTCCACACTGTTCTCCAAAGAGGCTGCACCAACTTGCATTCCCACCAACAGTGTAAGAGGGTTCCCCTTTCTCCACATTCCCTCCAACACATGTTGTTTCCCGTCTTGCTAATTTTGGCCATTCTAACTGGTGTAAGGTGGTATCTCAATGTGGTTTTAATTTGAATCTCCCTGATGGCTAGTGATGATGAACATTGTTTCATGTGTCTGATAGCCATTTGTATGTCTTCATTGGAGAAGTGTCTGTTCATGTCTTCTGCCCATTTTTTGATATGATTCTCTGTTTTGTGTGTGTTGAGTTTGAGAAGTTCTTTATAGATCCTGGATATCAACCTGCTGTCTGTACTGTCATTTGCAAATATCTTCTCCCATTCCATGGGTTGCCGCTTTGTTTTGTTGACTGTTTCCTTTGCTGTGCAGAAGCTTTTGATCTTGAAGAAGGCCCAAAAGTTCATTTTCGCTTTTGTTTCCATTGCCTTTGGAGACATATCTTGAAAGAAGTTGCTGTGGCTGATATCGAAGAGGTTAATGCCTATGTTCTCCTCTAGGATTCTGATGGATTCCTGTCTAACGTTGAGGTCTTTTATCCATTTCGAGTTTATCTTTGTGTATGGTGTAAGAGAATGGTCGAGTTTCATTCTTCTACATATAGCTGCCCAGTTTTCCCAGCACCATTTATTGAAGAGACTGTCTTTTTTCCACTGTATATTTTTTCCTGTTTTGTCGAAGATTAACTGACCATAGAGTTGAGGGTCCATATCCGGGCTCTCTACTCTGTTCCACTGGTCTATGTCTCTGTTTTTATGCCAGTACCATGCTGTCTTGGGGATCACAGCTTTGTAGTAAAGCTTGAAATCAGGTAACGTGATGCCCCCAGTTGTATTTTTGTTTTTCATCTTTTCCTTAGCAATTCGGAATCTCTTCTGGTTCCATACAAATTTTAGGATTATTTGCTCCAGCTCTTTGAAGAATACAGGTGGAATTTTGATCGGAATGGCATTAAAAGTATAGATTGCTCTAGGCAGTATAGACATTTTAACAATGTTTATTCTTCCGATCCAAGAGCATGGAATGGTCTTCCATCTTTTTGTGTCTTCTTCAATTTCTTTCAAGAGTGTTCTGTAGTTCCTCGAGTATAGATCCTTAACTTCTTTGGTTAGGTTTATTCCCAGGTATCTTATGGTTCTTGGTGCTATAGTAAATGGAATCGATTCTCTAATTTCCCTTTCTGTATTTTCATTGTTAGTGTATAAGAAAGCCACTGATTTCTGTACATTGACTTTGTATCCTACCACGTTACTGAATTGCTGTATGAATTCCAGTAGTTTGGGGGTGGAGTCTTTTGGGTTTTCCATATAAAGAATCATGTCATCTGTGAAGAGAGAGAGTTTGACTTCTTCATTGCCAATTTGGATACCTTTTATTTCTCTTTGTTGTCTGATTGCTCTTGCTAGGACTTCTAATACTATGTTGAACAAGACTGGTGAGAGTGGGCATCCTTGTCGTGTTCCTGATCTCAACGGGAAGGCTGCGAGCTTTTTCCCATTGAGGATGATATTTGTTGTGGGTCCTTCATAGATAGATTTTATGAAGTTCAGGAATGTTCCCTCTATCCCTATACTTTGAAGTGTTTTAATCAGGAACGGATGCTGGATTTTGTCAAATGCTTTTTCTGCATCAATTGTTAAAACATCTACAATAATAAATGGTGCTGGGAAAACTGGACAGCTATGTGTAGAAGAATGAAAGTCGACCATTCTCTTACACCATACACAGAGAAACTCAAAATGGATAAAAGACCTCAACGTTAGACAGGAATCCATCAGAATCCTAGAGGAGAACATAGGCAGTAACCTCTTCGATATCAGCCACAGCAACTTCTTTCAAGATATGTCTCCAAAGGCAAAGGAAACAAAAGTTAAAATGAACTTTTGGGCCTTCTTCAAGATCAAAAGCTTCTGCACAGCAAAGGAAACAGTCAACAAAACAAAGCGGCAACCCATGGAATGGGAGAAGATATTTGCAAATGACAGTACAGACAGCAGGTTGATATCCAGGATCTATAAAGAACTTCTCAAACTCAACACACACAAAACAGAGAATCATATCAAAAAATGGGCAGAAGACATGAACAGACACTTCTCCAATGAAGACATACAAATGGCTATCAGACACATGAAACAATGTTCATCATCACTAGCCATCAGGGAGATTCAAATTAAAACCACATTGAGATACCACCTTACACCAGTTAGAATGGCCAAAATTAGCAAGATGGGAAACAACATGTGTTGGAGGGAATGTGGAGAAAGGGGAACCCTCTTACACTGTTGGTGGGAATGCAAATTGGTGCAGCCACTTTGGAAAACAGTGTGGAGATTCCTCAAGAAATTAAAAAGAGAGCTTCCCTATGACCTTGTAATTGCACTACTGGGTATTTACCCAAAAGATACAGATGTAGTAAAAAGAAGGGCCATCTGTACCCCAATGTTTATAGCAGTAATGGCCACAGTTGCCAAACTGTGGCAAGAACCAAGATGCCCTTCAACGGACAAATGGATAAGGAAGATGTGGTCCATATACCCTATGGAGTATTATGCCTCCATCAGAAAGGATGAATCCCCAACTTTTGTAGCAACATGGACGGGACTGGAAGAGACTATGCTGAGTGAAATATGTCAAGCAGAGAGACTCAGTTATCATATGGTTTCATTTATTTGTGGAGCATAACAAATAGCATGGAGGACTTGGGGAAATGGAGAGGAGAAGGGAGTTGGGGGAAATTGGAAGGGGAGGTGAACCAAGAATATGGATTCTGAAAAACAACCTGAGGGTTTTGAAGGGGCAGGGGGTGGGAGGTTGGGGTAACCAGGTGGTGGGTATTAGGGAGGGCACGTATTGCATGGAGCACTGGGTGTGGTGCAAAAACAATGAATTCTGTTACTCTGAAAAGAAATTTTTTTTTTAAAAAGGAAATATTGAAAAAGAAAAACAAAAGTGGGGGCATCACGTTCCCTGATTTCAAGCTTTACTACAAAGCTGTGATCACCAAGACAGCATGATACTGGCATAAAAACAGAAACACAGACCAGTAGAACAGAGTAGAGAGCCCAGATATGGACCCTCAACTCTATGGTCAAATAATCTTCAACAAAGCGGGAAAAAATATACAGTGGAAAAAAGACAATCTCTTCAATAAATGTGGTTGGGTTTTATTTGTGTGTATGAGAGCTGTTAGTTCCTAGAAATTAATTTTGTAACAGCTAACACATTTGATATTTTTTATTTATTTAAATTCATTTAGCCAAGGTATAGTACACCATTAGTTTTTGATATAATGTTCAATGATTTATTCGTTGAGTGTATTTGATATTTTTTACCACTGAGTGGCTTTTATCATGGCATTCCTAGGGCTTTCTTGCCATGCACTCTCACTCACGACACAGCCCTCCTCACCCACATCCCTGTTTGTCCAGTTCCCTAACGACCACACAACCAAATTCTCCCGCTACTCAAAGTCTTCAAAGAACTGGCTCATCCTGCATTTCCAGCTCTGTTTTCCACTCAATGTCGCCACCAGAGAAGAACCACCACAATCCACAAGAGCATAAGGTCTTGCATTGCCAAAATTTCAGTAAAAACAAAAAAGTGGCTATGGCCCATTCTGAGCCTTATACCCTCCTTGTTTTTCCTTGGCAACTGGCCTGTTTTCCTAGCACAGAGCACAATGAAAAATTTGTGGAAATGCAAGCATTGTAAATATATGTCTAATCTGGAGAGTCAATGGTGTTACAAAAAAAAAAAAAAAAAAGAATCCAAAAGTACAAAATGATAAGAAAAACAAAAGGAATAAATGCTTTTTCCTAAGCCAGAACTTCCAGAAGTAGTTTCTTCCTCTTTTCTTTTCGTTTTTTTCTTTTGTAGTCTCTACTGGGGCTCAAACTCATGACCGTAAGATCGAGTCACATGCTCCTCTGAATGAGCCAGGCTCCCTCTTAGAGCTTCTTAAAGAGCTGAGGGGACCCAGTGACATGCTGAGGCAGGAGGCCCTTTGGCTATGATGCTTTCTTTACCTTGGCCTTCCAGAAAATTCTTAGATGTTTCTTCCTATAGCATAATCAGCCCCCTCCACCTCCAGGTTTCTCCTGTCCTCTCAGCCACCCCTGAGCACATGCTGAAGGTGCAGGCAAGCAACCAGCGCCTGCTTGTCTTTCTGCTTTGCTCAGACTGCTGTCCTCACTGGCCAGGGTGTGGTTTCCACCCTCAGATGCCTACTTGTAGTGAGCCCAGCAAGCATCTAGCTCCAGCTGACTATCCATTCCAACGGGTATGACCTGGAATGATCTGATGTTGTGGTCTTTGCTAGGCCGCCGTTCAGCTCCGTTCTCCCTAAAAAGGATGAGAGGGGCTTCTGATTTCGGAAGTGAAACAGAAGATGGAGGGGAAAGAGGAAGCTGGGCTCAAAGCAAAAGTGAAGTCATTCCACCTTGTGGTCCAGAAGGCAAAGAAGCAGAGGCTTGATCAAAGCCAAACTTGAAGGTTATCCCCAGGCTAACCTGTGTGTTCGCTGCGGAAATTGAGGGCTTTCTTTCCTACATTTGTGGGAGCAGGTTCTGGCTTCTTTGGTCAAATGACTGGGTCTTTGAAGACGCTCAAAGCAAAGGAGACAATGACCAGTGAGCTCTGTGTTGCCTGAGGTGACTGTTTATGACCCCTGAAAAGTGGAAATGCTGTGAATACCCACCTTTCAGTGAAGATATGGTCAGTCCAGTTCTGGTTACAGACCACCCCCAGCTAGTTAAAATCAGAGTTAAGGACGTTCAATTATCTGAGAAGAAACAGATCTTACTGAGCGAAGAAGTCAGGGAATGAAGGGATATATATTTACAGGTGATCTTAATTTTTTATTATGCCCATGGAGAGAAAAGACTAGCAGGAAAACACCAGGATTAATGCAGTTTGATTTGGATTATGGGATTATTAGGTTTTTACTTCTTCCTACTTTTCTGTGATTCCTGAGTGTTCTGGGATAAATCAATTTTTTATATACTAGTAAAATACACACGAAGGCATAAAAAAAGGAAACTTGCAGAAGGGCCAGGAGTCAAATTAGCAGATATTGCATTAAATCCACTGAATTTATGTTTTAAAGCATCCCCATTTCATCTCCCTCTGGATGACTGCTGACTTCCTCTTAGATATCGTTGACAGACCAGCACAATTCAGAACCGTGTGTGTGTGTGTGTGTGTGTGTTTACCCCATCTCAAAGATGCCCATGCATCTCCCCACATTTGGAATAAGGACTTCATCAGAAGAAAACTGAACCCCAAACTGAAGGATCTAACAATTCCTGGAGGAAAACTCAAAGCAATAGGGAATGGGAGCCTGTAAGTATATGCCCAAATGTCTCCTTGTTTGGAAGGAAAATTCTGGGTGGTATTCTGTTCTGTCTTAGAGATCTGGGGGAGTCTTATCCACGTGACCTACTGCAGTGATCTTAAGAATGCATCCCTATTTCAGGAACCCCTCTCCCCATCTCACTCACTCTTGCTTCCAAATAAACCACCTGCAGTCATATTCTTGTCTTAGATCCTGCTTTCAGAGTCACTCACACTAATTTAAAGACTAGAAAATGCCATGAAGTTTTTTTCCCCCCCGGTGATATGATTCCTTACCACAACCAGCCCAAGACTTCTTACTCCTTTATTCACTCATTCACCATTCAGGAATCTTACCCCTGTACATTTCAGAAATCTCTAACCATGTCAACCCGCAGCTGCCCCAGGAAATGAAGAGACAACATTGAGCGAAGCAGATATATTCTCTGGCCTCATGCGAAGTCTAGAGTCTTTGGGAAAGCCCAATTAATAAACCAGTTACACATGGGGCACCTGGGTGGCTCAGTGGGTTAAAGCTTCTGCCTTCAGTTCAGGTCATGATCCCAGGGTCCTAGGATCGAGTCCCACCTCGGGCTCTCTGTTCAGCAGGGAGCCTGCTTCCTCTCTCTCTCTCTCTCTGTCTGCCTCTCCACCTACTTGTGATCTCTGTCAAATAAATAAATAAAATCTTTATAATAAACCAATTACACAAATAAGTCTAACATAGGGACAAGGATTAGTCCCACGGAGGAAAGCTTTAAAGCAACAGGACAACATAAGATAAAGATATAACCTACTTTATGGATTTCAGATTGAAGGCGATGATTATGTAATTATGTAATTATGTAAGTTGCAGCTACATGCCAAGAATGAATTGGTATTACAGAAATTAAGTGGGGTTAAGAGGAAGAAGGAAGTACTGTAGACTATTTTGAGCAAAGGTCTTCAAATGGGTGAATCTTCACACATAAGAAGAAATAAAAAATCCTAAGAAATAAAAAAAATTTAGCTGATTCCTGAGTGTGTTCCATTAAAATCAAACCTTTGTGAGATACTCAAAACACTACCTAATTGAAATAAATGGTTGACTTCCATTTTAATTGGGGGACATGGGTATTCTGGGATTCATCTTCAGTAGTAACTTACATGACATTGGGAAGGAAAAGTCCTGGCTCTAACTTCAAGTTGCTTGGTGTTCTGATTGGATTTAGTTAATGTGGACCATTCAGGGAGTTTACTGTCACATGGTGGGGAGACCCCAAAATGCCAACATTAGAGTATTGTCTGTGGAGTATTGTCAGTTGTCCCCCCCAGTTAGGTCTTTCTGACAATTTGCTAGATTCTGCCTTTCTCCATGTGTACATAGTTCTCTTTAGACTATCAATTTAGTGGGACAGGGGTGCCTGGGTGGCTCAGTGGGTTAAAGCCCCTGCCTTCAGCTCAGGTCATGATCCCAGGGTCCTGGGATCGAGCCCCACATTGGGCTCTCTGCTCCGTGGGGAGCCTGCTTCCTCCTGTCTCTCTCTCTGCCTGCCTCTCTGCCTACCTGTGATCTCTGTCTGTTAAATAAATAAATAAATAAATAAATAAATAAATAAAATCTTTTAAAAAAAATTTAGTGGGACAAAGAAAAAATTTTATCAGAATAGAATAAATCCCATGCCTGATCCCCACCCATTGCTTAACTGTACTGGGCCCAATGGATAATGAATTAAACCCCAAAGTCCAGATTGACCATCTTTGCCCCATAACCCCTGTGCAATATTGATCATTCCCATAAGACTTAAAAAGTCAGACGTCCACCCCATACAAGGCTATCCCACCTGATGTTAACATACAACCAGGGTACTGGATTCCTCTCTAGACCAGAGCCTGGGTTGGGGATTCAGACAATCTGCTATTTCCCACATGGTTTCCCGTAGTAATGTTCACTGTGATCATACCCTGCGGTTGCACCCTCTCTACAGGTGACCATCATTTTAAATTAATCATTTCACCCCTTTTCATGGTTTTTGTACATTTTATGACTCTTACATAATTTATGTTGTGTCCTGTTAATAATGCAATAGTATCACATACATTCTTTTTGGCTTCCTTCTTTCACTCAGCATTGTATTTGTGAGATCAAGCTGTATTTTTTTTCTGTTTGTCATCCTACTTTATGCATTTTAACTGTTGTATTGCATTCCACTGTATAAAAGTAACACAACATACTCATTTATCCTTCAGTTGGTGGAATTTTGTTGTTTACAGTTTTTGGCTAGTGGGAGCAATGCTTCTCCCCTGACTATGGTGCTTTATATCCTTGGGTATATGTGCACAGGGTTCTCCAGGGCAAACCTCTAGGTGCCGGACTGCCTGATCATAGCTGCATATCTTTTCTCCCAAACCAGGAAATCCACACTACCCCCTACCAAACTGGCTGGAGCAATTTACACACCTACCAGAGATCTGTGAGATGCCACCTGCTCCCCAGAAATTAATATTGAAATCAAAACAAACAGCAAACATCTGTCTATCATCTTGGAATTCACAATCTCATTTAATTGGCACCACAGCCCTGAAAGAGCCATCATCACTAACAGTCACATGGGAAAGGACCAGAGGCTCACTCGGGAGAGTGCTGATTCCAGGTGCTGATGCTGGGGGAGGAGCCATGCAGGAAGCACCTGGTGAAGAGAGAGAAGCCTGCAGAATCCAGACAGGGGTTGGGATGTCATTCTGGGCTTGCACCTTCCAGGCTGGATATAAATTTCAATCCATCGAAACAGTTGCTCAGCCGCATTACCTGAGTCTCTGCACTTAGAGCTGGAGGCACCACCTGGAAACTCACATCAGGGAGTGTGCCTGTGGTAAAAAGACTTTTGTGATACACAGTGTTGGAGCAGAACCAAAAAAAATTGAGTGGAGTTATGGACACAAACGTTCATGTGGATAAAGCCTCATGTCATCAGGGTGAGGGAATAAGAGAAGCCAGACACTAAGGAGACAGCAAGGCAGGGGCAGGGTTCATGGTAGAGGACCCTCCTCCGGGGAGCTCTCCCAGCCTTGTCCTTGCCTCCTGCACAGACAACACCGCTTCATTGCCTTTAGGTTTTCAGCACAGAGTTCACACAGTTCATGGACCGCTTCAGAATCTTCTGGGTTAATGCAACCTTCTGTGTATGTGTGATTCTGTTCTAAGATTCTCAAACCCCAAAGCATGTGCAGCGTCATCCTCTGTTTACCTCTTGGTTTCACCTTGGGAACCTGTCTGGCTGTGCCATGCCTGAAACACCAACACCACTAGCACCACCAGCACCAGTGCAGACAGACCCATTCGGATGAGGTTCTCCAGCGTGTGATCTGGGCGTGGGGCTAGGGACAATGGGGCAGAGAGGTCATGCAGGGCAGGACAGGTCACGCCTATCACTGCACGCACAGGGGAGATCTAGGTCTTCTCTCCCCTTGAACAGGTCATATGCACCCCAGGATGCCTATGTCCTATTACTCACCACTTGTGGAGTCTGGGATCTGCAGTGATGAGGTGACAGCAGCAGGAACCCCTGAGAGGAAAGCAGAGAACATGAGTAGTTGGGGCTGCTCAGCCCAGCATTCCCCTGAGGATCTGAATGATCAATTCTCCCTTCTTCTGTCCTGAGGAACAAGCTCGTCCTCACAGTGATCCCTCCTGCAGCCACAGGTGAGGTGTGAACCCCCTTGTCTCCAACTCCTTTGCATTTAGACTTTGCTTTGGAGTCTTGATGACAAAAAAGGGCTCAGCCACACCCCATGCCATGAGCGGACACTGCACCTGTTTGGAAATCCCTCATGTCCTTCTTGCTCTCTCATCAGACTAAGCAACAGCCCACCCTGAGCTTGATTTCCTGGAGAAGAGAGTCCCGAGTTAACCCTCAGCGGGGAATCCTGGGTTTAGGGATGGGAGGCGGGCACCCACGGATTCCTGAGGGTCAAAACACGAAGGGGTGGGCACCCCAGGCTAACAGTCTCTCCTCAGCCTCAGCCCAGTCAGTCTCATCTTACACCTATGTTAAGAACCTTCACGGCACCTGGGTGGCTTAGTGGGTTAGGCTTCTGCCTTCAGCTTGGGTCATGGTCTTCAGGGTCCTGGGACTGAGCCCCGAATCAGGATCTCTGCTCAGCAGGGAGCCTGCTCCCCCCCCCTCTGCCTACTTGTGATCTCTGTCTGTCAAATAAATAAATAAAATCTTTAAAACAAAAGAACCTTCAAATGGTTTTCTTTTGTTATTTCATTCATTCATTCATTCACACATTCATTCATTCACTAGAGCCACTAGTTATGGACCGTTTGGAAATATAATAGACATACTTACATACATATGTGTGTATTTATGTACATTATCGACACGTATGGTATAGGATGTGTTTATACATAAAAATGTATGAAATACATACTACACATAAATACATATGATATACATATTATGTATTATATAATGTATTTTATATACTATGTATATCTGTATGTAAATAAGACATATGTGGTGAGACACTTGTAAGTATACAATACACATCGGTATGTGGTACCAGCATGCCCAAGTGTGTCTTGGTGAAGGTAATAAAGAATAATCAATGTTCTTATTAAGAAGAAAAATGTGGAGGGGCACCTGGGTGGCTCAGTGGGTTAAAGCCTCTGCCTTCAGCTCAGGTCATGATCTTGGGGTCCTGGGATCGAGCCCCGCGTCGGGCTCTCTACTGAGCAGGGAGCCTGCTTCCCCTCTCTCTCTGCCTGCCTCTCTGCCTACTTGTGATCTCTGTCAAGTACATAAATAAAATCTTAAGAAAGAAGAAGGAGAAGAAGAAGAAGAAGAAGTAGAAGAAGGGGAAGAAGAGGAAGAAGAAAAATGTGGAGTGCCTGGGTGACTCGGTCGGTTAAGCATCTGACTCTTGATCTCAGCTCAGGTCTTGATCTCAGGGTTGTGAGTTCAAGCCCTGCATTGGGCTCCATACCCAATGAAGAAGAAAAAGAAGGAGGAGAAGGAAGGGGAAAATGTGTATCAGATAAGGTGGAGCTATAAATAAAAAAGTCTGTAATACATTTAGGACTGATCAAACACTTTTTTAAAATTACAAAAGGTGTTAATGGGGGGTTTGTATAGGGTCACAGCCAATGTGACATTTGGAAGAGGATTTTAAGTCAACACGGAAGGGTGACAGTGAGGCATAGGAAGAGAGAGTGCCAATATTTATCACACGATGAATGTCCATGTCCTTTGCCTAAGCTATTCTGTTCTAAGAATTTAACCAAGATTGAAGGAGTGATTGCTTCTGCATACCCCTGTGCATCGGTATGTGCAAGGATATTCATCATAGGTTACTTTGAAATATCAAAAGCCTGGGAACAAACGAACTGCCAAAGTATAGGGTATTGGATACATTTATCCTGACACATTCAAGCGAGAAACTACCATACAACCATTAAAAAGTCTAAAAGAGATTTATATTACTGATACCAGATAATTCTTTAGAATGTATCATTTCATTAAAAAAAAAAAAAACAAACAAAACAGAGCTGGTCAGAACTGTGTCTGTAAGATGCTGATGTTTGTCCACTCACGGAAGATGTTTGTAGGGTCTCCCTGAATGTTTGGGGGGAAAAGGTAGACGAGTGTGGTGGGGTTGATTTGGGGTTTGAGCAAGTGGTAGCAGAGACTGCAAGGTAACTACTCTTTTTGTACCCCATTTGTGAACAGTTTCCGGGATGCACCATGCGAATGCACTCCTGGCTTCTGGCTTTTTCAGAGATGCTGCATTCACGCATGGATCCCGACCCAGTGGGATCCCACGCACCAGTGGGAGGTGTGGGGCAGAGGACGGAAGGACAAGTTGCCTCCAGAGAGGCGCCTGCTGGAGGACTTCCAGACACGAGACAGAGGGGATGGGGAGGAAGACATTCAGAGAGCCCCTGACCTGTGACCACGAGCTCCAGGGGGTCGCTGGGGTGCGACAGCAGGAAAGGGGTGCTGCTCAGTGATCCGTAGCACCTGTAAGTCCCGCCGCGGTCCAGAGTCACGGTGAGCAAGGGAAAGTCCGCCTGAAATTCCCCACCTTGGTGCTGAGACCTGCGGTGCAGGGGCGGCCCAGCCTCCCGCTCCTTGGACAGAAGGAACGCATCAAAGAAGCTGGCACTCTGACACCGCAGGGTCACATTCTCTCCTGCGGCCACGGCGGGGCCCGGCTGCGCAGACAGGGTGGGAGGTGGCCCCTGTGGGAGCTGGACTGGGAGGAGAGAGTAGGGTGTTAGGGGCGGCTCCGCAAGCGCCCCACCCAAGCACGGCTCCTGGCTTCTCTGTCCAGTTGTCTTAAACTCGCGCTTCCCGCCCTGGCGCCTCTCTCTGCCTGTGCTCCCCGCCCACACTTCCAACAAGTGCCTGAGATGCCAGCCCAGGAAAAGTGGGAGTGTGGGCTGGGATATGGCTCCTACCTGCGACCAGGATGTCCAGGGGGTCACTGGGGACCGACCACTCGGAGGAGAGGGTGTGTCCACCGTAGCACGTGTACCGGCCCCCGTGGGAGGGTCTCACAGGGCCCAGGGGGAAGTCTGCCCCAGAGAGCTCAGCCTGGGGCTGCCAGGCAAGCCGCTGGGGAGGGTCACCTGCGCCCTCCTTAGACAGAGCGAATCTGTTGTAGCCGACATCAGAGTGACACTGGAGGGTCAGGCTCTGCCCAGGAGCCACCACGGGCCCTGGCAAGACTGACAGGGATGGTTTCCTAGATACACCTGGGAGAAAAGGTGGTTCTGGTTTCCAAGAGGGTCAGGTTTCTCCTGCTCCTCCAACAGGCCTCCCACTGCTGGCTCCCAGCGTCCTGAGCTCTCTTGCCCCAACCTCATCGTCCCCAGTGCGCCACCTGGGATGATGCTCCTCTCACTGGTCTGGAGAACCAAGGAGTTCTAGAGTCATGCCCTGAATTCCTCACCTGAGATCAGGAGCTCCAAAACGTGGCTGGAGGTAGACCACACATAGGGGGAGCTCGAGAAATAACCATAGCACCTGTATGCCTGCCTGTGACTTGGGCTCACGTGGTCCACGGTGAAGAGCGCTTGGAACCACCCGTCAGCTTGGTGCTGTGAGTCCAAGTGCCTGGGGTGGCCCTCTCCTTCTTCGCTGCACAGAACGAACCAGTCAAATTCCTGCCATGAGCCACACTGGAGGGTCACGCTCCCTCCTGAGGTTACGATGGGGCTGGGCAGGGCTGAGAAGCTGGGTTTGTTGAACATTCCTGGAAGAGAACAAGCCTGGTGTGTTAGAAGGGTGGGGGGGGGGCGCCTGAGGAAATCACGTTAAGTGAAATAGGGTAGGCAGAGAGGGATGAGTACTGCATGATTCTGCATCTATGAGGAACCTAAAGATGGTCAGATTCGTAGAGGCAGAGAGTAGAATGGAGGTTGCCAGGGGCTGCAAGGAGGGGATGAGGGAGGGCCATATGTACAGAGTTTCAGTTTTGCAAGACGGTTCAGTTCTGGAGATCTGCTGTGCAGCCCTGTGCCTATAACAATACTGTGCTGGGCACTCAGAAGTTTGTGAAGAAGGTAGATCTCATGTTGTGGGGGGGAGGGGGTTGGGGAGGGAGAGGAACACCACCCCCAACGGTCGATGGGACTGTGCTATAGAAAGGAAGGTCCCTCCCGGGGCACAGCCACCTCACCTGTGCAGACAGAAACACTGGCTCACCTGTGACCACTAAGTCCAGAGGCTTGCTGGGCACTGACCAGCTTGTTTGTCTGTGATACAAGCAGGAGTAGCGACCAGCAAGGTGGTAGGTCATGTGTGGGAATGGGAACTTAGCCTTGTTGCTGGGTTCCAGGGGAAACTCCCTCCTCAAGGGCTCTGGGACCCCTTCCCGGTACAGGCAGTACTGGTCAGCATTCTGAGATCCCTGGCACCAGATGCTCACAGGCTTCCCCTGGGCCACCACAGGATCTGGCTCTGCCCAGATGATGGGTATGGGCAGCGTCTCTGGAATAGAGTCAGAGTTGCAGTCCTGGTATTCTCTATGCCTCAGTTTCCCCTGGTTCTCAGCCCTGGGGCCCCTTGTACACGTTTTTATTGATCAGTTTAAGATTCCTCTCCTCTATCCTCCAGATGTCCTGGCAGGGCGGGGGGTCCTATATTGTGCCCAAGGAGGAGGTGGGACTTGGGACCCCTGGGGATAGGCTCACCTGCCTGCACATGTGTCATCTGGCTCAGACACAGTCCTGGAAGAGAGATCCCAGTGAGAGGCCACTGACTCCTGAGCAGATCCCCACCTTTTCTAAGCACCCCAAGTTCATGAGGTCTCCTGAAAGCCTGGCTTTGAGAGGGCTCCCCTCTCCCACACAGGTGTCTATCCCCATCCTTCCGAAAACTCACCAAGGCAGAGAAGGACCATAAGGGTGATGGTCATGGTGCTGCCTCCCACTGGACAAGCCTGCACAGACAGATGCCTGGACAGGATGCAGGCAGCAGGGGGCTTTCCCATCGTCGGGCTCAGAGGAAGGGGCTCCAGAGGACGCCTGCTTCCCTGCAGACAAGTGAGACCTGATCTGTGGTGTGCCCAACCTTCCATCTACCAGGCGTGACCTTCTTCCTGAAGAGGGTGGGGATGTTTCCAGTCCTGAGTCGGCCCTGTTGGCCACTACAACCTGGGTGTGCCCAAGGGAATACCACTTCCCTTCTCAAGATTTCCATTTATGGGGATGTCTTTCTGCCAGCCCTTCACCCAGCCAAAGTCCATTTGAACCCTCAGATTTTTTTCCAGGCCCTGAACATTCATCTGTGAACGAGAAGATGTAGTCACAGTGAGGGCTCAGATTATCAGAAGACAGCCATTTAGTAACGGATCTCACAGTTACTTATCTGAAAAAGAGAAATGCACAGAAATATGAAAATATATAGCAGTAGGGAATTATAAGCTGTATATTAAAAAATAAAAACCTTGTACCCATTCTTATGGGGTATCCTTAAGGACTGATTATGCACTCACCATTACTCATCGTCAGGGAAATGCAAATCAAAACAACAGGGAGATATCACTGCACATCTATTAGGATGACTATTCTCAAAAACACACACACACAAAGACAAAAAATACTGAAGAGGATACAGAAAAATTGGAACCTGTGTACACTGTTGGTGGGAAGGCAAAATGGTGCCACTGCTGGAAAACAGTATGGAGGCTCTACGAAGTATTAATAATAGGACTGCCATATGATCCCCACAATCCTACCCTTGGATATTGATCCAAAAGGACTGAATTAGAATCTCAAAGGAAAATTAGCACTCTATTGTTCATTGCAGCATTATTCACAGTGGCCAAGACATGGAAACAACCTAAATGCCCATCAGTGGTTGGAAGGATAAAGTACATGTGGTACCCACCTACCATGGGGTATTATTCCGGAAATATTCTTAAGAAGGAGGTAATCTAGCATTTGTAACAACATGGATGGATGCTGAGGACACAGTATTAAGTGAACTAAGCCAGTCACAGAGGGACAGATACTGCACGAATCCACTGACGTGAGGATTCTAAAATGTCAGACACATAGAATCAGAGAGTAGCATGGTGGCTGCCAAGGCTCAGGGTGAGGGGAGGTAGGGGGACGACGTTCCACAGGTGTAGACCTTCGGTTCTACAAGATGAGCAAGCCCTAAGTACCTGCTGTGCAACATTGTGCCTTTAGGTAATGATACTGGATTATAGACTTGGGAATTTGTTAAGAGGGTTGATCTCCTGTTAATTGTTTTTACCAATATAAATTTTATTTTATTTATTTTTAAAAATATTTTATTTATTTATTTGACAGAAAGCGACTCAGAGAGAGAGGGAACACAAGCAAGGGGAATGGGAGAGGGAGAAGCAGGCTTCCTGATGAGTAGGGAGCCCAATGTGGGGCTTGATCCCAGGACCCTGGGACCATGACCTGAATCAAAGGCAGATGCTTAATTGACTGAACTATCCAGGTGCCCCAGTATGAATTTTAAAAAGACAATGACTATGGGGTCAGACTTCACAGTCAAGGTAGCAGACCAGGCCCATGTTCAGAGGCCCCCTCTGCTCCAAATGCAAAGAAGTTCTGGATAAAACGTTTGGTCATAGTCAAAGAGAGAAATGAGGGTTCCCAGGCAGAGCTCAAGTCCTGAGGAAGGGACTGCCTAGGGGATCCTGGGGTCAGCAAGGCGAGGTCTTATAGGGAAAGGGGTCTGTGGTGTGTTCCTGGATCAGGGGCATAGATGTGAGGCTCTCCTCAGACCTGGTGCACAAGCCCAGGGCAGACCCAGCCTCTGTCGCCACTGTTTTTCCAGGACAAGAGAATCAAGCTCTCTATGTCCGCCATCCCTCCGGGCATCAAGGCCCACGTGCTCTATGATTCTTGGCCTGAAATTGCACGTCTGATGCCCTGACCTCCGTGTTCCCCAGCCTCAAAGAAACAGAAGGCCAGACCTATGAGCTCTGCCATGGACACAGCCCAGGAAGCAACCCTGTGGGTTCAGAGGCCATGTGGCTCCCACAGAGAGTGTTCCCCCACCTGCTGCAGGGAAACTGGGGCCTGGGGTCAGGGCCACTCTCCCCAGAAAGGCAGTTCTATTTCTATGTGAAAGCAACCACCCTTGATTCCTGAAGAAGCAGGAGGAAAGTGTGGTGACACTCTGCTGAAACTCAGCCCTATAGATATAGGTGTTGGCATTGACCGCCTCCCAGTCAGTGACCCTTGCTTAGGTGACCTTGTCCAGGTGGGGAGGTGATGCCAGAGGGAGCAGGAGGTACTTAGCAGCTGAGCAGGACCTTGGGGAGAGGGTAGGGGCTCAGCAGGACATGCTACAAACCATGAGACGGTGCCATGGAAGTCCACGTGTGCAAGCATGCCTTTGGTGGATTTCAGGGAAAAAGCATCTGGTCCTCTAGATGATACAATGGGTACAGGGTTTAATTTGGGGGTGAAAATACCTTGGAACTAGTTAGAGGTGATGGTTGCACAAGATTCTAAGTGTTCCAGATGCCACTGAATTGTACACTTTTTAAATGGTGAGCGGTCAATTTTACATTTATGAACTTTACACCAATAGGGAAAAAAGCAAAGATGTAATGTTTGTTTGTAAAGCGAGCAGCACAGCCCTGACATTTTGAGTGTGGATTTTTATCACAGTCACACTATACACTTGTATCCAGAAAGGACAACATTAGGACCAAACCAAGTCCAGTGTGATTTGATGTTTGCTGTCTCTCAGTGTACAGTAGAAAAGAAATTAAGTTCCCCAGATGACAGCGTTCTGTGGTCAAGGTCATTCTCATCTACATGTTGAGCTTCCCTGCCTACTGCACAATTGTCTTTTTTTGGGTGTCCCTAACACCCCTGGACCTGTGTATAGACACCATCCCCATCTCATCCATGGGGACCCCACTCCAGGAGGGTGGGCTCTGTGTTGCTGTCCATGGTGCTGATTGGTACTTGGCTGTACCATCCATTTCAGCACCACGGCCAGAGTCTATGGTAGCAACAAAGTTACCCTATTCTCATATCTTGGTTGGCAAGTTTGCCTCAGTGAGCCCCCATGGTTGGTCCTATATAGCCTCCACGCAGGAGTCAAATAGAAAATACTCAGTCAGGGACGCCTGGGTGGCTCAGTCGGTTAAGCCGCTGCCTTTGGCTCTGGTCACGATCCCAGCGTCCTGGGATCGAGTCCTGCATCGCATCGGGCTCCTTGCTCGGCAGGGAGCCTGCTTCTCTCTCTGCCTCTGCCTGCCTCTCTGCCTGCTTCTGCGCTCGCTCGCGCTCTCTCTCTCTGATAAATAAATTTTTAAAAATCTTAAAAAAAAAAAGAAAAGAAAATACTCAGTCGGAGCGTGAAGGTAAGTTGGAAAAATACAGGAGGATGTCTGTAGTTGACATTAATTCAAACTCCCCTGGCAATCTGTGCATCCTGAATGGAGATAGAATTTGGAAGCTCAGGATGTTGGCCCCACACCCAACATGCCAGCCACTGGGACAGCTCGAGGTGTCATATAATGTTAGCTCTCCCTATCTGCCTCAGAACATATCTTACCAGACCAAGTACAGGGTACCAGCTATTGGGTATGACCAAAAGATATCAGATTTGGGGGCCCATCAAACTGGCTTCAAAACCTAGAGCTGCCTCTTGTTAGCCCTGTGTCCTTGGGAATATCATCTCACTTCTTTGAGGCTCACTTTGATTTTCTGTAAGACTGCAGTGATTATGGTTCCTGCTTCATAGGAATGTTTGGAAGATTAATGGTCAAAGATTATTATTATTATACTCTGCCTTTCACAGGAGGCAAAAAGTTTAGCTATGAGGGCAGGATTTGGGGCCAGGCAGCCCAGGATTTGATCATAGCTCTGTCTCATTAACTATGCTGTGACTTAGGGGAAGCCACCCTCATGTCTCTGTGTTGTCATTTATAGAATGAGGATAATGCTAGGACCTACTTCATAGGGTTTTGGTAAGAAACTAAACCGTTTCTATGTGTGATGTGTGGCGTGGAGTGCTTGATGTATAGTTAGCAGTCATGCAAGAATGGGAGCTGTTACTACCATTATTACCATCACCATCATCATCATCATCGTCATTACTCTAGTCGCTATGTGCCAAGACACAGCCTGAAAAACTGCCTGTGTTCAGAAATGGTAGCTGCTTTTGTAGATTACTGTGAAGATTGCTGATAGCTGACATAGATGAAGACACTGGAACTAAGAGTTGAAAGTGATCAGCCTGTGGCCACAGGGCAAGAGTTGGTGGAAGCGGGACATGCAGCCAAACCTGTCTGATGCCAACAAATGGGCTTTTGCCACAATCCCACCTGCCCACATTTAGCATCAAGAAGAGAAGGACCTTAGGAATCTCCTCCTCCACCCTAGAGGGAAGACCAGGTCTCACAGCACTTTGGCCAGGAGTTTGCAAGGATCACCTTTTGGCCTTTCCCTCCTTCCTCACCTTTGCCACCTGTACCAGAAAAGTTGCTCCTCTCTCTCACAGAACCTGCAGTAGCTCCCAGGAACTTTTCCTGGTGGGGTTGGGGCAGAGGAGGAAGGAACTGTAAATGGTCTTGGTTGCATGGGGCATGGTGAGATGGCTCAGCAGAAAGAGGAAGGAGTTGAGACTCATGAGAGGGAACCCCAGAGACAGAGCTCAGCTGTCCTGGAAAGCAGGCAGACTGGCTGCAGGTCACAGTCTCAGTGCAATTGTTCTCCTGGGGCTCCCTCTGCTGGCATGGCCCTCACTCCCTCTTCCATCCTTCCCTCTCTCTCTGTCACCATCTTTCCAGAGCCTCCTCTCTCCATAAATTTCTCTCCCTTTTTGTGTGTATCTCTGCCTCTCTATCTCTGTCCCTGTCCCTCTCCTCTCTGGGTCTTTCTCCTCTCCCTCTGAACCTAGATGGGAGGGTTTTGAAGTCCTTTTGGGTATTGGAAAACCTTTCTGATGGCAAAACCTGACTCTGGGTCACCCCGTCCCTCAGCCTCCCCCATTCACATCCCATAGCCTGTGCATTGGTCACTGCACCCTATGACCCCTACTCTCCTGGCCTCCATTTCCTCATCTGTTCAGTGAACATAATAATAGCACATACTTTGAGGGTGACGTGAGGACTATGTGAGATCATATTTGAAAAGTACTTAGAACAAGGCTTGGCACACAGCAAGGGCTCCATAGATGTTGTCCACCAGTTCTGGGGCTCAGATCTGAGCCCGCTTCCCCTTCCTGTCTAGCACAGCTGAACGAACACCTTGCCTGTCCACCCCAGCCCCCTTGGTGCCAGGATCCAGGCCTGAGGGGGGAGCCTCCCCAGCACCTGCCCACCCCTATCTTAACCCCTCATAAGATGACCTAGGCTGCAGTCACCCCTCCACCTTCCACCTGCTCTTTCAAGAAGCAGCACCCCTGCCCTGGGCTAACTCCCCTCTATGTGCTCTGGACCTGGAACAGCCAGTACCAGCCACTACTGGCAATTTCCTTCTAAGTCAATTAAGTAAAATTTAAATTTCAGTTCTTCAGTTCTGTTAGCCACATTTCAAGTACTCAGCCACCGCATGGGGCTAATAGTGTACAGCGCAGATAATAAGACATTCTCATCTTTCCAGAAAGTCCCACTGGGCAGATCCCTGTCTTCTTTATTCCAGGGGGGGTCCCCTCCATCACAGAACATGCCTCTCCTGTATATTCCATCCTCCTTCTCTGTCAGGGTCGGCCTGCCTGAATTCAAATCCCACCTGCACACCTTAATAGCCGCAGTAGCTAAGTTATCCAACCATGTTTAAAAATTAATTAAAAAAAAATCTTTGGGCGCCTGGGTGGCTCAGTGGTTAGGCCTCTGCCTTCGGCTCGGGTCATGATCCCAGGGTCCTGAGACCCTGGCTTTCTGCTCAGCAGGGAGCCTGCTTCTCTCTCTCTCTGCCTGCCTCTCTGCCTGCTTATGATCTCTGTCTGTCAAATAAATAAATAAAATCTTTTGAGAAAAAAAAAAAGCTTTTATGTAGGGGCACCTCACTGGCTCAGTCGGTAGAGCATATGACTCTTGATCTTGGGGTTGTGCGTCTGAGTCCTGTGTTGGGTGTAGAGATCACCTAAAATAAATAAAGTAAAACAAAATCTGTCTGCGGTAACAATCAATGATTCCCAAAAGAAATGGCTAAGTGGGAAAGAAAACAGCAGTAGCTCCAAATCATCCAGTAGGAGTTCATTTGTGCATTATTGTTCATTGTGCAATTCATATTGTTCATTGTGCATTAAAATGTTTTCTTGGAGCACCATCTCCATCAGCAGGTCTCAGAAAGGGGCAATATCCACCGACCAGGGACATTTGGAAATACTGCTGGTCGACCATGCTGGGGGTGGGGGGAAGGGGAGCTACTGGCCTCCAGTGGGTGGAGGCCAGGGATGTGGCTGAACATTCCAAACACACAGGACAACCCACCCATGACAAAGAATGATCCGGCCCCAAAAGACAATAGCAAACAGGTGAAAAATGCTAGTCTGTGTGTTTGCAAGGACCCAGCCTATTTGGGAGATGTACACCCCAAACTAATTTCAGGGGGATACATGAGATGGAGATTGGATTGGAGGAGGTCATCAAAACCTTACTAGTCAAGGTTTATTTCTCTCCTTCTCTCTCTTTACAAACAGGGTGTACTATGTATTATCTGTGTAACTAAAAATTACATTAAAAATAAAAAACAGCCACAACAAAAAGATACCAAATGTATCCAAACCAACCAAAGAAACAGAACTCTTTCTCTGACCCTTACCTCTGCCTCCAGATACCCTATTTCTCCTTCCTTCCTATCACTGCCAGACCCCCCGGGGTCTTCACCTCCTCTCCCCTGCCTCCCCCACCCACCCCAGTCTGGCTTCCAGTGCCAGTCCCCTGCAGCTCACCCAGACCACAGCTGTCTCTGGGTTGTTACTAAATCCAGTGAAACTTGTTATCATAGTTGACCTGCTTTTGAAACTGCAGGGAGGAACTGTGCTATCTCCCTGACCTCCTGGAGCCTGTCTCTCTGGCCCTCTTCCTCTGGCTGCCGCCCAGGACCTGTTCAAATTCCTTTCCTTCTTGCTATCCCTTCAATGTCACCGTTCTCAGACGCTTTGTCCCAGGCCTCTTCTCTTGCTGCATTTTCATCCAGGAATCACCTACACATTCAGTTGGGGTGTGTTACAAGTGAAAATGTAGCATCCCTTGTTCACCCATCATTAACAATTTCAAGATGGTCACAGTAAATCATTAAACCAAGTGCAGAGCCTTTTGGAGCTGGGGGCCCCAAGGGACTGGGCAGGTCAGTTGCCCACAAGGCCGGCCAGGCTTCCAACTCTCCTGGGTTTAATCCCCAGCCTGTCTCATTGGCCTGCTCCCCCTGACCCCATGTTGTGCACCTTGGTTTTGGCTCCACAATTGCCCAAGACCTACTCTCTGAGGGTTGTGGGGTAGACAGAATGCACCTCTAAAGATGTCCGTGAATGCCTGAAACATATGACTATGTTGATCACATAGCAAAGGGACTTTGCAGATAGGATTAAAATATCTTGCAGACCTTAAAATAGATTCTCCTGGTGTGGTGGTGAATCTTACTTGGCCCAGCTACAGGGTCCGTTTATTGACTTAAACACCAACCGAATTGTTGCTGGTGGAAGCATTTCTTAGATGTGGTTGATACCTACAATCACTTGATTCTAACTAAAGGAGATTACCCTTGAGAGCATGGGTGGGCCTCATCCATTCAGTTGAGTAAAACAAAAGTTTTTCTGGGGAAGAAGAAATTCTGCTTCAAGACTGCAGCCATCTGCTCCTGCCCGATAGAGTTTCCACACTGCCCTATGGATTTGTGGCTAGCCAGCCCCTGCAAGCACAGAATCCAATTATGTATGTAATATACATAACTTATATATATATATATATATATATGAATGACCAGGGATATGTATTACTTGGTAATCGATAAAAATTAGTATTTTTATATATCTTAACTATATAGGTATCCTAATTATATATTTTAATAATACATATGTCTTTTTTTTTAAGATTTTTTTTAATTTATTTGACCGACAGATCACAAGTAGGCAGAGAGGCAGGCAGAGAGAAACAGGAGGAGGAGGCAGGCTCCCTGCTGAGCAGAGAGCCTGATGTGGGACTCGATCCCAGGACCCTGAGATCATGACCTGAGCCGAAGGCAGAGGCTTTAACCACTGAGCCACCCAGGCGCCCCAATACATATGTCTTAATACATGTATGTATATACACATAGAGTAAGTTCTGGTTCCCTGGAGAACCCTGATCGGTACACCTGTGTTACCCAGGTGGGCCCAATCTAATCACATGTGCCCTTAAAAGCAAAGAACTCTCTCTGGCTAGAGGCAGGAGGGAAATGGAGCAGAATGGGAAGTCAGAAGGATCTGACTCACCGCCAGCAGGGGCGAGTAGCACCGAAAGCACCAGAGGGATGCAGGCAGCTTCCACACACCAGCCCCCAGCTGGGCCAGCAGAAGCAAGGGACCACAGGCCTATGGCCACAAGGAACTGAATTCACCCAATGCCCCCAAAGAGCTTGGAAGAGGGTTGTTCCAAGTAAAGGGCACAGCCCTGCTGATATCTTGACTTTAGCCCCAGCAGACCTAATGTCCCACCCAGACTCTGACCTGCAGAAACTGTGGCATAAAAAATGTGGGTGGCTGTCAACCACACGGGTTGTGGAGATTCCTTACACCAGCAATGGGAAACCAATCCTCTCATCCTTGGCTCCTCCTTCTCCAGGAAATCCTGTCTGTCCTGGCTCTCAAGTCCAAGTAAGCCGACCTGAATCCCTTCTGTTTGCACCTTCCTCTCCATCCCTGTGGCCCCTGCTCCCACTTAGGCCCCTCCCCAGGATCCCTACACCCAGTCTCACAGCCTCCCGGCCAGGGCCAGGAAGAAGGGTAGGAGGGTGATAAAATAATAATAATAATAATAATAATAATAAAGTAAAATTAAAGCAACATCAATGAGTCAGTAACAAAGATTGACAACAATATGACACAACAAATGAATAAATGCAACAAAAAGAATTACTAACCCATCCATGATGAACAAAACATCAAAAATTTAAATGAAGATGCCATTAGTGTGACGGATTTTTCCTTTATGTCCCCAGCAATCCAATGAAGTTTATCACAACCCTGATCCTGTCTTTATCTGAAGTTTCTTTTTAAAATTAAAAAGATTAAGATTAAATTAAATAAATTGTTAAGATTTATTAAAAGTTATTGAAATAAATTTAAGATTAAAATAAATAAGATTAAAATAAATAAATTTATCTATTTATTTCATTTGAGAGAGAGCACAGAGGGAGAGGTGGGGAAGCAGACTCCCCACTGAGCAGGGAGCCCCACGCGGGGCTCCATCCCTGGACTCCACGATCATGACCTGAGCTGAAGGCAGACGCTTAACCAACTGAACCACCCAGGCACCCTGTTTATTTGAAGTTTTTGATTTTTTTGTTCATTATGGATTTTTCCTGCATCCATCCTTAAAATAGTGCATTAAAAATCTTATTTACCCTAAACAAGATGTGGTCTATGCATGTCATGGAATATTATTGGGCCATGAAAACCATGAAACACCGACCGTGCTATGATGTGGGTGAACCTGGAGGACATCACACTCAGTGAGAGACGCCAAACACGGAAGGCCACGTATCTAGGATTCCATGTATACGAAACATTCAGAACAAGCAAACCCACAGAGCTGGAAGGCAGAGAGGGGGCTGTCAGGAGCAGGGGGAGGGGAAAGAGGGACGAACTGGTTATGAGTAAGGGGCTTCCTCTGGGTGGGGGGAGGGGGGATGCAAATGTTTGGGAGCTAGATAGAGGTGTGGTTGCACAACACTGGAGATGTACCAAACCCCGCTTTTAAATAGTTCCTTTTTATGTGACTTTAACCTCCGTAAAGATAGTTAATAAAAATCTGTATTTAAATATATTATTTATCTTGGTTACTGAGTTTTCTGTAATTCCCCTCCTCTCCCAACACACACCCTTTAAATTTTGCTCTGGGTTTGAACTGCAGCCTCGCTCCCATCAGTCCATCCCACTCGTGAATCCCAGAAGGCACTTTCTAGCACCGGGATCTGACCCTGTTATCCTGTCCCTTACCCTGCCTGATTCAGCACGCCACAGTCTCCAGTGGCTTTTGAGCTGACCTCTCCAGGCAAAAAGAACTCCACCTTAGAGACCTCAGAGACGTTAGTGCCCTCTGCTCCGCCCCGTCTCCCAGCCTGCTCCCAGCTTTCTTCCTTCCGCCCTCTAACCTGCCACTTCTTGGAGTTTGTGTTCAAGCTGCACTCCTTGTGATCTGTGAAACTGACTCTCTTCTGCAGCCCCACAGCCCCAGCATCCCCACCCCCCCACCCCCCCCACCCCCCCGCCCGCCGCCTCGCCCCCCACCGAGTCTCCGCCCTGGGCCTCTATCTCCACACTGCTCCTCCCAGCCAGCCTCCTCGCTGGGGACTCTGCTCTCCTCCCAAGGAAAGCGCTCCCTCGCTCTGGCCTGGGACCCATCTTCCCAACACTCAGATCTGAGACTCTCTTGTCACCAAAAGGCACAGGCGATCGGAGTCCTGTAATGACCTTTCTACCAGCCACTTTGGGCCGGGACGTTCATCCAGGAAACCCTCCAAAGCAGGGTTAGAGCTGCCTCCTGACCCCACCCCAACACTACCTCCATCCTCTTGAGGACTCAGGGACCTTGTCTGTTTCGTTATCTCTCTTAAACTCTCTCTGTCTCTCTTTCTCCCTCCCTCTCTTCCGTCCTCCCTCTACACTCTCTCCTCCAACTGCTGCAATCTGGAAGAAATTACTCTTCTAAACAACCAGACTTCCCCAGCTTCAGGAAATTCCAAGCTGGGCAGGGGGAGGGGCCAGGCTGGGGGCGCGCCCTGGCCATCCCCCACCCCTCTGCGTGTCCTCTGTGCACACCCAGTCAGGCCTCTCACCGCCCCCACACTCTACCCTCTGCCCGGAGGCCTCAGCGTTTCCACCACCGCTTTGGAGTCCTTTAAATCCTAGAGGCAAACTTTGGGGGGGGGGGGCGGGATCAGGAAGGCTGGGAGGGGCCTGTGACTTAACCCTCTCTGCCCCAGACGGACTGAGCTGGCCTGGACGGTGACTCCGCAGCCTGTTTGGGTTCCTACTATGGCCCCCGAGAGGGGCTGACACCTCGGTCCCCGGTGCAGGTAAAGAAGGGACCCGGTGCCAGGGGCTGCCGGGGGTAGGGCTCGGACTCCTGGGTCTGAGGCCTGGACCCCAGGGCCTGAAGGAGGGGGGCTTTGGACTCCTGGGTCTGAGGAGTAAGAAAGGTAGGAGGCAGGACTCCTGGGACCTGAGAGAGGAGAGGTCCTGAGGGGGCACTGTGGACCCGAACGCCTGGGTCCTGGACACCTGCCCCACCCCCCACTCCGGGGTCCGCATGACACTTCCTTTGCCAGGTGAGAACCGTCGGGAGGAAGAAGGAAGAAGGCGCGGGCCTGGACCTCGAAAAGGAGAGCGGGTCCCCCAGCCTGAGCCTGAGAGCGCGCCTGCCCCTCTCAGCGAAGACCAAGAGGTAAGGGGTCGCGGGGAGCCGGGCCTGGGGGTCCGGGTCAGGTCCGGAGGGACGCGGGACAGACGGGCAAAGGGGGCGCGGGCGCTCAAGTCAGGGCGGCAGCCACGTGGCCCGAGCAAGCGCGGCGAGCCCACGGGGCGGGGGTCTCCCATTCCCGGGCCTGGCCCCGCCCGCCTCGCTGCCTACCCCCGGACCCGAGAACCGGTCGGGCCGGGCGTGGAGCAGGCGGTTATTTCCGTCTCGGCGGGGCTGGGGCCAGAGAGGACAGAGGTGAACCAGCTGTGCCCTCCACTCCCGCAGCTGGAGCGGTGGGCCTGCTGAGAGGGAGGCTGGAAGGGGGCGGCAGGAGGGCGGCTGCGCCGAGCCTCTAGTCGCGGGGCCCGGGCCCCTCGGGGTCCCAACCTCGCTCCTGCACGCTCTGCCTCTCGCGCGTTTGTGGCGTACAACAAACAGCCCTCTGTGGGAGCCCTGGGTGGCTGACGGCTTTTTTTCCTAGCATGACCTCATTGCTTCAAGCACACAACTCTGCTTGAGGGAGGTTGGAGCCTTTTATTTAAGAGGACCCTGAGGCTGGAGGCTCCGAAAAGTGGAGTGACTTGCCCGACGCCCTCAGAGCTAGCAAGAAGAGGTCTTACTCGGAAAGGATTTCTAACTCATTATTCTCTGTCTGGGATGGGAAAAGAGGAAAAGAAAGGCAGATAAACATAGTCAGGGATGTAGAAAATCCCTGGCCTTTAAAGCATATGGAAACATTGTTTCCATGGGGATGCACACCCACCCATCCTATCCGTGGGGGGCTATGAGCAATAGGATATCATCTTCAGACTCTCATCAGGTTTAGTGTCTCTGCCTGGTTTCCAAATCCAGCCCCTAACATTTGTTGCTGTGTGACCCTGGGCAACTTACTCCACCTCTACACCTTGGCCACCACCTTTGTAGAGCTCATGGAGCTGTTCTGAGGATTGAGTGAGTTTGTTTGAGTAACACACTTAGGTTCCCGCTTAGGAAATATAACATCAGCACCGTGAATATACTTCACAAAACCCCTAGCAAAGAGGCACTCTGATTTCTGTTTTTCAGTGGACTAAACTGAGGTTTAAGGTTGAGGAAGTGAGTTCAGGTTCCCACAGAAAGGAAATGACAGGTGTGTTTTGCCAGGAACTGGAAAATGGTAGTGGTGTTGGCTGATAGGACAACAGAGCGTTGGGATGAGGGACCAAGTAGGGCATGGGCAGGGAGAAGAGCCAGTGGCAGAGAGCTGTCTGGGGAGGGGTCCGTTCAAGGGGCAGCAGGGGGTGGAAGTGGTAAGTCTGGGCTCTGGAGTCCCGCAGAGCTGGCTTTGTGACCTTGGGCAAGTCACATATCCTCTCTGAGTGTGTCCTTCTCTGGGACATGGGAGAATGATCCCAGATGGCTACTGAGCATTTCATCGAACTTTGACTGTGTCCTGAGCTCTGCCAAGACTTTGCTGGCAACATCCCACCAATCTTGCAAGGAGACTACAAAGTTTTATAGGAACATCCTATATTCCTATGTTCCATTTTTGAGAAGAGGAAATGAGGTAAAAAATGCCCAAAACCAGACACACACACACAGCCAGATGGAAACCAAGGCATTTGTCTCTGAGTTGTGTGCTCTTTCCCCCCACAACTCACTGCAGAGTAAGGACAGCCACTGCTAGCATGGGGAGAAGTTTGTTGTCGTTGTCGTCGCTATTTGGTTTTTTAAAACTGTGGATTGAGATTTATTAATGAGCAGAGGTAAGCGTTTTTAAAAAATAAAATAGATTAGAATCGAAAATATCTGAGTGCCTAGCATGTTGTAAGTCTTGTTTCATAAAATGTTTGTTTTCCTTGGGGGTGGTGTGGGGAGGAGAGGCGATGGCGTGCCCCGTTGCAATTAAAATATATTTATTCATCTAGGCAGAGGTCAGAGAAGTTTGAGAAACACTACAGAGGTGGTAAATTGAGACTGGTTTTCCCAGAGAAATAAATGGGGTGTGTGTGTGTGTGTGTGTGTGTGTGTGTGTGTGTGTGTGTGTGTGTCTTTACAGGGCGGTCCTCAGAACACACCCAGCTATAATTATTTTAAATCCTCTTAGCTTTCACTTTTCTCTGCATTATCACTGATATTTCCTGGGGGTGATAGTTACTAAAAGAATAATGGTGGCTGCTTTGACTGATTCATAGGATTTTACCAAATCTTGGTCTTGTTCTACAGTTCTATGAGGACACCTCTCCCCCTCAGCACTAGACTTACTAATTAGCTGGCACTATTACAAATATAATTTTCTCTAATTGAGATTTTTCTATGTGCCCCGCAAGGAAGGTAGTGTTATTTTATCCCATTTACAGAGAGGAAACATAGAGAAATCACATAATTTATCCCAATCATACAGCTGGCAAACCAAGGGTGGGGCTTTGATTCAAACCAAGTTATTATTATTAGGACAACAGTGATTGTTAAAACAAAAGTACAGGGTCACCAAAGGCCTTCCCAGAAGTTCCATAAAAACAACCAGGTTCCAGGATATAGGCAAAGGTTGGCAATTTACCGTATTTACCGTAGAATGCAGGGCAGCAATGAGGCAATAGCGAACCGAGTTCATACGGTACTAGCTGCCAGTTTCAAATTTACGCCATTCTTGCTATTTTTAGAGAAACTTGTGAAAATGCAAGACATTATATCATCTCTTTCAAAATCAAATAACTCGAATTATAAAATGCTGTGCAAGTATAGATCCCCGGGCCCACCCTGAACCTGAATTTGAGGTTTTGGGCTGACCTGCATCATGACTTGTGCCCTAGGCAAAGCTTTCATGCATCCGTATTTATTTATATTTTATAGCTGTGCTGGTGTAAAGACAGATTGGCTGACATCTGTCATTTTAAAATAAAGCATGGTAACATTTTCTGGAGCCTCTAGAAGTGGGGGGGGGGGGCTAGGCACGGTGCCTGGGGCACTTGGTGGACAAAGTCAGCCCTGTCTTCAGGGAAGGGCCCGGGCAATCTCGGCCTCGGAGAAGCTACAGTTCCTCTGCCAAGCTTAGGAAACGCTCAGATTTGGAGATGCATGTTGCCTGTGGCCCGGCGGGTGGGAAGACGGGAATATTCGTTTAGTGGAATCAGCCTGGCGCGGTGGCCACGGGCAGACCTGACCTGTCATTCGGGAGAGCGTCCCCTGAACCGCTGTCTAGGCCCAGGGTGGGGACGAGGGCTGCGGGGAGGGGGGCGGGGGAGCGGCTCCCGCCGGCGGTGGCAGCGCTGACCCGCTCTAACCCCCACCCCTCAGATGCCGGTGCTGAAGCAGCTGGGCCCCGCGCAGCCCAAGAAGCGGCCTGAGCGCGGCGCCCTGTCCATCTCCGCGCCGCTCGGCGACTTCCGGCACACGCTGCACGTGGGGCGCGGCGGCGACGCCTTCGGGGACACTTCGTTCCTGAGCCGTCACGGCGGCGGGCCGCCCCCCGAGCCCCGAGCGCCCCCCGCCGGGGCCCCGCGCTCCGCGCCGCCGCCCGCCGTGCCGCAGCCCCCGCCGCCTGCCCTCCGCGCGCCCGCGCCCGCGGACCCGCTGCTGTCCTTCCACCTGGATTTGGGCCCCTCCATGCTGGACGCGGTGCTGGGCGTCATGGACGCGGAGCGCCCGGGGGCCGCTGCCGCCAAGCCCGATTTGGACCCCAGCACCGGGGCACAGCACCCCAGGGCCCACTGCCGCTCCAACGCGGACCTCGAGCTGGACGACGTCATCGGCCTGTAGGCACCCGCGTTCCCGATGCCTTTACGGTCCGGCATCCCACTTCTTTATACATAAATGGCTAAGGTCTCTGCGCGAGTTCGGTCTCTTCACTTTGCACGTGGGAGGGGAAGGCCAGAGGGGTGGGCAAGGGGGGGTCGGTGATGGGTCCTGGCCCCTTTAAAGGCCAGGTGTGTCACCTGTGGCTCGGTTCCGCGCAGAGACTTAACCGAGGTCGAGATCGGACGGCTGGCCTGGAGTGGTGGGATGTGGCCCCTTTAACTCCGGGGGCCGTTGAGTACACGGTGCCCCTTTCGGAGGCGGTGTCCCAACGTGGCCGCTCTGGCAGCCGCATTCACTCATCAACCTTGACGGAGCCTGGCCCTCCAGACCAGCTCAGGGCGCGGCCTGACTCGCTCCAGGGGACCCTCTGTCTCGTCCCGCAGGGGCCACCTAACTTGCTCCCAGGGACCCGGCCTGACTCGCTCCCGGAGGCCCGGCCTGACTCGCTCCCGGGGGCCGAGTGCAGTGGCTCCGTGAGACTGACTCCCGGCCCGCCTCTCCAGTGAACCCCTCCGGGAGACCCGCCCTTTACCCGGTAAGTGGCAGCTGAGTAAAGTGGCTGGAAGAGGCAGGGTTCCGGTGGAGCGGACACCTAACCCCTCGGAAAGATGCCTCGGCCCGAGGGGGACAGCGGTGTCCCAAGTCTGGGAAACCTAGTTTGAGCCTGCTGGGTACAGTTGTCCCGTAGAGAGAATGACAGGGCAGCACGTGCAAATCTTTAGGCGAGGGGAGGAATCCAGGCCCCAGAGGGCCCCCGAGGGGGTGGGGGCTCCCATTCACAGCCCTAGGCGAGGGCGGAGCCAGCCTGGTGAAGAACCTGGAGGAGGCGAGACCGTACCCGCAGAGCGTCGCCGAGGGCGGGCTGAGAGGGCGTGGTCGCACTGTAAACTTAGTGGACAGAGGCCGCGGAGGGGGACAGGTCCGGCTCCTCGAGGGCACTGGGGGGAGGAGGTCACTCTGCGGGCCGTGCCCAGCCTTGAAATCCTTTGGACGCGGGGAGGACCACACGCGAGCATCGCGGGGCCTCGCAGGCAGCGGTCAGGCTCCCCGAGGACACCGCCCGCGCAGGGCCGTCTGCCAGGCCCGGGATCCGAGGCCCCGCGAGAGCGCGTGCGCGGTTCCCAGGGCAGCGGGGACGGGGCGCGGCCGGTGACCTCCCGGCGAGACTCCCCCGCACCCCACTCCCATGGCGGCGGTCCCCGCAGCCGAGCCCGCACCGCCGCCGGCCTGCCGCTTCTTCCTGGAGGGCCGCTGCCGCTTCGGCGCCCGCTGCCGCCAGCCCCACCCAGGGGCGCCCGCGCCGCCTAGCCGCGGGACCGGGAGCGAGGCCGGGAACGAGGCCGGGGCCAAGAAGCCGCCGCTGCGCACGGCCGCGGCCGTCATCCAGCGCATCCGCTGGGACCCGCGCCTCGACCCGGCCGACTTCGCGGTGGGCTACGCCGACCGCTTCCTGGGCGTGCGCGAGGAGCCCTTCGCCGCCTTCTGCTGGGACGAGCCGCTGGCGGCGCTGGGGCCCGGCGTCCTGGCCGTGCCGGAGCACCGGGTGCGCTACTTCCGCTTCCGCGGCCGCGTCGTGTGGGACCGCGCGTCGCGCACAGACCTCGTCTTCGGCTCGGGCTCGGCGGCGGGCCGTGGGCCCACCATCCTGGACGCGCTCGGCGGCGAGGACGCGCAAGACGGCGAGAACGAGCGTTGCGGGCGCGCGCACGACAGCCGTGAGGATGCCCGCGATGGCGGCGAGGACGCGCACGGCGACATTGAGGATGCCCAGGACGGCGGGAGCGCGCACGAAGGGGCAGCTGCCACTCCCGCTGACACCAGAACAGAACGCCAAGCACCCGACTGCACTGGGCTGGAGGCCAGGGAGCGGCGCAGGGCCAAAGGCCAGGCTGCCCCGCGGACAGAGCTGGAAAGGGCGCTGAAGCCGGCCACCGCGGAGCCACGGGATGGAGAAGCACAGACAGCTTTAGGACGGGCCCCTGCAGGTTTTCCTGAGACGGAAGTGGAGTGGGGTCCTGGCGCTTGGCCCTCGGAAGGTGGAGAGGCCACTGGAGCCGGGGCCACGGAGCCTCGCCAGCCCCGCCCCACGCATTTTGTGGCTCTCATGGTAACTGATCCTGGGCTGCAGGCTGGGGTGGCCAAAGCCCAGGAAGAGTTGGTTCAAGCTGCACCCTCGTGCGCTGCGTTCCTGGTGCCCGCAGGGGCCCTCCACCTGACACTGGCCCTCCTGAGGCTCACAGGCCCTGGGGAGGTAGCCGCCGCAGTGGGCGCACTCAGACGTGCGCTCTTGGCCCCGGGACTTCAGGCACCCCCGCAGCTGACTTTTAGGAGCCTGCTTCTCCTGGGGCAGCATGTGCTCTGTGCCCCACCTTCCCCCTCTCTGCAAGCTATGGCCCAAGTGCTGAGTCAGAGGCTGGAAGCTGAGGGGCTCAGAGTAGTAGGGCCCCAAGGGGGGCTGCACCCCCACCTCACACTAGCCAAGGTGCCCCACGGTTCTCAAGTCAGCCTCCCTGAGCCTGGGTTCAGCCCAACGCAGGAGCTGGGAAGCCAGGCCCTAGGGGAAGTCTGGCTGTGCCGCATAGGCAGGGCAGGGGACACCTACCAGCCCCTGGCTGAGCTGCCCCTGGGGTGATGGTCCCCTCCGACGTCTCCAGGAGACCACTGTCGACCGGGAGAACCTGGAAAGATCCCGCCCAAGCAGGAAAGGACAAAGTGCTCTCTCTCTCTCTCTCTCTTTAATTTTGGTTTCTCTCAAGCTTCCAAATGGTGCTCAGTGATCCAAGGAAAGAATGAAGGAAGGAGAAGGGAGGGGAGAGGGAAGGGAGGGGAGGCAGAGGAGGAACATCTGGAAAAAAAGCAGCCTGACAGTCCAGCTGTTTGCAAACTCATCGCACATCCTCCAGTTACATGGCAGAAGAGGGGGAGGACCAAAAAGAAAAAGGGGAGGAAGAAAAATAACTTAAATAAACACACACAAAAAGAAAAGAGAAGGAAACATGACGTGAGCTGGTGATCCATGGAGGCAGGCAGGGAGGGAGGGTAACCGCTTTACCTGTGCTGAACCAAAGAAGGGTGGGGGGCAGGAGGAGGAGGGAGGGAAGGAAAACAAACCAGAAGAAACACTGGGGTGGAGGGAGGAGGGGGCCACGGAGACGACACAAGTGCAGCTGAGGTGGCCCAGCCGGGGTCCCGCGGCGGCCTCCGGGGTCCTCGGCGCGCAGAGTCGGCGTGGCTGCGGTGGTGGCCTGGCGACAGCACTGCTGGCGTGGGGGGCAGAGGGCGAGGCACAGTCTCTACACGGCGCCCCGAGCCCCGGACACTGAGGCCCCCGAGGGCTGTGCAACAAGAGTCTGTGGTGAGGCGGCGGGCGGCGGTGCTGGTGCCCCCGCCGCGGGCGGGCACAGGCGGCGTGGCCAGTCTTCTTCCGGCCCCCCCGGCATGGGATGGGCCGGGCGGCCAGGTCGGTACCGGAGTACAAGCTCGAGAGAGAGAGAGAGAGAACACTGAGACAGCATTAGTGGGGGTGCCGGGCGGACCGAGCAGCCTACAGACCACGCCCCAACCCTCCGCTGTCCCGCCCCTTCCTCCCCCAACCCCGCCCTCGGAGGCAAAAAATAAAAATGTAGAAAAAATCTCTGTACAGACTCCCCGGTGGGCAAACGGGGACGGGATGGTGGCTCTTCCTGGAGCCCACTCCCCACGAATTAATTTACAACCCAAGTCCATGGCTCAAAAACAAAATCGGCAAAGGTGGCGCTGGGGGGCCACAGCCCCGCCCCGCCCCGCCCCCATCCGCGCTGGTGCTCAGAAGGCTGACAGCTGCGCCAGGCTGAGGCGGCAGTCGATGCTGGCGTTGTCCGGGCCCGTGTAGGCCAGGCCCAGGGGCTCGAGGAAGGCCCGGCAGGCGGCCTCGCCCTCGAAGGCCAGCTCGGCCTGCAGGTAGGAGACTGGCAGCGCAGGGCGGAAGCTACGGAGACAAGAGGAGAATGTGATGAGGCGGGCGGTGGGCAGGGGAGGGCCCCACAAGCAGGGAGTGGGCGCCCCCCCTTCAGGCACCCCAAGGGTTTCCTCAGCACATTACCTGCTGACCTCTCACCCCTCCCCACCAACCTCCCCACCTCCAGGGGCTTGGGGGGGCCCGGGGTGGGGCTGGTGGCCCCAGCCCCGGCTGTGCCCCCCTTTACCCTCACTTACCTGTACATGGGGACCAAGGAGAGGGGATGGGAGGGAAGGGCCCAGCCGGCTCCTCCACTGCTCAAGGGCCTGAGCAGTCCCTCAGAAGAGGGCCCACCGTGGCCCAAGGGCAGGGGGCCAGGCAGAGGGGGTGACCGGAGGGGATGGGCATGGGCATGGGTTGGCAGGTCTGATAGCTAGCTACTCTGGGGTATCCGCCCTGGCTATCTGCCCTGCCTGGGTCCCAGTGCCTTGGGAATGCCAAGCACAGGGTCAGCCAACACGTATTACATGCTGGTGACGTCACGTGCAGGTGCCAACAAAACAGCGCATACCAGAAAACAGCTGTGAACTTGCCGAATTCTCTCCCCAAAACCGTGTCGCCCTACACTTTAGAAACAAGCGCTGAGCAAACTGTATGTAGCTCCAAAGGCAGAGCCACCCGGCCAGCGTCAACACAGGAAGGACACAGTAAAAAAGACACGAACCAGTCCCGCCTCAAGTCCGTGCCACATCACGGCTCTGGGATTTGGGGGGGGGGGATGGACCACACACAAGAGAGCCTCTTTCTTCCCACAACGGAGCTGGCATTCTCGCCACACTGCAGGGACCTGGTCTGGGGCCTCTGGGAGGGAGGGGATGAGAGCAGGTGGCCAGTCTAGGCCAAGGCCCCTCCTACAAGGAACCTTCACGACTATGGCCCCAACCAAGACGCAGCACATGTAAACTAGCCACAACAGTGACCCGCCCACACGACACCCCTGGGAGCTGCTGTCCCACCGCAGAAGGCAGACCCACAGGGCCTTGAGACACACCACCTCCCTGTCATTCCTGGGTAGGTAACCAGGTCCTGTGTATGCTGCTGCCTTCGTGTTTCTGTCCCACGTCCCTGTCTACTTCTACGGCCCCTGCCCTAGCTCACCCTCTGCCTTAAATCTTCGGACCAAACCAGACCCCGCAGTGTGTGCATCTCCTAACTTCAGGGTACTGTCCCTCTCCAACTCCACCCCATTCCTGGGGCTCCTGAGCTAACGGATGCGGCCCCTTGGACCTCGGCAAGGTCCTTGGTGAGATGGACAGCGGGGCCGGGGGTTCTCTGTTGTGGGGTGTCCTGGGCCCTACGGGAGGCTGAGCAGCGTCCCTGGCCTCCACCCACTAGACACCAGTAGCAACGCCTAGCTGTGTCACCTGAGCGCACCTCACTGCCCTGAGAACCACGGGATCCCCACCACGTGCACACACGCACACTCACGCGCTTGATACAGGACACCTAACACACCGAGAACTTGGCTCTTCTGACCTGCAGATAGTCCGTGATCTGACATGCCCCCGCGTCACCCGTCTCCCTATACATTTTCTGCACCCTTGAAGGAGCTCAAGTCTGAATGGGGTGCTGGGGGCCCATTAGATCAGAAGCTACCAAGAGAACGGCCATCTTTTCTAGTTTGTCTCTACCGAGTGGGAGCTCAGTATCAGCAAAAGCCTTGAAAAGTGAACAAAGACCTCGGAGCGAGGAAACCCAAGAGCCCAGAGCAAGAACAGAAACCAAGGTCCAGGGTGATGGGAGCAGGAGAGAGAGACTCAGGTGGAGAGGGAGCCCTGGAGCCGCGAGGCAGAATGGGGGAAAAAGGAGATGCAGAGGCGGGCCCAGGAGACAGAGAGCCAACTGCGGGAAGAGAAGCAGGAGGAGCGGGGGAGCAGGGTACGCATAGAAAGAAGACACAGGGAGAGAGGACCAGCGTCCAGGGCACAGGAGCTGGAGGCCTGACAGCCCAGAAGTGTGCAAAACGGGAGGGGGAGGAGGAAGGCGGCGGCAGGGCCGGCAGAGCAGAGGGGGTGGGGGAGAACCCAGCTTCACATACGTTTTGATCATCGCCTTGAGGGCAGCTTTGCGCTCCCGGTCTGCAAACTTGTCCACCAGGTACCCAGACATGCAGGGTGCATGACAGTAGAGCCGGAAGAAGCGGTGGTAGTTGCCCAGAGCCCAGGCCGCCCTCAGTGCCAAGGCATGAGCCACACAAGGGTCTGCCTTCAGTTCCCGAGTCAGGTACGCCAGCTCCGTGGTGATGTCTGCGGCCCAAGACAAACGAGGATCAGCAGCGCCCCATCCCGGGGGCTTGGGGCCACCCCATCCTGCAGGCAGCGCCTCTCACCTCCTGAATTCTTGGTGAAGATGTAGTAGAGGATGCGGTAGGCAGTGAACTCGCCCACGTTGCCTGGCAGGTTCTCGGCGTACAGCGACTTGAGCTGCGTCTGGCACTGGTTGAACTCTTCGTGGTCGCCCTAGAGCCCGGGGCCGGAGGGAGAGAAAGACCATGAGGCTGGGACGGGGAGCCTGGGAAGAACCCGGAGGGCCTCAGCACCCCACCCACCTTCTCCAAGGCGATGCGGGCGTGCGTCTCGTACACCTCCACTGTGAACTCTGTCCGCACCCCTTGCACCTGCAACGGCAGGAGAGCGGTGAAGGCTACCGCGGGCGGGCGGGACTCTCCCAGCCCAGGTCCCCCCGGCGCCCCTCACCGTCAGGTCCTGCCGAATAGACTTCATCTGCTCGCAGGCAAAGGCGTAGTCCTGCTTCTCTTTCCAGTGGGACTTGACCATGCACAGAGACTTCTTCAAAACCTGGGAAGGGAACACGTTACGGCTCAGTGAGATTCCAGCCAGGTGACCAAAGCCGTCACTAACACCCGGTACGCTTCCACTGACGCCGCGTTCCGAAATGACAGCTGTGACCTCACACCCGTGTAATACCCCACTAGCAACTTTAAGAAGAACCCAACGCGTTTGGCAAGGGTAACTACTCCCAACCCCGGCTGCCTCGGCGCGTCCCCTGGCATGGAACGCGGACACACTGCTACTGCGGCCTCAGCAGGACTCAGGAGCCTGATCCCCCCACCTCAGCTGGCCTGGGAAGGTCGCTTTCTTAGGAGACAGAGGCTCAAAGCCCAGCAAGTCTCCCGATGAAGCCACGGGACCGACTTCTCAGTCTCCGAAACACAAGTTCAGTTTTTAAGTCACCCCTCCGCGAGCTCCCAGGCCCCAACGTCCCCACCCAGCCGCAGGCCCCTGCCGCCACCCCACAGCCTCCGTGTGGTCTCTGCCATCTTTCCAGGGTGGGCGCACCGGCCTGGCACCCTGCAGGGAGGCCCTGCCCGTCCCAGGCGCTTACTGCCACAGGGCGCACAGTGGACGGGTCGGGGGCGCAGGTGAGACGCAGGTAGTGCTTGGTGACGTCAGGGCAGGTGCCCACGATCTGAAGCTCCTGCCAGTCCGGGTCAGCACCACTGCTCTCCAGGCTGCCCATCTGCAGCACCAGGGGCTCGAGGCGCAGGCGGCGCGAATGTCCGTGCTGGAAGCGGGCCGCCCGCTTCTGCTTCTTCAGCTCACGCTCAGGGTCCTCGCACTCGAGCGCGGCCATCTTCTTGCGGCTGCGCTTGGTGGGAGCAAGATCGTGCCTAGGAAGGGAGGGTAGGGGTGAACAAGGCAGATGTCCTCGCCTGCCCCTCCAACTACACCCCAAGATCCCAATCTTAGCCCTACCCCTACCCGGGGTCTCACCTCTTCCCACGCTGTGCCCTGCCTCGGCCCCGATCCATGTGGGCCCCCCGACCTCCTCGGCCCTTAGGGGGTGGGTTCCTGCGACCCACAGGGTGACACTCATTCCCTGAGTAAGAACTGTCGGAATCCGAATGGGAGTCACTGCACAGAAGAAGCAGGGAGGTAAGGACTGAAGTGGCTCCTCCCCCGACGCCCACCCTCCACGCCCCACCCCCACACCTCCAGCCCTCGCACCTGCGGCGGAAGTGGCGGGTAGGGGACCGGGAGGAGGAACGGGAGCGGGAGTCCGTGCTGGAGGAAGAGCTGTTGTCCTTCATGAAGACATTGCGGTTGCCAAACTTGGCGAAGCTGCTGCCCCGGGCTCGGCCAGCACCCCCAGCCCCTGGTGTCCCTCGCTGGGACTGGGCACCCCCGCCCCTGGTCGCTGAGCCTGCCCCCCTGGGAGGATGAAGGCTGCTAGGGGCCTCCCACCGCTTCTTCTTGGGGCTCTCAGCCCCAGGCTCCCGAGTCAGCCTGAGGATAAGCAGGGCAGGGCATCACCAACCCAGCGCCCCGCGCACCCCAGCACCAGCCAGCCGCCCCCGGAGCACACCACCTCGGGCAGGAGAGGGACTTACCCGGGAGACTCAGCTAATACACTGCGAACATGAGAGGCGACCCCAACATTTCCTGTCTAGAGAGTGCTCTCCGCAACTGGGCGCGTGCACTCACCAGCTTCCGGGCCCTCACCCCGCCCCAGGACAGCACCCTCGGGCAGCACCCGCATCCCTGCTCTCCCCGCCTGGCTTTCCACCTCCGGGATCCGACTTTCTCGCTCATTCTTGGGGCCACAGGTACCTAAGTCTGCAGGTCTCTGCTTCAGCACCCAGAATGACTCTCCTCCCCATCCCCGGCCTGGACTAACCCTGGCAGGGGCTCCCGGCTCCAGTCGATGGTGTAGGCCGAACCGTCCTGTAGCCGGGCCTGCAGCAGCTCCTTGAGCAGCTTCTCCGTCCGGTCCTTGTCCTCCTCCGACTCGCAGGCCGTGAAGCAGCGCTCCACGTACTCCTTCATGTCCTGCGGCCAATCGTCCGGCTTCCCGGACAGGCTCCCCCTGGGGAGGGCAGCAAAGACCGTCACTGCTGCCGCCCGCACAGCAGACACACGCCAGACGTGACCGAAGCGTTTTCTATTTCCCCTCATGTCGTGCTCACAGCAACCCTGGGGGAGGGACCGACCCCTCCCCGTTCTGGAGTAGCAGCCTGAGGTTCGGGGCGCAGACTGACCGCAGAGGCGAGGGAGCTGGGACAAGGGCAAGAGGGGGGCCGGCACCTGTGGTTCTGGGCTTTCTCAGGGTTGGGCTGGGGGCCGAAGCTGCTGTGCTGGCCCTCGGGGGTGGAGCCGAAGCTCTGGCTGGTGACGGCAAAGGGCCGCTTCTGGATGTTGAACTTGAGACCACCCGTCCCAGGGGCTGCTGTGAGAGCCAAGAGCCGGGGTTAGACCTGCCCGTGCCCTATCTCAGGCTGCCCCACCCCCAGGAACAAGAGACACCAAGCTCCAGAGAAGGGCTCCAGCGCAGGTACCCGAAGCCTGGGGATGAGCACAACACCCAGAAGCGCCCCATGCTTGGCCCCGCAAGGCCCAACCCCACGCCCTCTCTCCTTCCGCCAACTTACGCTTCATCCGGTTCCACAGCTGCTGGCCCTTCTTGGGCTTGGCAGGCTCGGAGTAGGCGTGTGGCCCGTAGGCCTGGCCCGAGGCAGGCCCTGCCTGGCTGTGCTGTGTGGCTGGGGCTGTTCCAGGCTGGGGGCCGCTGTTCAGAGTATGAGCCCCATGCTGGGGGGTGGAGGGTTGAGGGGGCTGGGCTGCCGGCAGCTGCTGGGGGGCCTGGTAGGACATGCTTTCTTCCATGCCAGGGACAGGGGGCTGCTGGAAGAAGTGGGTGCTGAGGGCAGGAGGAGAGCCCGTGCTGGCTCGCACACCGTCCCCACCGTCACGGCACCACTTAGCTCCCAAGCCTGCGCCGTGACACGTCCACGTCAAACTGCCCTGGACTCTCAGAGCGACTCCCTGAGGAAGGGAGCATCAGTGCCCAGTCCTCACAGCTCAGACTCCGAGCTGCTCTCCCCTGGCCCCAGCCAGGAGGGGCGGCAGCGGGCATTTGCTCCCTGCCTTCCACCTCCTGGAGAACGCCGCCCCAACACCACGTCCACCCAGGAAGACTGAGCACGTCGCGTGTGCCACTCGAGACCCACGTGTGATCACACGTCCTCAGGGACCTTGGGAAGTGACTCTCCTTCCCGCCTGACAGGACTGGCTGAGGTGAGCGGATCATGTGACTCATAACGACAGTGCCACAGGGGAGCTGGGACCCCAGCCCGGGTCCACCCGGCTCCCTGCACCAGCTCCACACTCCTCCGCACTGACACGAAGTGTGAGGCCACACCGCGCGTGTGATTGTGCACGTATATGTGCACGCGCTGGCAGGAACTCAGAAAACAGGCCGCCATGCTGCAGACCATCCCGCTGCCACCCCAACACCGAGCCCGTGGCTTCGCCCAAGTCCCAAACCCATCCTGGTTTGAAACACTGTGCTTTGCCCTCCTCGTGATCAGATCAGGAGGTGCCTGGCAGGAGAGAAGGCAGGGTGTGGGCAGCTTAAAAAATGCCGGCGTCCCCGAGCACGGCCCTCACAGAAACATTCCCGTTCTTGAACATGGCACAAAGCTAGGCGGGGCGTTACCTGGTTCAGAGCCCCCTGGTGCTGGGGTGCCGATGGCTGCTGGGGCGTGGCGGAGCCATAGGAGCTGGCCATGCCGTACTGGGAGGGAGAACCGTAGCTCTGGTACATGCTCTGCCAAGGGCACAGAAACCAGGGTCAGCAGAGGCCCGATTCCCACCCCTTCTCCTGCCTGCTGAGGAGTGTTAAAAACAACTAACGAACAGGAAACCTCTATCGGTCCATCCTCTATCTTACAAACATTCACTAAACACCACAACACAACCAAAAATAAAATAGGAAAGTCCACGCTCCAACGAAGTCTACGCAAGACACGTGCACCGCTGAGACAGATGCACGGCATATCTGGCAGTCAGCCCCGTGAAAGCAAGCCGGGGTGCGGTACGCAGCCTTAACCAGTCAGGCCAGTAAGAGAAAGGGCTCCCTGAGGCATGAACTGGGAAGCCCTCTGCAAGGTGAGGACACAGAAGGACATGGGACTACGGGACGAGAGCTAGCGCAGAACACAGGCGGACATCGCAGGTGACAGATGGAGCACCGGCAGACTGGCGGCCGGAAGTGGGGAACATAGCACTTGGACCTGGGAAGGGCTCTCGGCTTGATCGTGAGGGCAATGTGTGAGTGGACGGTGTTTCAGAAGCTGTCACTGCTGTCTTCAAGGCCTCCCCTGGCCCCTGGAACCCAGTCCCCCCAGCCCCCATCTGTCCCTGCTGGGCAGGGCACTCACCATGGGGAAGTACTAGTAACTGTATGGATGCCCCCCACCCACCCCAGCACTCACCATGGGGGTAGTAGCAGCTGTTCAGGTAGGCCCCTGCCCCCCATCCACCCCCCCTGGCCGGGCACTCACCATGGGGTAGTAGTAGCTGTAGGGGTAGGCGTAGTTGTATTGCTGGTACCACTGGTAGTACTGCTGCTGCTGCAGGGCCGAGGCCTCCGCCTGCGACACATACTGTGGACAGACCGTGTGCCATCAGCACTGGCGGCAGGAGCCCACGCCCCCTACGGCCCCCAATGCGGTTAATTCCTGAGAACACAACTGGGTCCGCCTGTCTCCAAAGAGCCATAGCCTCTACCCATGAGCTCGGGGCACCTTGGGGACCCAGGGCACGTCCCCCTCCTCAGGCTGGATTCCCACATGGTGCCCTGGGCTCTTTGAGGAGACAGCCCTTGCCCTCCCACCTGAGGCTCTGCGAACGTCTTCAGGGCACCCTGATCTTGTGATCCCAGAGAAGACCAAGCGTTTCCCTCCCCAGCAACCCGTCTCACTTGTGCACTGGCCACAGGCCCATTGCTGCTGGCCTTGGAGGAGCTGCCGGCGGCTCCTGCTTTGCTGATGCTGGCCAGAGCCTGGCGGGCCTTCTCCCACTCTGGGTTCTCGTGCATGGGGGCCTCCATGCCGTTCTCCCTGCCTGCCCCGGCCACCATGCTGTACTGAGAAGACCTGCAAAGAAGGGATATCGAGTCAGTCCTCTCCCTCCCTGTACACACAGTGGGCAAAACGCAGACGGGCATACAGCAAGGCCTGAGATGTAAACGCCCTCGCACGACCTACTGGAGTCTGAGTTTTTAAATCTAGGATGTGTGACTCTGTTAATGTGCTGACGACCACGTTGTGTCTCAGCCTTCCTGTAAGGGAAAAATGTGAGAGAGAGACCTAAGGCACTTTTCCAGGTGCTTGGTACTCGGCAGTGCTAAGCGCCAAACGAAATGATCACCAGCATCCAGAGAAATTAATGCGGCACCTGGTGCCTCCTAGGTCTAAATGGTTTACAAGTCAGTGCCGACGCCTCCCCAGCCAGCGAGCTATCATCACGCTGTTTTGGGGAGAACGAGGTATTAACAACAGAGCAAGGACAGCATTAAGCGTTGGAGGCTGCGCCTTCATCACAGCTCATGAAATGAATCATCCCAATTTTGAGAGCTCAGCACTGCACTGTGAAAACACGATGCTCAGAGATGGAGACCTGGCTGTCCACACTACAACCACACGCTTCCCTTCACCCTGGTGGCCAGAGGAGGAGCTCATCCGCCCTCCGCCCACAAGGACTGCTCCAGCCTCCACGCCATGGGACTCCCATCCCAGAGGACAACACTGGGTCCGGCTTCCTCTTGCCCTCCCCCCCGCCTCTGTCCCTCTAGCCACACTAACCAATCTGTGCTACGTTGATCACCCACGTTGGCCGCCATCTGGACCTTGGGGCATAAGGGGCGGGCCTCAGGAGCCAGACTGCTTTCTCACGGTCTACAAGAAAAAGAAGGAGTTAGGTAGACTCGAGGAGGAGCAAGAAAAAGTCACGAAGTGGGGGGCGCCTGGGTGGCTCAGTGCGTTGAACCTCTAGCCTTTGGCGCAGGTCGTGATCTCAGGGTCCCGGATCGAGTCCCGCATCGGGTTCTTTGCTCAGCGGGGAGCCTGCTCCCCCCCCCCCCCGACTCTCTGCTTACTTGTGATCTCTGTCAAATAAATAAATAAAATCTTAAAAAAAAAAAAAAAGTCAGGAAGCGGGAGAGCAGGAGACGGGCTCATGAGAAGCCAGGCAGACGTGGAGCCGTGAAATTAGGACTCGCTGAAGAGGACTGTGCGTGAGGCAAAGACCTTCGCCTCCCTGCAGTGCTCTGAGTGGAACAGGAAGGACTGGAGAACAGGGAAGGCTGAAAGCATTTCCCAAAGGGAAGGCGAAGGACCTGAAACCCTTAAGAGCATAGGAAGGCCCCAGGGAAACCCTGCCACAGAGGAAAGGTGCAGAGGGCGGGATGGGGGGGGGGGGGGGGGGGGGCTCAGGGCAGGGCTAAAAAGCATTCCGGGGGGAAAGGCAGCCCCTAAGAGAGACCAGACGAGTGGGCTGAGGAGCAAAGTCTGTGAAGGAATCCGGATAGAGATCCAGAGGAAAACCAACCCGAGAGGAAGGGGGGCGAAGTTACCCCGGGGAACAAGGAGAAGCGGAAGCGCCCACGGGGAGCCCCACGGGGAGCCCCGCGGGGGAGAAACGCGCTCCCGGAAGGCTCTCGGGAGACTGCTACCAGAAACCTCCCCCACGGGCTGGGGGTCCCGAGACGCCCAACCGCCCTCCGGAAACTCAGAGCGGGGCAGAGAGGGCTGCGAGAAAGCGAGGGGTGCCTGGGGGCCGAAACCCGGGAGGCCGAGAGGCATGGGTGGGCTGCGAGGCCGGAGACCCTGACGGCCCCACAGCAAGTGCGGGAACGGAGCCTGGAAGACGCCCCGGACGAACAAGCTCGGGAAGGGGCGGGAGGGGACGAGTGGGGACAGCGCGTGGGGAGAGCGGGCGGGCGGGCCTCACGAGCACCGGACGCGAGGGGCACCTGGCCGTCCCGAGGGCCCCGACAGGGCAAAGGCGCCAGGTGGAGGCAGAGCCCGTCCAGATGCCGGCCACCCGCTCCAGAGTCACCGCCCGGCCGCGCGGCGCGTGCGCACCATGGCTCCGGCGGCGCGGGACGGGACGGGGGCGGGAGGGCGAGGGGGACGCGGCGTCGGGCCCGCGCGTCGCCGGGGCAACGCCATCCTCCCACTGGAACCGCAGGGTCAATGGGGGTTGAGAGAAGGGGCGCTCGGGGCCCAGGAATTCCGAGGGCGGGGGGCGGGGAGCCTGGCCGATGGCGCAAGCGCGACGGCGCGCAGGCGCAGTGGCCGCCCGCGCCCGCCACACCCTGTCGTCGCTCAGCGCGCGGCGTCCGTTGGTGCGACGGCCCGCCAGGCCTCGGGACCCGCCGGGCGTCGGGCCGGAAGGAGACGCCGTGCTCGCCCGCTCGCCCGCCCGCCGCTCCCCACACCCACCTCAGCCTTTCGCCCCCAGGACTCGTCAGCGGCAGCCCAAGGCGACAGCGACACAGCCACGGAACTGCTCGAGACCCGGCTGGTTCTTGTCTTCCTTGGGCTTCGACGTTCTGACCGCGGCGTCCTGACGTCACGCGGAGGCCTCGCCCCACCTCCCTCGGCCCTGCGCCACCAATGGGCGCCGCGGGTTGATTTGAGCCCGCCCTCCGCCTACGCAAGGGCGCGTGGGCGTAGAAGGCAAGCCGGAAGCCAGGGGTGGGGACGGTGGCCCCGAGGGGACTTGCGCGGCTGCAGAGTCGGCCGGCACTGTGCCCGCGCAAGCATTCCTATTTTGGCTCCGTGAGTGGTAACCATTGTTGTTCCCAAATACAAGCTAGCGTGAGGTGGGTTCTAAGGTTGCCTCCGCGCAGCGATGTGGAAGCCCAGGGCGGAGAATGATGAAGTCGGACAAAGGGGTTGAGAACAGCCCTCAGCCGACTACATAAAATTGCAGAGGCGCCCCGGTCGAGGACGCGGCGCGTGCAAACACGCGGAGGCGGGCGGCGAGCAGAGCCTGGGGACCTGGGGATCACAGGGAGGCCATGGGGGGAGCAGATGGCTGCGGCGGAGTCCGGGGCTGAGCGGGTAGGTGTGTGCTGGTGGGCAAGCGGGCAGGCGGGGACCGGGGCTGAGCGGATGGGTGTGTGCAGGTGAGCCGGCGGGGACCGGGGCTGAGCGGGTGGGTGTGTGCAGGTGAGCAGGCGGGGACGGGGCTGAGCGGGTGGGTGTGTGCAGGTGAGCGGGCGGGGACCGGGGCTGAGCGGGTGGGTGTGTGCAGGTGAGCGGGCGGGGACCGGGGCTGAGCGGGTGGGTGTGTGCAGGTGAGCGGGCGGGGACCGGGGCTGAGCGGGTGGGTAGGTGTGTACAGGTGGAGGTCCCGGGCTGAGCGGATAGGTCTGGGCAGAGGTCCCAGACTGAGCAGATGGGTCTGCACAGGTGGCAGTCCCGTGGAAGCCTACTGGGGCCAGGCTGGGGACTGTGGACTTGGCCCTTAGCACTGTGATGTGTTTGCATCCAGGCTTCTGTCCGATGACGTGATCTGGTCCAGCTCAGGCACCGCTCTGTGTAGTCATGGTTGGTGGTAGAACAGTATTTCAGAAGTGGCTTCCTTCCGCTTTTTACTGTTAGAAACTGTCGTATTGATGACTGAGTGTCATTTTGTTAGCACAGCTGGTCTTTTTCTGTCCTTTCACTTAAAAAAAAAAAAAACTGTTGCAGGATAATTTGGGGTTTACAAGAAGTTGCAGAGGTAATTCAGAAACCCTACAGCTGGCTTTCCCTAATGCTGTTATCTCAGATTCCTGTGGTACATTTGGTAAAACAAGAAACCAGCACTGGCACGTTACTCATAACTGAACTGCAGCTTTGTTTGAATTTCTTTTTCTACTAACGTGTCCTTTACGTGCCAGAGTCCAGTCCAGAGGACCCCGCTGCATTTGGTATCTCTGTACTTTCCACCATTATATTTAAGGTGGGTTTCTGGTACGTAGTGCGTAATAGCGTGTAGTGGGATCTTTGTTTTTATCCAAGCTAACAGCCTCTGCCTTTTGAAAGAGCTGTTTATAACTGTACTTTTAATGTGATTTTTGGTATGATCACATGTAAATCTGTTGTCTTGCTATTGGGTTTCTGTCTGTCCCTGTCCCATCTTGGTTTCCCCTTTCCCCTTTCTTGCCTTCTGGATTGAGATTTTTTTTTTTTTTTTTTTTTTTTTGGTCTATTTTTTGAGCAGTTTTAGGTTGGGTCTTTGAGAGGTGTTCTGCCTCCATTCCACTTGGCGGCCCTGCAGCCGGCCTCGGGACCACGGGCAGTGGCCATGTCCAGGGCTCAGCTTGATGTCTTCCATGTCAAGGTTCACTCTCCTGCCTGGCCTGATGCTGAGTCTTGAGCGCCATTGTTTCATCTATTTTGTCTGGACTTTTGGTGGTTTCAGGAAGGAGAGCAAATCTAGTCCCTGTTCCTCCCATCTTGGTTGAAAGTGAAAAGTCCTCATATGTATGATTTTTAAATAAAAGTCGGTTTCCCTTTTGTACAGGTCATGCCAAATGTTCTTTCTTGGTTAAAGCTTCCTGGTTAAAGAGCAGTGCCCGGCCTGTTGGCGGGAAGTCAGGTGGCCTGAGTCTTAGGGTGCTCTTGGAATATCCCGACGCATCTGCTTCAGCTTGTGGACAAAGACTCAGGGTCACTAGAGGGCAGCGTGTGAGATCAGAGTGGCCAGAATGGCGGTGGGCCAGCCCAGGGTCTAGAAGCTCAGCCAGCAGCAGTCCAAAGGAGAAAGTCCGCGCATGGCCCCCAGAGCCCCTCGCTGGCACCTGCGGGCGATTTCTCCCTCCCACCCTCAGGCCACTCCACACGGAAAGCTTCGTTGAACACTCCTTGCAGTATGCAAGACAGAGACGATTAGGAAGCACGAGACCAGCTGCCCCGTGGCACATGCCCCTCGAGGGCCTGGCGTCTGGCACTCTGGGCTACCCAGTTCTGACCCGAAACCCTGGTGTATGGGTTTGAGCTTCGGCTCGCTTCTGTTCCGGGAGGCAGCGTGGTTTGTGTCCCACACAGTATGCTACGCTGATGGCACTTGGAAGTCACCCCATCAGTGTTTCCCGAGGGGAGACGCCACACCAGGCGGGGGAGTAACCTGTTTCCACAGCCCAGCGAGTTCAGGGAGACTTGTGGTCTAGGAGAATCTCAGAGGAGGGCCTGGGGAGCGCTTTTATGTTGCCACCCCCCCCCCCCGCCCCTGCCATTGGGGCTGGGCTGAGCTTCTACTGCCCATAGCCATCTGGTGGTGAGCGGCAGTCAGGGCCCTTAGTCGTGGCCCTGCATTTGTCCACTGTGTTGCCACTGTCTGTCACCCCCAGATCACCTCTCCTTTCCTAGGCTGTCCCTGGAAATCCTAAACCCGAGAGCCATTGTGGTCCAGAGAGCCCTGCCACGCGGTGATTTATGGGACCCGGTCTCTCTCTCTGGCCTTCGGCTCTGAGTTCACAGCCCTTGATACACGTCCTGAGGTTCCATTTCCATGAAATGAATCCCCAGAGTAGAATGGCCTGGCTGGGGGGTGACACGTGAGCAGACTTGTCCCAGCGTCCGGAGCCACAGCCCAGGCTGGCCCGGGCAGTTCCAGCACCGCTCTGGTGTCATGGCGCAGGGGTGGAAGGAAGGCGTCCCTCCTCGGTTCACACTGCACTTCCTCCTCTCAGGGTTCGGACACCAGCCCTTGGGGGCTGGCTTCATCGAACGGGCATCACAGTTGCTTGTTTCCAAGTTAAGTTGTCCTATTCTTAGTTTACGTAAGCTGCATAGTTTATGTAGTAATAAAATCCCATTTCTCTGCTGTACATGTGAAATCAGCTTTTCCCAAGACTACCGATTTGCCTCCTGGCTTTTTAGTTCCACAACTTGTCAAATGAATTACCTTTTCTTTGCCGGCTTTGGGGTATCTTGCTGGAAACACCCCCTTTCCAGCCAAGGTACAGCATGTAGCAAGAGTCTCCTATTTCCTCTGTGTGACGAGCCCGCCCCTTCCCTTGTCTGCATCTGGATTTTCACCCATCTTGTGTATAGAACGTTTTCTTCCAGACAGAGACCAGCTGTGTCTGCCAAACTTTGAAACCACACAGGCTTTCACTCTGACTTGACATCTGTCTTCTGTCTCCCAAACATACACATGCACGAACACACACACACACACATTGAGAGTTCTTCCTGGGTCAGGACATATGTCCTGCTTTTAGAATCGGGCAAAAAAAGTCTTATTATTTTAACAACAACAGAACAAACAAAAACCCAGCCAGCATCTTTGGAAATGCCTGGCAGCCTAGAGGTTGCAGGGGGAGCGCGCAGGGGGTCTTCCCAGCCCCAACCAGGAGGCCAGAGCAGGGAGAAGACAAATAAGGACCCAGCTGCTTGTAAAATAAAGTTTTCCCTTTTATTTCAAATCAACCCATTCCCAAGTTAGTGCTGCAAGTTGGGATGATAGCCCTAAGCCCCCTGGGTGCGGCAGGGGCGGGGGCACTCACATCCCTTCAAGGATGGGCCTGGTGGCCAGGGATGAGGCCTGGGGGGGGCTGGCTGGCTAGCCTCCCCTCCCTGCTAGCCCCAGGGCCCGCCCTGCCCCCTCACTGACTCACAGGGGCAAGGGCGTGTGGGAGAAGGGGCAGGGCAGGGAGGCAGTCCCGTGTGGCTGTCTGGCCAGAGGTGCTGTTGTTGCTGAGAGCACCATCAGGCTGGGTTAGGGGGGTCTCCTCCGGCAGCCAGGGAAGGAACTGCAAGGAGAGCAGATAGTGCCACATGCAGGTGGGCAGGGCCACCCCCCCACCCCCGCCCAGAGGGAGGGCGAGGTGAGCAGGGCTGGCTGCGGGGGAGCCAGGGCGTAGCTCTGGGAGCTCACCGGGGTGGGGGCCCAGTCTCCAGTCTGGCAGGGAAGAGGGGCTCAGATAGATGACTGCCACTGCACGAAGCGCTTGGATTCCTGTGGGGAGATGGGAGGGGGCATGGAGGGGACCTCGCTTCATAGCACAGGCCCCCAGCCTCTGCCCTCAGGCCGGTGAGTCCAGTACCTGAGGGTTGAAAGGGTCGTCATCATCTGTGTCATCATAGTCGTCACTGGGGGACGAGGGGAGTGGCAGAGAAGCAGGATGGGGGATCCATCAGGAGGCTCCCCCCCTAGCGGGAGCCCAGGAGTCCGCCCTGCACGGCCTCCCCCAGGACCACGCCCTCCCTCCCCTCCTGACCTGGGCGGGAAGAGAGCCCAGGCACGGGGCAGGCTGCAGAGGGCAGTGGCCAGGGCCCCCGCAGACAGCAGGGAGAAGAGCAGCAGGAAGAGCAGGCCTTCCAGGGCATCCTCACACAGGCCCCGCAGGGCAGCGCCGTAATCCTGGGGTGGGCGGGGGAGGGCGTCAGCGGGCACGCCCCCCCCACCCCTGGCTGTGCCTCCGGACAAGCACACAGGAGGTGCTCCGACCACTGTCATTACTACACCTGCAGGCATAAACCCAAACCTTGGCCCCCTCTCCACCCCACCGCCAGCCACCAAGCCAGCTCAGCTTCGGTCCAGTGCGGGGCTTCTGACATCGTGAGCCCCACGATTCTCCGTGGTGGGGCGTCCCGCGCCAGTAGGATGTTGAGTAGCTTCCTGGGGCCCTGCTCCCTATCTGCCAGGAGCACCCCCACTCTGCCTGTGACCACCACTGCCACATGCCCCCCGGGGCAACATCTCTGGCTTAGAACACTGCTTGGAAGAACCCCCACCCCCAACTTAGAACTGCACCTTGCACATAACGCACTCTTGGTAAACGCTGGCAGCCCCTCTCGTCATCCCTGGAATCGAGCTGAGTGTTTCCTGAACGCCCAGCCATCATTCACCCCACAGAGTAGCCAGGGGCCTGCTCTGTGCCAGATGTGGCTCCCAGTCCCAGGGACGCTTGAGTACCCATGCTCCGGAAGGTCATTTCAGGTAACCATAAACTGAGAGGGGACCAGAAGGCAGGACCGGACCCCAACAGCAGAGACCACCCTTGACAGGAAGGAACCTTGACAGGAAGGAGCGGTTTGAGGGCTGCTGTGGGCCGTGCAGAGAGGGTGGTGCGAGGGCCTCAGCCTGGGACCAGCCGGGGGGGCCCTTGCAGGTGACGCCAGGAGCCAGACTTTAATCCGTGAGCAGGGGAGTCACTGGAGGGTTTTAGTGGAGAAAGAACTTGATCGGATTGTGGGAGAGAGGCTCACCCAGCTGCTGGCTGTTGGGGAGGACAGATGGGGGAGGCAAGCAGGGGACAGGGAAAATGCTCTGTGGCTCCTGGGTGGGAGGTGAGGAGGGTGCCCAGGCTAGCAGCAGTGGCGGAGGGAGCCGTGCTCCGAGTCCAGATGGGCTTCAGGTGGCAGAGCTTGCCTGGGGAGTGCGTGTGGGAAGTGGGGACAGACGGCAAAAGGGATGATCCTAGGTTTCCCGCTTGAGCCCCTGCGCGGGGAAGGGGGGTGGCAGCTGTGTCTGGTACTTTCACTGGAAAGCCCAGCCAGGGGCCCCTCAGAGCAATGGGGCATTCTCTTTTCACTGTTTCAGGCACCTAGACCATGTCCTTTCATGCTCCTCCTAGCCCTGCAAGGCAGAGATCTGGGCCCCCTCACACTGCTGCCTTTTGTGGGCAGAAAGTTGAAGCCCAGAGAGGGCAAGCCACT